>NW_022900929.1:46597593-46606167 GCF_012274545.1 Fukomys damarensis
CATCAGTTGGAAACTGGATAAAGAAAATGTGGTTTTTCTATAAAATGGAATACTACTCAGCCATAAAGAATGAGAAATTAGATTCATTCATAGGAAAATGGATACATATTGAAGATATACTTCTAAATGAAATAAATAAGCCACACATGTGTAAATACTGAATAGTTTCTCTGGTATGAAAAAATTATAATAGTACATAAGATCCTAATGAGATAACTGACCATGTGAAATAGGAAGAAAAGGGCTAAAGGTGTAGGGAAAGTGGGAAGGGCAGGGAAAAGGTAATAATGGAAAAGAAAAAATATGAGAAAATGAAAAAATGGAAATAAAGTGTTTGTAAATGGGGAGGGGAGGAGAGGGTGAAGGGAGGGCAGGGACAAGGGGAAAAAATGAGAACCAAGACCTGTCATGTAAAGGTACAAGATCCCAATAATGAATGTAACTGTACTGTATACCTAAAATGTACCAATAAACTCAATGAGAAAAAAATAAAATAAAAAAATATAAATTCCAGTGAATATAAAAAAAGAATGAACAACTGGGATCATATCTTATTAAAAAAAATTTTGCACAACAAAAGAAATCACCAACAGAGTGAAAAGACAACCCATAGAGTGGCAAAATTTTTTAGCCAGTTGCTTCTCAGACAAAGGACTAACATCTAGAAAATATAAAGAATTGAAAAAATTCAGACCCCCCAATTTTAAGGACCCATTCCAAAAATGGGTATCTGAAATGAACACATACTTCTTAGATGAAGTGGTACAAAGACAAATAAATACATGATGCTTCTCAGACAAAGGACTAACATCTAGAAAATATAAAGAATTGAAAAAATTCAGACCCCCCAATTTTAAGGACCCATTCCAAAAATGGGTATCTGAAATGAACACATACTTCTTAGATGAAGTGGTACAAAGACAAATAAATACATGAAAAAAATGTTCCACATCACTGGTCATTTGAGAGATGCAAATTAAAACAATGCTGAGATTCCATCTCACTCCAGAAAGAATGGCTATTTTCAAGAAATCAACCAACAACAAATTCTTTAGGGACTGTGGAGAAAAAGGAACGCTTTTCAACTGTTGGTGGGAGTGTAGACTGGTAAAGATATGAAATCAGTGAGGATATGTCTCAAAAAACTAGGATTAGAGGTCCCATTTGACCCAGCTATTCCCCTTCTTGGTATCTTCCCAAAAGAATTAGAAGCATCATACCACCGTGATATATGCATACTTGTGTTTATAGCAGCACAGTTTGTAACAGCTAAATCTTGGAAACAACCCAAATACCCATCAACCTATGAATGGATAAAAAAGATTTATATATATATAGATATATATGATGGAGTACTACTCAGTCATGAAGGATAAACCTGAGGCATTTCTAGGTAAATGAATACTCCTTGAGACCATATTCTTAAATGAAATAAATCGGACATGTCTGTGTAAATATTGCAATGTCTTTTTGTAAATAAGTAACAAAATATGTAATAGGTATTGTGAAATAGGAAAAATTTGTTCAAAATAATACCATGTCAGCTACTTTGTTAATAATTAAAATGTTTTATGCAAAAAAGGTATAGTTTTCTCAGGAGATGAGGTGAGAGATAGATTAGTAACTGAAAATATATTCTTTTAAGACTATGATACACAGTGTATTTACCATTGTTACTCTCTAATTATTTTGTAATGAAATTTTATTTTTTAATAGAAGTGTTTTATGGACTGGGGATTTAGCTCAGCAGTTCGGTGGCCTGCCTTGCAGGCGCAAGGACCCGAGTTCAATCCCCGGTACCAAAAAAAAAAAAAAGTGTTTTATATTTTCTTTATTAACATCTACTTGTTTTATATTAAAATAAAATGTAGACCTTTCAAAAAATTTTTAAAGTTGACCTTATAGAAGTGTAACCTTAGAAAAGTATAGAATGGTAATTACCAGTGGCCAGGAGAGGTGGGGATGGGTGGAGAGAGGCTGGCCAACAGGCACAAAGTTAGAGGTAGTAGAAGTAAGTTCTAATATTGTCTTGTACAATAGCGACTATAGTGAACAATAAATATAAATTTCAAAACAGCCAGAAGAATGTTGAATGTTTTCATTACAAAAGAATTATAAACCTGTGAGATGATGTAGTTAATTATCAAACTTTATCATTACATATTTAATAATACGTAGAAAAATTAATTCCAACTTTGTCATTTTCTTCCATTTTGTTCTTTCCCTTCAGGGTTCCACCTTCTACTATCTCCCAGCCCCAATGAGCCTGTTGTCAGGATAGGACTGGCCAAAGGTCTATATTACTTGTAATGTTTCTTCACATTGCTGTAAAAATGGGACTATTTTAGGCACAAGTTCCCATTTGGGAGGTATAATTAGATTTATTACTTTAACTAAAAGTGACTGCTGTTCTTGATCTGAACAAACAACGCAAACTTTTGTTTGCAAAGTTGTAGCAACAGCCAAGAGAGTTAGAAAGAGGCTGAGTGAGGCTCATTATAATAATTCCCTGGGGATTCCAAGCCCCATCAAACTACAGAGATGAATAGATCCCTTAAGAAAACAAAGCTGCAGCCCAAATCCTTCAGCCCTGATGTCACTTCACAAAGAGATGTGTTTATTCCAGGAGCAGCTCACCCACCGTCTCCCAGAGCCCCATTGTCCATAGAAGAAACCCTATCTCGTGGAGACTGGGCCCATTGGAGGATGAAAAATGTCTTTGTCAGAATCCCCCCATTATGCCAAAGGAGGACGAAGACAGAAAGCTCCAGATAATTACTTTTCCAAGGCTCTCTCTGTGATGAGCTTGCTGAGAATGGGAAATTTTTTAAACACTTGACTCGTCAGACCCTTTGAGCTGAATGATGACAGAGTTCAAGAAATCATTTCCACTGTGAGGAATGCAGTTGCCCATTGAGGAAGCTTTGGGAAGGACAGGTATTCTTAAGACAATGCCATCAAATTCATGAGACGTGCAGGTCTCATACCAACAGGCTGAGATCTGCATCTAGGGCCCACGGACAATATTGCAACCCCAAGAAACACCCATAAGAACCATTTATCATCTACAATCCTTTGAGTAGTACACTTGGAATGACCTCCTTGGGACTCTTCCCAGCCAGCTGCTCCACACCTGAGCCTGGATCTTCACGGTCATCCTCTACCCTGGCAGCTCAGATGACAAATCAGCAATGGCTTCTCTAACACTCTTCTTCCTGGCACTTGTTTGTATATTCCACTATTCAGTCTGGCACATTAAGGATGCACTTGGTTTCAAGTCAATGCCAGAACACGGCAGGGGTTAGGTCCATCAGAGCCATTACGTTACTCGTTCTCACTGAGGAACTTCGCCCGGTCTGGTTACAGTGTTGTCCCACCCTGTATTCTGTGCAACTGTCCCCTTGCAAAATCCAAAGCTCTGAACAACATGGAGTCTGGGTGAAATTCTTAATGCTTTTCCATAGATAAGAAAGCACTCACCTGCTTTCTAAGTGTACTAGACCTGCTCCAAGCATGTGAAGTTCCAGCTGTGACAGGTTATGCACACTTTCCCACTGGGTACAACACAACTGTCCTTTAAAATCGTGAACGGTCTGGGGTGGATAGTGCATCATATCCATGCTCTCCAACTGCCAAGTGAGTCTCTCTTTCATTCATCAAGCATGTAGGAGAAAGGGAGAAATGCCTGCAATTTATGAAGTCACCAGCTTCCCTTTGTACTTCCCAGAGAGTGACCTCCAGTTTGAAACAGGAAAAACTGAAAGTTGAGCAGTGGCCCGTCTGCAAGACACTTAAACTGGTCACAACGTCTTTCAGAGTTTATCTCTGCCCAGTATGAATTTGAAGCTTTCTTCCTCCATCTTGCTCACATTCAGCTCTTTGTCACATAACTCTGTCTTTATCTTTCTCCCAATGTGACCCACCCAGTTATCCATTCTGTTAATTCCTGATGATGTTACCTAGTGTGTGGTTTGTGTTGAATTCTGCTTTTGTTCTGGAAAGAGTAGGGTAAGTTTCTGGGCCACCTGGGCTCACCTTTGAACCAAAGGATTTGGCTGCAGAGACCTCCTTTGCATATCACTAATGGATCTAGAGAAGCAATGAGCTCAGACATAACTCCTGGGGAATAGTCCTAGTTGTATCCTCAGAGGATGATAAATGATGTATTGCTTTATGACTGCACACAAATGTTAGTGTTAATACTAACTTTGTGGAACAACTTTGAATAATGTAGCCTAACTTAAAAAGAAAGATGTTTATATAGCTTACCAGTTCATTTTTCCTATGAAAATCACTTACCTAACCTACCACCTCTTTCCCCCAAAGCATGTACACTGGATTCCAATCTTATTCCCCAAATAATTCTTGCTATGGCTCTGTCTGATAATTAAAGTAACAATTGATAATGCTTAAGGAAGGAAGCTTCCAGAGATGCTGACTTTTAAAGAGACCTAATGTTGAATTGCTTGGGTTTGGTTTTTTTGTTTTTGTTTTATATTTTGCTGCCAGGATCTCTGTAACATACTCAACCAGACCGCTGTCTCCTTACAAACCCAAACTCCAAACCATTTCAAAGATAGGGAGTCTTCCTTTGAGACTGTGAGGAGACACCTTCACCTTCTTATGAGCAAATGCTCTCTTCAGATGGACCCACTTAAGTCGGCTTGGCATGCTGACTCTACAAGGTTGCTATCCCCTAGCTATATTTAATACATGAGTAACATGTTCTCAAACTCCTCCTAATTTCTACCAAATTCATCTCTCAGATATCTGAGTTGATGTGATTTACTTAGTCAATAAATGTACATTAAAGTTGATTATTTTAAGAAAATTTGCTCTAAGTGATATAAGAAACACAAAGGTTAGTAAAGAATTGTTGACTCACTGAGCAACAAACAAAAATCAATTATAAAAACAAAATAAAATGTGATAAAATTAAGAGAGACCCAGAAGAAAAACTCATTCACTCAGAGAAGTTTCCAAAGAAAAGATAGCACTTACTGAAAAAAGACTTAAAGGAAAAGAAAGTTGTAAGAGTATATCTCTTACAAAATGAAGAAACGTCATGTACAAAAGTAAGGACATGAAAATGGATACAGAATGAAAACCTTGTAAAGGTTTTGTGATATCTAGAGCCCAGGGTTCATGGGAGAGAAGAATCTGGAAGCTTCAGTTGGGAACAGATCATTAAGATGTTTGAGTATCAAACTACCATTAAGGAATTTTTATTTATGCAGACATTACATGGGTTTTTCTTATGATTTATGAAAACTGTGCTTTACTCTCATAGATTTCCTCTTTTCTTTTTATTAAGCCAAATACCAGTCAAAGTCATCAAGGATTCAGGCCATCTTCAAATAGCAACACCCTCAAATATGAACTCCTTATGAATGAACATCCAATACTGGAAGAAAGTAGTTTTGAAAGCAGGTTGCATGGCTACAAGGAAAGGAATTTGTTGAGGAAGAGAGGTATAGTTAAGAAGAGTAAGAAGATAATTTTCTGTTCTTTGCCTTGTGGAACCACTACTTTGTCCTCTAACATACATGTCAGAAACCAAATACAACAATGCTACCTTCAGGTATTCCACAAGATGGAAGAAAAGGACTTCTTCACACTAAACCGTAATACTCATACCTTTTACCCTGCAAATGCAGGTTGTCCTCAGATCCTCATAACTCCTGATGATGAACTCTTCCAATCAAATGTCAGCAGCAGAGGTCAGAGGAGCCATGAGGAACCACACCACAGTCATGGAGTTTGTCTTGCTGGGGCTCTCAGATGCCTGTGAGCTGCAGATGCTTATCTTCCTGGGGCTTCTCCTCACCTACCTCCTCACTCTGCTGGGGAACCTCCTCATCATAGTCATCACACTCTTGGACAGGCGCCTCCACACCCCCATGTACTACTTCCTCCGCAACTTTTCTGTCCTGGAGATCTGGTTCACTTCCGTCATCTTTCCCAAGATGCTGACCAACACCCTCATGCGACACAGGACCATCTCCCTGGTGGGGTGCTTCCTACAAAGCTTCCTCTATTTCTTCCTAGGCACCACAGAGTTCTTCCTACTGGCAGTGATGTCTTTTGACAGATATGTGGCCATCTGTAATCCCTTGCGTTATGCCACCATCATGAGCAAAAGGCTGTGTGTCCAGCTGGTGTTCTGTTCATGGGTTACAGGATTACTCCTCATCTTGGTTCCAAGCTTCATCATATTTCAGCAGCCCTTTTGTGGCCCCAATATCATTAACCATTTCTTCTGTGACAACTTCCCACTCTTGGAGCTCATATGTGCAGATACAAGACTGATAGAGCTTCTGGGTTTTGTTATAGCCAACATTAGCCTCCTGGGCACTCTGGCCATCACGGCCACTTGCTATGGGCACATCCTCTACACCATCCTACACATCCCCTCAGCCAAGGAGAGGCAGAAAGCCTTCTCAACCTGCTCCTCCCACATCATTGTGGTGTCTCTCTTCTATGGCAGCTGCATCTTCATGTACATCCGGTCGGGAAAGGGTGGGCAGGGGGAGGACCAGAACAAGGTGGTGGCATTACTCAATACTGTGGTGACCCCAGTGCTCAACCCCTTCATCTACACCCTGAGGAACAAACAGGTGAAGCAGGTATTCAGGGAGCAAGTGAGCAAGCTCCTCTCGTAAAGCTGAGCCAGAACTGACAAAGGGAAAAGTTCCTTCCTTGCCTGAATGTCAGCCATTAAAGCTTCTGTCCTTATCTATATTGATTATCCTCTTATAGACAATTGTCTGTCATCTTCTGTAATGTACAATCATTTCTTATACATATCATTGGTTCTTTATGTTTTGTTCAGAGATCACAGAAAAATCAATATACCACAATTAAGTGTAGTTTCTTTTGGTATTTCTGACCCTAACCTGAATCTTAGTTTCATATTCTTTTTTTATTTTTAATTTATGATAAACCACAGACAATGACCAACATCAGGTCAGGGAGAACAAGTGAGGCTCAATTCAGACACACTTATGAGGACTGATGAGAGACAGACTCTCTCTGCTGGACGTGAAGCTGGGAGAATGTGGGCCTGAGAAAAGCATAAACCACTTTCCAAATCTTTTGTGAAGCTAACAAAATCTTAATACCAAAACTGAAAGGGACATTACAACAAAGGAAAATTATAAACCAGTCCTTCTCATGAATATAGATGCAAAAGTTCTAACCATCAGCAAACTGAATAAAATGATACATAAGGAAGATAATACATCACAACAAAGTGGAACTTCTTTTAGGAGCACAAGGTTATTTAATACTTGAAACTCAATTGGTGTGACTCACCACCTCAACAGAATAAGGAAGAAAAACCATATAATCATCTCAATATTTGCAGAAAAAAAAGTGTAATAAAAGTCAATATTTCTTTTCTAAAGAATAACTAAACAGCATATTCTCCTCTTCAACCCATCCCCAGAATGGGGGATTAAGCCCAGGCGTTGCATACACTAAGTAAGTACACTTTCACTAAGCTATATCCTTTATGTGTTCTATTTTGAGGCAGGTTCTTGCAAAGTTGCTCAGGTTACCCTTGAATTTGCAGTCCTTCTGCATCAGCTTCCCACATAGTGGGATTACAAGCATGCTCCACCATGCCCAGCTTAGCACAGTTTCAAATTAAGTAAATACCTGTAATTTATTAAAGGATAGCTATAGAAACCTATAGGAAACATCATTCTTTATGGTAAAATGCTGAAAGATTACCTTCTGAGCTCAGGAATGAACTAATAATACATACTATCACCCACTTCTATTATACTACAGTTCCCAGACAGTAGATTAGACTAGGAAATTAAAGGATTAAGTGAGAAAGAACTATAAAGCACTGTCAAAAGAAAATTAAAGAGACATAAATAAATGGCCTGATATTCCATATTTGTGAATTAGAAGATTCAATATTATCCCCTAATTGGCCTGTATATTCAGTAGCTCCAACCAATCTAGAAATGTAGAAAATGACACACAAGCTCTAATATTTATACTAAAATACAATGAACCAAGAACAGACAACACAGCTTTGAACAATTACAAAGATATAGGATTTATTGTACCAAACATCAGATTTCATTATAAAGCTAATAAAGAGAGTACAACCATCTTTCTTGTTCTCTGATTCTCTTGTTCATATTTTTCTAGCCAGCTAGTCTCTTCTGTAACTCTTTCAGATGTTGTATTTCTCCAAAATCAAACCACAAATGCTGGTCCTTTGCTGCAATGTTCTTTGTACTCAGGTCACCCTGGGCACTCCTCAAATGGTTATCTAATACCACTGAAAGTTTGTTTCCTTGATTTACTCTGCTTCTTACTAGAGAGGAACAGCAGACAGAAACAGAGAGTTTCTGATAGGAAGACTTAGATAAAGTTAGTGATCAAAAAAAAAAGATTGCCAGGTGTTCTGGCACATGCCTATAATCCCAGCACTCCAGAGGCTGAGGCAGGAGGATTGCTGTGAGTTCAAGACCAACTTGGGCTACACAGTGAGTTCCAGGTCAGTCTCAAATACATAGACTCAAAAAACTCTGTCTCAAAAACCAAAAAAAAAAA
>NW_022900929.1:46606277-46662939 GCF_012274545.1 Fukomys damarensis
CAAAAAACAAAAAAAAAAAAAAAAAAAGTTAGCATAAACGGTGGTTTGAATATGCCTCTCCCTTCACATGTTAGAAGGTGGGGCCTTTAAGAGGTGATAATACCATTACCACAGGAGTGACTTGATTATAGGAGTGGGTTCCTGATAAATACTCTGTCTGTCTGTCCATCTCTCTCTATCTCTATCTCTCTCTCTCTCTCAAATGTAGAATACCTTCTAGAAAGCCAAATAAATTTCTATTGTTTATAAATTATCCAATCTGTGCTATTCTGGTATAGTAGCATAAAATAGATTAAGACAGAAAATTGAGACTGATAATTTGGGCTGCTACTACTATGATAAAAACCTAAAAATTGAAACTAGGAACTAGGTAATGGGTAGAGGCTAGAATTTGGAAAAGAAGCCTAGGAAAACCCTATATTGCTACAGTGAAGAAATAAAGGCAATTCTGATTAGGACCCAAAGAAGGCAAGAGCTATAAGGAGGAGCTAAATTTTCTTACAGATTACTTAAATGGTCACGATCAGAAAGGCCACTCTCACACAATTCCAGATGTAAACTGGACCAAGATGTGAAATTAAGCATATCTGAAGAAATTATATTACAGTAGAACTCAAGTGCCAATTGGACGACTTCTTTAAAAGAAATAAACAACCTGCTTCACAAATGCAAGGTCCCAAGTTTGATCCCCAGTACCAAAAAAAAAAAAGAAAGAAAGAAAGAAACAATAGGCAGGAAGGCCTATAAGGTCTGGCAAGCTTATGACATAAGGGGCCAAGGGCACAATGCCATGGTTTGAATGTACTCCCAAAGTATTTCATGTGCCAGAACTTAATCATCCATGCAATAGTGTTGAAAGGTGGTTAGGTTATTATTTCAGGGGTGATTCTTGATAAAAGGAATAATTCAGCCCCTCTTCAAACATTATCAATAAAGTAAACTTTCAAACTTCTAACATGAGTAAGACAGCAAGAAAAAAATGTAGATTATTCAAAACAACAAGAAGAAAAATAACAAAATGACAAAAATATGCCTTTTCATGGTAATCCTGAGTGCAAGTCATTTTAATTTTCCAATTAAAAGATGCAGACTGGCTAAAACAATTAAAATACAAGAGCAAACAGTACATTGCCTACAACAAACTTATCTCACCTGCAAGAACAGAGGCTTAAATAAAAAGATTGAAAATTATATTCCAAGGAAATGAAATATGAAAGCAAGTAATAGCTATACTTGTATCTGACAAAATAGACTTCAAAACAAAATGATCTAGAAAAGCCAAAAGAGATCACTATATACTGAACAAGGGAACAACTTATCTAGTGGATGTAATGATTATAAATATATATGCACAAAATAGGAAGAGCCAATTTTATAAAACAAACACTAGTAGGCATAAAGGGAGAGACTCCAGCATAAGAAAAGCAGATGATTTCAATGCCTTACACTTTCCATTACATAGACCATACAAACAAAACTATCAATAAATAATATCAGAGTTAAATTATACTATATATCAAGTGTATTAACAGACAGGTAATTAATATTATCTAGAGAATATTCCATTCAAGAGTTGGAAAATCTATTCTTTTCATCAGCAGGTGGAATTTTTCCAAAATATATCATATATTAGGTAATAAAAACTCTTAATAAATATGAAATCATTTTTTGCATTTTTTATGATCACAATAGAATGAAACTAGAAATAAATAGCAAGAAAAACTGCAGTAGGCTGGGGGTGTAGCTCAGTGCTAAAGTACTTGCTAAGCATGTGTGAAGCCCTGGCTTCAAGTCCCAGTACAAGAAAGAAAAGAAAGAAACAGGAAAGAAAGGGAGGTAGGGGAGAATGCAAGAAGGAGGGAAGGAAAAGAAAAACTGCAGAGATTATACAAACACGTAGAGATTGAACAATGTGCTATCAAATAAAGGGTCATTAAAGAAAACAGAGGGGATTTTTAAAGTATTTGAATCAAAGTCATCTTTCCTGCAAAGGCAAACACAGACTAAAATTGAAAAGATGGAAAATGGAAACACAACGTATCAGAATCTCTTTAGTGCAAAAGCACTACTATGAGGGAAGTTTATAACAATTTAATTTTTTTTAAATAGGGACTCAAATAAATAACATAATGATGCATCTTAAGGCTTTAACAAAACAAGAACAAACAAAATCCAAAATCAGTAGAAAGAAATCAAAAACAAAAAACAAAAATCAAAATAGAAATAAATGAAATAGAGATTAAAAGAAAAATACAAAGCATCAGTAAAACAAGGAGTTGCTTCTTTAAAGAGAAACAAAATTGACAAACCTTTAGCTAAACTGAGAGAGAGTCCAAATAATTAATATTAGAGATGAAAAAGGAGACATTACATCAGATACCACTGAAATTCAAAATATTATTAGGAGGGCTGGGAATTTAGCTCAGTGGTGCTGCCACCTGCCTTGCAAGTGCAAGGACCCAAGTTCTATCCCCAGTACCAAATAATTAAATAAATAAATACCACTAGGAAATATTTTCAAAACCTATATACCAATAAACTGGAAAATCTAAAAGTGGACAAGTTTCTGGACACATATGACCTATCAAGATTGAACCAAAAGGATATTTTTTTAAAAAACAAAAACACATCAAAATCAAGCAATAAGAATGAAAGACTAATTTAAACTTACCCAAGTCAGGACTGCATTGATTCACCCCTGAATTTTACAAACTGTTAAAGAAGAACTGTTACTTATATTCCTCAAACTATTTAATAAAGTAAAAAAGGAATTCTTCATAACTCATTCTAAAATGTCAGTATTACTCTGCTACCAAAACATGGTAAGGACGCAAAAACAAAAGAGAACTATAGACCAGTATCCCAGATGACTATAGTTGCAAAAATTCTCAGTAAAATACTTGCAAATTTAATTCAACAGCACATGAAAAAGACTATTCACCATAATCAAATTGACTTCATTTCAGGAATGTAAGGATGGCTCAACATATCAATCAAAAAACATAATACAGTATATAAACAGAATCAAAGACAAAAATCACATGATCTCCAAGAATTCAGGGAAAAAAAACTTTCAACAAAAGTCAACATCCCTTCATGATTAAAAAAAAAACTGTATAAATTAGGTATAAAAGGTTCATACCCAAACATAATAAAGAGTATATAGGACAAATCTATAAACAACAGCATATTGAATGATTAAAAACTGAAAGCACGTCTTCTAAGATCAGGAGCAAGAAAAGCATGTTGATTCTCTTATTCACTATAGTACTGAAAACTTTATTTAGAACAATCAGAAAACAGAGAAATAAAAGGGATGAAAATAGGGAAAGAGAAAATCATATTATCCCTATTTGCAGATGATACGATTCCATACTTAGAAAACCCTAAAGACTCCACCAAAAGACTTTTAGAATTGATAAGCAACTTCAGTTGCCCAGGGCCAGTCCTGAATTGACCTCACTGCCAGCTTCCTGCCTTTGCCTCAGGTCAGAATTCCTCAGCACCCTGCAAAATATTACTTGGTGCTGCTCATTCAAATGGCCAGAAAACAAAGTCCCTTGCAGGCATGAGAGTGCTCAGAGAGCTCTGATTGTCAAGAGTAGACTCCTAATGTAGTAGTCATACGTGCTGTGCAAACTCCATCCTGTCTCTAGAGACACCTACTCTGTGTCCACAGGAGACAGAGATGTAAGAAGCAGTTCCATGCCCAACTCAGAATTATCCCCCCCACACTTGTCATGAATTGAAGAGTCCATGGATTCACAAGCTTTTCTTTGGTGAACAAATACCCAACTGTTTTAACATCACTAAAATAAAACTTATTCTCATCACAGAATTGACCAATGAAACATTCTCTGGTCACAGAATTTACCAAAAAAAAAAATAAAAAAAAAAAAAAAAAAAAAAAAAAAAAAAAGTTAAAGGATGCTGTCTGGCCTTTGTTTTTAAAATAGCCAGAACAAAGCATTTACTACTTGAAGCTGTCACTGCTGCACAGATCACTTGATTTTTAGGATATGTAGACAGAGCAAGGCCTCCAAAGTTCTAATAAAATACAACTGTCCATAAACATGTGGCTAATTTTACAGCTACGAAAACCAGTTCTCATGGCTTACTCCAGCCTCTAATGGTCTTTGGCCTCAGATTTATCTAACAATCTTAAACTTGATTGTGTCAGTTTGATTGACTTGGGAGCCACCCAAGGAAATGGTAGAGCACACTTTTGGGTGTTTCTAGGTAGGCCATGGAGGCACGATCTTGGGTACAATGTATCTGATCCCTCACTCCTTTCTCTCTGGGTCTGCTCCCCTGCTCTACTTCCCAGAAACGATGAATTAAGTACCTTTGCTATACCATATCCATCTGCCATGATGTGTCTGCCTTAGAGTCTGCCGGCCATGAACTAAATCCCCTGAAACCATAAACCAGATTAAACCACTCCTTTAAGTTTTGACTGTTAAGTATTATGTCCCAGCAATGGAAAAGCTGACAAATACAGTAGCCCTGAAGCTTGCTGGGGATAGGTTTGGCATCTTCCTGGGGCTACCTTTGAACCTGGTCTGGAGCTTATCCAGACTCCAATTCTCTTGTTGCAGCAACAGTACACAGACATCTTGTTCAACCTAGTATACAACCTACAACTGGTTTTTTGTTGTTAGTGCCAGAGACTGTGTGAGACCTGACTGAACTACAGTGACTCCATGTTGACCAGCAAATGACCCAGAGACTGTTGTTCACCCCCTTATAGGTTAAGAAATGATTAATTGTGAATTACTAAGTAACTGCTTGGTAGTTCTGGGAAACTAGAGAGAAACTGTAACAAACACAGAGACCCAAAGTAAATCACTCCACTCCTTGTTTGCCTGAAACTGAATGCTCCGAACACCACAATCTATAAAACAATGGGTAATCGATCTGCTGACCATCAGTACATAATGGTCGAGTACATGATTGATGACCACCAGCTCAGATCAACTGACCACTTGCCTTTGTCCCCTTCCTGTAAGTTTCGAGTGTTAACTCCCCCGATAGCCCTTTATAAAATAGCCTCTGACTCTGAGCTAGTTGCCTCTCTGAGCTACCAGGTTCTCAGAGTGCCATCTGGCCAGATTAATAAAGGTCTATTTTACCAGCTAGCGTGGGTGTCCCTTCCTGGGTGACTCTCGCTGTCCAACAAACTCCCAGACCCTCGCTGAGCTTTAGGGTTCAGCATCATGGAGGCCTTTTTGCTGTTCATGCTCCACGGAGTAAAAGTGAGACTTTAAGGCTTACAACTGAACCCAGGATCACAGACATGCTAGGCAAGTGCTCTACCACTAAGTGACACTTCCAGTCCCTACTTTTGACTTCTGTATTCTCTGAGTGAAGTTTTGTCATATTGTCTTGGCTCTCTGTATGGCCAGGGAAAGATGTCTCTCCATATCTGGTGAAATGCATCCCAACTTCACAAATCTGAGTGCCCAGCAGCCATCAGCCCTTTAAAGACACTTGCCATGATCTCCTATCATTTCTTTGAGCTTCTTTCTGAAAATGTGCCCCCCCCACATGTCCAAGAAGAATTCTGACTATCTTGTAGTTGACTTTTGTCCTTACACAGCCCAGAAGGGAGTACAGCAGATACATTAGTAGTGCCCCAACACCCACTCAAACACCAGTGACTTCCAGCACCACAGCTCAGAGACCTGAGGGCTTTCTGGCCCCCAGAGCTGCTCTGCCCATGTTCATCACCTAGAACTGCTGCTCACCAACTGTCCTGCAGGGAAGCTACCTTCAGTGCCACATGACAGCCTTCTGAAAGAAACAGCCTCTATGACTCCAAGAGCATTCAACTTTTTAAGTGAGATTCCCAAACAGATTCAAAAGTACCATAAGACCTTTTCTGAGAGAAGATGTGGCACAGGAGACTACCCTCAGTGACTCAGTGTGATTTTCTCTTTTAAAATCCCTCTGTCACTAAAGAAAATATAAATTTAACCTCTATCAATATTCCCTTGAAAATATATCTCAAAGGCCAGGCGTGGTGGTGCACACCTGTAATCCACCATTTGGAAGGCTGAGGCAGGAGGATCACTGCAAGTTCGAGACCATACTGGGCTACACAGTGAGCTCCAGAGCAGTCTGAACTACATAGTGAGACCCTATCTCAAAAAAACAAAAAAAAAAAGAAAATATATCTCAAAGGACTGGAGATGTCACTCAGTGATACTGTCTGCTTATTATGCACAAAGCCCTGGGTTCAATTACAGCAACAACAACAGTTAATTATGATAAGTCCACTTGAATAGATTAAGAAATGCCGAGTGCATTAGGGAAGCACAGCTCTGGGTGTTTCTGTGAACGATTGACATGTAGGCTGCAAACTGAAGAGGGAAAACTCAACCTGAATGTGAACAGCACCAGCCAATAGGACTGCAGCCTGAATGAAATAAAAAGGGAAAGAAGAAGGAAGTCGTCCCTTCGCTTCTTTGGAGGAGCTCTTGTCTTCACCACTGCCTGTGGATGTCTATCTCCAGTTCCTTCAGGCTTCCAATGTGGACCCGTCAGCTTTCTGACATGGAGCTTGCACCAGACTCTGCAGTGAGCTCCAGGCTTTTGACGTCCAACTGGATCCTCCAGCTCTCCAGCATGCAGACTTTGCATTCTTACACCCCTGATTCCATAGGCACACATTATAGGCCTACTTGGTAAATCCTTTCTATATATTTTATATTAAATCTGTTCCTTTAGTGAACCCTAACAGATGATGGATGGATGGATGGATAGATAGATAGATCAACCTCTTCTCTACTTCCACTACTCCCATCTAGTTCAACTCTCCAGTGTCTCTTATGAATAGAATTATAGTTTAGATCTAAAATAAACCCTCTAAAGTCTCATGTGTTTGGAAAGTGATTGGCTCATGGGGCATTACACTCATCAGTGGATTCATCTATTGATGAGTTCAGCAGCTAAATGTGCTGGGGGGGGGGCCTGGTTGGAGGTGGATCACTGGGGATGTGACCTGGAAGGGTGTATTGCTGTCCCCAGCCCCTTCCTTCTCTCTGCAGTTCCCGACTACCATGAGATGAGCAGTATTCCTCGGCCATGCCCTTCCATCATACCATTTCTGCCTTGGGGCCAGCCTATCCTAGACTGAATTCTCTGAAAACTGTAAGCCACAAGAAACCTCTCTTCCTATAACCTGCAAGTATCAGTTATTTTATCCCAGTGATGAAGAAGCTAACTAATAAAGATGGTTTTGATGGCCTCCCCAGCTACCTCCCTAGCCCTTTCTTGCTCATCTCCAAAACATCCTCCACACAGAAGCCAGAGTGAGCTTCATAAGACATACCTGGATCCAATCACTTTTCTGTCTAAAACTGATTAATAGTTTCCTTTGATCTTCAAATAAAACTCAGATGCCTTATATTAACCATAAATATTCTTTGGTGCTTCTGAGGTCATTTGATTTTCTAAGAGAGATTCTCCAGTTGATTCCACCAGTGCCTGCTCTGCCTGGCCCAGGCCTCAATGTCCAGCAGCAGCTCCTGCCCCTCATCCTTTACCCACTACCCTCTAGCCACATCAACCTCCTTCCTGGTTCTGAGACACTCTATACTTTCCCCTCACTTACAGCCTTTGACATGCTCTTCCACTACAGAGTGCTTTTTCCCTAGTTCTGCCTAGAATGAGTTCAGCTCACTCTTTAACTTTCAATTTAAGTATCATTCTCCAGGGAAGCTTTCCATGACCACTCTAGATAGGTCCTCTTACCCTGTAATTTTCAACCTCAATATCTATTCGTTTAACTTACAGAACTTCAAATTTAAAACTAATCCTTTCCTATCCCCACCTCGCTGTACACTTTCTAATGATAGGGTTTTGCTTGAGGTATAGCATAAAGTTGGTACTCTCTCAGTAGATGGCTACTGCATGGTGGACACCAAGCTACAAACACATTTGTTTATTTGGTTGGTTTTTATGACCATTAATCCTGATATTTCAACTTAATTGGATGAAGAAAAAATTAGCAGATTAGTAACGCACACTTCTTGGTGTGTCTGGGTGTGTCACAGAGGTATGACCTTGGGTACAGTACGTGGTTCCTCCCCTGATCTCTGGCACCACTCCCCTGCTCTGTTCGATAGCCACCATGGATTAAGCATCTTTGCTCTGCTATCCCCTTCCACAATGATATTTCTGCTGACAGTGTACAAAACCCCCAAAACTGTAACCAAATTAAACTTCTCCTATTTTAAGTTATGTGTATTGGGTATTGTGTCTCAGCAATGAGAAAGCTAATACAGTTATTATTATTTTGTGGTCCTATTGCTACCTACAGATAAGACAATAGAAGGCTATACTTTCAGGGATCATTTCTATAGTTGGCTACTAGAGAAGTTTCTCTGATCATGTAGAGTACCAGCTAGGACAATAGGGTCCCCTTTGTCTATATTTACATGTGATTACCTACTTTATCCTTCAGAGTTTTGTTTTCTCAAAAAAATACATCACAAAGTTCTAATAAATAAGTGTATTCATCATTTTTAGCTTGTTTCCCAGAGATCTATAACTGTACTTCTACTATTATCATCTCAACAATGTGGAGAGGAAATCTCAAGGAAAAGCCCTGCTAGTTCCTCCACCAGGAGGAACAATCTTCATGGGGCTGGCGGCAGGACCCCAAGGAGTACAGAGAGGCTATCGCTTTGTTTCTTTCTCTGTCCACAATTGTCTGACCTAGAGAAATGCCCAGGAGAAGCAGAAAGAGAATTGGCCATTGAGAAGACACATTAAGACATGAGTATGGGTTCTCTCCCTAAATCCTGAGTCCAGAAATAACATCCAGGTAGGATATTCCCTCTGGGTGCAATGTCACTGACTCAAGAGGGTAGTGTGGGGGTGTTGGTCAAAACTGCCCCATAATCCTTGGAAACAGGCCCCATACTCAGATGTGTTTACCAACTATATGTATACGAAACCTTGCCTGCTTGGTCACCGTTTTTTCCACAACTTTCATGTTGTCACTATGGAATATAATCCCAAACTGTGGAACGGGATATAGTCATCACCGAGACAATAAAATATTTGTAAATATTTCCCAGTTGTTTATTTATCCCTTCTTATCTTCCTCCTTCTTTAAGATCATCTACCTGTTCAAAGGAAAAGGGGAAATAGGAGTCAACCGTGCAAAAACATATGGTGGGTGAGAGAGGTGTAATTTCTAACTGAAACTATTGTTCCGCAAACAATACTGACAAGCTCTAAAATGGTGATACTGAGAGCTAGGTTACCTAGCAACTCCCATAATAGCCTCACTATCAATCAATTAATTAACAATATTTATTGAGTGCCCATCACATGTCTAACATTCATTCACTCATAAGTTCAGCAAAACTTCATGTTGCCAGGACCTGTATTAAGTGCTGGGATACAAGAATGAGTAGATTACTCAAAGAGCTCATTTCTGTTCTTTGAAGAAATGACACATGCAATCTGAGTTAAATCAGGTGGTGCTAGCAATGAGTGTTCATAAAGAGCAGAGCTCAGAATAGGCTGCAGTTGCAAAACCAAAAACAAAACCTTCATAAAGGGGAGAGTGCCTGAACTGAGCCTTGAATGAGAAGTAAATAATAGATAAGCAAAAGAAAGGAGGGAAGGCACCCCAGGCTGTGGGAACAGCTTTGGCAAAGACAAGAGGCTGAAATAAGCGGAAGAGCTTTGGGAGCCGTGAGAAAGTGAAAAGGACAAAGTAGGCTCTTCATTAGGTCCACAGACCAGTTTAAGTCTTCTAAAGGAACGGTCAAATTTTGTTCGGATTGTGTAGAACTATGCATCTCTAAACTGGTAACTTATAATTAAACCATTGTCTCTAGTCATTGTTAGATAGCTAGTGAGAAAAGCCAGTTACCCCATGCTAATGTATAACT
This sequence comes from Fukomys damarensis, assembly GCF_012274545.1. Classification (NCBI taxonomy): domain Eukaryota; kingdom Metazoa; phylum Chordata; class Mammalia; order Rodentia; family Bathyergidae; genus Fukomys; species Fukomys damarensis. The sequence goes on from NW_022900929.1 coordinate 46,616,189, forward strand.
TCTTTGTTTTCTGCAAAATAGCCAGCTCCAGTATAAAAGAGTTTCATGCCTCTATTCAAGTGGAAATGAATACCGCCTTCTGGTTGGATAAGAGAAGCTGGAGGGCTTTAATGATCACTGGGCCCTTCCTGGACACAAACAGTCAGAAAACCATGTAGCCTTCTCTTTCTTCGACACATGGAGGGCGGAAGCAAAAGCTCGGCACTCAGGGAGGCCACAGAATGAGCTCAGGCTTTGTCCTCTCTGCGCAAGCAGCTGATGCAGGCAGATGCTCCCCCAGCCCTGAAGGCAGACAGCAGAGAGACACCTGAGAGACACGTGGCTGGGACTGGGAAGAAGAGGAAAAGTTTCCAACCAGAGTCAGACTGGAAGGAAAGATAAACCCCAAGGAAATGCTTTTGTCAACAAACTAAACAGGTAGAGAAAAACTTAAGAATGAGTAAGAGAAACATGGAAATGTATTCTACTCATTTTTAACTTAAAACCTCAGTGAAAGATAAAATCGTTGTACTAGTGACTGGTCAATTGCCAAAGTTGTTCATTCTCGTCATCTTAATAAAGAGGGTAAAGAGAAATGAGAGAAGAGATGAGTAATGGTCGAAGATAGAAGAAATGGGGATTCAGCATTCTCTGCTCCCGAAGAAGACAAATTTCCTAATGGGAGGGTCTGTTGTACACTTAGAAGGAATAACTGAAACAGATTATCAGGACTTTTCCGGGGATCCCATAGTAAAACAAGATCCTCCCAGAATGGTCCTGGATGGTGAGGAAGGTAAACTGAGAATGTGTGTGTGTTCGTGAAAAACCCTCAGAACTGAGAGTATCTGAAGAAGCTGCCTCTGTATTAAAGATTCCATAGACTGCTTGACCCCAGCTGACCTGAACACTGTGATTGTTGCAAGACGGAAAGTTGGAGGTCCAGAGTCAAAATTATCCCGTGCTACTTTAGGACTTTTAATAACTATTTACCTCAACTTTTGTATCAGACCTACCATTCCCATAACTGATAAACTCAGAATATATCATTAAGCTCGGAGATCTTGAGAGCCTCCACCAGTCCTAAAGCTAAGAATGCTGCAAACCCAATACATAAATAGCCTGCAGAAGAAATTTCCCCACATTTCCCCCATCTTTGTGTAGCCCACCTACCTGTGAGGTAATTGGTAAGTGTGTTGATTTGTGACTTTTTTTTTTTTTTTTTTTTGTACCAGGGAATCAAACTCCGGCCCTTGAGCTTGCGAGCAGGCAGCGGAACCGCTGAGCCAAATCCCCGGCCCAATTTGTGACCTTCTTTTTGTCTGTAACTACAAAAGTTCATGTAACCTCTTCTATGGCAGAACACATCATTGAGGATAACTTGAATCCATGTTCCCAGGCCAGGGGCACTCTTATTTTGACCAGATTTTTTCCCTTATTTCCTTTACAGCGGAGGGGTTTTGTTTGTTTGTTTGTTTGTTTGTTTGTTTCTGAGAAAGGGTCTCACTGTGTAATTAAGGCTGGCCTCTAACTTGTGGCAATCCTCCTGCCTCAGCCTCTCAAATGCTGGGAATACAGATATTCACCACAATGCCTGGCTCAGAGTTGTTATTTTACACCAACTATTTTCCAGACCAATGTGAGCACGGGAGACAGCCCACTCTCACCATGGAAGATGCCTGGATCAGTGCCAGGCACAGGCACAGGCCCTTCATGCCCACTGCCTGATCACCTCCTTGGTGGACATTGGTGAGTCCTTCTCAGCAGGACCCCCCCTTTGCTTGGATGACAGTCCTTGGTTTATTCTGAGCTGGTTAATCTGAATATCCTTTATTGTTTCAAAACCTTTGTCAGAACATTTGTTTGTTCCTCCAGCCACTCTTCCATTATCTAAATTTGCCTTTTCAGGTTTTTGTCTCTTTCTGCTGACCACTGCTGCCTTCCCCCTTTTAGGATAGAAGTCCTATGACTGACTACCTTTTATAAACGTTCCATAGAAATGAGGCAGCTACTCCCTCTAGCCCAGCAGGGTAGAGGTGTCAAGGGAATCTTCCCAGGGCATGCAGGGGCCTCATAGGGAAGTCCCAAAAACTGCACTGATGCCTGAGTCAGAAGGAATTTAACTAGCTCATCCATGGAGACATGCGTAAGGGCCATCACTCAGTATCTTGAACCCACTTGCAATCATTCTGTAAACATGCAGTATAACCCTGAGATACAGTGGAAGGGAACTGGCCTCAAAGTGAGAGCTAAGGAAGCTACTTTCAGATGTGGTAAACGACCCAAAATATAGATCCCATCGGTTCGTGTAAAAGGTTGCAATTTTCAGGAAAATTAAAGGAAGGAGGAAGTATTTGGAGAGAAAGCAACATCTGTTTGCTTACCCAAACCTCTTATCGTCCTTAAACCAAGTTTTCATACTTGGAAAGATTCAATTTTATACCACCCCAGAAAACAAATTCCCTCATTATTTGACACTATTTTGATTTTTTTTTTTTTTTAATACCAGGTTTAAGACTGTCAGAGTAGGGCTGGGGATTTAGCTCGGTGGTGCTGCTGCCTGCCTCACAAGTACAAGATCCTAAGTTCAATCCCCAGTACCCCTCAACCAAAAAAAAAGACTGGCAGAGTCTTATTTTACATCTGCCAGAAGGAACTTGCTTTTTGAGATACTTTTATTTTAGGTCCAAAACAGTAGAATGTCTTTCTTTGAAAGAAAATAGAAGAATATTAACTGGATCAAATCATTTTGATACTACAATATATTGTTATTGATATTGGCGATAATAGATATGACAAATCCTCTATATGGTGGACAATTTATTACCACTGCTGATATGTCCTGCCACAGTATAACCTGTCCTGACAACCATCTGCATGTGCTCTGTAAGCATGGCTGCTTACCCCACAGATGGGGCCTATCACTGACATGAACTCCAATTCATAGGAATGGTACGATAAGCTCAGATTCTAGATTATATAAATACTATTACCATCAGGCCTGAAAAGCTTTGTGGCATCCTCAGACTTCTGCCTACCTCATCAGTTCTATTGACTTGCATAAGATACTCAACAATTCTGGATTGACTACTTTACACAAATTGTACAAAAGTAATTCATCTCTGGGGCAATAACATTCATCATGAACTTATCAGAATTAGCCAGATACTAAAGCCAAAAGAGACCTTGCTGGAGGTGTAGGTACTGAACTAAGAATTCTATGACAAACTGAATCTGCTATAAATCAAGAAAGATATTCCTTATAAAGAATTCACTTTCAAAAAATAGGACATATAAAGGGAATGTTATTTCAAAAATATAGAAAAGGACGAGAAATTCTTTTGAAACAAAATTATGTATTTAAAAATGGGAAGAAAAAATACTAGGCAAACAATGCAAGACTGCACCTGAATTCAAAGATGAAAAAGAGACTACACTTTAACTGAATGGAATTATTGACAAGGTTGATACAGAGAATCTAAAGTAACTATGAGAAAATAGCTAAAGTTTCTTAACACAAAAGTGAGAGTTAAAGACCTATGAAAGTTTTATGGAGCCAGGGGTGGTGGCGCATGCCTGTAATCCCAGCACTCGGGAGGCTGAGGCACGAGGATCGCTGTGAGTTCGAGACCAGCCTGAGCTACATAGTGAGTTCCAGGTCAGTCTCACTACATAGTGAGACCCTGTCTCAAAAAAAAATAATAAAATAAAATTAAATTAAAAATCTATATAATCTTAATTTCTCCTAAGTTTGATCATTTGTCTCTGCTCCTATTACAATACTTGGTATGTGAGGAAGAGACAAATTTCATTTAAAAAATACAAGAATACTATGTATAGCCTAACTTTTTCTATAAGGTGACTACCCAATTATATCTCCAGACTGAAATCTGGTGCAATATTAATAGGGCAAATTAAATTATTAACAATTGGACATTAATTATCAAATGTCTCTTAGAATTGAAACAAGCAAGTCAGGCATGGTGGCACACACCTGTAATCCCAGCTACTTGGGAGGCTGAGGTGGGAAGATCACAAGTTCAAGGCCAGCCTGGGCAACACCCAGTCTCAAAATTGAACAATTTTTTGAAGTCTGGGGATGTAGCCCAGTGCTACAGCACTTCCCTAACACGTATGAGACCCTGAATCCAATCCATAGTACCTCTAAGAAAAAGAGGAGGAGGAGGAGGAGGAGGAGGAGCCACTGCCACTCTACACAAGGTGATAGCCTTGGTATCAGAGAGGCCAAAAGTGAGATTAGAATTGAAAGATAATAACATATTTCATACTGAAGAAACACTGTCAGTCTGATTAAAGACTACGATGATAGCTACAGAAGATGTTTAGTTGCTGAGAGTGTCTATTTCCTTAATCTACTACTTTTATTACTTCAGGCTATATTATGTTCTTGGTTATCAAAACTTTAGGTATAATACCCCTATGATGTTGTATGTAAATTTTGCGTTAAATGCAAAGGACATAAAAGCTCAGAAGCCAATCCGGATGGCTAATCATGATCCAGGAGCTTTTTTTAACTGCTTTAACAACTCTTTCCCTCTTCCTAAGACTACTTTCTTCCCTACTCACCTCATCTTTATTAGATCCAAGGAATGAGGCTTCCTAGCTCTGTGAGACATTAAACAACATTTGGCCTCTGCACACACAGAGTGGCTGCTTGGCCAACAGGAGGAGCTGTGCACTGATGTTCTCCAAAGACTACCTAATCTTGGCTGACTAGAATATTGCAACTGTGAAGAAATGGAATATTACAGGTCCAGAGCCAAAATTATCCTGGACTATTAGGCCCCTTAACATTTACTATAACTTTTGTATCTGATGTACTGGTAGATAAACTTCTTGAAATATATAGGTAAGCTTACCAGACCTCTAGTCTCCACCAATACAATGCTACAGCACAACATGTAAGACTGTTATGGCTTGTATCCAAATCTCTCTCTCTCTCTCTCTCTCTCTCTGTCCCTCTCTCCCTCTCTGTCTCTCAAAGCCTCATGAAGTCACAGGTGGGGCTTTTCAGAGCTGGCTGAATCTAGGCTGTGTGATGATGGAATTAAGGATGTGATGCTGGGTTTAATGGTGTGATCCTAGGATTAAGGAAGCCCCACCCTCATTGTGAGTCCTGACTACTCAATAGAATATAAGGAACAGAAAGGGGGCTTCTGCTGTTGCTTGCTGCATTTTACTTTACTGCCGGCTGCCTCCTGCCTGCCCTGCTTTGTCATGGACTATTCCTCCTCCACAAAGCCCTTCCGCCTTGCTACCCTGACTTGAAGCCAGCTGACTATGGACTGAAACTTCTACAAACTGTGAGCCAAAATAAACCTTTCTTCCTTTAACTTTGAGTGTTGGGTATTTTGTCTCAGCAATAAGAAAAGCAACTACGACAGAGACCTACAGAAGAGGCCTCCCAGCTTTGTTGTGACCAGCCCTCCTGGTCCTCCCACCAATTGGCAAAAATATTTATTTATGAGTTTCTTTTGTTCTGTGAATGTAAAAGTCCATATAGCCTCTTCCACAATGGAACATGTCATTCAGGATAACTTGAATCTGTACTCCTGGATCATGGTCTCTCATATCTAACTCAGAATAAACATGTTTCTTATTTCCTTTAAAGCAGAGCTGCTGAACTGGGGATTTAGCTCAGTGGCATCACACCTGCCTGGCAAACGCAAGGTCCTGAATTCAATTCCTGGTGGGGGAGGCATTTTTTTCTTTGACAACCCACAAAAGAATCTGTGTATGACTGGAGCTCTCATACATTGCTAGTAGAAATGCAAAATGATACAACTCATTTACAAAACAGTTTGACCAGCTCTTATATAGTAAACTATACACTTAACAGGCAACCCAGTGATCCTACTTTCAGATATTTACCTGAAAACATGTGTCTGCTCAAAGATTTGTAGGCAGCTTTACTTAAATTACCTGAAGTTTGGAAACAACCCTAACGTCCATCAATGGGTGAATGGGTGAAAATATTGTGGAATGGATAAACATATTGTAGAATACCCTTACCTTAGAATGCTATTCAACAATAAAAAAGAGCAAACTAGTGACACAATAGAGGTAATCTGACAATCATTTCATCTGGGAGGTAAGGTCCTCTCACGACTATATCCCTGGAAGAAGACTGCAGATGTGTGGATTGGAGAGTTGGCCTGGATGTGTCCAGGAACTGCCACCACTCTGGGTCATCCACAGCCCCCTCTACCTCAGTTCCTAATTTTAAAGATGAGAATATTCATCTCAATAGTTTAAATTGGCAAATAAGGGCTGGGGATTTAGCTCAGTGGTTCCGCCGCCTTCCTTGCAAGCGCAAGGACCAGACAGAGTTCAATCCCCAGTACCAAAAACATAAAAGTGTAAATAAATAAATTGGCAAATAATTATAATACATTATGTTGTAAATGATTCAGAAAAACAATTTAATGACATGAAAGATGTCCACAATGTCACAATGCTCTAAATTTAAAAAGCAAGCTAAAATACAGTGTGATCCCACTTTTATTTAAAAATAAAATAGCTGGGTATGGTGGTTCATGCTTGTAATCCCAGCACTCTGAGAGGCTGAGGCAGCAGGCTCACAAGTAGAAGTCCAGCCTGGGCAACTTAGTGACGTAGTGAGGCCCTGTTCAAAATAAAAAGGGGCAGGGCCAGTTCAGTTAGTTCAGTGGCACCATACCTGCCTCGAAAACATAAGGTCCTGAGTTCAACCCACAGGACCCAAATAAATAAATAAAAAGGGGCTAGGAATATAGCTCACACAAGCACCCCAGGTTCAACCTCCAATACCACAAAAATAAAAATAAATATGCACAGAAAATCTCTGAGCAGCTAGCATCAAGACATTAACAATAAAGACCTTAAGGGTGATCATTTTCAGGCTAAGGTATAGTTCAGTGATAAAATGTTTGTATAAGGTAGTAGGTTCAATTCCCAATAATGCTCCCAAAAATGACTTTTATTCTTTCCTTTTCTGTAGCTATAATTTGTAACTTTTTCATAAAAGCACATTGCTTTTGCATGCAAATAAACTCATTTTCACTAACAGTATGTTTTTATGTGGTTGTTATGAGAATAAAATTATATAATATATCTGAAAAAACAATTTTAGTTCATAAGGCATCATGCAAAAATTATGATCTACTCTAAGCCTAGAGTCTCCTGCCCCACCCTCCATGTAAAGAACCCATTTCCTATTACTTCCTCCCTTGGTGTATTCTTCTAGGTCATCTTACACCGGTTAACCACCAGTTTCTTCTGCAAACACTGAAAATGTTCCAGATCATTGTTCCACCCATCCAATCTTGACCTTCATTCTTCTTTGGCGGGGGGGCTCGTTGCTTTGGGTTTTGGTTTGTTCGTTGGTTTGTTTGTGATAGGGTCTCACTCTGTAATTCAGGTTGGCCTTGAACTCACTATGTCACCCAGGCTGGTCTCAAACTCATGGCAGTTAGGACCAGGGATTTCGCTCAGTTGTGCTGCCACCTGCCCTGCCAACTCACGGCAGACCTCCTGTCTCAATCTCCCAAGTTCTGGGATTACAGGAGTGCACCACCTCAGCCAGCTTGACCTTCATCTTTTAGAAGATATTCATACAGTGAACAAACCATGGCATTTGTCTTTCTCGTCTATTACAAAATATTAGAAATCTAGTGATATTACTGTAATAAAGAGTCACATTTTTGCTTATTCTGCTCCCATTCCCAACTCCTCCAATCATTATTCTGTTTTGTCCTCCTTCACCTTACCTTCTCCACTGTGTCCACACCCTCACCTCATTTCTAGATCCGCTTACGGCCTGTAACTTCTCTTTCTCTTTCATCGAAGCCTTCACCTGTTCATTTCAAAAAATATTGATTGGTTTCTTGATATGTAACAGTTACTGATTAGGAGTCAAGACATAAAAAAAGTTTTTTAATGCAAAAGAGAGCTGGGGATTTAACTCAGTGGCACCACACCTGCCTCAAAAGTGCAAGGTCCTGAATTCTATTCCTGGTACCAGAAAAAAAAAAAATACAAAAGAACTAAGAGGGAAGACGACTGAGGTGATAGAGCAGAGGAAATAGGGGAAATGCTGTGTTGAGGAGTAAGTCATCATCACATCCACAGACAACAATGCCAAGAGTAAACCCTACTGTAGACTATGGATTTGGTGTGATGATGTGCCCATGTAGGTTCACTGACTGTAACAAATGTGCCACTCTTGTCCAGGATGTCAATAATAAAGGAAGCTTCACTTGTATGTGAACACAAGGTATATGGAAAATCTCTGTAACTTCTAATCAGTTTTCTCAGAACCTAAAACTGCTCTGAAAAATAAAGTCAGTTTACACCAAAAAAAAAAAATCCCTCATACACAAACTGGTATAGGCATCCAAAATTACAGAATGTTTACATACATATATTTCTTTTTTCACTCACTTACTTATTTTGGCAGTAGTGGGATTGAACTCAGACAGAGCTGACCTACACCCTCAGCCCTTTTCCTCATTAAGTTGCCCAGGCTGATCTCAGAACTTGCAATCCTCCTGCCTCAGCCTCCTAAGTAGTTGGAATTGCAAGGATATGCCACCATGCCTAGATCAAATTCTTACTTCTTGATTTTATTTTGCTGTAACTCTAACCACTTAGAATGAAAATGTTGGTCCTAGTGACTAAGATTACTCATTTGTTTTATCTGATCTGTAAATCTCAGAAAATAATGCCAATAGTATTACTAATGATATAAATATTGAATACAAAAATAATCACCCCCTGTGGTGTAAACTCTTTACAGAACCAAAGCACAGAAAAAGCAAGTGATATGTCCAAAGACACGTGTCTAGTAAGTGGTGTCTCCAGGCCACAAAGCTGGGCAGTCTGAGAATCCTCACGCTCAGCTGAGGTCTACACAGCCAGAAAGACAGGTCATGAGCAATTATTATCCACTTTTTGAAATTCAGGTAACTATATTTTACAGACTATTAGTAATGACTACACCAAATAAATCATTGTAGCTAGCATTATTCTAGTTGATGAACTTGCTAATTGCTCTTTTTTTTTCAGCTTTAATTGAGTTTATTGGTACATTTTAGGGATACAGTACAGTTACATTCATTGTTGGGATCTCTACATGACAAGTCTTGATTCTCATTTTTCCCCTTACCCCTGCCCTCCCTTCACCCCCTCCTCCCCTCCCCATCTACAAACACTTTATTTCCATCTTTTCATTATCTCACATGCTAATTGCTCTTAACTGTTTATATTTGTGAACTAAAGTCTCATTTTATAGCATTGAATAAATGTCACTTAATTTTTCTGAGCTCGGTTCCAGAACATCAAACTCTTTCTCTTTGTAGTGTATGAGACCAATTATGAGGAACAGTAGGTCTGTTAAGGAGCCCAGAAGTTTACTAACAAATACCCTGGCAACGGAAGTCATTAGGTTAGAGCTGAGGAAGCATCGCACAGAGTTCTTCTGCCCTCCAGAGGCCATTCGACCTCTAGCCCAGGGCCCAGGACCCAGCTACAGTTTGAAGGTGCCCGAGGAGTCTAACCTGACCACGGGGCATCTGGAGAGGCCAATGGATTCCAAAGCCATTCTAAATTGTCCGTTCCCTTCCAGAGCAGAACTGAAAAGCCACTTCCCACTCCCACTGCCACCAAAGCAGCCCTCCTACAGCAAGCACGTGCCTGGACATGAGCACTGATGAGAACAGAAGCACTGTCCCTATAAAACAGCCTGGAACTGAGCTCTGCACGTGGCCCACTAGAACAGTGATGGTTTATCTCTCCCATCATGTTTCCCACATCTGTTCCTGCTGATTCCTTTTCCTTTATTCTCACTAAAGAGCAATTAGCCTGCAAACACTAGTCACTTTAAGTTTTAAAATAACCATACACAATCAATCAATCAATAGACAAATAAATAACCATACACAAAAAATAAATAAATAACCATACACTAGAATGTTTTGAGGTGCCCAACTCTCAGTCTCATAAGGGCCTGGGCTTCTCACCAAGGAGCCAAATGAAGGTCACAGTAGCTCTTGCTCTTCCTTCCCTGCGCTTCCTTGCCATCTCCTGAAAAAGGCAGCCATGGGGAGACAGAACCAAGGCAGATACTGGCCAAGGAGATGGCTCCAGAACCAGGATAAAAATGTTGTCAGGGTCAAGAAGAAAGCAGGCCAGGGAGGGAGTCCATGTGATTGCAAGATTGGTCACATACAGGGGACTGAACAAAGAAGGAAACTACTGAAGATGAGAGTCAGGCTTATTGGTGACTGAGAGGAATTCTACATATGTGGAATGCAAGAAGACTGGGGGAGGAACTGAAGTCTTAAACTGGAATTGGAGGTATTGATATGACTTTATACTTGGCAGGTGATGAACAAGGATGAATGGGTAACGTATGCATGTTAACACTCGCAGGGCCTGATGTCGCAGTCAGGTTGCCAGCGAGGCCCGCAGTCATCTCAAGACTGGGGCGGCTGAATCTGCTTCCAAGCTCACGCAGTATGCGGCTGTTCTGGCTCTTGTTTCACCACAGGAGCCTCCTCAGAAGGCTGCCTCAGGGTGACATGCTTCACGGGGGGTGAGCAGCCCAAGAGAGCAACAGGCTCGAGCGCCCGAACAGAAGCCACTCTCCTTCTGTAGCCTAACCTCAGAAGTGATATCCCTTTGCTTCTGCCACATTCTACTTATTACAAATTGATCATGAGGTCAGGCCTACACTCAACAGAAGAGGATTACACAAGGTCACGAATGGCAGGGGGAAAAGATCACTGGGGGCCACTTTCAAAGCTACATACCACCCAACCCAAGGGTCCATCCATCACAGAAATTGAAAAAAAAATTTAAATACAGTGCAACAAACCAGACACAATATGCATACCTGTAATCCCAGTTCTTAACATTGGCTGAGGCAGAAAGATTCCAAGTTCAAGGCCAGCCTGGGCAATTTAGTGAGACCTTCTCTCAAAATAAAACACCAAAGGGGTTGGGAGTGTAGCTCAGTAGTAGAGCTCCACTGGGTTCAATCTCTAGTATAAATAAATAGAATTTTACTGTCTAACAAGAAATCTCACAAATATAATGTTAAAAAACACATAAAAGAGAATGATTAGAATCATTCATTTTTTCAGGCAAAACTAGTCTGTGACAAAAGAAGTCAGATGCTCACTGACCTTCGTTGAAGAAAGGTGGGGAGAGCCCTGGAAAAGGTGCTTCTTGAGTTGTAAGTAACACTTCACATCTTGATCTGGGCCATGACATAGCGGGGGCGGGTCACAAAACTCTATCAGACTGTACACTTTTGGAATGTGCAGTCCTCTATTTACATAATATGCTTTTGTAATAAGTTTTAATTTTAGCCGGGTGTGGTGATGCATGCCTGTAATCCCAGCACTCAGGAGGCTGAAGCAGGAGGATTGCCTCAAGTTGGAGGTCAGCCTGGGCTACATAGTGAGCTCAAGGATGGCTTCAACTATATAATGAGACCCTATCTTGAAAAAAAAATTTTTTAAGTTTTTATTTTTAAAAAATTAATGCTCCCAAAAAACTTCAGAATTGAGTTTATCCAGTAGCTTTTAGTTTTTAGTTTTGGGGATTTAAAAAAAAAACAAACAGGGTTTAGCTGAGGCAGGAGGATCGCTGTGAGTTTGAGACCAGCCTAGGCTACATAGTGAGTTCCAGGTCAGACTCAACTACATAGTGAGACCCTGTCTCAAAAAACCAAACCAAAACAAAACAAAAAAAGACACTAGACAGTAATTCAATCTTCCAACGACAGATAGTTATCTATTTTTAGATATTTTTGTTGATTCATAATTTAATTCCATGTGGTCAGAGAACACACTGTGATGTGAGTCCTTTTAAATTTGAGATCTGTTTTATGGGCCAGCATGTAGTCTACTTAAGTGAATATTCCATGTGAATGCACTTGAAGCAAAAGTCTAGTCTGCAGTTTGAGGGTGCAGAGTTCTATAAATGCTAACTGATCAAACTGATTGATAATGTCATTGAAGTCTTCCATGTCCCTCCTGACTCTCTATTAATTATTGAAAGGGAAAGGTTAAATCTGCAAGTATACTTGTGGACTAGTCTACTTTTCCTTTCAACTTTGAGTTCTATCTATTTTTGCTTCATATATTTTTTAATTCTGCTAGGTGTTTTTATGATAAACTGGCCCTTTTACATTGTGATATTTCTCTCATTATACCTTCTAATAGTGTTTGTCTGTCTTTAATATAGCTTTCTTATTATTAGTGTTTGAAGAATATACCATTACATCCTTTTACCTTTCATCTCTCTGTGTCTATTCACTTAAGGGAGATTCTACAGAGAGCCTACAGCTGGGACTTGCCTTTGTGCGGGGGGGGGGGGCTCTCACTCTATAGTTCAGGCTGGACTTAAACTCACTATTTAGCCCAGGCTGGCCTCAAACTTGTATCAATCTTCTTGCCTCAGCCTTCAGAGTGCTGGGATTACCCATGTGCACCACCATACCCTGCTTGGGTCTTGCTCTTTTGTTCAGCCTAACAGTCTCTATATTTTAGAGTGTTTGGATAATTTTCACTTAATGTGATTATTCAGGAAGTTGAATTTAAGTCTGCCACTTTGCTATATCCTTATATATGCTATATTCTATTTGTACTATCTTTGTTTTGTTCCTTTTTCATCTTTACTTTTCTGTTTGTTTGTTTGTTGTGGTGGTGGTAGGGTGATGGTATTGGAGACTGGATCCAGGATCCAGGCCTTCATACTGAACTACATGCCCAGCTCCCCCCTGTTTAGGTAGTGTCTCCCTAAATTGCCCAGGCTGGGCTCAAATTTGCCATCCTCATGCCTTACTCCCAAGAGCTGGAAGTCTAGGCATGTGCCACTGTACCCAGCTTTACCTTCTTTTTTTGGTAATGGTTGAATATCTTTACTGTTCCATTTTTGTCTTCTATCGCTTCCTGAGTATACCTGGTTTTTTGGTGGTTACTCCAGGAAATTTGGAAATATGGATATTTAATTTAACACAGGCTATCTTTGTGTAATATTATACTAGCTCATGTAGAAGGTAAATACACAATTAGAACATGTTTACATTCCCTGACCTCCGGTGTGCTACTGTTGGCATGGACTTTGTATTTACATACATTGTAAACTCTCAATATTGACATCATTTTTGCTTCAAACACTTGTCTTTTATTTTATTTATTTATTTATTTATTTATTTTTTTATTTATTTATTGGTACCAGGGATCGAACTCGGGTCCTTGAGCCTGCAAGGCAGGTGGCCGAACCACTGAGCTACATTCCCAGCCCAAACACTTGTCTTTTAAAGAAATTAAAACATGAGAAGGGCTGGGGATGTAGCTCAGTGTTGCCATGCCTCCCTGGCAAGCACAAGGCCCTGAGTTCGATTGCCTGTACAAAAACAATGAAAAAACAAATATCTTTCATATTTACCATTTCTCGGTATTCTTTTTTATTTCCTGTCATTCTAGGTTTCCACCTAGTTTCCATTTTTCTTTGTAAGAATTTCTTTTAACATCCCTTGTAATACATGTCTGCTAGTGACAAATTCTGTTTTGTTTATCTGCATATATCTTTTTTCCTTCATTTTTGAAGAGGTTTTTTTCTGCAATTAGAATTCTAGGTTGGGTTGTTTTCTTGCTCTTTTAAAATGCTGTCTTTTGATATTTTGTTTGCTTGCTTGCTTGCTTGCATTGTTTCTCTGTCTGCCACTAAAATTTTCTTATCAGCAGTTTTCAGACATTTCATCACTGCTATAGTTTGGACTTTAAATGTTCCCCTTAAATATTCAAGTTTGGTCCCCAGGATGGCAATACTGGGAGGGGGTGGGACCTTTAGAAGATGGGACCTAATGGAAGGAAAGTACGTCATGGGGGTACCCCCAGCCCCTTCCTGTCCCTCTCTTTGCTTCCCAGACACCATGAGACCTCCACCAAGCCCTCTGCCATGATGCGTTACAGTGTCATCAAAGTCCCAAAGCCAAAGGCCCAAGTGACACGGACTGAAACTGCTAAGTCTTTGCCCCTTTTAGGCTTATCGTCTTAGGTATTTAGTTACAATGACAGAAAGTGAACACAGTCAAGATGGGGCTTAATAGGATTTTGTTATATGTTTATCCTGTTTGAGATTTGTTGGATCTATGAGTTTATTATTTTCATCACTTTTTAAAACTTTTAACCATTAATTTTTCAAGTTTGTCCTTCTCCCCATGCTGTTATTCTTGAATTCCAATCACATTTACATTATACCACTTGATATTCTCCTACAGAACATTGAGATCCTGTGTAATTTTTTAGTCTCTTTTTTTCTATACCTTAGTTTGAATGGTTTCTATCGCTATGTCTTCAAATTCACTGAAATTATTGTGTTTTATAGTATCAAATATGCTGGCAAGTAATCCAGTAAATTATACCAGTATCACATTTTCCATCCCTACAAGTTTCATTTAGTTCTTATTTTAAAATTTCATTTCGTTCTTATTTTTAATTTGTGTGTGTGTGTGCGTGCACACACGCACACGTGCACGCATGCACTTGCATGTGTCCTAGAAATTGAACCCAGGACCTGGTATGAACTAGGCACATCCTCTGTCACTCTTTAAACTCTTAAGTATAGTTATAATAGCTATTTTAATATTATTGTCTATTAATTCATTGTTACTGTCACTTCTGAATTTGTTCCTATTGATTCTTCTCTATTCTTTTTTTTTCTGGTACCAGGGATCAAACGCAGAACCTTGTGCTTGCCAGGCAGGCACAGTGCCCCTGAGCTAAATCCCCAGCCCTTCTCTATTCTTATTATTTCCTTTTATTTATTTATTTATTTATTTATTTTGGTCCATATAGTAATTTGGTTTGGTTTGGTTTTGATACAGCATCTTGCTATGTAGTTCAGGCAGGCCTTGAACTCATCTTCCTGCCTCAGCCTCCTAAGCGATTGGATTACAAGTATGTAGCAATCTATCTAGTAATTTTATTAGCTATTAAATAAAACCTTGTTGAGTGTCTAGATTGTGTTGCTTTCCTTTAGAGTTTCAGTTTTGTTTGGGCACTTTTTTTCTTTTTTGGTTTTCGTTTTTTTGTGGTTGGGGTTTTGGGGGGGTTTCTTGTTTTTTGGTACCAGGAATTGAACTCGGGACTTTGCTTATGAGGCAGGTGCAGTGCCACTGAGCTAAATCCCTGGCACTGGTTGTGCACTTTTTTGTAGAACAGCTTAATCCTATTAGGGTTTGTTTGCAAGCTTTGTTACAATGGTTATAGTGTAACTTTGTTAGAGAGTTAGATTAGCCCTAGTTAAGATACAACCTGCATTAAGATATAACCTGCCATAATCTCTGCACTTAGGAAGCTGAGGTAGAAGGGTCACCTTGAGTTCAAGGCCAGCTTGGGCTACATTACCATGACTCTGTCTCAAAATAAATAAATAAATAATAAAGGATGTAACTTTTCCAGGGTCTTTACTTAATAATGCTCCAGGTATTCAAGAAACTCTCTCCTCTCCAGATGGTTGGAATTAATTCTCTCTTTGCCCTATGTGAACTGTAGTAACTATTCAGTGGTGCCTTGTCAGCCAGTGTGGAGTTTCTCTTTGTGTAAAGACTCAAGGGGAGCCGGGGATTTAGCTCAGTGGTTCTGCTACCTGCTTTGCAAGTCCAAGGTCCCGAGTTCGATCCCCAGAATCAAAAAAAAAAAAAAAGACTCAAGGGGAGGCCACAGGGATTTATGGAGCTTTCTCCCTCCACGGCTCCCTCATCTCCAGCACTCTGAGCTGCTCCAGCCTCCCCAGACTGTGATCTCAGCTTCTCCATTCAGCAAGACCACTGTGCTATGCTTGGCTTCCCCCTCCCTTTGCCATGGTCAAGAAAGTACCTTCAGGAAGAAAGCAAACTAGAGCCATCAGAGAAGAGATGACCTTGTTTATCTCCTTTCTCACAAGGACCATAGTGCTGCACTGTCTGCCATAAAATGTCAGAATGCAGTTACTTCACATCTTTTTTCTGGTTGATTTGAATGAATCACTCCATCATGGCCAGAAAAAGAAGTCTATTTACTTTTCAAGCAGTGATAAAATTTTATGTTCATATTTAGCCTGTGATATTAAAATCAAGCACTGGTGGTTTCCTTGTTATTTATTCTAAAATATAAGTGAGACTTATTTTGGGGGCATTTTGGCACACTCAGCTGAAGCAGGCTGATTCAGGAGGCTGAAGTCAGAGGATTCCAAGTTCAAGCCTAGTCTGGGCAACTTAATGATTTAACAAGGCTCTGTCTCAAAATAAAAAATAAAGAGAGCTGGGCATGTAGCTCAGTGCAAAAGCTCTGGGTGCAATTCCCTGTACTGAAAGAAAAAAAAAAGTCGGACATGACAGCTTAATCCCAACACTCTGGAGGCTAAGGCAGAAGGATTGCCAGCCTGGGATACATAGTGAGTTCAAGGTCAGCCAGAACTAGATAGTGAGATCCTATCTCAAGAAAAAAAAGTCTACACTGAAAACCATTAAATTATACATTTTAAGTGGATAAATTGTGCTATATGAATTATACCTTTAAAATGTTATAAAAAGTCTACAGATAAACTTCAAATAAACCCTCTTTCCCCAGAGTATCAGCCTCAATATTCTGGGTGGTAGCATAAGAAAAACTATAAATTTCAATAAACAGAACCCATACCACACCCCAAAGCAAGCCTGAAAGGTGAAATCTACAAGTTCCTCTGGGCAATACCAATTATTTTATATGTTCCACATCCCCAAAGTGGATGTGCAGGCTGCTTCATTCTGAAATTCCAGTTGCTTTAACCTTTTCAGATTGAAGACTATGATGGAAAAAAATTCCGCCTGAGAGCTGGAAATTTAGCTCAGTGGTTCCACTGCCTGCCTCGAAAGCTCAGGCTCCTGAGTTAAATCCCTGGTACAAAAAAAAAAATAATAATGGGGCCATACCTGTCTTGCAAGCACAAGGTCCTGAGTTCAATCCCTGGTACAAAAAAAAATTCTGCCTAATCTCTTTCATGTGGCATTCATTGAGAATGAAAACAGGAGTTTAGTATAATGTCTGCTACTTCAGGGTCTCTCCTTCTTCTCCCTCTGCCTAAAATTTGAAACTCTGTATCAGCTTTTTTTGTTGTTGTTTTATTTTGCTTTTTTGGGTTTGTTTGTTTGTTTGTTTGTTTGTTTTTTTGGGGGGGGTTTGAGACAGGATCTCACTATGTAGTTCAGACTGCTCTGGAACTCACTGTGTAGCCCAGACTGGTCTCAAACTCACAGCGATCCTTCTGCCTCAGCCTCCCAAGTTCTGGGATTACAGGCGTGCGCCACCATGCCCGGCCTTGTATCGGTTTTAATATTCTTCTCCACTCCCCTATTCCACCTACAATAATACCACAGAGAGAGAGAGAGAGAGAGAGAGAGAGAGAGAGAGAGAGAGAGAGAGAAAGAGAGAGAGAGCCACCAAACACAGTCAAGTTGCACCAACTGATATTTTTAAACTAAAGTGACCACCAAAGCCATGGCTTTTTAAATATGTGATCCTCTGTCCTTTGCCAAATGAAAGTCAGCCAATCAGTCACTGTTGGAAATTAATGTTCCCGCTGGAGTATCGTGGCACATGCCTATAATCCCAACACCCAGCAGGCCAAGGCAGGATTGTCAAAAGTTCAAGGCCATCCTGAACTACATACATACATTTAGATAGCAAGATGCCATCTAAAAAATAAAAACAAAACTTCTTACAGTAAATAATAAAAGAGTTTCAGAAAATAGGAGACATGAATAGGACCCATTTCATGAAGTCAATAAAGACACACAGATATAAGTGCAAATTAATATAAAACATACCTCAATTATCTCTAGAGGAAAAAAAAATGCTTTCCCAAGTGCAAATACACACTGAACACTACAATACATCTCAGTTGCTTATTCTTTCACAGCAACGTAATGTAAAATAACTTTGCAACTTGGGCAGGGCTGGTTGGAAGAAGCCTCTCTTTGCTCCCCATAGGCATGTGGGATGGCTCCAATGGGCTAGAAAATCTATTAACTTCTTCGCATGGTTGCCAGGTCTGACTGTTGGCCAGGTCTTCAATTGAGTCTAGTCTAAGTTGCTAAATTGCCCAGGCTAGGCTAGAGCTTGCACTCCTCCTGCTTCACTTCTCAGCGTGCTGGGATTACATACATAATCCAGCAAGTCCACTATACTTTGAGAAACTTTGTAAGAGTTTATAACAGGACTTAGAAGCTGGGCCTGCAAATACACAGTGGGTAACTAAAAGAAGTGTAAAGCTTGGCATCTCTACCTTCACTTTACATGTCTCCTTTATTCCTTAAAACTTTGGGTCAGATGCCTGTTCAGCTGTACACATAGCCAAGTTGATCACTCAAGGCGTCTATCTAAAAATTTAGCAATAGGGCTGGGATTTAGTTCAGTGGTTCCACCGCCTGCCTTGCAAGCACAACAACCTGAGTTTGATCCCCCATGCCAAAAAAAATAATAATAATAATAAAAATTAAAATTAAAACTTAGCAATATACATCTATCACCCTTAAATTTTCCTACTTTACATCAACCCCCTCAAGACTGACCATACTGAGATAAAAGTAACTAAGTTTTTTATATAACATCCTATTGCTGACCTCCTGGAACTGCCCAGACGTCCCTAGTCACTGTGCTAACCTATGGTCACCTTGGACTCCAGGAAAAGTGAGCATCACAGAACATTCCATGATGAAGGCGTCTCACACACAAGCAGGAACAACTATCTCACAGGAACCAGAGTGCTACTTCAAGCCATGAGGACTTTACCAGAGCCAGCCTCACAGAACCAGTACTGACATAATTAACCAGACCATGGCTTCACTAGAATTACCTATCCTGCCAGCTATGCAAACCCCACAAATATGCAAACCCCCAGCCCTTCTCTCAGATCTATTTTTTATAAAATCCTAAAGTTTCCATCAGCCCCTCAAAGACAGATCTTGAACCTCTTTTTCTGTTCTTCCCATCATGGCCATGTTGACTAAAGCTCCTTTCCTGCCCTCCACAACTGTCCATCTCCTTGACTGACTTTTTGGGATAAGTAGCCAAGCCAGATCTTTTGAGACTCCCAAGCCAGGCCTGGCCCTTCACATAGACATACAACTCCACCCAAACAAGGGAAATGGGACAGGGTCACTTTGGTTTTATTGTTGTTTTGATTTGTTTTGGTTTTGTTGGGTTTGGGGGTTGGTGTTTTGTTTTGAGACAGGGTCTCTATGTAGTTCTGGCTGGCCTTGAACTCACTATATAGGCTGCTCTCACACTTGTGGCAATCTTCCTGCCTCAGGGTTGCTAGTGCTGTATCTGAAAGGAAAATATTTCCTCCAAGAGATCTTCCCTCCTTTTCTGTCAGATTCAAGATTACCCTCGAATTTCATTGGGTCTCCAAGAACTGAACATCATCAGGCGTGAAAACACACCAAGCACTGCTAGTTGTCTAAAGACTATTTTTAACCCAACAAATCAGAGGACAACTGAGGCTTTGGGAAACTCCCCAGGATTACACCGTCACTAACAAGGCCATTAACGTGGCTCTTGTATTTAGCCTTCCAATCCCTGGAAGACACAGTCTTCGCGCTGTTACCAAGTGTCACTCCGAGGTTTCTTACCCACTTCAAATATGGCCACCCAGCTACGTTCTCCTTTGCCACCTGTTGGGCGGTGACAACTACGACTTCCGTGCGCATTTCCAAAAGGGACGCCTCCTACGGGATCGCGGTTCTAAGTGCGCACGCCCGAAAGCAAACCTACTTCCGGTCAAGATGGCGGCATCCTTGAAGTACGGACGCCGGGAGCTTCTGCTCCTACTACGGCCCCAGAGTCAGGTAAAGTTGCATCAAGGCTGAGTGCCAGGGTGTTACCCTGTCCCTATAACCAGAGCTAGGGACATGAGCAGCACATGCTGACCCGGTCACTACGACCAGCGTGTCATGACCTCGAGTCGCGTGAGGACACGGGAGGGTTAAGTCTCTGGCTCCGGTTTCCCGCAGCAGCCTTTGCCCCTCTCAGCTCCCGTCTGCGTGGGTCTTCTGTACCCCCGCGGGTCTGAGGCACCTCCGATGCAGGAGACCCGGGCTTAAGCCTGCTTTGGGGGCGAGAGCATAAAGAAGCCCCTGAGGCCCCATTCTGGGACTTGTGCTCTCAGTAAAGAGGCTCCGTTATCCTTTTACCTGGTCAGTTCCACAGCGTCGCAGGGCGCTCTCAGTGTCCCGGGAAAGCGTTAACCACTGGGTGCAGGATCTCAACCGGTCTGAGGTGCGGGCGACCGCAATACGTCCTCTTCGCTGTCTCCAGCCCCCGCTGCCTCAGTACCTCTGCCGTCTCCTTTGCAGAAGCCCAGGTAAGACTCCTCTCTGCTGTTTACAAGAAGTAGAAATATGTAGCAAAATTCTTTTCCATATTACATACAGTTTCCCAACATATTAACATATCTGCCTGGATTTTCAATTCAATTGGGAAATGACTGAAAGTACAATAGAAAGTATGTTATCTTCTAGGCATTGTGTGTCAGAGTGGTGGCAAGCCAATAAAGATGATGTGTGTCAGGGCTGGGGATTTGGCTCACTGGTTCTGCCGCCAGCCTCGCAAGTGCAAGGGCTGGAGTAAAAAGATGATGTGTGTGAGATTTGATTATAGGCTGTGTTTTAGAGAAATTGTAATTTCCACATCAAAACATGATTTCATAAATACTGTTTCTTGGGAGAAGACTAAATAAATTTATTAGTCATAAAAACTGAGTCAAGGCCTGGGGGTGTACCTCAATTGTAGAGCACTTGCCCAGCATGCAGGAAACACTGGGTTCAATCCCCAGCTCAAAACAAATATTTTTTTTTTAAAGACTTAACCAGAAATTGTAAGCATGATTAGTTTTAACATACAGCAAAAATCATGATAGTGATGTTCACATGGTTGAAGTTTGGGCAGTGATTCAAGAAGTAACTTTCCAGCATAAAGGAAAGTCATGCGATCTCAATATAAGTAATTTTTCTTCCTGTAAAAATAACGTGACCTTTTTAAGCACAAACCGTGGACACTGTAGGATAAATGAGAGAACAAGAAGTAGAGTCAAGAAAACAGAGACCAGCGATAGTCATCATGTAGGCATGTCCAGCCTGCTAACCCCCTAGAATTGGGCAGGAATGGCTTTCCTGGGTTGCACTGAGTGAAGAATTGTCTTGGGCAACATGTAAACTACATAGTTAACATGTATAAATAACAGGACTTATTTTTTATACATATATTTTATTAAAACACAGGCATGTCCAACCTGCAAACTGCTGGTTTGACATGGCTATTAGAAGGACCTCATTTCTGTGTGTTCCACTTATCTGAATACCACACATGGCTTCATTTTACACAGGTCCAGGCCCCTCCTGTTGTTCCTGCAACTCCCTCACCTGTAGTGGTACCTGAGGTGGCTTCTGGAGAAACTACAGACGTAGTCCAAGCTGCAGCAGAACCGAGCTTCACCGAACTGGGGCTTGGGTCATACACCCCAGTGGGATTAATCCAGAACTTACTAGAATTTATGCATATTGACCTGGGCCTACCTTGGTGGGGAGCCATCGCTGGATGTAAGAGAAATATATCCTGGGCAAGGGTAGAGGAAAGAAGGTTGAGGGGGCAGAACCTTAGAAGTGGCAGTGCTATGAGTAAATCAAGGAAGTAGGTACAGAAATTTGAGTTTCAGAAGAGCAGATTATATAAATGAAGCTCACGGTACGTAGATGCACTGTAGCTATATCTTCCAAAGACCATTATAAAATCATGTGATCACTTGGGATTGAAAAGTATAAATACTTCAGTGTAAGCAGGAAGTTGGAATAAGAGCACCTTATTAACAGCATTGAAGCTGCCTTGGTTTAGAAGGGTTGAAGGTTAGGTCAGGCACTTACACCCCTAAATAAAGAAGCCACTCAACACTGCTCTTATAAAGGCCAGAACTGTGGTTTGCACTCTGCTTCTCCTTATACCTTGGCCCATCAGTTAGCTCCTCTCTCCTGTGCTTTCAGTGTCTTCCTCCTCACTCTCCTCCCCTAAATATGCAAACATGCTCAAGCATACCCAAGTGTCAGTTGTAGCAACTTCTTTTCCTTTCATACTTGTTCCCCTTTCTTTTCTTTTCCTTTCATACCTTTTAATTAAAAGAGAATTTGCATCCAGTGGGCCCATGTCTTCCCATTTACTTTTTAACCTTCAGCAATCTGACCTTTACTAAAATCACCTCACTCTTAACTGCCAGTGCCACCATTACTGTATCTACTTTTCATATTATATTTGACCTTTCTGCATTAGATATTTTAAAATTTGAAATCACCCCTTTACTGTTTATGAAAATCTTTTCCTGGTTTTATCTTTCTGATCATGCCTTCCATCTTCATTATCCAGTACCTTTACCTGCCTCTTCAGCACTGATATTCTGGATTCTATCCTTAGCTCCCTGGTCTCTTCTCAGCCCAGATATTCATGTCTGTAGATCCATAAACTAAATATATGATAAACTACGTATCTGTTACAAGCCAGACATGGTGATGCATGCCATAATCCCAGCACTCTGTGAAGCTAAGGCAGGAAGATTGCAATTTCAGACCCAGCCTGGGCAATTTAACCACTTAGACCCTGTCTCAAAATAAATTTTAAAAAAGATTAGGGACATAACTGTAGGCCCTGGGTTAAATCCAGTATTACCCAAAGGCAAAAAAAAAAGAAGTTGTGGAAGTGATGAGTAATATGAAATGTAAAGAAAAGAAAAGGAGTTAAAGCAGTAAGCCACCAGATTACTTTCTACTCCCAGGATTTCTAGAACAATGGCTTTCACACCTCAAAGCACCATAGTTTTATAAATGTCCCCTCTACACAAGGTAACTGCTCTAGCATAAATAGTCCCAGGCTTTTTTCTTCACCAATGGTGCTTGATTTATTTTATTTGTATGTGGTATCTAAACTTGGAGCTCGAGGGGAAAAAAGTTCCATTGGTAATAGAAAAGTTTAGGGGCCAATTGATGTAGAAAAGAAGCTTCTGTTACTCTTTTATTCAAGTAAACAAACAGGATTCCTGGTCTTCTGCTTAGGTTACTGCCAAACTTTTGTGATTGTGGAGCAGAGAAACTAAGCCTTGAGAAACAAAGTCAATACCCTGTCCTAACTTCTGGGCCCCTTAGTCATGAGTCACTGTGTGGAAAAGTCTGGAACAAAAAAAAAGATTTCAATGAGGACCTAAAAACCTTCAACCTCCTGGCTACAGAATTGCTTTCATTTCACACCAATCCTAGTTTGTATTTTCCAGGTACAGTCCTTGCCCGCTGCCTGGTTTTTCCACTCATTGTGAAGGGCCAGCGAGAGGCAGCCAAGATCCACAACCACATGCCAGAGATCCAGAAGTTTTCCACTCGAATCAGAGAGGCCAAGTTGGCAGGAGACAATGCCGAGTGTGAGTCATTTGCAGGGTGAGCATGGGAGTGGACCACGTGTGCACTTCGCTACTGGGAGAAAGGGACAGCGTAAGCCAGGAATTGCTACACTTGAGCAAGTTCTAAAGATTATGTTTCCTGGGCCTAATGCTTCTGAAGATTGGCCACTCTTGGTTTGAAATTTCATGGTCCAGGTGATGAGGGCATTCACCCTCACTGAGGTAACTGTTGGCCATTAATTTTTTCTCAACCCACAGTTTACAAGGCCTCTATAGAAATGACAGCATACCAGAAAAAGCATGATATTAAATTCTTCAGACCTCTCATTCTACCACTGACTCAGGTGAGCAAAAACGTTTCCCTTCTATCTCATCTTGAACTCATTAAATGGCCTCCTGTATGTTTCCCATGCCAGAAGAGCAGGTAGTGGTGATATACGTGGCTTTTAATAATGGGGTAGTGAAAATGTTCCTTCTGGCAAAATGTGCTGACCACATTTATACTGTGTAATAGGCCCCAATCTTCATCTCCTTCTTCATTGCCTTGAGAGAGATGGCCAACCTTCCTGTGCCCAGCATGCAGACAGGCGGCCTTTGGTGGTTCCAGGATCTCACTGTGTCCGATCCCATGTTCATATTACCAGTGGCGGTCACTGCTACCATGTGGGGTGTCCTTGAGGTAAGGCCAAGTACCAGGCCTGCAGAGTGAATGGGAGTAGGGACACAGTGGTTGGGCAGAACAGTCACTCCACCCGCTGGACATGTGTTCTCTTTAGAATAGATGGGAGAGAGAGAGTGGAACCAGACTCACTGAAAATGACAAGCATTCACTGTAGTTTTCTTCTGCACCTTTTGACAGCTAGGCGCTGAGACGGGTATGCAGAGTTCTGACTTTCAGTGGATGAGAACTGTTCTTAGAATGATGCCTCTGGTAGTCTTTCCTATAACCATCTACTTCCCCACGGTAGGTCATGGCTTAGGGGCTGGGGCCACATCCTTCCACCTCACCTGGCCACCTCCTAGTGGCAGACCATGGCTGAAGCTCCTCAGTACCTTCTCTTTGTTGTAACCCAGGGAGTGTTCGTGTACTGGCTCACTTCCAATCTGTTTTCCCTGACCCAAGTGAGCTGCCTCCGGATTCCAGCTGTGCGCACTGCCCTTAAAATCCCCCCACGGGTTGTACTTGCCTCTGACAAATTACCTCCACGGGAAGGCTTCATCAAGAACTTCAAAAGAGGTAAGGGCACAACCCAGAGATAGTGGCCTAATGCTGGGGGTGGGACTGATGATCTTCTCCCCCGTCTTCACACAGGCTGGAAGAATGCAGAGATCGCACATCAGCTCCGTGAGCATGAGCGACGCATGCAGAATCACCTGGAGCTAGCAGCCAAGGGTAAGTCATCATTGCAGGTTCAATTCTGTCTTTGGTTTCTTCTTTTCCTTTGTTCACTGAGATTTCTTTTTTTCTCACCCAGGTCCCTTACGACAGACCTTTACTCACAACCCTCTGCTACAGCATGGAAAAGACCCCAACGTTCCCACCAGTGGCATCGGCAGTGACAAACCAAAGTCAAAGCAGCCATGGCGCGACACGCTTGGCTGACTCATGTTCTCTGCTCATCCTGGCAGGAACTATCTTGAAAAACTCATCCTCAGAACAGACTTGATACTATGTCCTTGGGATATGGAGATGTTTGTTTTAAAAACTGATTCTTGGGCCAGGGATTTAGCTCAGTAGTTCTGCCACCTGCCTCAAAAGCGCAAGGTACGGAGTTCAATTCCGAGTACCAAAAAAACTGATTCCACTACAGACTCACTCCTGCATGTAACAGAGCCCTGGTGAGCCAAGTGATCTTTCCACCCACAGGGTCAATAAATCTCCAGGCTGCTTCCTGGTACTTATTCAACAGGGAAATGGGTTGTGTGCTGCAAAACAATGAAGAGGTTGGGTCATGATTGCTCTTGCTGACCCACTCGGGAAGTGTTAAATGTTTTAACCTGGCCAATAAGAACTTAAACCTCACTCAAAATGTACAACCCTTTTCTTAACCCAAGATTATCTATACAGTTTTCTTTTAAGAAATAGAAGTGCAGGGCCGGGGATTTAGCTCAGTGGTTCTGCCGCCTGCCTCATGAGTGCAAGGACCCAAGTTTGATCCCAGTACCAAAAAAAGAAGTAGAAGTGCTGAAATTCTTAGTGATAATTAGGAAAAATGAAAGCATTTGTTTTTGTGCACATTATACAACAGTATGGAGTTGTCTTCCTGTCTGTGTAGAGATTAGTTTTATAAACTTTTACTGGCTGGTTTGAGAGGGAAGAAATGGTGAGATATCTTGTTTTTAGTCTTTCTGTTTTTAGGGTAATGGTGCTGTCCAGAGATACTAATAAGATGAAGCCACTCAGACTTTCGGAACATAACCCTTTTATTGTCCAACATCTGTGACAGGTTCACGTCTCTAAACGAGACACATTTGGGGCATTGTTGGCCCAAGAAAGAGGAGTACGTAGGCAGCCCCAGAGGTGCTGTGCTCCCCACCACATTCTGCTTTAGCATCCCTTTAGAGTCTGGAATGATATGTAGCAAAACAAATAAATTACTTTCCATCTTTAAAAAGCAAGTTCAGAGATGAAGCTGCCTAGACCAGGCATCAGGACAGGTGCCTCCAAAGAAGTGAATACTCCTGTTGTGCCTCCTTAGCTCTCGCCAGTAGCAGACAGAAAGCCTCTGCTTTCCACGTCTTATATTCTAGGTGGTATTTAGTTAGACTTGGGATCCTGTTCTTTGGATGTCCCTTCTCCATCTTCCCAGTCCATTTCTGCAGCCACTGACATACACAGGATCTGGAGGTACCGTGTAGCTGATGCTGCAAAGAGAAGTCTGAGTTAAAACGGAGAAGGTGGCCTGGGCTGAGTTCAAGTGGTATTGAGGGGGGCCATGCCTAAAGGGAATGAGTTAATTAAGCCTAGGGTGAAAAACTGGAAGGGGCTATGGCAAAGGTGACGGAGCCTAGGTTTGCAGTAAAAGCAAACACCAGGCTCCAAAGTCAGTGAGCTGAAGTGAGGATCCAGAACTTACCTACAATCCTTCGGAGGCAATGAGGTCGTTTTTCTTCTGGCACTCTGATGATAAGGAAGTAAAAGGGCAGGCCAGAGAGGGCAATGCCAATGCCGATGAGGGAGTTGATGGTGTCACTGTAGAGCGGGACAGCCACCAGGAAGATGGTGCAGAGGCAGAAGACAATGGGGAAGAAAAGGCTGAGCTAAGGGCACAGAGGAAACAACCAGGAGTTAGCTCAGAGTTCTTGACAGCCAAAACAACCCCACCTTCAATACAGACGAGCCCAGAAGGGCTGGGGATGTATCTCAGTGGGAGAATGCTCACCCAGCATGCCCAAGTTCTTAGGCTCAATTCCCAGCACCAAAAAAATTAGATCAAAGCACTGAGCCTTCCTTCTTTCCCATCATTTCAGCATACAAACACCACGTCCCAGGCAAGGGCTTCGGAATAGATGGTCTTCTAGGACCCCTGTAAGCTGGGCAAGGTGGCACACACCTATAGTCTCAGTACTCTGGGAGGCTGAGGCAGGAGGATCACAAGCTTGAACTCAGCCTGGGCAACTTGACTGTCAAAACTTAAGTAAAAAGAGCTTGGAGTGTAAGTCAGTGCAAAGGCCCTTCACAGAAGCTTTAGCTGTTGCAGATGGAACAAGGTAGGGATGCATGTAACTTACCTTGAGAGGACGAGATCGATCAGGTTCCTTCCAGCGCAGATAAAGCTGACCAGCAATAGAAAGCCCCACAAAGAACCAGTAGCTGAAACTGTAGTAGTTAATAAGCTGGAAGACGTCTTCCACACACAAGTAGATCAGTGCCATGATACCCTGTAGCACAAGCCCAAGTTAGCTCCTCCTAGAACCCTTGTCACTCAAGGTGCTCTACACTCCCCTTGCTCCCCACAAACCATCCCCTGTTAAATCTCTGCCCTTTTTTGTTCCCACCCCTTTAGCTTCCTAATTTCAGTCCTTCGTTTCCTATTCCAAGTTGATAGCTTCTTGGCTGAATTTTCAGCCCATCTGTCAGATCTCTGCCAAGTGTGACAATCTTGTCTACTTGACTGGCCTGAGCTGAGTGGTGAGTCCTGGGGCGTCACTGTGGGGACAGTATCAGTCTTCCCCTGTGCTCTTTTTCCCAGCTGCCAAGAAGTGAGCAGTCCACTCCACCACTGCCTTCAACATGGTGCTCCTGCCTTACAGCCAAAGGACCATGGACTGCAACCTCTGAAACTGAACCCAGCTGACTGAATATACTAACTCAACCCACTGTAACACAAAATAACCCCTTGAAAGTGTTTTCCTCTCCATTACGACTCCAACTTTTATTTCTTGTTTGGTTTTTTGGTGCCAGAAGTTGAACACAGGACTTTGTGCTCGTCCGACAGGTGTGGGCCACTGAGCTACATCCCTGGCTCCAGTTCTTATCTCTTAATTCCACACTGCTTTACTGCAGGATGTCAGGACTTTCTGATGCTATTTCTCCTACCTGATCCCATCTGTACTATTTTAACCCTGATCTTCAAAGGACACTTCAAATGTGCTTCTTCCAAGAGCCTTTTTTTTCTTTTTTCCAAATTATCCTCTTCCCCCATGGAAATAATCAGCTCTTCTCTTAGAAATGTAGGCCAGGGAGTATCACAGAAGAAAAGGCTGGCTGCTTTACTATCTATCTTGACCATCATTACCACATACTCCACAAACTTTGTGCCTTATCTTAGACCAGAAGCAGTTCCCATTACTCAGAGAAGTCCATCTCTCCTAGAAAACACTGCAGCAGCTGGCACAGTGCCTTGCCCATGGTGGGCACTGCATCGATAGTTTTTCTACCACAATCCCCTTACGGCTGTCAGGAAGCTAGAACAGTCATCTAATACCAAATCCTCCCCACCCCAGTATATGTGTTTCAATGTCATCCTTAAGATACTTACATTGAAGAGCAAGGAAGGCACAGGTGTGAACCGCTCCACGTGAATCATGCAGATAGCGTCAGGGAGGTGCCCTTCTCTTGAGCCCACGAAGAAAAGCCTGTTTAGGAAGATAGGAAAAGCTGAGGAAATTGTGCGACACAGGGTCAGCCTGGCTCACCTGCCACACAGCCTCCCTCTCTGCCATCCCTTCAAAAGGTTTGAATACTACAGAATGGAACCCAGTATTAAGAGTAAGAACTGCCGCTGGTAACAAGAAAGGTTGGAGAAGACAAGTGATTATAAAGTCGAGGTCCTGTAACTTGTACCACCTCCTGCCATGGCTCTGTAATACCCAGCCCTGCCAGCAGAAGATGACCCTCTTACCTAGAAGCAGCCAGGATGGAGGCATTGAGGCCACCAAAGCAAGATAATGCAACTGCCAGTGGAATTATCCAGTTGAATACTCCAAAAATCTGGTCTGCAAATGTCTTAAGGGAAAGGAATGGAAAACAATCACGAGAAGAATCTAAAAGGGATGAAAGGCATGAGCAGACTTGCCCCTAGACTCCTCCTTTCGGAAGTCCAAAGTTTCCATGATGGGATAATGGACTTCCTTGCAAACTCAGTATCCTAACAGGGCTTCTACTCCTTTTCCAAGACTGAATAGTTGGGATATATTAAGAAGCCCAACACACACCATCGACCTCCTGTAAGTAAAAGGCCTTTACCACAGCAACAGCATCACTGGCCAAGATGTCCTTCAGGTCTAGTACAGTGTAGTAGGCCACATTGGTCAAGATGTAGATGATGGTCACAATAGGCATGGAAATGCCAATGGAGAGGGGCAGATTCCTACAGCCAAACACAATAAAGGACACATGAGTTCCACAACTGCATTCCTCTCTTAGTCCTTGGAATCTCCCTGCCACACCAGTCTTTCCAGGGTGGAGATTCCTGTTCCATTTTCCCAGTGCGTTTGTGTCTGAGGTGGTCCACAGGACTGTCTGAAGCTCTGAACTCTTCAGAACTAAAGAACACTGTGGGGCAAAGAATATCACATTAGAAGAAAAGGCTACGCAAAACTAGAAAAAGGGGTGGATTGGGTGGGTGAGGGGCTGACCAAGGACTATGTTGGCACAATAACAGCACAGGAAGATGGCACTGACTTTGATTTTATATATAAAGATCTGAATTCCTTCTCTAATAAGATTGAAAATTGAGTTTTAAGATTGATGAATATAGCTAGGTATGGTGCCACATGCCTGTAATACCACCATTCAGGAGGATTGCTTGAGTTTAAGGCCAGCCTGGGCTTCATAGTGGGTCCAAGGCCAGCCTGAACTACATAATGAAACCCTGTCTCAAAAACAATCAAAAAAATTGAAAAATATAAGCCAGGCACAGTGGCACACACCTGTAATCCCAGACTCAGTAGGCTGAGTCAGGAAGAGGCCAACCTGGGTTACATAGCAAGACCCTGTCTCAAAAAAAGAGAGGGAACCAAGACCTGGCATGTAAAGGTACAAGATCCCAGTAATGAATGTAACTGTACTGTCTACCTAGAATGTACCAATAACTTAAATTTAAAAAAAAAAAGAGAGAGAGGGCCAGGGACTCAGCTCAGTGGTACCACCTTTCTCTCAAGTGCAAGGTCCCAAGTTCAATCCCCAGTACAGAGAGACAGAGAGACAGACAGACAGAGATCTCTTAAGGTCCCGTGAGTCCAAAAATGTTGTGATTTTCACAAATATTCTGGACAGTAGACAGTGGACAGCCAAAAAGAGGGGCAAATTCTCAAGTCATTCAGCTTATGTCCAGTAGGTGGAAGCACCGTGCAGGCCTTGATCCTGCTGATACTATCTACTCCCTAGGTTGCGGCAGACACTAGCTGTGCACCAAGAATGCTTTGTTTATTAAAGCCAGAAGGAGTTACTTGGTATGAGGGCTGTTATTCTTTTGAAATTTTACAGAAACCCCACTCCCTGGCAATCTTAGTTCCCAGATTCAGAATATTTTACAGACAGGAAAGCTCCTGGAATTTCTATAATTCAACCCCCTCAATAACAAAGAAGCAGGCAAAGAGAAGGCAACTCCTCAAGGCCATCTAACAAATCAGTGTAAAGACCAACTCCAGCTCTCTCACTTCCTGTCAAGTGTTCTCTTCACTTTGCAGGACTACAAGGCAACTCGGAGTACTGGCTGAGTGACTGAAACACTACCACAGTGGGTATTAGGGAAACAGACAGTGGAAGGAAAACAGGAATGTTCCTGAAAGTCAGTGACTTAAAGTTATCTACATAGGGATGAAGGTGGATGAGAGATTATCAAGGGAAAAAAGTTTTTTTGGGCCAGGGATTTAGCTCAGTGGTGTCTCTGCCTGCCTCGTAGGCGCAAGGTCAAGAGTTCAATCCCCACCACCCCCCAAAATTTTTTTTTTTCTTTTTTGAGAGAGCTTGTCTCACTGTTTTGCCCAGGCTGGTCACAAACTCCTGGGCTGAAACAGTCCTGTCTCAGTCCCCTGAGTAGCAGGGACTACAGATGTGCCTCCACACTAGGCAAGGAATATTTATTTTAAATGCACACCAGCACATAGCACATCTTGCAGGAATGAATGAATGTATTAATTTATATAGCACTCCCAAGAAACTTCACACCTTAGCTCTGATATTGACTTGTGAACGAGTTAAATGTCAGGACCTTAGGCCTCCTATCCATTAAAATAGGGCTGATGAAATTGGCCCCATAGCGTGCTGCCTGGCACATAGTAGGAGCTCATTAAATGATGGTTGTTGCTGCTATGAAAAGTTGGTGGTGAGGCCCCTACCTCTCAGGATTCTTGATCTCTTCAGTGACATAGTTGAGGGTGTCCCAGCCAGAGTAGGAGAAGAGAGCTGAGTACAGTGCCAGGGCAATGTCACCCACTACAAACGATGAACCCTCAAAGGAATTCTCCAAGTTAGCTGAGGCTCCTGGAATCCAAGCACAGTAGAAGGCAGGAGGGTTAGTGTTTCATTCCCTCACCTCCAAGATGATCCAATAAAGGAGCAGAGTGATAGATACGGTAAACGCAGCAGATGAATGGCTCACAGCACTTTGGGCTGCTGTAAAGACAGGGAACAGAAGAGGCAACCACAGGTGGGCTGGTGTGTAGAGAATGGCATGGATGGGGATCCTGACATGAACTAGGCAGCTCTGGGATAAAAAGCCACCACAGAGCAGAAGGGCTGGAGAACAGGAGTAGTACCGTGCTCTGCTCAGGCTGCCTGATTCCTTTCTAACACCAGACAGGGCTGACACGCGTGGGGAAGGACAGGGCTCAGTAGGCCTGGTCAACAGAGCAGTTGTAGGGTAGGTCTCATACCTGGAAACTACAGCGGGATGGGTACAAGGCGTTCATTCCTGACCCTTGCCCACTTCCAAGGCAGAACAATCAGAGATAGGACTAAGCTCAACGATCTATAAAAGCCAACTTCCTGAGCATGGCTGTCAGCTGTTTTGCCAAGATCAGCCTCCTCTAGAGATAAGTTAAAGACAGGTTTTGGGGGAGCTGGCCTGTGTACAAATTTCAGCTCCCCTCTTAACTACTAGTAATTTGGGAAAGATACTGAATTCTGCAGCCTGTTTCCTCCTCAGTAATAAAAAGATACTTTTAATAGTTTTCATAGGATTTTAAATGAAGCTATGGAAAGACTCAAATGAAATAATGCACAAAGTGGACTTTGAGGAGTGTGGCTCACAGGAAATGCTTAACAAGTGTCAGCTGCTATTGGTTCTTACCCTGGCCAAGCCTAACAATGCCAGCGATGATGACCGCGATCAGCGCCAATACTTTGGCATAGGTGAAAATATCCTGTACCAGAGTTCCCCACTTGACATAGGCGCAATTAATGAAGGTTAAGAGACCTGAAAGAAAAATAATACTGATTGGTGACTGACCCTTCCCACCTGGAGGAGATAAGACTCCAAGCCATTTTCCTAACACCAGTCACCAAGACGGACCCTCGGGCCAAGGAAGCGTATGTGTGTGAGTTCTGCTCAGCTCTTACTTGAGCCTCTGCCCCCAGAATGACCTCACCGTTATCATTCAAAGAGAACTTGTGGTCTCCACAGCACCACACACTTCTCCCCCAGCCCTAGCACCTTGCACAGGAGACACAGTGATCACAGCCTTACAGACAGATGAAAGTGCACCACACTCCTAGCCACAGCAGTGGGAGGCAGTGGCGGCTGCACAAGGTCCGCGACATGTTTTGGCTCTTAGGTCACAGTCTCATCACATACTCCCGACCCCCACCCTCCCCATGAGCACACCAGCACCCACCACTCTGACTTTAGTACTGTGAACATTCAGGGGTCCCGCTGTGACTTAACCAGGGTCTGGGCCAGCGGGTCAGAATGTGGGGCCCAGGATCAGGACAGAGGCCAGGCTTCCTGCCCACTGCCTGCCAACTCAGCTGCTTGTTTTTGTGCTTTAAAAGGTTCCTGTAGCTAAGAGCAGTTCCCATAGAACACAGAAGAGCTGCTATCATTTCTCAAGTCCTTCTACCCTGGGACAGAGGCAACCCCTTTACCCTGAAGCTCCGTGGTTCTTAAAGAGCCAACATTCTGAACTAGGGTCTCCACAAGGCCTGAATTTCTTTGGAAAAGTATTGTGTCTATATGACTATAGACTTTTGTGTGCTGGGGATCGAACTCAGGACCTTGTGCTTGCAAGGCAGGCGGCGGAACCACTGAGCTAAATCCCCGGCCCAATACTTTTTTTTTTTAATCTACAACTTTCATGAGAATCTCAGAAGGGGCTGGGGGTGTGGTTCAGTGGTTCAGCATGTGCTTAGCATGCCTGTGACCCTGGGTTCTACCCCCGGCACCAAAACATAATAATTATGATCATAATTTGGACAAATTTATTAACTGTGCCCTCAAAAAGTTAAAATTCATTCCTTTAGAAGAAGAAGAAATTCAAGAAGAAACACCTACACTTGTTGTGAGGTTGACCAGTAGTACCAAGATGTGGCAGGGAAGAGAAAAAAAACTAATGTACATGGACCCTCAGCTGGACCCTTTGGTGGCCCTCAGGCATGCAGATGTACAAACACCTTCCCCTTGGTGTAACAGTGAATCACTTTCTGGCTGCCTCTTTCCCAGCCCAGCACCTGGAACACCATAACTAGTGCTTACTTTATTGGTTTCTTGGGGGTTTGTTTGTTTGCTTTTGAGAGGTCTCCATATGTAGTTCAGGCTGGACTTGAACTCACCATGTAACCCAGGCTGGCCTTTAACCTGTTGTGATCCTCCTGCCTCAGCCTCCCTAGTGCTAGGATTATGAGCATGCACTACCACATCCCGCTCAGGAGTGCTTACTTTAAAGCCCTGCTCCAAGGGCTCCAGGGCCAACGTCAGCCTCACTGCTTTATAGTGGAGAAAGCGTGGGTTTATCTGCTTCAGGGCACCGGTACAGTCAGAAACCACCCCCTGCCTGAGCTCTCCTGTTTTGTCCCTACTCTTTCTGTTTTGTTGCTTCCTGGTCTCATACATTATGAGGGCCCAGGGACTACTTTCATTCGGAGATGCAGGAAAGACTGGCCTCTCAGAACAGGTTTCTCCTCTCTCCCTCCCTGGACCTTCTTCCCTTCCCTGTCCCCATTCTACTCCCTACCAGATTCTTTGCTCTTCCTGAGAAATGACATTCCTGTCCTATTCAAAGGCTTGCCTTTCCACCTAATAAACAAGACAATAAACAACCAAACCTTATCAAAGGGCTGAGCAAAAATGCATGCTCCAGGCCACCCCAGTGCTAGGTTAATAATTGAAGCCACTGTACAGTCTCCACAGGCATCCCGCAAAGCGCCCGTGTCCTGCCCTCTACAAATCTGTCAAATCTGTTGATCCTACTCAGCCAGTCATCCTTTTCTTCCTATCCACTGCACTTCTACCTCCAGCCACCCAACAGCCCTCAAGCCCCTCCTCCCCATCCTGTATCCCTACCCTTCAGCCTCAGGCTCCACTGCAGCCCTTATGCACACAACACAGACCAGGTGTCCCATCAGAAACATCAAGAGCAAGTATGCTGCCATATGCTTAGGGCCAGGGGATGCCCTAAATTGACCTCACACCCCCCAAACTGAAAAGACACGAGAGACTAGTTCTAGTTCAGAGTCTGCAGCTGTGTGCCACAAAGTCTCTTCTCAACTCCCATGGATGTGAGGAGGGAAGACAGGACAGCCAACCTACTCAACACCTTTAGTGCACCAGTCTCTGCAATGAGGACACGGGACTGTTTATATTTTGACCCTACTCTTTCTCTACTGCCATATCCATCCATTTGACCCCTCCTCTTATCCCAGTGTCCCTTTCTCCCAACTCCTGAGCTCATTTCTCAGTCAGAGACCCACCACTTGCCCTGATCTGCTTTTTATTGATACCAGGAGGCTCAGTTTGAAGCAGGAAGGGATCTTATCAAAAGAATGCAGGCATAGAGCCTGAAGAGAGCCAGCCCTCGCCTTCCCAGAGCCCAGCTTCCTCCAGGGCCTGTGGGAACAGGAAATGGGCATGGCAGGCAGCAGTGCTGACCAGGCTCTGTCCTCACCCCCAGCAGACACAGCTGACAGAGGCCCCAGTGCCCCAAGTGCACTGCTCTCAGAGTCAGGACCAGGAGCGGACAGTGGCATGAGAACAAAACAGAAACTCCTGGAAGTTAACCTCAAGGATGAAGATACCCAACTCATCTACCACTAGAGGCAAGTTAGGTCCCGCCTAGTCCTAGACGAAGTCCACGTGATGGCCTAAAATGACCTTCAGGCCTTGGCCCAGGAGCAAGTCCATTCCTGATTTAATGCCAGGGGGAGGAAGAAGCTGCTGCGAAGATATCATTCCAATAGCTCCTACGCAGAGGCTCCTGAATAGATATCAAACACCACTTACATGGGCTCTCCTGGAACAGAGGCTAGTCCTGGCATTAGGGCATTAGGGCATTAGGTCAGCTCTAGAATAAAACCCAGAATTCAACAGGCCAGGTTAAGCCTTTTCTTTCCCCCTGAGACTGTCTTCCTATGTAGCCCAGATTGTCCTCAAAACTACTGTGACCTTCCTGCCTCAGCCTCCCAAGTGCTGGGATTACAGGCATGCACCACCACGCCTGGCAGGTTGATTCAGAAAGGAGCAATGCTTTCAGGCCCAGTCTGGATCAATGCCCAGGATTAGCATGGATACTCAAACTAAATAGTCCCTGAGAAAGAACATTATATCTACAATCTACTGGATATGGTGGCACATGACTATAATCCCAGCTATTCAGGAGTCTGAGCCAGGAGGGTAGCAAGTTTGAGCCCAGTCTGGGCTACTTAGCAATTTAGAAACACATTGAACCGGGCATGTTGGACCACACCTGTAATCCCTATATCTCAGTACCCAGGAGGATCACCATGAGTTTGAGGTAGACTGGGCTATGTAGTGAGTTCAAGGCCAGCCTGAACTAAGTAGGGAGACCCTGTCTCAAAAACCTGATAGAAAAATAAAGAGGAAGGGAGGAAAGGAAGAAAGAAGAGGAGAGGAGGGGAGGGGAAGGGAAGGGAGAAGAGGGGAGAAAGAAAAAAGGAGACAGAGAGAGGGAGGGAGGGGAGAGAAGAGAGTCCCAAAATAAAAAAATGTTCAAATGTCCAAGACTGAGGATGTAGCTCAGCACAAAGGCCTTGAGTTCGATCCCCAGTACTGCAAAAGAAACCAGTCCCATCTGCCTTCTCCCCTAGAGGCTAAAACCTCAACTTTTCCCACCATTTATGAGGAAAATACAGCTTCAAGACCACTTACCCACCCCCATTCCAGGACTCACCTCTGCATTTACTTCACCTGTCATGGTCTCCCTGGAAACACAGGAACCCACAGAGCCTCCAGTGTTGTAGTTGTAGACTCTGAACTTCCTTTTTTGGTACAGGGGATCAAACTCAGGCCCTTGTGCTTTCGAGGCAGGCAGCGGAATCACCGAGCCAAATCCCCAGCCCTTGAACTTCTTAACCATTCCTATTTCCCCACCTCAAACTGATAAGCTTTTTTCCCCAGCTCCTTTTTGAACCTGTAAAATGATTTTTAAGCCCAATATTGGACTTTAGATTCATTCTTAGTAATTTTTCTCTGTGAGTTTTTAATGCACCATTCCCACTTATTAAAAATACCATAGGTGGGCCGGGGATTTAGCTCAGTGGTTTCGCTTCCTGCCTCACAAGCTCAAAGTTTCAAGTTCGATCCCCGGTACCAAAAAGCAAAAACAAACAAATAAAAATACTATAGGTGCCAGGGATTTAGCTCAGTGGTTCTGCTGCCTGCCTCACAAGCACAAGGACCCGAGTTCGATCCCCGGTACCCCCCCCCGCAAAAAAAACACTAAAAAAAAATACTGTAGGTTTTTCCACTGGATTGTATCAAATCCCTTCAATTTTATAAAATCTGCCTTTTTTGTTTTGCTTTTTGGAGACAGGGTCTTGAACTCACTATGTAGCTGAGGTTGGCCTCGAACTCTCAGTGATCCTGACTCAGCCTCTCCAGCACAGGGATTACAGGGGTGCACCATCACACCCAGCTACTAAATCTGCAAATTTGAGGAGCGTAACTCCCGAGTTCACAGAAGTCACTGCACAAATGTTGACTAGGCACAAAGAAATACATTATATTGTTCGATTAATATGTGTTACTAATTATTTTTCAAAGTCACAACAACAAAAATAAATCAGTGAGTGTTGAGTAGGATTGGCAGAGTCCTAAAGTCTATCCCTATAGACCTTCCTGTATGTTGCCATTATTTTACATCATTCAACTGCCAAATAACCTATCAGATAATACTTTTTATCTAGTCTACTTTTTTCCACCTTGTCAACAAGAACATCTTTCCTAGAGAACTTTCTCTGCTTTAACAATCTCATGATGCTATCAAATGATTCAAATGAAATTAGTATATATTTATGCTAGAATGCTCAGGCCACATCCTTGTAATAATCAAAAAACTGGAAATAACCCAAATGTCCCCAACAGCACAGTAAATACATAAATTCAGTGGAAGACTAAACAGCAGGGAGAATAAACAATCTATAGACAAAAATATAGACCAGCTGGGCATGGTGGTGCATGCCTATAATCCCAGAACTCAGGAGGCTGAGGCAGGAGAATCACCATGAGTTGGAGGCCAGCTTTGGCTACATAGTGAGTTCAAGTCTGTCCCCAATTACATAGTGAGACACTGTCTTAAAAAAAACAAAAACAAAGAACAAAAAATAGAGACAAATCTCCAACACATTAAATGAACATGCCAGTCACAAAAGAGTACATATTATGTTCATTTACATAAGAAATCAGCCAGGTATGGTGGCACACACCTGTAATTCCAGCTCAAGAGGCTGAGGCAGGATCGCTTGTTTCAAGTTCAAGGCCAGACTGGGGCAACATAGTGAGTTCAAGTCCAATTTGAACTACATAGTGAGACCCCATCTCAAAGAAAAACAAAACAAAACAAAATAAAAAAAACAAGAATGCAGGCAAGGCCTGGGCATTTAGCTCAGTGGCACTGCGCCTGCCTCAAAAGCACAAGGTCCTGAGTTCAATCCCTAGTACAAAGAAAAAAGAAATCAGGCAAACCCATGCCACTATTATTCCTGGATGTGGATGCTACTGCACATGCAGACTTTGTGAAAACAAACTAAGCCATACACTTGTGCCCTGTGCACTAGTCCTTTAGTGTATGACTCTGAAAAAAATTAAAATTGAACCCAAAAGTGAGGATAGCTTAGCATGGCACATTCTTACTGAGTCATACAGGTTACTAGCGATCACCCTTCCTTCTTCTCATACTTTGCTAACCACGTTTAACAACTAAGCCTAGAATCTGGGCAAGAATCAATCTCAAGTTATGGATCCAGAGTGTTCAGAAAGCTTTCAGAGAGCTGGGCTGTCACTTGTGGTAGACAGCACACTTGTCCCCACTCCTTCCAAGATAGCTACATCCTAATCACTAGAACCTGTAGGCCATACTAATTGTACAGTAAGAGAGACTTAAAATCCCAGCAAACTTGTCAAGGTGGTGCTCACCTGTCATCCCAGCACTTGGGGGGCTGCGGCAGAAGGATCACAAGTTTGAGTCTCACCTAGGCACCTTAGTGAGACCCTGTCTCCAAATAAAAAGTAAGAAGGCCCTGAGTTTAATCCCCAGTACACAAAGGAAGAAAGAAATGATAAAATTAAGATTATACTGGACACATGGCCTTAAAATAAGAAGGGGTAGCTGGCTATGGTGGCACATGTGTCTAAGCCCAGCACTCTTAGAGGCTGAGGCAAGAGGATCACAAAAGCAAGCCCAGCCTGGCCAACCCAGAGAATAAGTGAGACCCTGACTCAAAATTACAAAAAAAAAAAGCGAGGGGACCGGGGATGTAGCTCAGTATGAAGGACCCAGGCTAATCCAGTAACAGGAAAAAAAAAGATGGAAGAGAGAAGCGAGAAGAGGAACAATGTCCCAGGGGTGCAGTGTGAGCCTGGACCAGCTACTGCTGGCTTTGAATATGGAAGAGGGACTTGAATCTCTGAAATCTGGATATAGTAAGGAAGAGGATTCTTCCCCACAACCTCCAGAACAGGACACAGCACTACTGACACCTCGTATTTAGTCCAGTAAAACCCATTTCAGACTTCTGCTTTTATGTTGTCCCATTTTCTCCCCTATACTTCTTCCTTCACGATGAGGATTTGTTTCCCACAGTATTACAAGGGGAAGCCTTGGGGAAAATGTACAAAGTGGAACATAAGAGCCCTCCCACAGCACCTTGTAATAACTCTTCTCCCCTAAGGTGAGCAGACAGGTGTAACAGAGGCTGGCACCTTTGTGTCCCTTCACAGACACGGGCCACAACTGTGCAGCAAAGGAGAAATGATTTCTACTATTTAGGTATAGGATGGAACGGACCTGCAGGCAGAGAACTAGAAGCAGTACTGGGTGGCACATTCATTTCATGCGTTGGACAACAGAGACCGAGGAAAGTAAAATCTTTTGACAGGTTTCAGTACCGTGGTGAACTGAAATTTCCTTCTCACTGCAATCAGAAGAATCTAGATGTGGCCTGGGTGAGGGGGCAAGCATCTTGATTACAACAAACTTCCCTGCTAAGTCTGTCTTTCTGCTATACACATCCTGGCTCTGCCAGCAAATCCATCATGCGGGGGGTGGTTGTTGTTGAAGCAAAACATTTACTGATACAATTTAAATATACATACTGATCACTTTCATCACAGGAAGTTTCATCACATGATCTATCTCACTTCTTTTTTCATTCACTATCACACTCCAATCAATTTCACTGATAGCTCTGAAATCGTTTCTTTTTTTCTTTTTCTTTTTTTATTTTATTTCTTTTTTTTGTACCATGGATTGAACTCCGGACCTTGCACTTGTTTTCTTTTCTGTTTGCGTGGTCCTCCTTGCCTCTAAAATTTCAGTTTAAAGTCTTAACCACATCTCTCACAACCACTCTGAAACTTGTCCTATCCCTTGCTTCACGTCCATCTTTCTGGTAGCCACAATTTATAGTCAGGGACTCTGTCCTGTACTCTTTATTATTTCATACATACAGCCTTCAATTGAGGAAGAGATGGAATATTCCACCTGAAATTCACTTTACTTCCTTGAACTTCGGCAGCACCAATGACATGCTCAGGTGTCCCCTGACAGGAGACACAGCTCATCCTACAGCAATCGGCAGAAGGGACCACAGGACAGAGGTTTAACTGATGTGAGCAATCTCGACCTCACACATTGCTCAAAAAAGCTGCACTTCTCTACATTAGGTGGGGGCGTACGCACACTTAGAGGCACGCTGTTTCGGAAGAGCAGCCACGCCCTTTTCTGCTCTGCTCAGGCCTGCTCGTGTCCTGAGGCCCGCAGAATATTCTACCTCTGCCATTTTCTCAGACAGTCCAGGTTTAAACTCTGCAAGAGCCTCAGACATGTTGTCTAAACCCAGAGATTTCAAGTTTCTCCTTCTTCTTTTTCTCTGCTGTTGCCCAATTGGGTGGGTTGGTTGGTTTGTCTATCTCCCAATCTGTTTCCTTTTTTTGTTTGTTTAGTACCGGGGATTGAACTCAGGACCTTTCCCTTGCAAGGCAGGTGGCAGAACCACTGAACTAAATCCCCGGTTCCTCTGTTTGTTTACTAAAATTGCTGACTTGAGTTACTCTCATACCCTAAGATCACTTTCTCTTTCTCATTTTCTTGCTGGATTATTTCTTCACCCCTCCCAGGGCCAGTTCTTTCTCTGAGATAACAGACAGCTCCTCAAACTTTTTTCCTTCTCATGGTACAGGGTTATGTCACTTTCTCAGGCATCGTGGGTGAGAACAAGAAGACGCACCCAGGACAAACCTGGGGTTTCTCTGGATCAGACCTCTCCCTTGTCTTCCCCTGCCTCCTGGAATTCAGCACTCCAGTTCCTGGTGCCCTGACCTCTCTAGGGGAGCAGGCAGAGTTGGTACCAGGAGGCTCTCAAATTAACACCCCTTCTGCGTGCTAGTCCTTATGAATCAGGTCCTCGTTGTTTATTTGGTTATGTTCAGTTCAAGTCTTGAGAAGCCAGACGCCAAGTCTTGAGTGGGCTTCAAGATTACCCAAGGGATCTGTCACCCTGCAGCGCTGAGGCAGGAGGTCTGAGACAGGGCTGTGCAGGGCAATCTGATGATCTGCTGCTGCCTGCTGCTCGTTAGAATGAATGCATGACCTCACTGCCAACTGAGGATGGCTTAGAAGGAGAGCTAACTGGCTTCTGAGGAGGTTCAAAGGGTGAAAATCAGGTGGAGGCCTAGCATCAGGCAGTTCCACCTCATTAGTCACAAGTACATGAGGTCAGCCGTTCTGCTCAGGAAAAGCTGTACGAGGACACATGTCCCAAGCTCTCAGACAGACACAAAGAGTTCCAAAGTCCTTTACAGTCCACCATAGCTTAGGCAGACTCAGGATAAGCTGTCTGTTCTCTATTCTGCCCCTTTTCCACAGAAACCCTTAATCCTGCCCTGAGAGCCAAAAGCATGAAATTCCCTTCTCAGCCCAGTTGAACCTGGAAACATAGCTTCTGTGCATTCATCCAGTCAACATTTATTGAAGAACATATTACGTCTACAGGGCCAAATATGAGGGATACAAAGAACCTATCTGCTCCCTAGAAAACAGAATTTTGTGCTGGGCATGGTGGGGCCTGCCTGTAATCCCAGCCCTAGGAGGCTGAAGCAGGAGGATCACCATGAGGCCACTGCGGGCTACCTAGTGAGCTCAAGGCCATCCTGGACTATCTAGTGAGATCTTGTCTCAAAAAACAAACTAACCAACAAAAAAACAACTCTGCTCTCTGGGGACCTGAATAGGTGCTGCTGACTAACTGATACAGAAGGCAGACTAAAGACACAGGAGGTACAATGTCCTGTTAACAATTAAGAAAAAAGAAATTAGACCAACATAACTAAGTCACAGTGTGGGCAAGGGCAGGCAAGGCAAGGAAAGAAATAGATGATGGTGCTAGTGGTGGGCTCTGGGGAGAGGACAACTAGGTGGAGTTGGACTTCAGGACAGCTATCCCTGACTCTGCCAAGAGAAAAGCTTCACCTTCCCTGCAAAAGCAGAAAGGGGCCCTCTTTCCTATCTGAGCCATTACAAGTTAAAACTGCTTTTAAGCCATCCAAAGAACGTAGAAATTAAAGTTTTAAAAAATTAATAAGATGCAACTGGGCATGGTGCCATACACCTGCAATCCCAACACTCCAGAAGCTGAGGCAGGAGAATTTCTTTGAGTTCAAGGCCAGCCTGGACTACATAGTGATTTTGAGGCCAGCCTGAATTACAGAGACCCTGTCTCAAAAAATAAAAAACAAGACAAAAATGAAGAGGGTTGGGGATTTAGCTCAGTGGTTCCGCCTCCTGCCTCGCAAGCTCAAGGACCAGAGTTTGATCACCGGTACCAAAAAAAAAAAGGAGTAAGATACAAATAATTATGAATATAAATTACAGCAGCACATATCATTTTTGACCAACATTATGCCAGACATATACATATACATATATATATTCACAAATGCACACACACACACACACACACACACATATATATATATATATATGTATCTGACAGTGAGTAGATTTTATTATCTACATATTACAATTGAGAAAAATTAAGTCACTTAGTCGGTAGCCAGCTCCAAACTCTACATCCATTTCACCATACTGCACAGCTCCCTAACTATAGGCAAGGACACAGGCCTGGGTATGAGATTATTTCCTCCTGTGGTAATGGACACACTTCTAGCTGCAGAGAACTGGAGCGATCCCTAAAGAGCGTAAAAAGTGAGAATAACTAGGAAAAAAAGGAACCATTTCTATACCCTGGACTGGACAAGATAGCAAGGATCCTTTAGAAGTCAGAATTCAGCAGATGTGGTGGCTCACGCCTGTCATCCCAGCACTCAGGGGGCTAAGGCAGGAGGGTCACAGTGAGCTCAAGGACAGCCTGAA
This sequence comes from Fukomys damarensis, assembly GCF_012274545.1. Lineage (NCBI taxonomy): Eukaryota > Metazoa > Chordata > Mammalia > Rodentia > Bathyergidae > Fukomys > Fukomys damarensis. Next base: position 46,659,119 of record NW_022900929.1, read on the forward strand.
CTACACAGTGAGAACATGTCCAAAAGCAAAAGTCAGAATTCACCTATTCAGGTGGCACAGTGAACAGCAGAGACAGCCTCTCCAAGTTTTGGTGTCCAGAGGCTGGAATATAGCAACATAAAGAAGAGAAGGAGGGAAGTGGGTCCCCAGGACTCAGCAAGGATCTGAAGTGAGAATCCAAGCCCACAGGGAGAGCAAAAAGAGAGACCTCAACACAGAAAAAGTAGGTAACAAGCAAATGTTTCTCCCTGAGCCTTGACTCACTGTATAGGAAGGGCAACTCAAACCCACAGATGCACAGTGAATACTGGCGATCCCAGAGGCTTCCACCGAGAAATGCACCCATGGAACAGAGCAGTGCACATAGAAGACTGTAGTGGCAAGTGAATTATTCAGGTTTAGATGTTTCCCAAGAGAAGGCAATTGGCCAGGAGCCATCTTGGAGAGGGGCTATCTGAGATCAGAACTCAGAGCAACAGCAGGCTGGCTCAATTAGGGTGAGGTGAAACTGAGTTAAAGTGAGCAGGAGGTCAAGGAGCTGAGCTCAAGCCAGCAGGGAACCAAATTCAAGCCAGGAGGAGACACACAGAATGCTGCAGGCTGAACAAACTGGGTTCCAGCTTCATAACCAGAATCCAGCCTGAACTTCAATATAACTAAAGGTGTAGGCTTGCTGGGTTATTCGCTACCCCACCATTAATCTGTGGCTGGGATTAATCAACATAGATCTTGGCTCTGTCTGCCCACTCTGTCTATCAGTGACAGCAGAGACACTCCCTAAAAAATGATTTTTGCTTTTCTTCTTCTTCCTTTCTTTTTTCTTTTTTTCTGTTTTATTTTATTTTTCTTGTTGTTTTTATATGAGTGTAAACATTGTTTCTAGTTTTGTTGTTGTTATTTTGTTCTTGTTTTTATTTCTTCCTTCTCTTTCCTTCTCTTCATTACGTTTCCCAAAATTTGCAAAATCTTTCTTTGTCCTCCAGCCTTACTTCTAATCTTTGCCTCTTCTTCTATTTATTTTCCCCCAACCCCTTTTAAATTTTCTCCCCAAAGGGTAAAATTGCCATATTGAGGGCCTATTACCGTATACAATTTTCCAGCTTGTTTTAGATTGTTATATAACCACAAATATAGTTCATATAGTTAGAGGTGACATATTAATAGTAATCACAGTTTGTCATTTTCTAGGCTGTGTTTGATTCTCTTGTTACTGCTGGTTGTACTACTTTAGCCAAGTTGACATATTTGTGCTAATCAGTTGTTCCTGCCAGTATTCCAAGAATAAGATTGCTTAGGTGTCACAGACACTACTATAGGCCAGTGTCAAAGAATGAGGGGCTGGGCCAAATGGACAGCAACTTCTCATCCACAATAAATTGAAGAGGTAGGGCCCTGCAACAGACTCAAAACCCAAAAGCCAGCTACACCTGGAAGACAACTCTGAGAAGTAGCCATGTCCTAAGGGTTCTCAATACCAGCAATAAATCTACCTGCCAAAAGCAATTTAGAAGCATCAAGCCTGGAATTAAACTTTAAAAAATAGAAAATGAGAAGACATGGCAGCAAGATGCAACCCCAGACCTCCAGCTTACCAAAGGCAAATCTAGGGTGCAAGGAACAGGTGGAAAGCCACCCACCTGGACTCTCTGAAGTGGTAACAGCAGAAGTAACAAAGCAGATGAATGGGGCTCTAAAAAAATCAAATCAGAAATAACTTCTCAGATAGCCACAGAAACGGTGACCATAATGAAAAACATCGTTAGTTACCCTAGAGCAGACACAGATTAAAAAAGAGAGGAGGGAGGAGAGGAGCTTAGGAAAATGATAGAAACCATGAATGTCCAACATAGGAAAGATAGAATTCCATGAAACAGATTTTGATATCCTGAAGATTAAAAATCCCATTGAAAATACACACAGCAGAGTAAGCCAATACGAGGACAGAATGTCAGATATAGAAGACAAGATTGCTGTTAGCAATCATGAAAACAAATATTTCTAAAAAATAGCAAGGAGCTACCAAAAAATTAATCTAACAGCTACTAGATGATGCAAAGAATAATGTAATATTGACCAGAGTTGATGAAAAGCAGGAGATAGCGCAAATGACATGTAAAAACCTATTTACAGAAGTAATGGCAGAAAACTTCCCAAGTAAGGAAAAAGAATTTAACATATAGATAAATGAGGCATGCAGAACTCCAATTAGCTATGATAAAAAAAAATCTACACCACAGCATATAATAGTCAAGATTCCAAAAATTCAACACAAGACAAAACATTAAAAGCTATTAGAGGATCAGAGACTTAGCTCAGTGGCATTGTGCCTGCCTCACAAGTGCAAGGTCCTGAGTTCAAGCCCCAGTACCAGGAGGGATATATATATATATACATATATATACACACACACACATACACACACACACACACACACACACACACACACACATATAAGCTATTAGAGAAAAGCAAATCACCTGTAAAGGGAAGCCCATCAGAATCACAGCAGACTTCTCAACACACACTCTCAAGTCAAAGAGAACTTGGACTGAAGCTTGGACAATCTCCTGCCGGGTGTGGAGGCACACACCTGTAATCCCAGCACTTGGGAGGCTGAGGCAGGAGGATCACTGTGAATTCAAAACCAGCCTGGGCTACACTGTCAGTTCCAGGTCATTATCAACTACATAGTGAGAGCCTGTCTCAAAAAACCAAAAGAAAGAAAGAAAGAAAACAACCTTCAGCCCAGACTGATGTGCCCCCACAAAACTATCTTTCAAAATTAATGGAGAAATAAGATACTTCCATGGAAAAGAAGTCTGAAGAAATTCATGACCACCAAACCAGCACTCCAAAAGGTTCTGAAGGACAATCTAACAAGAGATAATGAATCCCAACCGAATAAATCCACCAGGCAAGGCAAGTAATTAAACAGAGGGAAGAAAAAAGGAAACCAACAGCAGAAAAATAACATGACAAGGATAAGTCAAAACATATCAGTTATAACCATCAGTGTAAATGTTCTTGATTCACCAATCAAAAGAAATAGACTGGCAGAATGAATCAAGAAGCAAGATCCAACAATAGGCTACATACAAGAACTACATTTGATTCAAAACAAAATTCACAGACTGAAATTCAAAGGATGGAAAACAATACTCCAGGAAACCCAGAAAAAAAGCAGGGATACATTTTCTATTTGCAGACAAAGCAGATTTTAAGCCAAAATTGGTTAAGAGAGACAAAGAGGTCGCTACATCCTTGTAAAGGGAACAATCGAAGAGGAAGAGTTATCATAAATATGTATGCACCAAATACCACTGCACTCAACTATATAAAACAAACATTAACAGACATGAGAAATCAAATAAGCACTAGTACAATTGTAATGAGGGATCGCAATATCCCACTGTCACAAATAGATCAACTGGACAAAAAAAAATCAATAAAGAAATATCAGAACTGATTCTTTTAGTTCTCTTGGAAAGATACCCAACAGAGGGATGGCTGGGTCAAATGGAACCTCCAGTCCAAGCTCTTTGAGGTATCTCCATATTGATTTCCATAGTGGTTGCACTAGTCTGCACTCCCACCAACAATGGAGAAGGGTTCCTTTCTCCCCACAACCCCGCCAACATTTGTTATTGTGTGATTTCTTGATAGCAGCCATTCTTTGTGGGGTGAGGTGGAATCTCAGTGTTGTTTTCATCTGCATCTCTCGAATGACCAGTGATGTGGAACATTTTTTCATATATTTTCTTGCTGCTTTCACTTCTTTGTATGAGAAATGTCTGTTCATTTCGGATGCCCATTTTTGGATC
>NW_022900929.1:46664169-46708833 GCF_012274545.1 Fukomys damarensis
GTAGGGGAAGAACAAAAAGGGAAAAGAAAAAAATGTGAGAGAATGAAAAGATGAAAATAAAGTGTTTGTAGATGGGGAGGGGAGGAGGGGGTGAAGGGAGGGCAGAGGTAAGGGGAAAAAAATGAGAATCAAGACTTGCCATGTAAAGGTACATGATCCCAACAATGAATGTAACTGTACTGTATCCCTAAATGTACCAATAAACTCAATAAAAAAATAAAAAATAAATAAAATTGAAAAAAAAAAAAAGAAATATCAGAACTGAACCAAACTTTTGAACACATGAATTTAGTAGATGTTTACAGAGTGTTCCACCCTACAATATCAGAATACATACTCTTCTCAGCTGCACACAGGACATTCTCCAAGATAGACCACATACTAGCTCAAAGAATATGTTTAAGTGAATGCAAAGGAACTGAAATTATCCCATGCATACTATCAGAGCATAATGTAATTAAATTGGAAATCAGTGGCAAAAGAAATCATAAGAACTTCATAAACACATGGAAATTAAATAGCACCCTCCTGAACAACCAAAGGGTCACAGATGAAATTAAAGAAGAAATCAGACAATTTCTACAATTAGAAAATAATGCTAATATAACATACTGGATCTTATGAGACACAATGAAAGCAGTTCTAAAAGGGAAATTTATAGCAGTAAATTCCCATATCAGAAAAACAGAGCAATCTCAAATAAACAACCTAATACTGAACCTCAAGCTTCTAGAAAAAGAAGAGTAACTTAAGCCCAAAGCTCACACAAGGAAGGAAATTATAAAGATCAGAGCAGACATTAATACAATAGAGACTAAGAAAACAATACTAAGAATAAATGAATGAAAGGGTTGGTTTCTTGAAAGATTAAATAAAATTGACAAACCCTTAGCCAACCTTATCAAAAAAAGGAAAATAAAGATGCAAATCCATGCAATTAGAAAGTATAAGGGTAAAGTCACAACAGATCATACAGGAATCCAGAAAATTATTAATGCCTATTTTAAGAAACTGTATTCTAATATAATGTAAAACACAGGAGAAATGGACATATTCGTAGATAGCTATGAACTACCAAAGCTGAACTGGGAAAATATAAAAATTCTAAATAAACCAATATCATTCAATAAAATTAAAGATGTAATTAAAAACCTACAACATAAATTCAATGCTGAATTCTACCAGAAATTTAGAGAAGACCTAATGCTACTATTTCTCAAATTCTTTAAAGAAACTGAAAGGGAAGGAACACCCCAAATTCATTCCTGGAAGCAAGCATTACCCTGATACCAAAGCCAGAAAAGGATGCAACCAAAAAAGATAACTACAGACCAATCTCCCCAGTGAATATAGATGCAAAAATCCTTAATAAGATACTGGAAAACAGAATGTAGCAAATTGTCAAGAAGATTATACACCATGACCAAGCAGGATTCATCCCAGGGATGCAGGGATGGTTCAACCATATGCAAATCAATAAATGTAATACATAATATTAACAGAGCCAGGGACAAAAACAGTATCATCAACTCAATATGCAGAAAAAGCAATTGACAAAGTCCAATACCTATTTGTAATAAAAACTCTACAGAATACTGGAATAGACTATCTTTATGTCAACCTGATAAAAGCCATCTACAACAAACGAACAGCCAATATCATACTAAATGGACAAAAACTGAAAGTTTTCACTCTAAAAGCAGGAACAAGATAAGAATATCAACTATCATCGCTCCTGTTCAATATGGTTCTGGAAACATTAGCCAAAGCAATTAGACAAGAGAAAGAAATAAAAGGAGTAAGGACAGGAAAGGAAGGAGTTAGATTATCATTATTTGCAGGTGACATGATAGCTTCCATAAAAGACCTCAAAAACTTCACCAAAAGACTTCTAGATTTTTATTTGTTTGTTTGTTTGTTTGTTTGTTTTTTGAGACAAGTCTCACAGCTGGCCCTGAACTCACTATGTGGCTCAGGCTGGCCTCAATCTTTCAGAGATCCTCCTGCCTCAGCCTCCCAAGTGCAGGAATTACAAAGACTTCTAGATTTAATAACCAAATTCATTTATAACCAAATTTGTACAGCTGTATACAAAGTCAACACTCAAAGATCAATAGCATTCCAGTACGAAAATAACAAACTCACTGAGAGAGAAATTAGGGAAACAATGCCTTTCACAATAGTATTCCCCAAAAATGAAATACCTAGGAAGCAATCCAACAAAGGAAGTAAAAGACCTTCACATTGAAAAGTACAGTACTCTGAAAAAGTACCTCGAGGATATCAGAATATAGAAAGATATCTCTTGTTCTTGGGTAGGAAGAACTGACATAGTGGGGCTGGGGATCTAGCTCAGTGGTTCTGCCGCCTGCTTCCCAAGTGCAAGGTCCCAAGTTTGATCCCCAGTACCAAAAAAAAAAAGAACCAATATAGTGAAAATGGCCATACTTCCAAAAATTGTTATACATATTTAATGCAATCTCAATCAAAATACCAATACAGTATCTCACAGAATCAGAGAAAACAATCCTAAAATTCATTTGGAACCTGAAGAGACCTAGAATAGCAAAATCAATTCTAGGCAGCAGGAGGCATCACAATCCCTGACTTGAAATTACACTACAAATCTAGTGTGATAAAAATAGCACAGTTTGGGGAGGGGCAGCCCGAGGATCATTGGAACAGGTTAGAAGATGCAGAAACAACTCCAAACACACTCAGCCACCATATCTTTGACAAAGGGGTCAAACACCTGTATAAGAAGAAAGTTAGCCTCTTTAATAAGTGGTTCTGAAAAACTGGCTTTGCATATGTCAAAGATTAAAACTAGACCCATATCTTTTACTGTGCACTAAACTAAAATTGAAATGGATCAAAGATCTAAATATTAAAATAGAAACACTAGCCAGGCATGGTGGCACATGCCCATAATCCCAGAACTGGGGAAGCTGAGGCAGGAAGATTGCCATGAGTTCAAGGCCAGCCTGGGCTACACAGTGAGTTAAAGGCCAGCGTGAACTAGGGAGGCCCTGTCTCAAAAATCAGAAACAAAAACAAAATAGAAACACTAAATCTGCTGGAAGGTAGAATAAGTAGAACGCTTGAAGACATTAATGTAGGCAAAGACTTTATGAACAAAACCTCAATACCACAGGAAGTATCACAAAGAATCAATAAGCACAGAAAAAGGAACCACCAACAGAGTGAAGAGACAACTCATGGTGTGGGGGGAAAATTTTGCCAGCTATTCCTCAGATGAAGAAGTAACACTTAGAATATATAAAGAACTCAAAAATATCAGATCCTCCCCCCAAATTTAAAGATCCAACCCAAAAATGGGCATCTGAAATGAAGATATTTCTCAGATGAAGAAGTAGAAATGGCAAATAAATACATGAAAAAATGTTCCACATCACTGGTCATTCAAGAGATGCAAATTAAAACAATGCTGAGATTCCATCTCATTACAGAAAGAATAGCTATTATCAAGAACTCAGCCAATAATAACAAATGCTGGCAGGGCTGTGGGGAAAAAGAAACCCTTCTCCATTGTTAGTGGGAGTATAGACTGGTGGTGCAACCACTGTGGAACTCAGTGTGGAGATTCCTCAAAAATCTAAAACTAGAGGTTCCATTGGACCCAGCTATTGCCCTTCTTGGAATCTTTCCAAAGAATTAAAAGTGCCATTCCACAGGGATACATGCACACCCATGTTTACAGCAGCACAGTTTGTAATAGCTAAATCTTGGAAATAGTCCAAATCCCCATCAACTGGCAAATGGATAAAGAAGATGTAGGGTTTTTGGTTTTGTTTTGTTTTGTTTTTTTCTACCAGAAATGTACCAGAGATGGAACTCAGGACCTTGCACTTGCCAGGCAGGTGCCAGAACCACTGAGCTAAATCCCTGGCCCTAAGATGTGGGTTTTTCATACCATGGAGTACTATTTTGCTATAAAGAAGGATAAGCTTGACATTTCTAGGTAAATGGATGCACCTTGAGACCATACTCTTAAGTGACATGAATCAGACACACATGTTTAAATACCACATTGTTTCTGGTGTGAGAACCTGAAAGTGTAAAGGAAGACCAAAATGTATAATAGATATTGGGAAATGGGAAGAAAATATTCAAATGAGACGAGGAACAAGAGAGAGGGAAAGGAAGAAAGGGGAAAGATTAAAAAGAAAGTAAGAAAAAGTGGAAACAATGTTTTTGTAAATATGGAGATGAAGTATTGAACAGAGGGGAGGGGAATGGGAAAAAAGAAGCAAAATATATCATGTACAAGTACAAAGTCCCTACGATCATGATCATTATGTATATCTAAAATGTACCAATAAAAGTAAACAAATTTCTTTAAAGAATTCGCCCATTCATTCATTCACTTAACAGCATGCACTGAGTGCTCACTGAGTTTCAGGCCCTGTGCAGACCGAGACCCCAGCCTTCATGGAAAATGAATATGGACAGTTACAAGAATTAGGTACTCAGAAGTCACTGAGAAGCACCCCATCCAGTCTGGGAAGGAGAAGAGAAAGGCACAGAGGGGCACCAGGACCACTGTTACCCAGACTGAGTGCACAGAGGCTCGTGCTGGGGCAGGGCCAGGGGAAATGGTACTAGCAGAGAAGACAACATGAGATTGCCCTGGCAATGAAATCAGCAATGAGCGAGGTCACCCACTCATACGAAAAACCTACTAACCAATCCTTGGTTAACGATTTCAAGGCCTATTACCAAAACTAGCTGTCCAGGCTCATAGCTCAACAGTTCTAAAGGGAGGCCACTGCCTGCTAAAGGAAACTGAGGGGCAGAAATTCTATCTTTGCTGTCCTTCAATTGACACTGTTTGAAGAGACAAAGATGAAGATCCGGCAGAAATATAGCACATGCCTCTCTGAGGTAAGGATCTCATTCTATTATAGAAGGGGAAACAGAAGCAAATACACAGATGTGATCCAGCATTAAACCCAGTCCTGCCAGGTCCATATTCTTCATCACCACACACTTTTGGCTCCCAAGAGACAGGATCCCCTGCAATGCTCAAGGAGCAACTCCCCAACATTTCCCACCACAGAGAAAGCCTTATTTCATCTGATTCTTGAGAAAACCAATCTAAGGCAGACTTAAGACTCTCCTATAAGATCCTCCCTAAGCCTTGGCGCTTCCTATTAACAGTAACCCTCCTTGCTTTCAGAGCCAATTTTTGTTTCATGTGATAGGAATCAAACCCAGGGCCTGGCACTTTGCTAGGCGAGGGTTTTACCACCGAGCTTCACCCAACCTGCAGGGTCAGTCTTCAAGAGAGAATATCTACATTCCTTCCCCTTTATGCCTATAACAGTCTGATATCTCCTTCGGCTTCTCTTCCATCCTGACAAAGTTTCCCTTGATCTCTTCTACTTGGACTCTTTCGATTCCAAGTGACATTCAATTCCTTATCTTTTTTAACAGTCCTTCCAGAAAGTCTACTCTTGAGTATTAACTTGCAGCCCGCCCCATGCTCCCTCTTCCCCACACTTACCACACTGCATTTAAATAGTTTACAGGGCCGGGGGTTTAGCTTAGTGGTTCTGCCACCTTCCTCGCAAGCACAAGGTCCTGGGTTCGATCCCCGGCATCACAGAAAAGTAAACTATTTACATACCCACCTCTTCCATCCATCCTGAGCTACAAGAGGACAGAGTCCATGTCACCATCATCCTCATACCTCCTGGGCCTAGCCCAGAAATAAACATAGAATATATTTTGCTAAATAAACAAAAGGTATTTCTGAAATCCAATTCCACCCTCCCTGCCTTCAAATCTCACTGCCTTAGGAAAAACTTAACGTGGAAAGTTACCAGGGACTTTCCTGCTGATAAATCCAATCGACTATACTTATCCTTATCTAGCTTGACCTCCTAGCAGACTGGACAGTGTTACCTATTCATTCCATCTTAAATCATTCTCTTCCACCTATACACCTCTCAGTTCTGCTTATCAACAGATGTTCCTTCTTCCCTTTTTTTTTTTTTTTTGTACCCAGGATCCAACTCAGGACCTCATGCTTGCAAGCCAAGCTCCGTGCCACTAAACTAAATCCCCACCCAATCCTTCACCTTTTTACAGAACACCTATCCTTCAGATGTTCATATTCCTGGCCTGGTGTGGTAGCACACGTTCTGTAATCCCAGCACTCAGAAGGCTGAGGCAGGAGGACCCATGAGTTTGAGGCTAGCCTGGGCTATGTAGTGAGTTCAAGGCCAGCCTTGTCGCAACAAAACAAAACAATGTAAGTCTTCACATTCCTGCCGGGCATGGTGGTGCATGCCTGTAATCCCAGCACTCGGGAAGCTGAGGCAGGAGGATCACTGTGAGTTGAAGACCAGCCTGGGCTACACAGTGTGAGTTCCAGGTCTGTCTCAACTACATAGTGAGACCCTGTCTCAAAAAAAAACAAAGAAAGAAAAAGAAACATTCCTTAAAATGCTGCTCTTAAAAAATTGCTGCTCTAGGGCCGGGGATTTAGCTCAGTGGTTCCGCCGCCTGCCTCGCAAGTACAAGGACCAGAGTTTGATCCCCAGTACCAAAAAAAAAAAAAAAAAAGAAAAGAAAAGAAAAAATTGCTGCTCTGAGCCCTTTGTTCTCCCTTTTCATTATATATCCCCAGGATCATCTCATCTGCTCCCACAGCAATGTAAATTACTACATGAAATAATTCCCAAAAGTGTATTACCAACCAGTTATCATGATTCCAGAAATAGGAACAGCCAACAAACTACTATGTATCACCAGGCACATCAAATTCAACATCCAAAACTGACCCCATCAAATTCTCTCAAACCTACCAGTCTTTCAGCACTCCTGTGTAAGTACAGTGGACCCTTGACTGGTGAACTCCATCAGCTCCTGAGGGCCGATGTAACTGAGTCAATACAGCTGAGATCTGGAGGTTTACCTGGGTACACACTATAAATAGCAAGAAGCAGATGAACCTTCATTAACCTAATTAACCCAAGTTGTTCGTATGTCAGGCTGGCCCTAACTTGAGGGTCCACTGTAATTGGTATTACCTTCCACCTATTTACTCAAGTAGAGCCCCCAACTACTTTCACCAATATCTAATCAATGTACAAATCATAACTAATACCCTTATCCCCAAAACATGCCTCTATCAACTCTCACCAGAGTCACTTTTTCACTGGTCTCTTTCCTTTCGATCACGCATACTTTAAAAAAAAAGTAATCTTTCTAAAAATCACAAATTCTAAAATCTAAGTCGTGAGTCTCAGTCTCTACTTTAAAAGCCTTAGGATGTTTTTCACTGCCTTAGGAGAAAACAGACCAAATTCCAAAGTGAGTGATAGATTATATTTTCCAAAAATGAGGCAGGCAATTAGGGCAAGACAAAGCCGATGGGCAAGCGGGTGTGACCTGTCAATCACGGAGATAGAAGACACATGAGCCCCACACCTGGTGCCAATCGGAGAATGCTGTCCTCGATTCTCCTGGCACAAGATCTGGCAGGTTTTTGATAGGACAGTCTAGAGCCGAGGTCAGAAAGGGGGTATAAAAGACAGCAGTCATTCATGTCCAGGCCACTGTAAGCCTTTTCGGGGCCACGCTGTACTCCCCCGGGGAGTACTTCTTTTCCCACTTTAAATGACCCGTACTCACTCTGCAGAGCACTTCTTTTCAGAGCACTTCTTCTCCGTACTTTTTTTTTTAACCTTTAATGCCTTTTAAAAGATGCAAAACCTGTATGTTTTTTGCTTGTCTTTTCCAATACTCTGAACAGGACGAGTCCAAAAAGTCTGGAAAGGGCCCCTGGGCTCCTCAGTGCCAATTAACAAAGATGTGTCAACGATGTGTCCCATTCCATGTGCTTTTCCTACAGTGTGACACCGACACTCCACACATGAAGTTGTAGGGGCTGATCCGGCACGGTCGTGCTCACTGTTACCCAGCACTCGGGAAGCTGGGGCAGGAGGACCGCCGGTGAATTTGAGGCTAGCCTGGGCTACACAGCAGAATATGAAAAAGATGTAAGGACCGTATCATTCTGGTCTCTGCAAAAATTTCTCCGACAGAATGTGAATGGCAGGGACCTCAGAAGCTGGGTTATAAAAGACAATGCAGCTATCAGGTAGTTTGCTAAAATACTTGATCTTTTTCAAATTTTTATTAGTACTACATGTTAGCAGCGTACAATGATTACATTCATCATGGGAAGTTGAGGATTTTGTGGGGAGGTACCAGGGACTGAACTCAGGGCCCTGCACTTGTGTGTCAGGAGGCAGGGCCACTAAGACAAATCCCCAGCCCTAAAGGAATGGTTTAATACCAGGCTTCCTGCTGGAACTGATATCTTTGCCCTTTTGGTTTTTTGTTTGTGTTTGTTTGTGGTACCGGGGTTTGAACTCAGGACCTTGCACTTTGGAGGCAGGTGAGGTGTCACTGAGCTAAATCTCCAGACAGGAAGTCCAAAAATGTACATAACACATTTTAATTCTCTTTATGTCCCCTTCCCTTCCCAACCCTGCCCTCTTCATCTAGTTTTTGGTCCCATTTGCAAAAGATCTATCCCTTAAAATGCTCATTCTTGAAGCTTTTAGTTGTTAGTCAGCAGTGGGACTGCTCTGAAGCTGCCAATGCGAGGAAAAACCAACAGGCCCATGTGGAAGGCCATAAAGAAAGGTGCCAGAACAACTTAGAAAAAGCAATTCAAACAGTCCCCATCTGGATCAGTGCTTTCCCGTTGTAGCTCCTGGCACCACCTGACCACGGCCCCTGGACCCTGAGCTAGAACTGTCCCACTAAGCCCTTCGCAAACTTCTGAGCCACCAACACCATACAAGAAAAAAATGGTAATGTTAGACAATTTGTTACACAGCACAAATAGCTATAAAGTCCTGAGCAACTTTCATTTACCTCTGCAGTCCAACTCTTCATAGTTCCTTCCTTCAGCCTAATTCCACAGCCTAGCCTGAGTCCTTTCGGTCTCTCAGAGGGGCCACTCTTTCTTGCCTGTAGTCACCCTGCATTCTGTGCTGGCTGCCCGAAACACTCCAATTCCATTTTACAGCTCATTCAGTCTTCACTCAAGTGTCAGCCTAAGCTTCTAAAAGGAGTTTCTAACCTCCTGGGCCAAGACAGTTCACTCCCTGTAGCTCCCTATGCCTCATAAATCACATACCCATCACAGTGCACCCATGTCTTACACTGGGGTACCCATCCTGACCCTTAGTGGGAATATTTTACACACACACACACGCACACACACACAGAGCTCCATGAAGACAATGACTGACTCCTTTGTTCCACAGATATTTATTGAGCACCTAGCAGGAGCCAGGCACTGGCCTAGCTGCTACAGATTCAGAAAGTGAGTAAAAGCAAGCTCTTATCTCATGATGATTGCCTCTGAGAGGGAAAGAGAGACAATGCACAGGTAAGTAATTAATGCCAGGTGGTGATAAGTGCTATAAGGAAAACAAAATGGGGAATGGGGTGAAGACATGAGAGGTATAATTCGGTGGCAAACCACTGGCCTAGCATGCTCAAGGCCAAGGGTTGGATGCCCAACACTGGAAAATAGAAATAAAAAATAAAGCAGGAAGGCAGGCTGAATGTGTCATTTTCGGTGCCAGAGACTGAACCTGGAACCTTGAACTTAGAACCATGTGCTCTATCGTTGAGCCACACACCACAGGTTTCTGGTGAGTTAATATTTGTGCAAAGAGGTGAATGGAATGAGAAAATAAGCTCTGTGGGCATCTAAGGAAGAAAGAGACTCCCTGGGAGAAGGAACACGTACCAAACCCCTGAGGCAGAAGCACGCCAGGTGAACTCCTTGAAAAGCCAGAAGGCCACTAAAACACGAGCCGGGAGAGCGACAGCAAGAAAGTATGACACAGATCAGAGAAGCCCGGCATCCAGGAGAGACCGGGTAGCTTCAGTGTGTGGCACCATCCCTGGTGTGAGCGCCTCACCACTCCTCCCAGCACCTGTCCTCTAGGCCACGTTTAACTAATTTTCCAGGCTCCTCAGCCACTCTGCAAGTCACCTTCCAGCTGTGTGTTTCACACAGCCCCTAACACGCAGTAAACATTTTCTCAAACAATCAGAACTTTCTCCCTTTGCTGCATGTCCTGTAAGCAACTTCCGGATTACTCAATTGGTTTCCCAGGGACCACAGTTCCAGGAAGGTGATGCCCTCAGAGCAAGGAGCTCACTCATTCTGGTCATTAGCAGCCTCAAATGCATACTAATTCTCCATCACACACTGACAAACTGGCACCACCAGCTGGGCGTAGTGGTGCATGCCTGTAATCCCAGCACTCAGGAGGCTGAGGCAGGAGGATCGCTGTGAGTTCGAGACCAGCCTGGGCTACATGGTGAGTTCCAGTTCAGTCTCAACTACATAGTGAGACCCTGTTTCAAAAAACAAAAAAACAAACTGGCAGCACCACTCACACATAAATTTATTTTCTGCCTGTGACTCAGCTGCCAGGGAAAGGACCCAGAGAAGGCACACAGTTCACAGAAGGGCCCCAGAGCAGCCCCCAACAAACTCTGGACGCCCCTCGTCTCATCATGCCATCTGGGCACTTTTCACCTCCGAGAGCCCACAGCCCCTGTGGAGAGGGTGGAGAAATCCCACCTTGCAATTATTTCTTTATCTATGGCCTCATCTCCATTCCTGAGGCCATCCCCAGAGCAGATTTTCATCATCCTTCACACAGACTCAGGTCTGAGGTCCCCAAACCAGTCTTTCTACCTTCCATTCCTACCTCTTTCCAAAAACACTTTCCACTTGGCCACCAGAGTTCTAAGCAATTCTGATCTGCTCAATACTTCCTACTCTCTCTCCACCTTCAGCCCCCCTGCATGAAATCAACAGCTTCCCCCCAACCTTCTCAGCGTCGAATAAAACCCTCCTCACCCCGGTCCTCCACATTTCAGCCATACCATTGACCTAGGACCTAGGATGGTCTCAACATGCCTTTCCTTTTTTATTTATTTTTATTTTTATTTTTTTTTGGTACCAGGGATCGAACTCGGGTCCTTGTGCTTACGAGGCAGGTGGCGGAACCACTGAGCTAAATCCCTGGCCCTCAACATGCCTTTCTGCTCTCTCCATGTCTGCATGTGTATTTCCCTCTGGGAGAAGAGCTCTAGGAGGCAACTTTGTGTCATTTTAAAATTCAGGCCAAGGGCCAGGGATTTAGCTCAGTGGTTCCGCCAACTGCCTGGCAAGTGTAAGGTCCTGAGTTCAATCCCTGGTACCAAAAAAAAAAAAAAGAGTTAAAAAAAAAAATTCAAGCCAGATATAAAGTTCTCTGTAGAGTCTTCCAGAGCTCTCCTCCCCACAAAAATAAAACTGCATCTACGCCTATGCTGCCTCTGTCATGCACTTACTGTTTGACAAGGGTTTGTTAACGTGTCTGCCTTCTTCCTGGGCAATGAGTTTTTGGGTGGACAAGGCCTTACATTATTCTTCTTTTGCTTCCCAACACAAACTAAAATACCTGGCATACAGTGTGCCCTATATAAATGTCTCCTCAGCGGCCTAATGAATGGAAGCCCTATACCAAAGTCCTTCTCTTGTCAAATCTCGAGATTTCACCTAAGTCCTCACTTTGACTGACCAGAATGTTCTCCCAAGTCTCCGTGTCTGACTCCAGCTAGAGCGTATTAAACTGACTCAAGGAATAAACCCATGAATCATGTCACTAACTTCTCATAATCTAGGTTGCCCTTCTGAACCTTCCAGATCTCCATGTCTCTCTGAAGTTATTAAAGATAGGCCAAAGTCTAGATCTGCCTATGCAGTGTCTGTTATCTCACCATCACTACTTGGGAGAAAGCCAGGCAGTAAGAGGAGGAAAACGCCCACAGATAGCCAAGAAAGATAGTAAATTTAAACATTCAATACTTTAGCCATGAGTAGTAGTGGTGGTGCCTGTTTTGGCTGGACACCGAATCTTTGGGGGGGGCGGTACCGGGGATTGAACTCGGGTCCTTGCGCTTGCAAGGCAGGCCACCGAACCACTGAGCTAAATCCCCGGCCCTTGGACACTGAATCTTCACTCATGCTAGGCAAGAACTCTACTGCTAAGTTACAGTCCCAGCTCTTTTTAAATTTTATTGTGAGACAAGTTCTAGTTACCTTTAATTGGCTGGCCTTGAACTTGTGCTCCTGCCTCAGAGGGTCTCACTATGCTACCCTGGCTGTTCTCAGACTCATCGACACAGGCGATCCTCCTGCCTTGGCCTCAGGAGTAGCTGGAGCTATAGGCATGCAGCATCACGTCCAGCTCCGTGGAATCTCATTTCTCACAGTAGCCTCGAAATAAACAGTCACTCCACTTTGCACCGAAGATCATATATCTATGTTAGAGTTCAGCTTCAAACACAAGTCTGGTACACTTTTCACTCTCCCCGAGCCATCTCCAGTATATATCATAACTCCGCGTGCAAAATTCCCACGGCTTTTATCACTGGGGAGCCCAACAGACTGATTGTGACAGTGGCTACTCTTGCAAGAGTACACATGTGCACAGCTGTTTGAGGCTCATGTCTCTCTGTCTCCAGTCCCAAATTGGAAGCAGCAAATTAAAAGAGGGCAACTGATGGAGGCAGGCACAATGCCAGAACCAAGGGACGACCACTGTCCAAGATGACACAGACAGAAACCAGAAAAGAAGAGGCCTGAAGAATTAAAGCCAGGCCATCGCCCTTAGACCACCAGGGTTGCAAACATTCTTCCCTGGCCCCCTGAGGTAGGAAGACCAGCGAGCTGTACCAGAACTGAGATGTGAGAGTGTGACCCTGAGTCGCCAAAAGAAAGGTCAATTATGAAAGCAAGCGAACTAGAAAGGCAAGCAAATTATGGAGGGCAATTTAAAGTCACTGCATTAAAGAGATGTCAGAAGAAAAGGCTAAAGAACAGAATTCAGTGGCTGCTATCAAGAAATCAACCAATGACAAATGCTGGCGGGGCTGTGGGGAGAAAGGAACCCTTCTCCATTGTTGGTGGGAGTGCACACTGGGGCACCCACTGCGGAAATCAGTGTGGAGATTTCTCAAAAAAATAGGATTAGAGGTCGCATTTGACCCCGCTGTTCCCCCTCTTGGTACGCAAAGAATTAAAAGCCTCACACCACAGTGATATATGTACACCCATGTTTAGACGGCACAATTTGTAATAGCTGACTCTTGGAAACGGCCCAAATGCCCATCAACTGATGAATGGGTAAAGAAGATATGGGACTTTTCTATACAGTGGAATACTACTCTGCCATAAAGAAGGATACACTTGAGACAGTTCTAGCTAAACGGATGCACCTCGATAAATCAAACACACGTGTTTAAATATCGCATTGTTTCTCTGTTGTGAGAAACTGAAAGTGGAAAAAAGAACTAAAGTGTACAATAAACATTGGGAAATGGGGAGAAGAGGAACAAGGAAGGAGGCAGGAAGAAAGGAAAGAAGGTACAAGAAAAATAGAAAATAGAAGCAAAAAGTGGGAACAAAGCTTTTGTACATGGCTGGGGAATGGGAAAAAAAGAAATAAGATAGATCATGGACTGGTACAAATTCCCTATGAAGAATGTTAATATTATGTATATCTAAATGTACCAATAAATATTTCTTCTAAATAAATAATTTGTGAATTTCAAAAGTTTTAAAATCCCAACAATAAATAAAATGTATCAATACATATTTTGCTTAAAAAATTGAAAAGAAATTATTGCTCTAATGTCTAAGGTATCAAATAAAGTATTGAAGTTCAATACCTTTTCATTTAGGGCCAGGGATTTAGCTCAGTGGCACCACACCTGTCTTGCAAGCACAAGGTCCTGAGTTCGATCCCTGGTGCCAGGGGAAAAAAACAAACAAACAACAAAAAAGATAACTTGCCTCTCGATTAAAAAAAAAAAAAAAAAAAGAATAGAATCTGGCATTTAAGGTGATCTTAATGCCATCTTAGAAATATTGTTTAGATGGAATGATCCTTCCGTACACAGATGTGCACCTCTATATTCATGTTTTGTTTGGTTGGTTGGGTTTTTTGGGCGGAGAGGGTCTCATTATGTAGCCCAGGCTGGCCAGGAACGCATGGCTTCCCTACTGCCTCAGCCTCCCGAGTGCTGGAGTTACAGGTGTGCACAACCACACCTAGCTGAACTCACATCTGAAGGGTCTCAACACCAACAGAACCTGAAATGAGGTCCGCCTGTGATCAACCTACCAGATCATCCACAAGAAACGCGAGGAAAATTACAGACCACATCAAGACCTCAGAGCAATACCATCTGCTTACAACACCAAGAGGTGCTTTCTGCCCCTACCTAACTGCTGCCACACACGACAAACATCCCGTATAGAGGTGAGTCTGAGCCACGCACACAGATCCACGGAAGACAGCCAGTTCTCTGCACACAAACGGGCTGAAGAGCAAACAGTACAAGGGCATGGAGAAATTGAAAACAAAAGGGCATGAGGGGGACTGGAAAGAGGTGACACAGTGAGCAGTCGGACCTGGTGCAAAATCCCTGCACACCCATGCTGCTGCCGCTGCCTCTTAAAATCACAGCACGCCAGCGGCTCCACATCTGGGGCCTGGAAGTCAAGTCTCCAAGATGCTAGTGTCTCCAGGCTGGACAGGCACTTTTCTTTCTTTCTCTCTCTCTTTCTCTCTCTCTCTCTCTCTCTCTCTCTCTCTCTCTCTTTTTTTTTTTTTTTTTAAGATGAGGTCTTGGGCCAGGGATTTAGCTCAGTGGTTCCGCTGCCTGCCTTGCAAGCGCAAGGACCTGAGTTCAATCCCTGGTACCAAAAAAAAGATGAAGTCTTGCTATGTAGTTCACGTTCACTTTGAACTCACTGTGTATCCCAGGCTGGCCTCAGACTCACGATGATCCTCTTGCCTCAGCTTCCCAAATGCTGGGACTACAGGTGTGCACCACCACACCTGGCCTTGGAAGGGCATTTTTCAAGAACAGGGGCAACTACGGGAGGCAGCTGTAGCGATGATCTCAGCACCTCCACTGCAATTTTGCTGAACATACAGATCTACATAATTTTTTATTTATGAGCTAGGCAAAAAGTCAAGATCAATCAAGATGACACTTTGAAAACCCTAGCCCAGTGCCGGGAATTTAGCTCAGCGGTGGTGCCACCACCTGCCTTGCAAGCACAAGGTCCGAAGTTTGATCCTAAAAAAAAAAAAAAAAAAAAAAAAAAAAAAAAAAAAACCCTAGCCCATAAGAATACATACTTATGCAAGCTGCTCACAAGAAAGTCGCTTCACCAGTAAAGACACACGTAGACTGGTGGTAAAGGGATGGAAACAGATGCCCTAGGCAAATGGAAATCAGAAGTGGACAGGAGGAGCCGGGCGCGTTGGTGCACACCTGTAATCCCAGCACTCAGGAAGCTGAGGCAGGAGGATCGCTGTGAGTTCGAGACTAGCCTGGGCTACATAGTGAGTTCCAGGTCAGTCTCAACTACATGGTGAGACCCTGTCTCAGAAAAAAAAAGTGGACAGGAGGAGCTACATTTGTATCAGATAAGATAAACCTTAATTCCCAAACTGTAAAGAAGTAAGGTGTAATGGAGCACATTGCAGTCCCAGCTCCTGGGGAACCTGAGGTAGGAGAACTGTTTGAGCCTAGGAACACAAGGCACAGCAAGACTCTCCCTCAAAAACAAATAAAACAGTCTGGCATATGGTGGTGCACTCCTGTAATCCCAGCATTTGGAGGCCAAGGCAGGAGGATCACCATAAGTTCCAGCCAGCCTGAGCCACAAAGTGAGACTTTGACTCAAAAAATTAGAAAAATAAAAAAACAAATAAAAAGAAACTGTAGAGACTCAAAGGTCACTATATAATGGCCAAGCGATCCATTCAACAATAGGACATAACAGTTGTAAACATTTATGTACCCAATGCTGCTACACAAAAATTGTATAATACAGACATATTAGATCTAAAAGGAAAGAAAAACTAATACAACAGTAATTGAAAATGTCAACACTTTCATCAATGGACAGGTTATACAACCAAAAAAACTTTTAAATAATCAAAAAAAAATCAGTTAAATGATCCATAGATCAAATGGACCTAACATTCATTTATACAGCATTTCATCCAATGGCTGCAGAATACACATTTTTCGCATTAGCATATGGAACATTCTGCAAGACAGACCGTGTGTTAGGCCACAAAATAAGCCTCAGCAAATTCAAAACAAGGCTGACCTATAGCAGGCTGTGGCTTGAGTAGGTTCCTCTGCGGGCCTGTGTTTGAAACACTTGGTTTCTGGCCTGCGGCATTATTGGGAGGTGGCAGATCCCCCAGAAGGTCGGGCTCACTGGCGGGCTCCTGGCTGTGGTGCAGGCCCTCGAAAGGAGCTGGGGAGCCTGGCCATGCGCTGCCTCCACCATGTGCTTTCACTGGAGAAACTGCCAGAAGCAACAGGGCCAACCAACCACGGAATGAAACTGAGAAAACTGAGCCAAGATAAACCTTTTCTTTTTTTAAGTTGATCCATCAGATATTTTGTTACAGTCACGGAAACCTGATGAATAAATGGCATGCATCTTTTCTGACCACAAAAGATTAGAACTAGAAATCAACAAAAGAAACCTGAGAAAATATAGTTGTATGGAAAATAGTATTATCTTGAACAGCCAATAAGTCAATGAAGAGATCAAAAAGGAAACTTTTAAATGTTTGTGAAGCAAAGAAAAAGCTACAACATACCATTATACAAAGGTATAATAACCCAAACAGCATGGCGCTGGCATAAAAATAGATATATAGGGGCAGGGATTTAGCTCAGTGGTTCTGCCACCTGCCTCACAAGTCCAAGGTCCCGAGTTCAAGCCCCAGTACCAAAAAAAAAAAAAAAATGAAAACAGATATATAGCCAAGCATAGTAATGCACACCTATAATCCCAGCACTTGGGAGGCTGAGGCAGGAGGACTATGGTGAGTTAGAGGCAAGGCTATGTTGCATAGTAAGTTGAAGGCCAGCCTGAACTACATAGTAAGACCCTGTCTCAAAAAACAAAAACAGTGCTCACTTCGGCAGCACATATACTAAAAAAAAACAAAAACAAAACAAAATGTGAAAACTTAGCTCAGTGGAATAAAACAGAGAGCCCAGAAATAAATCCACCTATTTACAGTCACTGATTTTTTGTTTTGGTTTTTTGGTTTTTTGTTTTGTTTTGTTTTGTTTTTTGAGACAGGGTCTCACTATATAGTTGAGACTGACCTGGAACTCACAGCAATCCTCCTGCCTCAGCCTCCTGAGTGCTGGGATTACAGGCATGTGTCACCATGCCCAGCTGCAGTCACTGATTTTTGAGAAAGACAGCAAGAATATATATTGAAGAATATAAGTCTCTATAATAAATGGTGCTAGGGCCGGGGATTTCGCTCAGTGGTTCCGGCGCCTGCCTTGTAAGTACAAGGACCTGAGTTTGATCCCTGGTATCAAAAAAAAAAAAAAATGGTGCTAGGGGCTGGGGGTTTGGCTCAGTGTTTCTGCTGCCTGCCTCAAAAGCATAAAGGTCTGAGTTCGGTCCCCAGTACCAAAAAAAAAAAAAAATGGTGCTAGGGGCTGGGGGTTTGGCTCAGTGTTTCTGCTGCCTGCCTCAAAAGCATAAAGGTCTGAGTTCGGTCCCCAGTACCAAAAACATAAATAAAAATATAATAAATGGTGCTGGGGAAAGCTAGAAATCCATATGTGAAAGAAAAATTAGACTCTCTATCTCTCACCATGACAAAAATCAACTAAAAATGAATCAAGCCAGGCATGGTGGCTCGTATCTGCCTTTCCAACTACCCAGAAGGCTGAGGCAGGAGAACCATAAGGTTAAGGCCAGCCTGTACAACTTGGTGAGAATCTACCACAAAATAAATTTTTAAAAAATTTAAGCTCAGTGGCAGAGCACTTCCTAGAATGCGTGAGGCCTTGGGTTAGAAAATTCCTGGGCTGGGAATTTGGCTCAGTGGTTCTGCCACCTGCCTTGGAAGTGCAAAGTCCTGAGTTCAATCCCTGGTACCAAAAGAAAAATCCTACAGTGACCTCTCACTCCAGTTATAGTGACAATAACAGAAAATGCTGACCAGAATGCAGAAGAAAGGAAACTATTGGTGGGACTGTAATTGGTACTGCCATTATGGAAATCAGTATAGAGGTATCTCAAAAAATTAGAAATAGAACTACCACATGATCCAGAAAGACAATCGCTGGGAATACACCCACAGGAAATGACATTGGTATGGTGAACAGGCATCCACACTCTCATGTTTATCACAGCACCACTTACAACAGTGCAGTGTGTCCACCAGTGGATGAGTAGATAAAGAAAATGTGGTACAGGCACACAGTGGAATACTACTCAATCATGAAAAATGAGGTTTTGTTGGAGGACATTGTGTTAAGTAAAGTAAGGCACAAAAGGCCAAATACCACATGTTCTTTCTTATATGCAGAAGCTAAAGCAAATCTTCCAGAAGAAAATATTAGAACAGTGGTTCCCGGAGACGGGGGGCATACAGGTTATAAGAGGGATGGAGAGAGGATAATTAAAGGGTACAGGAATGCAGTTGGGAACCAGGAAGAACTCCTAAGGCAGGGTAACTGTGGGTGACAGCAACTAATTGACAGGAACTAGGAGAGGATTTGGGATGTTCCCAACACAAAGAAATGATCTATATCTGAGGAGACCGGCAATTCCCCTGATCTGACCACCACACTCTGTGCATGTGCTGTTATGCCACACTCTATCCCATAAGTACGTACAACTACTGTGTGCTGATTTCAAATCTACAAATTGAAAATACGAAAGTGCAAAAGGATATTCACTGGAACACTGTCTCTGCTAGAACTGATGTACAGGGCCAATAACAGAGAACTGGCGAAGTAAAATACAATACATCCTTAAAACTAACATGGAGGAGGGCCAGGGAATTAGCTCAGTGGTGCCGTGGCCTGCCTGGCAAGCACAAGGTCCTGAGTTCAAACCCAGTACCAAAAAAAAAAAAAAAAAAAAAAAAAAAAAAAAAAAAAAAAAAAAAAAAAAAAAAAAAAAAAAATGGAGTAACATGAAGCATTAAAAAAATAGTAGATCTAGCTGGGTGTGGTGGCCTACACCTGTAGTCTCACACTTAGAAGGCTGAGGCAGGAGGATTATCAAGCATTTGAGGCCTGTCTGGGCTATACAGCAAGTTCGAGGCCAGCCTCAACTGCTTAGCAAGGCTCTGTCTCAAAAAACAAAAAAAAAAAGTAGATCTGTAAGTAAAGGAGACGGTCACTGGCAAATGCTAGAGGGAGAAGCACACCACAGAATTACATGTATGATTCTTTTTTTGAGACAGGGTCTCACTATGCAATTCAGGCTGAACTTGGACTCATTACTCATGGTGATCCTCCTGTCTCAGCCTCCAAGTACTGGGATTATAGGCATGTGCCACTATGCCTGGCTTCTTCTTCTTCTTCTTTTTTTTTTTTAGACAGGGTCTCCCAATGTAGCTCAGGCTGCCCTCGAATTCACAGTGATCCTCCTGCCTCAGCCTCCCAAGTGCTGGGATTACAGGCCCGCACCACCATGCCTGGTTCACACATTAATTCAACAACAACAAAAATAAACGTTTTCAGAGGCATTTCTTTCCAACTCCCTCCCACTCCCTGCCGGTTGCGCATCTCTGCTCCTGCCCAGTCCTCCACCACTGCCTACCACTGCCCACCACTCCTGGCAAGCCCCACTTACAAATGCAGGCGGCAGCGAGCAGGCGGCTGGCGGCGTAGGGGGCGTGGCAGCTGGGGAAGAGGGGCTGCACCATGTAGTTGGCGAAGGTGATGGCGATGATGGCCTGGCTGGTGGGTTCGATGATGAGCAAGGAGGTCCAGAGGCGGATGAAGGCGAGAAGTCCACCGAAGGCCTCCAGGATGTAGGCATAGCTGGCCCCAGATTTCTTAATGGTGGTGCCCAGTTCCGCATAACAAAGCGCCCCAACGACGGAGAAGAGGCCCCCGACGGCCCAGATGACCAGCGAGAGGCCAAAGGAGGCGCTGTACATGAGCACACCCTTGGGGGAGACAAAGATGCCCGAGCCGATCATGTTCCCCACAATCAGACACACGCCATTGAGCAGCGAGATCTCCTTCTTCAGCTTTACCTGTTCGGCCCCCGGGCCGGCCCCATCGCCCACGGGGGAGGCGGGAGCCTCCTGCTGGGGGGCTACTGCGTACTTGCCCTTGCCGTCGTCCACCATGGTAGAGGAGAGGAGAGCCCTCACCAGCTTCCTAGCATGGCCCTGGGAGGAAGAGAGATGGTGCTGTGTGCTGCGCGGCTGCGGAAGACACAGAACTTCCCCCAGACCCTCAGAGGCAGCCGGCGCGGATCACCACTTTAGAGACCTCTCCTGCTTCCTCCTCCCGCCAAACAACCTTGTCTCCGGCCGGCTCAGCTAAATACCCACCCACCCCCAAATTAAATTAATTAATTAATTAAAGCAGCTTGCTTTTTTTTTTCCTCCAGTACTGGGGATCAAACTCAGGACCTCGCGCTTGCCAGGCAGGTGTGGCACCGCTGAGCTAAATCCTGGCCCTCGGTTTGCATTTTTAAGGGCCGATGGTCATGCTCCTGAGGGAAAACATCAGTCTCTCATTATTAGGATAGCCAGTTCACCTGATTTGCCAAGTAGAAAACTACACCCTGGTTCTACCTGAGACTGCAACAACACAAGACAGGCCTGAGGGTAGTCTGAGCCTGCCTTCGCAGCCCCCCCCAGTTCAGTCTTACCTGTCTGCAGTGCTGCGATGGAACACAATGTATCACTGGCTAACTATGCACAGCAAATCTAAAGGTTTCTGAGGCCTCCATGAACCACCCTCAGCCATCGCTTCTCCTCACCCAAACACCATCCCTTAGTCTCTAGCATTTCAGGTCTTCAGCCATCAAATCGATCACGATAGCACAGATGCAACACCCAAAAACATACGAATGAGGGGAGGGCAACCCCAAGGTACAGCCCAAGCAGCCGGGCACAGCTGGGGCACCACCCAAAACCAAGGCAAGGAAACAGCTGGTGCGGAGCTCAGCAGGAGCCAGCTGAGGGGAAACCAGGGGCTGCTATTCAGGCAAGTGGTGGGATGAGAAGGCAAGAGGCAGGGGAGAGAGGAAGTGACTGGACATAGCAGGGCAGAAGAGGGAGAGCAAGAGGAGTGGGGACAGAGGACAGGGTGGGACGCACACTCACTCTCTGGCCCTGGATATAAGCAGGCTCCCCTGCCCCGGCAGTCAGAAGACTCCAGGAACAGTGGTCTGAGTGCTCCTTCCTTCAGCCAGTGGTAAAAGGAAGACCGGCAAAGGTCTATGGATTGAAATCCGGTCAAGAAGGGTGGAGTGGGTGCGGGAAAGGAAGAGGAACGTTGAGCAACTGTCTGGGTCCAAGGTTCACAGGCCCTGTGCATCTGCAAAAGGGGCAGCAAGGAGCTCTGGCTCAGCACTTTCAGCGATAAGAAGGAGCTCTCGAGCTCTCAGGAATCTCCTTTGTCAGCGCTGCTGGGGGACTACGAGCCCAGGAGAAAGGCCAGCCAGCAGGGTGTCACTGGGGAAGCTGTGCCAGAGCCAGTTAGCTGAGGACCCGGCCTGGTACCCATGGCTCTGAATGCCCTCCACCCTAGCCTCACTTCTCTCTCGCCCCAAACTATTAAGAAAGGCAGGAAGGTTGCAGGGTGTGATGCAGGCTTGTTCATGGCTGAGATTAGAGGAAGTGCAAGAGCAGCCCCCGCACCCCGTGACTCCCAGGCAGAGAACTCTGCGCACTTCCCCATGCACAGAGACAGTGGCTGCCTCTCAACTTGGGACCTTATCCCAAAGTGTAAGCGTCAAGCTCCTAAAGGAAAAAAGGTCAAGAAACTAACTGTGGCTACAACTCCACCCCACCCACATGCCCTTTCATCCTTAGGAAAACACAGCAAGATCCCTGGAGCAGCCATACACTCCTACACACACCTTCTCCTAACAGTGTTCCCTCTACTTTCTTAAAGATTTAGGAAGAGCTGGGGGTGTAGCTCAGGGACAGAGTGCTTACCTAGCCAAAAAAAAAAGCTTTTTAAAAAGGGAAATAAGATCTTGACCTAACAAGCAGAAGAAAATAAACCACTGTTTTGAAAATCATGGTTTATACTGTCTTTATTTTCTACTTTAAGTGTGGTATTCTAGTTGGGTGTGGTGGTGCTCACCTGTAATCCCAGCACTCAGGAGGCTGAGGCAGGATTGCCGCAAGTTTGAGGCCAACTTGAGTTACATAGGGAGTTCAAGGCCAGCCTGAAATTGAGTCTCTTTTGCTCACAGAAACACAGCTTTTTTTTTGGAGACAGGGCCTTAGCCTGATGAGTGCTGGGATTACAAACATGCTCCAACATGCTCAGCCAACCTTTTCATTCTGAAATCTACATGCCTGTCCCTTTATAGCCCTTAAATGGTTTTTGGTGGGGTTTTGTTTTTCGTTTTTTTGTTTTTTTGTACTGAGGGTTGAACCAAGACCACTGCGCTGAGCTACATCCCCAGCCCTCCCCCATTTTTTAATTTTTTTTCTGAGACAAGGTCTTTCTATGCAGTCTAGGCTGGTCTTGAACTCACTAGGTAGCCTAGGCTAGCCTCAAACTATCGGGAACCCTCCTGCCTCAGCCTCCAGAGTGCTGGGATTACAGTTTTGGTGTTTTGTTTTGAGATAGAGTCTTGATAAATCACTACATTGCCCAGTTTGGGCCTATATTTTTTATTCTCCTGCCTCAGCTTCCCAGTTTTGGTGTGCACCACCATGCCCAGCCCCCTTAAACTTTTTATTTAAACCCAGTAGGGGCCGCCAGGACTATATCTCCCAAGACAGCCTCAAATATATCTGAAATCCATCCAGAAGACACTGTCCTTTTCTCCCAGCACTTCCAAGAGTGTTCCTGTAGTAATGATGGCTAGCATCTATTGAACATTTGCCCGGCCAGACACACAGCCAAGCACTGTGATGTCATTAAACTCCCCCCACAGCCCCAGAAGGCAGGGACTTAAGTCCCTTGTAAGGCGCCAACGTAGAGAAAGCAGGCAGCTGAAACCTAGAGCATACACTTAATCACAGAACGATGCTCTCTCCTCACCCTCCTACCCCTCTACCTGTCCCGGTCCCTGGTTCTTCCTTTTGGATAGGTAAGCACTACAAGGGGCTCCCTAATGAATCACCTGGAGGAGGGTATGTCAGCCTCCCTCTCATACTGGGCAGGGATTGCTAAGGGGTGCCCGCCTCTAAAGCAAACAGAGGGCCGGAGATTTAGCTCGGTGGCACCGCGCCTCCTCGAAAGCACAACGTCCTGAGTTCAAGCCTCGGTAACCAAAAAAATAAAAAATTAAATTAAAAAAAAAAAAGCAAACACAGATATACATCGTCACACCTTCCCCTTTAAGATCAAGTCCGCTGCACCAATACCATGAATCCTAATACAACATCAAGAAAATGAACGAAGGAGAGACAGAGGAAGAGGAAGGGAAAACACTGAGGAGCCTGGGGAGAGAAGTTGTGCAAGGTTGAATTCCTAACTGTTGCTATGAGACTAGTATTCTTGAGGGGTTCTGCCCAGAAGGCACCCACACCCAGGCAAACAGCGCACCCTAGCGGCCCAGCAGGAAGTACCGCGTGGAATGACCTCTCCGGCCCCTTCAGTCATTCCTTGCTACCTGGCTGCCTTCACAGTCATCCCCCTCTTTCGCAGTCATGCCTAGCACCTCAGGAGGGAAGGAACCACCTTCACCCTGAGTCTCAAGGTGAAGCTTCCTCCATTCCGGCAGCCAGGGGCAGGCAGAGCCTCTGACGCTGGAAGGAGCTGTGGCACCCCGGGCTTTACAAAAGCCTTTGGAGATTATCTCACCCGCATTATCCTCCCTAACTCAGGTGCCCTCATCTCGGAGACACTGTAGAGAGTACAGAGCAACGCACTGTTCCCACAGTCTGTGGAAGAGGCTTCACATCAAGGAAGCAGGCAGCAGGACCCCCAGCATGCTGCGCCTGGCAGAGCAGCCAGAGGAACCCCAAGCACAGACCCCACCCTCCAATGGCAACAACAAACACACCTCCCTGGAGAACCAGCACAAAGCTCAGCACCTGGGCTCCTCAGCCAAGCTCGGGAAGCGACTGTGAACATGTGCTCCCCAGAGACCCCATGGCCTGCCCTCCTGCCTCCAACTGCTCCCCTAACAACAGAAACAAAACAGATACATACGCATAAGGCGGGATTCCCCATCCCTCCAAGCTAGCGGCTCAGCTCTTCTTTCCCCAGTTCCCCCTTTTTTTTTTCTATATTCCACTATAGCTAAGACCGTCCCTTTAAAAAGAAAAAAAAAAGTGAGGCAAGAAAGAAACTGTTTACTTCTATGGCTAGGGACGGCTTCCATACAGGGAGAGCTGAAGTCTGGGCAGAAGGTTCTGCCTAGGGAGGGCTGGGACTAGGAAATAGGCATGCTGGGGTCTCCCTTTAGCCAGTTTTCTGAGACTCACTCCATCCTCCTCCTGCTCTCCCCTTCTCCCCATTGTCAGCGCTGTTTCACCTCTTACCTGCCCTTTGTGCTACAGCGGGGAGGAGGGGCTCCCAGCACACCGTGCCCCGAGTGGGAAGGCGCCAGTTATTAGGACCTGAGGTAAGGCTCTTGCTGCAGCAGCTGTTGACTCTGAGGAGCTAAAAGGCAGAGGGTGACGGGACCGAAATGGAAAACAGGAAAACACATGTGCGACTCTGACCGGCAGCGGGGAGGGGCCAGGGCATGGGCTGGAGCTGGGATTGCCCAGTCAGACCCAGGGGCCTGGATGCATGCAGCCTCCAGGTACTTTTTCTACCCTGAGTCTTGGCTCCTTCTCCTCCCCCTATGTTACTCCACATTTATCAAATACTTCAGAGTCCTGTGCAGATCTGGGCATGGTGGTGCACAACTTTAATCCTAGCACTCTGGAGGCTAAGGCAGGACTGCCACAAACTCGAGGCCAGCCTGGGCTACACAGTGTGTTCAGGGACAGCCTGAACTACATAGCAAGACTGTCCCAAAGGGGGGGGTCCCTTGCAATTTACAGTTCCCTCCTGAGGCTGCTACCCACTCCCCACCTGCCCTCCCGGTGTCATTATGTTTCCTACTCTCCTGTTTGCTACTCACATACTATGCCTAGTCCCACAGAGGACATTTGATTCCTCAGGTGGGCAGCAAAACTTCATCCATCCCAGTTTCCAGCAAGCCAAGGAAGTTAATGCACACCAGCGAAGACCACTTGCGGGTATAGCCAAGTACATGCCCAGACACTGAAGCAGCCCAGACTGCAGATGGGTGCAGATGGTGTGAACAGGTGAGTCTGAGTCACCCCGCGAAAGCCAACTGTACCCTGGCACCCTGGGTGGACTCATGAGTTGGCACCTCTTCAAACCACTATCACTCAAATATCTGTGAAATGCATGTTTAGCAGAGGTTAGGGAGAATGCCAATTTTCTCTGAATAAAAACTGTGCAAGCCTCTTTATATTCAAAATTAGAGATGAACTGCATTTGTCTGAGGTAGACAACTTCTTGGTGGACAGATTAAGCCACTTAAGACTAGACAATGGGGTCGGGACGAAGTTCAGTGGTGGAGTACTAGCCTAGCATGCATGTTCTTTATCCCCAGCCCCAGCTGCATCCACCCCACCCCCAAAAAAGATGCAGAAATGACATAAATTTCCGTCCTGGGGAGTAATGCTACTCAGAGCAGCCTGCATTTTCAGAATTCCAGCTGTGACTGCTATCTCTAGGCAGCCATCAGCTTGTGCGCCTCAGGGCTACACCATGCAACTTGCACCTGCATTTGGCAAATTACGCCAGAGACAGGCAGTCGGGGTGAAAGGGGTCCTAGCAGGTTGTCTGTCACCGGTTGGGAGCCAACTTGCGTTTCACTAAGACACAGACATCAGAGTTCACTGGCACCAAATAGCTGAATTTTTATTCCAAGAATAATTCAGTGGCCTTTTAAACCCAGGCTGCTTACCAGCTGGCCTGCCCCTCAATCTTACTCCGGGTCCAGGTCCAACTTGGAAAGGAAGCGCTGGGAAGAGAGACAGGAGCTGTCCCTCCTTGCACAGCTCTCCTCTCTCCCTGCACTCCAGCCACCCTGACTCCCTGCTGGGGCATAGATGTGGTGCCCGTTTCTCCTTCCTGGGAACATTCCACCCCGGGACCTTCTTATCCCGTGTTAACATAAATACCACAAGAGCTGCTTTCCCTCTCTGTTCCCTAGTACCCGGCTCACAGAGGAGTCAACAAAGGTCTTCCAGAAGAATAAGCGAATGAATGAACAATGTTGCTCCTCTCCGATTTCCCAGCTGGCTGGGCTGCTCCGCAGGTCTGTTAGTTCGCCCTGCAGACCCCGTTGTGTTGCTTCCCTCGGCTCCTTAGAACAAAGAGTATTCGAAGGTGCTTATTCTTTTTTATAGTAATGGGTTGGAACAGTACGGTTTTCACTTTTACTGGGAGGCCTAGAATGGTTTGCAATCGATTTTTTTGTTTCACTAATGGAGGAAAAATAAATAAAACAAAAAGGCCCACATCTAACTTCTTTCCCGGATCCAGGAAGTTCTTGTCCGCCCTATCCCATGCCCAGGCTCAAGTGACGCGTCTAGGTGTGGCGCGGAGGTGGCGAAACCAAAGTACCTGGACTAGGTGAAAGGGCGGAGAAGGCAGAGGGAGACGAGCGCTCCGGTTCACGCACCATCCGACCGGTTCAAGAAAGGCGAGAGCGCCAACCGCAAAACGCGGCCTGTCCACGGCTC
Source organism: Fukomys damarensis (assembly GCF_012274545.1). Classification (NCBI taxonomy): domain Eukaryota; kingdom Metazoa; phylum Chordata; class Mammalia; order Rodentia; family Bathyergidae; genus Fukomys; species Fukomys damarensis. Next base: position 46,691,016 of record NW_022900929.1, read on the forward strand.
GGCTCCCACAGCTGCGTCCCGGTCCGGGGGCCCGCGGGTCCCTCCTCTCCGCCCCCGCCCGCGCTCACCTTTGCCCCGACTCCCACGCTGCCGCCCGCGCTCCCCGGCCCGCCGCCACGGTTTCCGAGTCGGCGACCCTAAGACCTCGCCCTCTCCTCTCGAGATCCATCCTGTTCACCGTCACCCTCTAGGCTCCTCGGAGAGCTGGGTCACCCCGAGGGACAAGCCCGGCGGAAGGTGCCGACCCCGGCTCTTTCTTAGGAGACCAGGACCCCGATGCACAGGGCGTCCCCTCCGTTCCCCGCACCTGGCCAGGCTGCCCTGGCCCCGCCCCGCACGGCCACCCTGGGAAGGGCTGCAGAGGGGCCGAGGTATGCGCAGGTGGCAGGAGCAAAGGCCTCCCAGCGAGGGCACAGGGCGCTGCCCCGGCGTCCTGTTCCCTCCCTGTCCTTCCCGTGGGCGGCCTCTGCGCGAAAGCCTCGAACTCCGGCAACCCCTGCCGAAACCCGAGGGACCCTGGACTGGGAAGCCCCAGGGGCTCCGGGGACTGGGGGCGGGGGTCTCCCGGGAAGCGTCTTCTCGGCCCGGCCGCCCGACTCTCCCCGCTCGGGGACGCTCTTGAGTCAGCCCTGAGAGCCCAAGTCGCAGCGTGGTCTCCGCCGGACCGGAAGGCGTCGGGGAGGTGCCGCCGCCGCTAGGAGGCAGCACTTAACCAAAAATTTCGGGACGAGGGAGTCCCAGAGGTTGAAAGCCCCAGGACACCTTGGTGGAAGAGCTCTAGGGCAGCAAGGGCCTAACAAAAGAGGGAATTGTTGGGCTAGCTCAAGAAAAGGGATCTGGAAATGCTTCGCACCCTTTAAGGCTAGAAGATGGCTTGTAAATAAAAAATACTTTTGTTCAACCCAGAGTTGGCCGTTCTTTAAAGTAAACATTGCTGCTCTCCAGGGATCCCCAGAGAGCCAGCCACTCGCCTTCTAGACCAGGCTGGTGGAGGGGTGGCCAGTCACCCGGGACTTCCCAGCCACCCAGCTAGAAGGAAGAGCATAATCCGAGGTCATAACTGACCCGTTCATTTTGAAGTTGGATCATTTCACCCAGAATTTAGCCAGTACTGATTGAGCAGGGATTTCACAGCTTTTGTTACAATAAATTATGGAAACAATGAGGAAATATGCAAAGCAGTGTGTTGTATAGATGAGTTATTTATAATCTTTGGTTCTCATATTATTTCTTCCTTCATTTTCTTAGACAGGTCTCACTTTTTAGCCCAGGTTGGTCTCAAACTCACCATCCTCCTGCCTCAGCCTCCCCAGTGGTGGGATAACAGGATGCAACACCATACCTGGCTCAATTCCCTCACTTCTTCAATTTCTTCATGAGGTAATAGTCATGATTTGATCTTTCAGCTGTCCTAAAAAGGAAGCTAATGAAAAAGTTCCCAGGCAGTCCACACTTCTCTCCACAACTTCAACTTTAGGAAAAAAAAAATTTGTCATTTGCGTGCAGAAAGAGGAAGAAGACACAAAGTGAGGTAGAATTGGAGACTCAGAGTCAGCTTCCCATGTTTCTTCTCTGTTGTCATCGTTACTCATCACAACCATTAAGAGGCACCTAATTTCCCAGAGCAAAGCACTCAGACAAAAGCAACTGAATATAGATCTACAGAATAAAAGGATTTTTTTGAGTAAATAGATTAGATGAAAGCATAAATGGACAACAACGCATCCTTGAAAGGCAAAGGAGTTTAAGAGAGGAAAGGCACAAAGCTCAGACTCGGTGCTTCACTTCCCTCTTAATTCCCTCCATATGAGGATGAAGTACAAAGGTTAAAAGACATCCAGCGTGGGGTGACGTTGCTTTCCGGTGGTTGTTGAGGCAGATGACGTCACTGAGTGCTGTCCAGGTGCCAGACCCCTCCCTCAACAGTGTTCCACGTGGCCCCCAGAGTGTTGCTGATGTTAGCTGTCAGCGTCCCATGTCCCCCTCAAAATCCTAACTCCTACTTCCTGCTATTTATGACCCATGAATGGTCTCTGTGCCACGTGATGCTAGCCATGTCATAGCTGAACTCGTCACCCTTCCAGACACTCTTCCTTCCCTTCCCCAATTTCCTGGTTCTGATCAAACTTCTCGTCTTGTCCCAGACCTCTGCTCCTGTTCCTGGACTTCCACAGCCATTGAATGATGCAGGTGTCCACTTTTGCATGTAGCATTCACATTGTCCACATTATTGTAGACATACATATCCTTTTGTGTGATTTTGCACATTGACGGTGTCCTCCCCATGTGTGAGTTAAGATACAAGTGTTGCTGGTTCAGTTCCCTTAATATAATTCAGGAGATAGTGTGAGGCTGTCATATAAGACTGATCCTTCCTGTCAATCCCGAACACTGACTCTTAGATTATCCTTTAAACCTTTGGCTTTTACTTGATTTTCCAACTGTCAACTCAATGATGTCTGTGCTATTGTTATAGGAGATAGGGTGTGGCAAAGATAGCTGGGAAAAGGATCAGGACCTGTCAATTAGAAGATCCCAAGGCAAAAGGAGGACCCTACGTGTAGAACTTCTCCCAAACTCCCAGGAAGACTTGCACAACATAAAAGATTTATTGTGGAAAGCCACTATCCTGAGTGAATCTACACATTGAGTCTAAATGAGGCACATATTTTATTTTTGCTTTTACCCTTTTTTCTTTGTTCTGCCCACGTTCACTCTGCAGAGCTCGTCTTTCCCATACCTGTTTACCTCGAAAAACATTTTTTTGCCAGTAGCAAGGGTAGAACTCAGGACCTTGCACTTGCGAGGCAGGTGTGGTGCCACTGAGGTAAATCCCCAGTCGCATGTTCTGTTTCTTTCTAAAATGCTGTGAGGTTTTTTGGTTTGGTTTGGTTTGGTTTTTTCCTTCTTTCCCTCATTCTTTCCTCTAGGCTGAGAATGCAGGGAAATGTTGTCAAGGGAGCAGTTTGATGCTTTTCTGGTCATGGGGAAAAGGGAAGGGAATGTAGGCTTTTGTTTTTGTTTCTAGCCACTTGCATTCACTCTGTGGGTATGCTTTATTGTTCGTGCATTTGTTTGTTGTGTATTTTGCTAAATTGGCCTGGCCTTCACATACTGCAGTTTGCAAATGGTTTTTTCTGTTTGTGTTTGGGTTGGGGATGCCACCCTGTTGCCTTGACACATGGCCAGCAGCCATCTTGTCTTCTTCTGTGACTTTTCATGTGGATGTTCATCACCAGCCACTGCCATCTTTTATTCTAACCCCTCTTTTTTCTTTCTTTCTTTCTTTCTTTCTTTCTTTCTCTTTCTTTCTTTCTTTCTTTCTTTCTTTCTTTCTTTCTTTCTTTCTTTTTTAAGAACTGACCTTATAAGCTAGGCCTCTGAGAACAAGAAAAAGAAATTCTTTCACACAAGGAAAATAGTGCACAATCCCTTTAAGAACTCCTGGACTGTGGCCCCTGGGAAATTTGGGTATAGTACAAGGATGGATGCCCTCAGGCAAAACTGGAGGCCTGCTACCATCCCAGCAGGGTGTGTCCATCTTACCTAGTGCCAGGGGGGAAGAAATAGGAACTCAAGAAAAATAATGTCCCTCTTAAAAGCAGATCCCAGGGCCTGCAAAACTTCTCTCTCATGTCCAAGAGCCTGCCTAGGGCTATTGTGCTTCCCCGTTCAAATGCAGTTTAGTTAGAGGCCTAAACCTGATGCCTGAATAGAACAGCTAATTAAAGTAACAGTGTAAAAAACAAAGCCTTAGCAACTCTTAGCACTGCTTCTGTCAGAGTAAATACAAGAGATGTGTTTCCCATATGATTTCTAAGTGCAAGTTTGAACACTAAGAGGTTTGACGAAGTGGTTCAAAGAACTTTGCTTGGCAAAGTTCTGCCATTACCTCACGGGAATTTAGACTAGGCCAGGGCAACAGCTGGATCGGCCCCCTTCTCCCTAATGGGTCCCAAAGTAGAGATCAAAGCCCCTGGAGGGGAGGAGTTTTCTTCCGTTCTGTGGTCGGTGATAAAAAGATTCTGGCATCAATTTGAGGTTCTCAGATAGAGATGCCTATAAAGTCCCACAAGGGCCACCTTGTGGACTTCAGCTCTCCTGATGCATTGAACGCTGCCTTAACGTGCAGAGGCCTAGTTGTCTCCCTTCTCTTTCTAGGTCTCAAGACAAACAGATGGGAAATCTATTGGATCTCTTCACCATGTGCATTCCGCCAACTTTGCCACTAGGCTTCCTTGATGAATGGGATAGATTTGATCCGGACAATTTTTTTTCAGAATTAAAGATTTTTATCTAACTTCCTTTATGTTGTCTGTATAATTTTCAAGCACACCGAGAATCTTGGTTCTTAAGGACAGAGATGATTATTCATTTGTTTTCTTCCATATACACACACATTAGTTTTAGGAAAAAAAAATGTACTACTACCACCAAAAACTGTGATTGCTTTTTAATTTTTCTTTCTTTTTTGGAGACAGGATCTCACCTATGCAATTCAGACTGGCCTTACATTCACTATGTAGCCCAGGCTGGCCTCAATCCTCCTGCCTCAGCCTCCCTAGTGCTGGGACTGCAGTCGTGTGCTACCAAGGCCTGTCATAGGTTTGCCAAATATCATCTGAAACAAGTCTTATAACTGCTGTCACCATTCTCTCCCTTTTAATATAGAGTTTCCATGACTCCGTTAGAAGATCACGTGGCCATTAGATGGCCCGTGCTGTCCCTCTTTAATGCTCATGTAATGTTCATACAATGTATTACAAGCTCACTACCAGTTACGATGCTGTCCCTAGCATCGTGCTGGCTCATTTGTTCCTTGGCAGGTTTCTCAGGAAAAGTTCATAGAAACAACATGATCTGACTCCTTGCATGCTGCTTGCAGTGTGCGTGTGCCGGTCACACCTGATGGTCAGCTTTGTGGGATATAAAATCCTCGGTTCAAATTTTCCTTCACTAAGTATCTGAAATAGATTACTTTATTTTTCCTGGCATAGAAATGTCCAGTGATAATATTATTTTCTTTCTCTAATATATTACTCACTACTTTTTCCTGAAAGTTTTCTTCTTTCTTAAAGTTCAGCAATTTTGCCAGAATATGTCTTAGTTATAGTTATTCCAGGTTAATGTTAGATGGCCTGCTCTTTGAAATCTTGTCGCTTTGGGGAATCTTTTTGTTGGTTTGTTTGTCTGAGGCAGGGTCTCACTATGTAGTTGAGACTGACCTGGAACTCACTATGTAGCCCAGGCTGGTCTAGAACTCACAGCGATTCTCCTGCCTCAGCTTCCCAAGTGCTGGGATTACAGGTGTGCACCACCACGCCTGGCTTGGGGAATCCTTTTTGACTTCTCATTTTAGTATTTGTTCTGTTCTCTTACTTAGGTTTTCTTCAGTGCCCCTGCTACCCATATGTTACACCATCTTTACCTATCTTTAGTACTGTGCTCCTTCTCAAACAGTTCCTTAAGCTTTAAAATGTTTTCTTTAAACATTCCTGAAATGTTTAATCTTCACTAAGAAAACGTTTTGTTTAAGTCTAACCAATTTTGTCATAAAGGCACAGTATTAAATTTTTAATATTTTTTAAGAGTTCATAAAAAAGCATCAAAATTTTCAACATCAGCTATCTACACAGAAATAAATTCCTATGGGGCCGGGGATTTAGCTCAGCAGTTCAGTGGACTGTCTTGCAAGCGCAAGGACCAGAGTTCAATCCCCCGTACCAAAAAAAAAAAAAATTTTTTTATGAACTACAGTGAAAATACCAATAAAACTCTACCCAAAAAAATAAATCTTTAGGGCTGGGGATTTAGCACAGTGGCATCACACCTGCCTCGCAAGCGCAAGGCCCTCAGTTCGATCCCTGGTACCAAATAATAATAATAATGATGAACTTTACTTCAATTACCACACCTACGGCAGTCTGCACACATGACAACTGCACATGTGTTTTGCTGTTGTAACATATGAAGTACCACTTACACTGACTGCACAGGGGGTTTTTTTGTTTTGTTTTGTTTTTCTGAGACAGGGTCTCACTATGTAGTTGATACTGACCTGGAACTCACTATGTAGCCCAGGTTGGTCTTGAACTCACAGCAATCCTCCTGCCTCAGCCTCCCAAGTGCTGGGCTTACAGGTGTGTGCCACCATGGCCGGCTTGACTGCACATAGGTTTTCCTTTCCTGGCCTTTTTGTAGGACACACTTGACATCTCACTGGTCTTGCTGTCTCGTCAGGAGGTTCCTATTCACATTATACAATGTGTAGTTAACAGGAATATAAAATAGCAATAAAATAAAGTATTAAATTATTACTATGTATGCCACATTTAGAATAAACAGCATTTTCACACCAGCTGCGTACTTGCTTATAAAACCTAAAAGATAACATCAGAAATAAATTCTCCTATGAATTGCAGTGAAAATACCAATAGGACTCTACAACAAAACTAATCTCTGCTTCCATTGTCATACCCAAGGCAGTCTGTACACATGAAAACTGTATGTTCCATGCAGCACGTGTGCTTCCTTTCCTTTCCCGTGTGGCAGGCTGTTCTTGTCACCTCTCTTGTATATTTGTTTTATCAGGAGCTTCTTACCATACTGCACAATGTGCACTTAGCAGGAAAATAAGATATCAATAATATAAAACATCAAATATATAAAGAGTATCAGAGGGCCATCAACCTTCTGACTGCCTAAAAGGGGGGAGGGCAAGGGCTAAAGAGAATAAAGACAATAGAGACTTGCTTAATTTTAAAGTATATGAGGGGCCAGGAAGTCAGTGCCTCAGAGTGGGTGAAGACAAAGACTCTCCAGGTGGGCGTGGTGGCACACACCTGTAATCCCAGCACTCGGGAGGCTGAGGCAGGAGGATCACTGTGAGTTCGAGACCAGCCTGGGCTACATAGTGAGTTCCAGAGCAGTCTCAACTACATAGTGAAACCGTCTCAAAAAACCAAAAAAAAAAAAAAAAAAAAGACTCTCCAAGGTAGCCATCATTTATTGGGTACACACAACAATTGGAGGGCATATCAGGTGACTTAGGGGACAGAGGTAATCCTTATGTAGATGAGGATTTTTTTTGGTGTTTTGTTTTTTTTTTTTTGGTACCAAGGATTAAACTGAGGACCTCAAGCTTGCCAGGCAGGTGCTGTGCCATTGATCTGGATCACTGGCCTGAGATGAGGGTCTTATGCTGATGAAGATCATAGGTTATGAGATCCTTATGTTGAAGAGGACTGTAAGGAGAGTATTCTCACAAAAGTAGGTGGTAGGAGTTAAGATGATATGGAATTTGTCCCTCCCTAGGTGAAACCTTTCTCCTTTTTCTTTCTTTTCGTATTTTTCTTTCTTTCTTTCTTTTTTAACTCCTCGGTTCCCCCAAGAACCCGGATGTCTTCATCGGCTCTAATCCTGCCCTTGAGCACCACAGTATCACAGGACCATTGAGGCCTCAGTTTTGACCAGAGGCAAAGCAGAGTTGTTTCTGTTTGCCACAGCCAGTGCGCAGACAAGGTGACATTGGTCCTTAGGTACAGTCATACTTTAATTAGGAAATGATTTTTCCCCAAAATTTTTGTAGAATGCCTCTCAACAATGAGTGCTTAGAATACACATCAACATTTTCACATCAGCTGTTTACTTGCTTACAAAAGATAACATCAGAAATAAAAACCTATGTGAACTACAATGTAAATACAAACAAAAGTTTACTACAGAAATAATCTTTGCTTTAACTGTCACATCCAAGGCAGTCTTCACACATAAAAAGTTCATGTTCCATACACAGGAATCACTTATACCGATAGCACCTATGTTTCGTTTTCCTGTCCTATCCCCCAGCCCCTTTGGAACCAGGGATCAAACCCAGAACCTTGCACTCGCAAGGCAGGTGCAGCAGCACTGAGCTAAATCCTGGCCCTTCCTACCTTTCTGTAGGGCACAGCTGATATCTTTTTTGTTTTCCTGTTGTCATAGTAGGTCTTTGTGTTGCTCTGTCTGCCTGTTCACGTGTCAGTTCACCAGTGTGCTCCATGATTTTTTTTTTTCTTTTTTTTTTTTTTTTTTTTTTTTTTTTTTGCACAGTTCCCGGGCAGAAACATTTTGTTTTTCCTCTGCTGTAAATGATCTCTTAGGAGTTCCAGTCCCAATCTTCTAAGAAAATTTCTCCATCGTACTTTGCACCTGCTATTTTCTTTATAAACTGTCAAATTACTTATGCCACACACTGGCCAATCTCATCAACAATATGTACCCCACCCTTGGTTTTGTTATAGAAAGCGACCACCTCAGGCTTCTGTTTTGTTGAGGTTTCCCATTGTGGTGCCGTGTGAACATCAGAAGCACACTGCTTTTCTTAGCCATATACAAGACCAGTACCAGTGTTATAGCTTCCTGAAATCTAATGATTGTACTATACAATTCTCTGTTTTGAAATTGCAACATTTCGTTTGGAATTTCCCATTTGTCCCTGCATACAGTTCCTGCACTGCTCAGTTTGTGCTCCTTTAGCAAATGTAAGATAAACTGGAAACCGATAAACTAATTGTCAAATGTCACACTCCAAATAGGAAATAGGGGCAGCAAGTCTGTTCCCAACATCATTTGGGCCAGGCATGGTGGCACACGTCTGTAATCCCGGCACTCAGGAAGCAGAGGTGGGGTGATTGCCATGAGTTTCAGGCTAGCCTGGGATATATAGTGAGACTGTGTCTTTAAAAAAAAAATGACTCAGTTTATTACTATATGAATAAGGACCTGGTGGCTGAGTTCCAGGATAAGCGTCTAAATTGAAAGAATAATAAGTCTTTGCATCTAAAAGGATATAAGTTTTTTTTGGGGGGTGCCAGGAATCAAACTCAGGGTCTTGCATTTGCAGGCAGGCCCTGTACTGCTGAGCTACATCCCCAGCTCCAGGCATAAATTTTTATGCCATATTTTTTTTAAAGTTAGCTCTTTACTCTTTTGTTTTTTTGGTACCAAGAATCAAACTCAGGACCTTGCAGGTGCAGCACCACTGAGCTACATCTCCAGCCTTTACACCATATGTTGACCCATTGCTTTTCTATAAGTCTTTTGCCTTCCTGCGATTACCATGAGAAATCCCTGCTAAGTACAGCAGACCTATGAATGCTTTCAGTTCAGCTAGTGAGATGTCATAGTAAATACATTGTTTAAGATGGCTATTGGTGCATACAGAATGTTTTACTTGTATCTCAGCCTTTGTGTATTTCATTCCATCTTGTAGCATTTTGTCTGTTATACTTTCCAAAACTGAACGGCAGTGCTGGCATTCTGTCCAAGAGGTCAGCCCTGCCAAGATCCTCATTATATTTTCAGGCTGAGTTCTAACATTGGGTCATTCCATTTGGTTGTGTGATCATTTTGCAACATTTTGACTTGTCAAATATGTACTCACATTGCTGTTTTCTTAGTCATCTGAATCAAGGAGGTCCATATTCCTTCCATATCAGTTGATTCTTGCTCCATTTCACTGTCACAGGAACTTTGGCTTACAGGACCAACATCAAAGTCATTATTTTTTTTAAGTTATTATTATCTTCATCATCCATGCATGAGTAATCTGATGATTCTCTTTTGACCTCATCCAAAACTTGCAAATCTGTTTTTGTGTGTGTGTGTGTGCCATTGAACTGAATTGGGATACTTCTACCAGAAAAATCAAATGAAAACTTTTTAAAAAACAAATCTGAGGGCCAGGTATTTAGCTCAGTGGTTCCACTGCCTGCTTCACAAGTGCAAGGTGCCAAGTTCAGTCCCCGGTACAAAAAAAAAAAAAAATCCTAAATGCACAGAAATTTAGCAATAAACACTTCATGGGTAAAACTCACTTGCTGCTCTGGAGTTCCTGTATACACCTTGCCATTCATCTGTCAAATGGGTGAATGCAGATGGGTTTTTGCTTTCCCCAGGCACAGCTACTGTGAGTCACACCCACATTCCATTATAGTAAAATACATGTTTTCATAACAGAAAAGTGGTATGTGTATTTTTTACTCTCTCTAATACTCAAGTAAATACACCCAAAACCTGTTAGATGAAGCATTATGTAGGTACAAATCCCAGTTTGACACTTTTGCACTCGTGCACACATCTTGCCATTCATTGTACCAAGTGTGTAAACACAAAGATTGCTTCCTTTATCCCCCAGCACAGCTGGCTGCTATTATGCTAAAGTGCGTATTTACAGTAGAAAAGTATGTGATGGGTTGTTCTAACTCAATGTTATGCCCTTTGGTCTAATTATTTCTTAAGTTCTGTTGCCTCATTTCTGAATATTTCTGGTTGATCTGTTGTTCTTTCAGGTCTTCTATTACTTTCTCGTTGCCTAATAATAGTTTGCTATAGTCTTTGTCATTTTTTTAAAAATTTTGTTGTCTATAGGGTTGTTATTGTCACTTTCTTTTTTCATGTTATAATTTGTTTAGGATTTGACCACAATATTTTTCTATTGCTTGTTTTATATAAAATTAATTATCCTGAGATTCTGAAGGCAGAGCAATTCAGGATAGTCTTCTTGTCTGTGTAGAGTCCCCTCTTTTATTGTTTCCAAGTAGTGTGCAGAAACATGTCTCCCTCTCTGAGATTCCTAGGCTCTTCTCTCATCCCTCACTTTTATCAGAACCTTACCTTTCCTCTCCTTTTTCCCTTCTTGCTCAACTTGGATTTCACTCCCAGCAGTTTTTTCCCCCAATCCAGGTCCTTCTGGAAAGAAGCCCTGAAGAGTGTGTGTTGGAGACATGGCCTTTGGGACTGGATGCACCAAATCTCATCACAGCCTCCTCACCCTCTCTCTGTCCGGAGCAGTCAAAGCCCCTCCCAATCTCAGCTACATGCTCAAGTCGGTCCTCCACAGTCTTCAGTGAATCCATTAGCCCTCTCCCCTGTCCTGTTTCCTACAGGGTTTCATACGTACTCTGCAAATCAAATTCATAGCTCACGTTTGTCCATTTACATGAAATTCCTATAGACCCTGAGAGGCCAAGGGGTAACTCTCGCTATGTTTCTGGATGAAGCAGGGAAGCTCTGCTCTTTGCTAGGCCATCCAGTGGGTTGGCTGAGCCTATGTTTCCATCTGTTGACTCTCTGTAGCCTAAGACATGATCAGAAGTGTCTCCTTTCTCCATCTCTTCCTGGCCTACCTTCCTTCCCAGTCTTCACTCCCTTGGTTGCTGCTCTTACTTTCTGAGACCTCTATCCATGCACACCTGGCTTCCCATTGGCTCTGGCACTACCCAACCCAGACAAGAAAGAGAAAGAGGTTGTACCAGGAAGACCTGCAGATGTGGGCCCAGAGAAGGCTCGGATGAGGGCTTTCAGGCCCCGTATATGGTTTAGGCTCAGGAGGCTGAGACAAGAAGATTACCTCAAGTTTGAGGCCAGCCTGGGATACATTGTGAGTTCAGGACTAGCCTGAACTACATAGCAAGACTATCTCAAAAAAAGGCGGGGGATTAAGTTCAGTGGCACCACACCTGCCTCACAAGCACAAGGTCCTGAGTTCAATACTTGGAAGAAACAAAAAGAAAAAGAAAGAAAGAAAAGATGAGGGCTTCCAATCCCAGATTCTCCTACCTGTGTCAGCTGTTTGTCCATACCCCAGATAGGACAGAGAGACAGAGCAGCCCAGCATTGGGAGCCAAAGAGCCCAGCTTCTCCTCGCTCTGGGGGGACATCACAGCACTTCAAGATCAGTCACAACCTAAACTGATCTGTACTTGTACAGTGTTTTTAAAATCATTCATAAATAAAACATAAATACTGAATGTGTCATTTCCCAGGGACATAGGAACAGACACCAGGTTCTGAGGGTAGCCTTAAAAAGCTTCTGAGGATAGGGTGGGGAGAATGCGAACAGGGTGCTTTGGTGTGGAGGTGGGAGCTGCATCTGCTGGACCAGCAATCAGGTGTCCAAGTGGCCAGCCCTGGAGGCCCAGTGAACCTGCTGATGACGGGCTGGAAACCCTAAGGAGGGAGGGGGTGTCACAAAGCCAAGGCACATGGTGCTCTGACTGGGGATGGACAATGCTGGAACCGCAGCCGTATGGTTTTACCAGGACCTGTTTCCAAGGCAATGACAGTGATGGAAATCAGTGTGGAGATTTCCAAAAAAACTAAAACTAGAGGTTCCATTTGACCCAGCCATACCTCTTCTTGGTATCTCCCTGAAGAATTAAAAGCATCATACCACAACAATATATGCACACCCATGTTTATAACAATACAGTGTGCAATAGCTAACTTGGAAACCGCCCAAATGCCCATCAACTGACAAATGGGTAAAGAAGATGTGGTTTCTTTATATAATGGAGTACTACTCTGCTATAAAGAAGGATGAGCTTCAGACATTTATAGCTAAATCGATGGACCTTAAGATCAGGCTGTTGAGTGAAATAAATCAGACCCATATGTTTAAATACTGCACTGTTTCTCCGGTGTGAGAAACCTCAAGTGGAAATAAGGACTAAAATGTATAGTAGATACTGGTAAATTAGAAGAAAATGTTCAAATGGGAAGGGGAACAAGGGAGAAGAGAGAGAGAGAAAGGAAGAAAGGGACAAGAAAAAAGTGAAAATAGGAGGAAAAATACAAACAATACATAGGGAGGGAAGGGGGCTTGAGGGGGGAATGGGATAAAATAAAATTTAAATAAATAAATGCACTTATCCAACAACAACAAAAATACTCAGCATGGACTGAAAATGAGTCTAGCTGCTCTTAGCACAGGAATGAAAAGGTGTATTAAAAAGTCTGTTGGGGCTGGGGATTTAGCTCAGCGGTTCGGTGGCCTGCCTTGCAAGCACAAGGACCAGAATTCAATCCTTGGTACCAAAAAAAAAAAAAAAAGTCTGTTAATTATGATAAAAGTGAGTGGGATCATACAGGGCAAAGAAGAAAATTCAGCTTTGTTTCATAATGGATTAGCAGAGGCCTTCTGCAAGTATGCTAATATAGGCCCATCTTCCAGGAAGGTTGAGGCACTAATGCGACATCATTTCATCTGAAAAACAGCCCCAGATATTCAGTGTAAGCTACAAAAATTTCAGATGGGGCTTCAGACACCTATAACCCAATTGCTGGACACGGCCTTTTCTGTGTTCAACAATCAGGACCCAGAGGAGAGAGAAAAGAGAAAGGCTAAGATTATAGTTGTCGCAATTGGTAATGCTGTAAACCTACCTAGGTCACCTAAGGAAAAACCAAGGGACAACTGGTGAAAGGGCTCCTGTTTCAAGTGTATGAAGACTGGGCACTGGGCACAAGATTGCACCAAGCCTCCACCTGGACCCTGCTCTAAATGTGAGGCAGCCAATGTGCCTGACACATGACACTGGAAGTTGGATTGTCCCCGCTCCCGAGAGAGGGCAGGCCAGACAGAACCCTCATTTCCTGCTCTGAGGACTGAAGAGACCCAGGGAAACTTGCAATGCCCCTGTCCACAGACATCACCATCTCCTCTGAGGAACCCTGGATAATCTTGGACATCATGGGCAAGCCAATTCAACTACTTATAGATACAGGGGCAGCTCATTCTGTTTTGATTTCCTTGGAAAAGTCTCCTCTATAGCCATAGTTGGGGTTGAAGGGCCCCCTAGTTGGAGATTTTTTTTTTTTCTTGGTAATGGGAATTGAACTCGGGTCCTTGTGTTTGAGAAGCAGATGCTGGAACCACTGAGCTAAATCCCCGGCCCTCTAGTTGGGATTGTTTACTCTTCCTCTGATGTGTCACTTCAAAGGTCAAATATTTAACCATGAGTTTCCAAGTGTCTCGCAGTGCCTTACTCCCTTGCTAGGAAGAGATTTATTAACAAAATTGGCGGGCCAGGGATGTAGTTGAGCAGCACAGCGCCTGCCTAGCAAGTGAAAGGCCCTGAGTTCAATTCTCAGTATGAGAAAAAAAAATTGAGGGAAATTCTCAAATTCCAACTAAGGCCAAAACGCAGTTTACTTGTTGAGACCACACCAGGTCTCCCTGATCAAATCAGCCAACAGGTAAATCCTGCTGCATGGTATAAGGGATTACCTGGTAGGGCAAATTCACCTATGTAATTATAAGACTAAAAGACCCCAGGCGATTTCCTAATCAAAAACAGTACAGGAAATCCTATAACTCCTAGGGGCAGTCCATCTTCCAAGACAGGTCACAGTCATGCACTCTAAAGGACATCAGGGAAATATTTCTGAAAATGCCTTGAAAAATCAAAAGGCTGAAAGGGAGGCAAAATGGGCAGCCTGACAACCCCTTAAGACTCTAGCGTTATTCCCAGTTCTTGAGGAACCATTAAAAGGAGGATAAATGGGGAATTAAAAGAGGACTCTGGTGGTATCTAGGAAACAAACTGGTCCTTTCCCAAGGCAGGCTATAAACACACTTCATGATTCCTTCCATATGGGAAGAGATGCTGTATTGGAAAGGGTCACTCAAGTTTTCACAGTATTAAGACTAGCAACAACTACCAAACAGGCTGGCAAAGCTTGCCCACTCTGTGCCTACCAACAACCCAGGGAAACCCAAACCACCTCCTTTATTAGAACTTATACAGAGGAGAGAAAAATACCCCGGAAAGGACTGGCGATTAGACTATACCCATGTGCCACCATGTAGAGGATTTAAACAGATGTTCATCCTAATATGGGCTGGATTGAAGTCTTTCCTATCTGTTCAGAAATGGATACAGAGATAGTCAAGTATTTCCTAAAGAAATCGTCCCTAGATTTGGTCTCTCCAGAGTGACAATGGACCTTCTTTTACCTCTCAAATAACTCAAGGAGCGGCAAAGACTTTAGGAATGAAGTATTGCCTTCACTCCACTCGGTGGCTTCCATCTTCTGGAAAGGTAGAGAGAAGCAACCAGACCCTAAAATGAGCTCTGGAAAAACTTTGCCAAGAGATATTTGAGTCTTGGCTGTGATTGCTACCAATACAAATCATGAGGTTTTGTAACAACATGCCCAAAATTGGGATAAATTTGAGCCCAGTTGAGATGTAATATGGAAGGCCATTTCTCATATGATGGTAGACCCAGAGATTATAAGTCTCTTATAATATCTCATCAATCTGGGCCAAGTACAACAGGCTATCCAAATACATGGGAACAGAATCCTGCCAGCTCCTGGCCCAGTGAACAACTAGTGTCCACCCACAAGCCAAATGCTTATAAAAACTTGGAGAAAAGGGCTGGAGGTGCAACTCAGCACAAGGCCCTGAGTTTGACTCCCAAATTAAAAAAAAAAAAAAAATGGAGAAAGGAAACACCAGCTGACTAACTAAAGCAAAAATGGAAAGTTCCCTTTTCAGTGAGCCTCGCAATACCCTCTGCAGCAAAAGTAGCAGAAGTAGATAATTGGGTTCATCTTTCTAGAACAAAACTAATCCCGATTGAACTGCCTAAAGAACAGGATTACCCAAGCCAGGCATGGTGGCACACACCTGTAATCCAAATTTGGGAGGCTGAGGCAGGAGGATCACTGTGAGTTCGAGACTGCCTGGGCTACACAGTGAGTTACAGGTCAGTCTCACTACATAGTGAGACCCTGTCTCAAAAGAAAAGAAAAAAGAACAAGATTACCCAAAAGCAAAAAAACTGTATCTGTGAACCTCTGGAATTGAAATTTCTCTTCAAAAAGCAAATTTCCAGCACTATTACAGATAAGTAAACAAAACTTTGCTAAGGCTAAGGGTCTTAGATTCCCCCGCCACACACACCCCATACCAGATGTCAAACTCAGGACCTTTGTTATTATTATTATTATTATTTTGTACCGGGGATTGAACTTGGGAGCTTGTGCTTGCAAGGCCCTCTTATAGTCCTGATAATTTATCTGACATTCTGTTGGGAGAAATTCTACATAATTTGGGGGGAATCATCTCATAATTAAGTTATGATTAGGCCTGGTTTTCCTGTCTACAGGCCAGCTATGGCCTGTAAAGACCTAACTCTATTTTTGCCTTCGGTCACAACTAAAAGCTCAACAACTCCATGATGCTGTGACACTCCAAGGCAGGACTGCATTAGCTGAAAACATCCTGGTTGCCTGAGAACCAAGTAGTAAGAGAAAGGTTTCACCTGGGGAGGGACAAATTCCTTATCAGCTTAACTTCTCCTACCTTCTATTATAATGCTCTCCTTACAGTCCTCTTCAACATAAGAACCTCCTGATTTAAGATCTTCAGCAGCACAATATCCTCATCTACATAGGATTACCTCTGCCCCCTATGTCACATGATACTGCCTCCAATTATTGTGTGTACCCAATAAATAATGGCTAGCTCAGAGAGTGTCTTTATCCACACTGAGGCAGACCTCCTGGCCACCTATATACTTTGAAATTACACAAGTCTCTGTTGTCTGTTTTTAGCCCTTGCCGTCCCCTTTTCCAGGCAGTTGGAGGATTGATCGCCCTCCAATAACATACCTCTCTAACATACATTCTTCTCTACAGGAAGCATGGAAGTCTGACCTGCTCCTCACGTCTGGACTATTAGTAAAGTTTCTTTCTCCCATCAAACAGGCAGCTCGAGGGTCACTAACTGTTCTTGTTGTTTGGTCCTGGGAATCAAACTCAGGTCCTTGCAATCGGGAGGCAGGCAGCGGAACCACTGAGCTAAATCTCTGGCCCTGCTAACTCTTTTCTCATTTATTTTCTGACAGATTTTTCTTCCCTCAACCCATCCACAAGCCACAACACCTCTAGGTAGTTGGAGAGTATATAATCCCTAATAGGTAGGGTCTACAGCTCCTTGTAGCTTGAAAAAGCTACAGAAGACAGAGACCTCCACTCTTTCAGCATGCCACAAAGATTTATGGGATTTCTGTCTCTCCATGGGGAGATGTAATAGGACGTAGGGCATGGCAAAGCTGCCTGGGGAAATGAGCAGGACCTGTCAATTACAAGATCCCAGGGCAATACAAGGACCCTGTATGTAGAACCCTGTGAAGAGCCATTCTACATAAATTTGGGGGGAAAAATAATTAAAGTATGACTGTAGCTAAGGCCCAATGTCACCTTGCGCAAGAGCTGGCTAAGGCATGCGGAAACGTAACTCTATTTTGCCTCTGGTCACAGTTGAGGCCTCAATGATCCTGTGATATTGTGATGCTCAAGGGCAGGAGTACATCCGATGAAGACATCCTGGTTCTCCGAGAACTGAGTAGTAATAAGAAAAAAAGAGAGAGAGAAAAAAGTTTCACTTGGGGGAAGGACAGATTCCTTATTAGCCTGCTATCTTGGACCACCTATTGCAGGAATGCTCTCCTTACCACTCTCATCAACGTAAGATTCTCAGAGACCTAAGATTCTCTTCCACAGCCCCCTAAATCACCTTATACTCCCAGTGCTCATGGTACATACCCAATAAATAGGCTTGCTCAGGAGTGTCTTTGTTTTTGCACTGACCTCCTGGCCACCCAAGTACTATGAAACTATGCAAGTCTATTGTCTTTATTTCTTTACCCCCTTTCAGACAGTTGATCACCCTCCAATACGGTCCAACCTCCCACAGATGGTATAAAAGAAGAGCAGCCATCATGGAAAGCCACTATCCAGCATGAGTTTTCACAGTTGCCTGAGCCATGTCTGAGTGTGGTGTGTACTTTTGATTTTGCTTTTACCTTCTTTTTCTCTTTTTTTTGGTCCAAATTCACTCTGCAGAGCTGATTTGTCCCATATCCTTTTTACCCCACACTTTTCAAGTAAATTTTTTGGCACTGTTACTGTCCAGTTCTTTGTTCAAGGAAAGAAAAACCTGGAATACTTTTGATTGGTGAGCCTTTTTTTTTTTTTTTTTTTT
>NW_022900929.1:46708881-46717575 GCF_012274545.1 Fukomys damarensis
GCCTTTTTTTTTTTTTTTTTTGGTACCAGGGATCAAACTCAGGACCTTGTGCTTGACAGGCAGGTTGGTACCCCTGAGCTAAATCTCTGGCATTTTGAAAGAAACTATAGCGGACCCTAGACTTACGAACTCAATTTGTTCATGAGGGTTGGTTGTGACTCAAGTTGGTCAACTGAAGGCTCAGGCTCCTCTACACAGCCTTCGAAGTATACAGGCAGATCTCAGGGTTCTTATAGAGACACTGGCCCAAGATTTCTCAATTAACACCACACAGGAAAGGATTCCAGAACTCTTTAAGGGTTAAATCTGTTTTTTGTTTTGGTTTTGGGTTGTTTTTGTTTTCCCCCCAGTATTGGGAATAGAACTCAGGACCTTGTGTTTGCCAGGCAGACATGGCACCACTGAGCTAAATTCCTGGTCCTTTAAGGGTTAAATCTGTATCTGAAACCATCTGGAGGCACAAATAGTATTTGGGTCATAACTCAAGACTTTGGCCATAATTTAAAACTAAAATTCTGGTCCATAACCCAAATTGTTCATATGACATACGTCAAACCAGTTATAACTCAAGGGTCCATTGTACCCTGGTAACGCTGTCTCCAGACCAGCCAAAAGGCTCATAGAGCCAAGTTTGGGACCAGTCTCACTCTGTCTTTATTTTGCAACTACTGTAGTTGTAAAAAAAATCCATAGTCTCCCCTGCCCCACCCACCATGGTGCTGGAGATGGAACCCATGACTTCAAAATGCTAAGCACATACTTTACCCCAGACCAACAGTCATGTTTTGGTTCAATTTCCAAGTCCCTTAAAACTACAAGCAAATCTGTATAATGATTGCTCCCTAGACTGTTTTATCTACTTTACAGGTTAATTATGAAATACAAGGACCCTGTATGTAGAATTTCTCCCTGTCAAGAGCCATTTTACATAAATTTTGGGGGAAAATTTTATAGATTTATGTAGAAAGAGTTTTGATAAAATAAAAATGAAATGTGTGAGGCTGGAGATGTAGTTCAGTAGTAGAGGGCTTGTCTAGCATGCATGAGGCCTTGGGTTCAATCCCCAGCACCATATAAGAAAATAATAAGTATATGAATGTAAGACAGTAGTGGTACTCTTGTCTAATTTCCCTTGCTTATGGAGAGGATGTATCTATTGGCTGCTAGCCAAGTTTCTTTTGTTCCATCCCCTTTTCCTGTTCAGCCCTAGTCTATACCATTCTTATTGTTATTGAAATAGCTGCTTTTACTTAAATCAGGATCCACCCTTCCCCTCTTTCAAAGCACAACTCAAAGCCACCTCCTGTGGAAAAAGTTCAATTCTGCAGAAGGAAATGATAAACTTCCAGAGGCGATTATACCACTCCCTCAGGTTCCCTCAGTCAGCATGTGTTTAAGTGTCTGGCCGGTTACACAGTAATGGGCACTTTTGTAGGAGCTTCATGCAGCACTTTTACTTATATTATGACCCTTAAAATTTTTGTTTTCAGCAATGTTAGGTATTTTTAAAAATTAATATATTAAGGGCAAATGACTTGTCCCACAGCAGTATTGAATAGCTTGCGATAAAAAAGGAGAGAGTCACAGATCTCTTTGCCATTAACTAAACAGATTGAGTATCTTTTATTCAAGATAGGCGACGGACGGCACCTCTGGGCTAAATCCCCAGCCCAAGTATCTTTTATTCAAAATGCTTGGTGGGCCGGGGATTTAGCTCAGTGGCACCACGCCTGCCTCAGCAAGCACAAAATCCTGATTCAATCCCCAGTACCACCAAAAAAAAAAAAAAGAAAAAAAAAAGCTTGTTATCAAAAGTGTCTTCAGAAGCCAGGCAAATTGGCACACACCAATAATCTCTGGGAGGCTGAGACAGGATACCAACTTCCAGCCCTGCACTGTTGGCAATTTAGTGATTTAACGAGACCCTCAAAATAAAAAGGGCTGAAATAGCCAGGCTTGGGGGCACACGTCTGTACCCCCAGCACTCACGAGGCTGAGGCAGTAGGATTGCCACGAGTTTGAAGCCAGCCTGGGTTGTTACATAGTGAGTTTAAGGCCAGCCTTGACTAAAGGTGACACCTTGTCTCACCACCCCACCCCACCCCCATACACAATGTAGCTCAGTGAGAAGGTCCTGGGTTCAATCTCCAGTACTTGGGAAAAAAAGTATCTATAATTTCAAATTTTTGAATGTTTGCATATAAGTGAGATTCCTTTGGGATAGGACCCAAGT
Source organism: Fukomys damarensis (assembly GCF_012274545.1). NCBI lineage: Eukaryota > Metazoa > Chordata > Mammalia > Rodentia > Bathyergidae > Fukomys > Fukomys damarensis. Next base: position 46,711,115 of record NW_022900929.1, read on the forward strand.
CTGAGCACGGAAAAATTTCTTTTTGTACTGGGGAATGGAATCCAGGACCTTGCACAAAGTACTCTGATAACTGAGCTGCATCCCCAGCCCTTTTTCATTTTGAGACAGGGTCCTGTTAAGTTGCCCACTGACCTCCATTTTCACAAATAACACATACTGTACTTCCATTCCCAACACTTAGTTGTAATACTGAAATCACAAGTGTGATTTGATTACTGCCTTTCACAAAGAACTAATAAGAGCTCTACAATGGTGATGACATCTGGTTTTCCTCTCCACATAATCTCCTGCACTTATTGGGGCACTTACAATGCAGAAGTTCAATTTTGTTGGACAAACAAGAGAGATCTAAAAACAAAATTTTCTGATTCGCTGTAGATTTGATCACTTACTCTAGGAAAAAATACCATGTTAGTGATGCGGAAGACAGCAGAATGAGGTAATGTGGTTATTGCACCTGAGACAGAAGATACTATACACTTCAAAGGACTAGACACCGCTGAGCAAAATTCATTGGGATCATTTGTAACAGTTCTATTACGATATCAGAACTTCCACTAAGGAAACGAGCACCACCGAGGAGGCAAGCGCTAGACAACAGCTCGTTCTGGCTCAATACCAGCGCTGTTTCGGCTCCTTATTTCCGTACGACCCAAGATGGCGGAGCCCGTGATTGAAAACCGATTCAAGATGGCGGCTTCCGACTTCCCCCGCAGTACTGCACGTGGCCGCCGAGGCCACGCCCGCTTCCGGCTCCTCCGGCTCCTCCGGCTCCTCCGCCTCAGCATGGCTGCTTTGGGGGCTCTGCTCTCCCGTGAGTGGGTCAGGGTCTTTGGATTTGGGAACCAGAGAGGGGCGGGCCTGCGACTCCCGCACTAGCTTGCAGCCGGTCCTCTAATTCTGTCCTGTTTCCCCAGGAGGTGTCCGGAGGCTGCACTGCAGCGCGTCGGCTCGGGCAGGCAGCCTGTGGCGCCTCCAGTGAGTGCTGGGTCGGGGGTGCGGGTTCCCGCAGCCAACCAGGCCCTCACGGAATTCTTTTTCTCCCCGCAGGCAGGGCCTGGCCGCCAGCCCTTCCGGCTACGGGCCGCTCACCGAGCTCCCGGACTGGTCTTTCGCGGGTGAGCAAGGATCCCAGTTTACCTGCGCGATTCCCCACTCGGAGTGGCGGGAGGGCGGGGCGTCTCACGGGAGCGTGTCTGGCGCGGAGGTTTTGGAAAACGGAGTTTGAGCAAAAAAGCTCTCTTGTTTATTTTTGTCAAGTAAACCGCGACTGCGGAAAGTAAAGATAGAAAGGATCGTCTTGGTTTCTGGGGATGGGAGAAGAAAATTCACACGGGCCACCCTGGGACTGCAGGAGGTGACAAGACAACATTACTCAAAGGGGATGTAATATTCAAATAAGAACAGCCTTTCTTTGCACTGAGTACATTTGAGAATTTGTACCAAATCCAAGAGGGTGAAGACAGGATGGAATCCTCTTTTAGAAATCTTTACCCTTCCTGCCTGGTGGCGCACATCAGTATTTCCCAGCATTTGAGAGGCTGAGGCAGATCACCATGAATTCAAGACCAACCTAAACTACAGACCTAGACTCAAAAAAGACGACAAAAAGAAGTCTTTTTCCCTTAAAAAGATAGAGCCGGGCGTGGTGGCGCACATCTGTAATCCCAATACTAGGGAGGCTGAGGCAGGAGGATCAATGTGAGTTGGAGACCAGCCTGGGCTACATAGTGAGTTCCAGGGCAGTCTCAACTACATAGTGAGATCCTGTCTCCAAAAAAAAAAAGCCAAGCATAATGGCATTTGTCATCGAGCAATTTAGGAAGCTGAGGCAGGAGGATCTTGAGTTGGAGACTATCCTGGGTGATATAAGAAGACCCTGTCTCAAAAAGAGAAGGAAGGGGAAAGAGAATGTAGATATTTTCTAAAGGGGGGGAATCTCTGAGTCTTCCCCATTCTCTGTATGGATTCCCTTTACAAGTAGGAAAATTGAGGCATGTAGAACTGAAATGCCCGTGATCATACAGCTGGGTAGTAGCAGAAACAGCCAGAACTAGAACTAAGCTTATAGCAAAGCCTCCTTCACAACACAGTGACCCAAGTAGTAATACCCTATTGGATTCTCTAGGAAACCTGGTCTGACTTTTTCAGATAGGTGGTGACAGGATTGTGAAAATGTTTCTCCGTTTGTAGGAAGCCAGGGACCTCTTTGTAGTAGTGTGAAGGAATATTACAAAGATTGGAATTTTATATACCTGATTTTCTTTTCTTCGTGTTTTTGTTGTTGTTGTTGTTTTGTTTTTTGTACCAGGGATCGAATTCAGGTCCTTGTGCTTGCCAGGCAGGCAGTGGAACTGCTGAGCTAAATCCCCAGCCCATTATTTTCTTTTCTTTTCTTTTTTTTTTTTAACAGTGAAGGGGACTGAACCGAGGACCACTTGCATGCTAAGCAGATGCTACCGCTGAAGTCTACTCCCGACCCCCCTGTATCTTTTTTTGTTTTTTTTTTTAATAGGGTCTCATTGTGTAATCAGACTGGTCTAGAACTTGCAGTCCTCTTGCTCAGCCTCAGGACTAGCCTCAGCTATGTACCTAGTTCTTTTTTGGTTCTTTAGTTTTTTAGTTCAGGGTGGCTTTGAACTAACTGTATAGCCCAGGCTGTACTTGGACTCAAAAGAAGTGACCTTCTTGTCTCAGCCTCCTGAATGCTGGGATTACAGTTGTGCACCACCATCCCCAAATAATCTTTCTTACCTGTCTTGCCTTCAAACTTTTGGGCATAGTTTTCATTGTTTCTTTGAAAAAAGTAAGTGCCTTTTTTCCACATCTCTTTTAATAAACTACTTAAGGTCAGATAACTGCATATTTTCAGCAAGTCAGCAGATACTTATGGAATCTTCATGACATGTTTATATTGTGAATTGTGAACGCTAGCAGTACAGACCATGATTTCAAGAAACTTAAAGTCTTGCTGTTTTTCCATTTAAAAAATTAAATAGTATTTCAGTATTCCATCCCTTTCCAGAGGATATGAGATAGCTAAATAATGGTAAAAACAGCAGTACAGTAAATGGGCCAAGGCAAATAGATGAATATCAATTGAGCTTCTTTCAGAAGAGAGCTAGCATATGTGAGGCCTGGATTGAATCCCCAGAGAAAGAGAAATGATGAGCTGGGCGTGGTGGAGCACGCCTATAATCCCAGCATTTAGGAGGCTGAGGCAGGAGGATCCTGTGAGTTCGAGACCACCCTGGGCTACATAATGAGTTGCAGGTCTGTCTCAACTATATAGTGAGACCCTGTCTCAAAAAACCAAAAAAAAAAAAGGATGTATTTGATGAGATTGGAGAAAAGTTTCTAGGAAAGCTAGGACTTGATGGACTAAAGGATGAGGACATGGTTAGAAGGGAAGGAAAGGAGGGTATTTCATTGTAGAGTGAAAGATTTAACAGACATTGCCTGAGTCCTTTTGGGTTTTTGGTTTGGAGAAAAGGTCTTGCTATGTATTTCACGCTGGCTTCAAACTTTCAGTCCTGCATCAGCCCCAGTGCTGGAATTCATGGCCTGTGCCCCACACCTAGCACATTAAGGACTTCTGAAGGTAAAATAGTGGATTTGGCACTGCAGGTTGCCTTGAATTCCAGGCAAAGGAGGGATAAGTCAATAGAGTAGGAGCATGCCTAGGCACTTGCTTACTGAGGGTCTGTTCTATCCTCCCTTGAAGACAAGGGACTTTCGATGAATTAAGCCATAGTGGATATGAAATAGGAGAGGAGCAAGAAGATTCTCCTTCCTGTCAGTGCTTGGACAAGGTGCTGCTGACCATGTCTAACACTTACCTTTTCTCTCACTTCTGTTTGTAGATGGCCATCCTGCTCCCCCAATGAAAGGCCAGCTTCGAAGAAAAGCCCAAAGGGAGAAGTTGGCAGTGAGTGGCTAGAACTCAAGCAGGGGTTGGAGGGATACTTTTAGATCAAATTTTGTCTTAGGTGTGTGGTGGCATAAGCCTGTACTCCCAGTATTCATGAGGCTGGCTAGCCTGGGCTACATAGTGAGTTTAAGGTCAGCCTAAAATACATAGACCACGTCTTAAAAAATATTGCCAGGCATGGTGGCATATACCTGTAATTCCAGCACTAAGAAGGCTGAGGCAGGAGGATTGCCATGAGTTTGAGACCATCCTGGACTATACAGTGAGACCCTGTCTCCAAAAAAAATTGTCTTGAGCCTTGTTACACCTAAGTTAACATAAATGCTGCATACCAAGGCTTAACAGCTAAACGCCTTAATGACACTGTGAGAAGGGGGTGGACTCAAGTGGGGCACTCCTAGGGCAGAAGCCAGTACTGGGCATTCTGCCTCACGTTTCCTGACCTCCCTCTGCTTCCCAGCCCAGGACTTAGTGCCACCCGTTCCCAAGTCAGCAGTGTTAACTTCAGCCAAAGCTTGTGACTTGGTGAAAGAGAGGATGTGCGGTGCGGATACTATCCATGGATTTCCTGTCTGTTTCAGAGACGAGTTGTTCTACTGTCACAGGAAATGGATGCTGGGTTACAGGCCTGGCAGCTCAGGCAGCAGGAGAAGATGCAGGAGGAAGAAAGGAAACAGAAAAATGCTCTTAAGCCAAAAAGGACCTTGCTGCAGAGCCCACTACCAAGTCAATAAAAAGCAACTCCCACGCCACTTCCCCAGCTGTCTTTCCCATCACCTGGATGTCTCATCTCAGCCAGAAGAGAGCCTTTATGTTTTGTCTTTGGAGCCAAAGTCAGTGTCCTGATCCCTGGCCCCGTCCCGCTTTGGCCAAGTGTTGCTCTGGGGTTTTTAGCTGCTCCTTCGCAGGCTACTGGACTGCCCAACTCTGAGTAGTAGCCACTCTGTGAACATGAAAAATGGACAGCAGTTCTGGCTTTAGCCAGCACTCATGTCTTTAATAGCTCCACCATATGCTATTTAATAAATGGCTTAAAAAAGAAAAAAATAAATGTTTAGATGAAAAAGGCTTCCTAGCTGAGATCTTTCTCACAACTACTTGGTGTCAATTTCCCCAAGGTTCAGGAGGATCCCCTCCCACTGCAGGGCTGACATGGGAAGAACCAGATTTGGGTGTGGGTTCTGACACCTATAGTAGTTTGAAATAAGTTCCAGGGCTTGGCTGAAGAAAGGCCTACACCTCCCCGCCCCTACACAAGAGCTCAGCCCCCACACAAACTGGAATCAGTATCATTCCCACCATACACCTCCCACAGACTCGAAGTTGCCTGGAACCTGGGCATTTTATTGATCATGACCCTCTGTGGATTCCAGGGCAAAGGACTTTTGCCCCTGCCCAGGACAGAGCACTGGACAACCGTCTTTCTGCCACAAACGTGACAGTTCCTGGATCCCTAGCATTTCTAGGGCTTCCAAGCTGACCTTATTTTTGTCTACCCTCTCCCCTTCATTCTTTCCTTGCTTGCTTTCTTCTCCCCTCTATGTCTTTTCCTCTCGCTCACCAAATGCAATTCTTGGATCTTAGATTTCGCTGATGGTCATTTTCTGTCTCCCACACTTTTCCTGCTTCTGTTGCACTACTTTTCCAGATCTGTTTCTCAACATCTACCTCGCTTTCTCAGCTTTCTCACCGACAGTCTTATTCTGCCTTCCCCATTCCCTGCATACCTCACCTTTTGTCCTCAAGAGTCCAGTCCTTCAAGATTTTAGTCTTAAGTAATTGCCTTCTTTTCCAAAGAAGAGGAAGAAATAGGGCTGGGCATTTAGCACAATGGTGCCGCTGCCTGCCTCGCAAGCGCAGGGATGACCTGCATTCGATCGCCGTACCAAAAAAAAAAACAAAAAACTGAAGAGTCCTAACCTCCAGTCTCTTCCTCTTTTCCAACAGTTTCACCAAACTTGATTTGCTTTTTCTCAGATTCCATGTTTTTTACCCCTTCCCTCCCCAGCAATTCTAATTTAGGGAGCACCCAGACTGTAAAGGTAGTGTAGGGGGAACATATCTGTCTTTATACAAGGTTGGACCCCCCAGACCCAGTGTAGTTATGGGATTCGGTAGTTGGGTTTTGCTGCATAACTTGATGCAGCAGAGGTGACTGCAAACAGGTCCCAGCAGGCAACCAGTGTAGGAACATAGAAGACCCCTCCCCACCGCCGCCCCGACCCAGTATTCCGCTGTAGCCTCAACCCCTGTGCAGATGGCAGTGCAGGGTTGAACCAACCACGTCCCTAGGAAAGGAGGGCATTAGGGCGGGGACGGAGGAGAGGCTGTGGGAGAAGGGAGGGACCAAAAGGAGAGAGCGGAGTGTTCCCGGCCCACTTCGCCGACTAAGCAGAAGAAAGATCAAAAAACAGAAAAGAAGAGCAAACAGGCACTTTCACGAACAATCCCGTCACCTCCAAGCGGACCCACACTCTGGGAATCCAAGTTCAGCGCCTCCCGGAGACAAAGGCGCCCGGCGGGAGGGCGC
>NW_022900929.1:46717763-46718123 GCF_012274545.1 Fukomys damarensis
GCGGGTCGGCCCGGCTCGCAGAGGAGGGCTCTCGGAACCTCGCTGCCCCAGCCTGCAGGACCCCCTCCCGCCCTGTCCCTTCCTGGTGTCCAAGCTTCCAATCCACCCAACTTTTGCCCGCCTCCGACCAACCCCCCTCGGCGCCGCCGACTTTCTTCCCCATTCCTTCCTTTGCTTGGAAGAACTTTACAGCGGGGGCGCCCCCTCCATTCCCCTGGGCCGTGCGCTGGCTCTGGGACGCGGGGCCCCTGGACAGCCTCGGACTCCGCGCCAGCCCCGCGCTGTCGCTGTTGTCATGTGCGAGTTGCTTGTTCCCACAAGTTTACTGCGCCCTCGCTCCCGCCGCGAGCCGGGCCAGCG
>NW_022900929.1:46718370-46730025 GCF_012274545.1 Fukomys damarensis
GACACCCTTCTGGGTGTGGGCCCCCAGCCCTGGCCTCGAAGGTCGCCGCGCTGGCCGCGTTTCCGTGCTCACAAAGCTCTCCTTTTGAGGCGGGGGACTCACCCGGGCCCCTGCCTCCCCTGTCCCCACCCCCCGGCGCCCCCGCGCTCCGAGGGGACCCTTCTGGGTGTGGGCCCCCAGCCCTGGCCTCGAAGGTCGCCGCGCTGGCCGCGTTTCCGTGCTCACAAAGCTCTCCTTTTGAGGCGGGGGACTCACCCGGGCCACTGCCTCCCCTGTCCCCACCCCCGCCGGCGCCTTCAGGCCTTTTCGGTGTTGTTAATTGTTTTTCTACGTTAATTGGTGGCTGGAGACGTTGCACTGCACGGGAGTGGGGGAAGGGGAGGGCCCGGCCCCTGCCCTCACCCTTTCCCTGACCGTGGCCCACCGGACCGGGAGGAAGCCGCGTGGGAGTTGCCTGAGGAAGTTTTTCCTCTCACTCTTTTATTTTGGGGTGAAGGTGGGAGACGGATTTAATCAGCTTCTTATTTTGGGCCATCACAACCCACTCAGCCCTACGAGGACCTGGGTGCGGTCGGGAGGGGCTGGGAAGGGCCCAAGAAGGGGGATGGGATCAGGATTTGGCTTCCTGAGCCTTGGTCCCAGTCCTGGGCCCAAGCTTGGAAGAAACCTCTGCAGAAAGAAGAGCGAACATGCTGTGTGTACCTGAAGGAATCAGAGGCTGCATGGAAAAGTGTGGCCCTAGGAATGGAACTGTAGGACTCAAGGATGAAGGAGAAAAGAATCTGCCCTGGGGCCAGAGGCTAAAGCCGGTGGTGTGGAGAAGGCACCCCTTCCCAGGCCTGGAGCCCTCCTCTGGACGGGAAAGGGAGAGTGCCTGACAAAAGGCGCCTGGGCATCTAGGGGCTGCCCACTGCCAACTTCACACCCTACTTTTTTTGTCCTTCCCTGCCCTGCTAGGTCCCCTAGGGGAGGGACCGCAGTCCTGGCTTGGTTTTAAGTGGGTCATGGGCTATCTCAGTGCCAGAACCGCTGTTTCACTTCTGGGATATGGAAGGGTGGGAGGCAGAGGGAGGGGCAGGACCAGAGGCCAGAGCCTGCTGTAGAGCTGCAAACCCCCTACTCACTCCAGGATTCCCAAGGTAGGAAGTATTCCCTTGACTTTTCTCTAGGGGAACATCTCTCACTTCCCATTCATCGGGAGGAAGCCAACCGAGTTCTGCAACCCGACATAGTTGCTCCTTCTCCAGGACAATCTGGAGGAAAAGCTGGGATGGCCTAGGCCTCAGCCAGCACCGTCCCTCCCACCAGGCCTCCCAGCTCTGCACCAGCTCCAGCACAGCCCTCCTTCTCCTCCTCTTGGCCTGTCTGGCACTCTGCCCTTCCCCCACCCAGCCGCAGACACAAGAGTCCTCTCTTCTGTGGTTCCGACCTCATAGTCTCTGTGGTTCTTGCTTTGCTCCAAGCCTGCCCCTGTGAGATGGAGGGAAAAAACTTGCCCGGGCCTGGGAGGAGGAGAGGGACAGGGGCACTTCCTTTCCAGGCCTGTGGTTCAAGTTCAGGGAAGTCTCTTTCACAACTAAGGCTCCATTTTTCTTTACAAGGTATGGGGCAGGGCTTGTGGGTGTGAATATTTGGACCTGCCTACCTCTTGACTCACAGGAGACGGATTTATTCCAGAGCTCCAGGTTGTGGATTCTCCCCACCTCTCGGTCACCCTCCCATTTGTCACCCTGCCCATAGGAGCATTCCCCTCAGCTTGGCTTTCTGAGGTTGAGGGGCCTGGCCCGAGTCTTGCTAACTTCCAGCTTCAAGGGTCAGTGTGTCCTGTCCTTCCCCAAGTCCTGAAGCACCTGCTGTCCCACAAAGGTTAGTAGCCTAGGGGCGTGTCTATCCTACAGGTGAGGCGAGGGGCAAAGGGAGTGTCCTGCATACTTGGACACAGGCTGCAGCAGGCCTCCCGAGGGCACTGGCAATGACATCAGTCAGCACAGGTCGGGGCACGCCTACAGCTCTCAACAGCTCTCAAGATCGGCTCAGAACTGGAGCACCTTGACAGGCTCCCCTGGGGTATACCAGAGATAAAAAGTCACTCACCCCTGTACCCCTAAGGAGGGACTCTCAGAGCTGGGTGGTACTGGGGTTCTGGTCTGACCTATTGGGACGAAAAAGGATGTTTATTTATATCTGCAGCTTTAACTGCTGTCATCCTTAGGGGCTTGCTTCCCAAAACTGTGTTGCAATTCTTGCCCCTGTGGGCTCAGGTCCCCAGTCAGCTGCTCCTGAATCACCCCCATTGCTGGTACAAGAGCATTGCTCCACCAGCCAGCCCTGGGCCTGAGTGGGAAGGACAAGTGTGGAGACCCATCCTGCAGACTGTGGATAGGGATCTCCCTCCAAGTCCCTGACCTAGGCAATCTGTAGCTTCTTTTGTACTCTTTAGAAAGGCAAATCTGGACCAGGGACCAGAGCTGTCTGACTCATGTCTCCTCATAAGAAAATCCAAACATCTTCGTATTCCATATATATCTTATCTTGTTTTACTTTTCAGGCAAGTACTCCATTGTTCTTACAATAAAGGCTGACTTTTTCCTTGGTGAGGCTTTGCAGTGTGTGTACCTTTCAATCAAAACACCAAAAACCTAACTTTAATTTAGGGCAATTTCCAGCCTTTATGTTATGAACAATTCACAGCATACTTGAAATAGAATACTACAGTCATTAAGTGTCCACTGCCTTCCTCTCTCCTACTCCTTCATGAAAGTCTTAAATGAGCTTTGAGGTCTCAAGGCCTGGATCAGTGGTGCTTGAGTTGGGGACATGGCTAGATCAGAGGTCCCCAGCTTCCCCTGTCAGCAGCCAGCCTCATCTGTGACTCCTCTGCTCCCCTCCTTTCTAAAGAGATGTCAGTGTGGGGGTCCTGGAGATATGGCAGCTTTGTCGTAGGAGAGCATCGTGTTGGGCACAAAAGTATAGCCCCTACACCACCTGTGCACCCATCATGGGCACGCAGCATTCCCAGGTGGGACATGGTATATGGATCTAGGAACACTGGTCCAGAAGTCAAAAGTACTGGAAGGAATCACAGCTCTGAAAAGACAGTCTCTGTTAAACTACCAGGGCTCTCATTTTCAAGAAAACTGCAGTCAGTCTGGAGTTGTAGCTGTTGTGGCTGCCCATTGCCGTCAGCGCTCAGAGCCCCAAGAGCACGAGCCATTCTGGGGCCTAGGCCAGAGCAGCTGGGAGTTCCTCCAGACCCAGTGCCAGAGCCTGGCTGGGAGCACATCACCCTTCCCTCACCAAGCCAGGGCGCCTGCTCGCCAGGACTGCGGGAATGCAGATGGACCCCTCGGCCAAGTTGGGGAGCTCTACACCATTCTCCTCTCACTCCAGGCCTGGCTGCAGCAGTATGGCTACTTGCCCCCTGGGGACCTACGTACCCACACGCAGCGCTCACCTCAGTCCCTCTCCGCTGCCATCGCTGCCATGCAGAGGTTCTACGGCTTGCGGGTAACAGGCAAGGCTGATGCAGACACCATGAAGTAAGTGCTCCACCCCGTTAGGAATTCTGCCCAGCACCCACTGGCAACACCAAGCACCAGAGATTTTGCCACATGAATGCCTGGCTCCTTTCCCCGTGCTGATCTGGACCTTCTCAGAGTCACCCTGACCTCATAACCTTGCCCTTTCCTCACACTGACACAGCCTCACCCTGGCCTGCTGCTGGGGCCAGGGGCCAGGATCCAGGGCCTGCTGTAGAGTTCCACCCTGTCCCCTGGATCCCTTTTTCTTTCATACACTGCACTGACCCCGATGCTTCCACCCCAGGGCCATGAAGCGCCCCCGCTGTGGTGTTCCAGACATGTTTGGGGCTGAGATCAAGGCCAATGTTCGAAGGAAGCGCTACGCCATCCAGGGCCTTAAGTGGCAGCATAATGAGATCACTTTCTGGTGAGTCCCACAGGCCAGAAGCCCTTCTCCCATCTAGTACCATTTCCTGTCACTTGTGTTGCACAGAGACCTCCTGTACTTCACCCCTCCGTTCCCGGGAAACATCCCAGGGAGTGGGGAGCAAAATGGCTATAATCCTGAAGAGTGCAGCCACTGGCATGCACCTCAGTGCCTGAGAGCCAAAGCCTGAGACCCCCCTAAGCTTCGGGCTGAGGCATTATGCATAGGCAGCAGGAGGAGAGGTCAGGCAAAGGGGGCAGGCAACTCTCAGACCAGGGAGAGTGCAGGCAAGGAGAGTTTTACCCCTCGTTATCCTAACATACCCCATCTTCTCCCCTTATGGCTGGACCTCAGCATCCAAAATTATACCCCCAAAGTGGGTGAGCATGCCACATATGAGGCGATTCGCAAGGCCTTCCGAGTGTGGGAGAGTGCCACCCCACTGCGTTTCCGAGAAGTACCTTATGCCTACATCCGAGAGGGCCACGAGAAGCAGGCCGACATCATGATCCTGTTTGCTGAGGGTTTCCATGGTGACAGCACACCCTTTGATGGTGAGGGGGGCTTCCTGGCCCACGCCTACTTCCCAGGCCCCAACATCGGAGGGGACACCCACTTTGACTCTGCTGAGCCCTGGACTGTCCGGAATGACGATCTGAATGGTGAGTGAGGGAGCCCTGGGGCCAATGCTGAGGAGAGGTTCTCCTCTTTGCTTCCAAAATGCCAGGAATAGAGGAACCGCAGAGATCTCCCAGCCTAACTCTAACAAAAGCTAGAATCCTGTTGGGAGCTATTTACATTGGGTCTCTTCTCCCTCACTCCCTGACTAACTTTGCAAAGATTTCAAAGCATCCTCTCATCCACCTTTCCGAGCGAGTACTGTGTCAAGCTCTTGGGAGAAACTGAGGCCTGCAAGGAGCCTTACCTTCCCTTAACACAGGTCCTTCTGGAATTAAGATGCTGCCCCAGAGCACTCTTACTCCACCTAAGTTACTGACTAGATTTGTGCCTTCTGTGCCAAACAGGAAACTGGACCTTGGGATTTGGTCAATGGGTGGAAAATATGGCCCATTGCATGTGTGGGGGGAATCAGGGAGTGTGAGAGAAAGGATCTAAGCTACTTCTCACCACGCCATCCCTCCAGGGAACGACATCTTCCTGGTGGCTGTGCATGAGCTGGGCCATGCTCTGGGCCTGGAGCATTCTAATGACCCTTCGGCCATCATGGCACCCTTTTACCAGTGGATGGACACGGAGAACTTTGTATTGCCCGATGATGACCGCCGGGGCATCCAGCAACTTTATGGTGAGTGATCCACATACACACTTGATTCTTCTGTGATTTTGTTTCCTCCTGGTACCTCTGGTCTGTGCATCTTCCCTTTCATACCCTGCAGTCTTCACACAGGAGCATGTGCACACGCACACATACAGACACGCACAAACTGCCAGACCCTACCTCTGTCAGCTCCCACTTTTGAGCTCACTTTTCTGTCACCTCCAGGTGATTGTGTCAGCCTCCTGAAGGAACCCATCCATACTTTTTTGGGGTACTTTCTGGCCATCTGTCGGTCCTTCCAAGTCTGAAGTGCCCCTCTTGTTCTGTCCCTCAGGGAGTGAGTCAGGGCTACCCACTAAGATGCCCCCTCAACCCAGGACTACCTCCCGGCCCTCGGTCCCTGATAAGCCCAAAAACCCCACCTATGGGCCCAACATCTGTGATGGGAACTTTGACACCGTGGCCATGCTTCGAGGGGAGATGTTTGTTTTCAAGGTGAGAGGAAGAAATAGACTGGTGAGGGGAATAAAAGGGCTGTATGGCAGGGAGGTGGGGTGGAAATAGCAACAGAACTGACAGTTAAAATCTAGGGGGCAGTATTAGGGGCTGAGGAATAGGACTAAACTACACACAGGATGTAAAGCACTCTTTCCATTTGAACTGGCTTCCAGGAGCGCTGGTTCTGGCGGGTGAGGAATAACCAAGTGATGGACGGATACCCAATGCCCATTGGCCAGTTCTGGAGGGGCCTGCCTGCGTCCATCAACACTGCCTATGAGAGGAAGGATGGCAAATTTGTCTTCTTCAAAGGTAACGAGGCAGCCCGCCTTCGGCTTCGGGAGTGGGGAGGATCTCCCTAGAAGAACTGATTCCACTGGATTCTTCCAAAGACCCCAGAGCCCAAGTTGAGCCCTTCTTCCTCCATCACAGGAGATAAACACTGGGTGTTTGATGAGGCTTCCTTGGAACCTGGCTACCCCAAGCACATCAAGGAGCTGGGCCGAGGGCTGCCTACTGACAGGATCGATGCCGCTCTCTTCTGGATGCCCAACGGAAAGACCTACTTCTTCCGGGGAAACAAGTAAGACCTCAGGCCCATAACCCCAGGCCCATCTCCTCAGAAGCATCACCACCACCCCACTAAGTCGGGAGAGAGGGCCTGGCTGAACCTTCACTGCTGTTGCCAAGCAAGGGGCAGCCTCATGGAGTGCCGCCTGAGTGGGTTATGACCGGGTCATCATTTCAGACCTGGTCATTTGATGCCTCCTGCCGCCAGTGCTGTGCCTCCACCCCAGAAGCCAGGCACTGTCATTAAGGGCTGCTGGTGGCTCCTTGCAGCCTGGGCCCTCCCCTCCACCTCCTCCTTCCGCCACTTCCAGCTGCAGGCCTTCATTACCCAGAACCCTCTTCCCTACCCCGGCCGCACCAACCTTTGCTCCCTGGGGCATGGCACCTTGGGTCCTGCTGCCTTCTGAGGACATGCCCGGGGCCCAACCACCTCCTTCCCCCAGGTACTACCGTTTCAATGAGGAGTTCAGGGCCGTGGACAGCGAGTACCCCAAAAACATCAAAGTCTGGGAAGGGATCCCTGACTCTCCCAGAGGGTCATTCATGGGCAGCGATGAAGGTGAGTGGGGCAAGGGAAAGTGTCTGTGAGAGGAGTGGGTAGTGGAGTTAAGAAAGGGGATGGTGTAGAGAACGGGTTGACAGTGGAGGGCTTCCTGTGTGCCAGGCTCTGGGCTCAGGGTTCTGACACATCCGACCCCTCAGTCCCTGCCACTCTTCCACTCTAGTCTATGACTGCCCCCATGTCACAGCTGAGGAAAGCAATGTTTAGAAAGACCTTTGCTAAATTTAAAACAATAAAAAAGGGCTTGGGAGTATAGCTCAATCCGAAGGCCCTGAGTTCAGTTCCCAGTATGAGGGGGGAAAAGGAAGAAAGGAGGGAAAGGAAGAAGGAAGGACAGACAGAAGAAGACAGGAGGGGAAGATGGACAGATGGCAGCAGGGGGCAGGGGCCAGGGCTGGCTGCAGTGAGCCCAGCTGGCTCTTGCACTAACCACGCCCACTCCGCTCTCTTCTCCTGGGGGCTTTCCTGACCCTGCCCCATCTCATCTGTTCGCTTCCAGTCTTCACTTACTTCTACAAGGGGAATAAATACTGGAAATTCAACAATCAGAAACTGAAGGTGGAGCCCGGCTACCCCAAGTCAGTGTTGCGGGACTGGATGGGCTGCCCATCGGGGGGCCGGCCAGACGAGGGGACTGAGGAGGAGACGGAAGTGATCATCATCGAGGTGGACGAGGAGGGCAGTGGGGCCGTGAACGCAGCTGCTGTGGTGCTGCCCGTATTGCTGCTGCTCCTAGTGCTGGCAGTGGGCCTCGCCGTTTTCTTCTTCAGACGCCATGGGACCCCCAAGCGACTTCTGTACTGCCAACGTTCCCTGCTGGACAAGGTCTGACCCCCACCGCCCGCCCACCCACTCCTACCATGAGGACTTTGCCTCTGAAGGCCGCAGCAGCAGGTGGTGGTGGGTGGGCTGCTCCTACCCGTCCTGAGCCCCATCCTTCCAGCCTTCCATCTCTTCCTGCCTGGCCTCTCCCACCCTCACCCTGGCGATGCTTCTTCCCTATAGGTAGCCCCTGAGGGCTGAGCAGGAGGGCAGCCCCTTCTAGCCTCTGGCACTCAGGCGAACCCTAGAGCTTTGTGTGTGTCCAGCCCTGTCTGAATATCGTGGGGGCTCTGCACTTGAAGGCAGGACCCTCAGACCTCACTGGTAAAGGTCAAATGGGGTCATCTGCTCCTTTCCTATCCCCTGACTTACCTTAAACCTCTGAACTCTGACCTCAGGAGGCTCTGGGCGTTGCAGCCCTGAAAGCCCTGGGTATACCCAATTGGTAGCCTCCCACCACTCTTTGGCTGAAAGGAATCTAATCTTGGTGGATTCCCTGAGGGAGATGAGGGGGAAAGATTGCTCCGCCACCTTAAGACCTAGAAGGAAAACTCAAGGAGAGTCTTGGTGGCTTGGAGAGTCACTTTCCACAAAGCTCCTGCCTGCCCACCCAACCCTGGAAAACGTCCAAAGAAGGAGCCTGAGCCATTAAGGATTAAGCTGGGGCTGAAGAAACCCTTGGCAGCCCTAACCCCTCTCAAATGTTAGCCTTGGATGGGGATTTCAAGGCTGGGAGAGCTGAAAACAGGGATGTGGCCCTGAGTGGAGTGGGCCAAGTGGGGGACCAGGGCTGGAGCCCTGGGGCGTCAGCCTGACGGACACAGAAGGAGCCTTGCTGGAGTGGCAGGCAACTAGGGCAGGGACCCGAGGCAGAGCAGTCAGAGGGGACGGGAATGAAGCAGCAGTGGTGGGTGGCTGGGGGCTGTGGTACCTAGGGGAGCTCTCAGCAAGGGCCCTGAAGACACACTGGCTCCTCTTTGTCCCCTTTCTTGCTGACTAGACAGCACAAGGGGGTGGGCAGGAGCCCAGAAACGGGAGCCAAGAAGGCACGCATGCAGGGACTGGGAATTTGGGGACCTTCCTGAGAGGCCACCTACTTGTGGGACCAGAGGAGATTCTAGGGACCTGGCAGTCTGCCTTGCCATGCCCAGTGGTACTTCGTGGTAGGGTCAGCTCCTCTCTTCCCTGACGCCCACACTCAGCCCACCTCACCCGTGTCCTGCCCTCCCTCTCTCCCACCCAGCCTACCCATATGACGTCTCCTTCGACCACCAAAGGTGGTCATGGTACCGGGGGCTTGGGAGAATGACACCCTGTGTTGGCGTGAGGAGAGAGGGATGTCGGGGGGGTCGGGTGTGGGGGTAGGGGAATAGGGTGAACGGTGCTGGAAGTTCAGCTAAATTTCTGTCTTGTTTGTTTTTATTTTGGGTTTTTTAATGTATATTTTTATTATAATTATTATATATGAACTCCATTCAAGTCGTTCCTTTTTGTTAAGGGGCGTAGGGAGGGGTGGGGGAGGGGGGCTGAGGTGCCTGACCCCAGGAACCTGCAGGGCGGGGCTGGGTCAGTGCCCTCTGAGGATATTTTTGACCTTGTTCAACCTTTCCACAAAGAATAAACTGTGTTTCACATTCTTTGTGTGCGTGCCGCTCTGTTCTGCACAGGGGTGCATGGGATGTGGTTGAGAGGGGGCTGAAAAGGGAGGAGCGGGCGTCATGAACAGAGTTTTCCATGAGGTGGAGTTTGGGGATTTTCATAAAAGAATATGTTTATTCTCAGTGGACTACTAAGAGATTCGGGGGCCAGAGCTGGGGAGCAGGACATACGCTACTGGGGGCTGAGGACAGAGTCCAACTGTTCACTTCCAGTCTGCCATAAAAGGCCACCTTTTACACCCAGGGCTGCTAAAAGACAGAGGAAGTGGTCAAGCTGAGGCCACTCGGAAAATCTTCCTAAATTACGTTACCCTGCCTGTGATCTGGCCACAGCCTCTCAGTTGCCTCTGTCTACCTCTCGGCAGGAGTATTCCCAAGGTTGTGTTCCCCCTTCAGCTCAAGAAAGCCTCAGGACCTAAGAAGGCTTCTCTGAGCTTGGGGCTCGCTGCTGGGGCAGAGAGCACCAGAGAAAGAGTTCCCTGCATCTTGACAGCAGGGTCCTCCCGGTGTCAGTGATCTCACCTCGGCTGCCCAGGAGAAGCCGGGTGGCCAGGTTGGGAGGGCAGAATAACAAAGCTTTGTTTCCTCTTTCCTGAGGAGCTGCTGCCCCAGACAGGGTTCCCAGGCTACTGGCCCACCCTTCCTCTAAAAACCAGCCTGAAGGGTGGAATGGGCTTGGTTGCTGAGTCAGCTCAGCTGGAGGAGAGCGGTCCGTTCTTCACCCCCTTCCCTTCCTGCCTCAGCCCAGCCCACCCGGGCTTCAGCCCAGGTCCTTCCACAGCCTCCTCGCACAGCCCCGGCCCCACCTATGCCAGTCATCCATCCAGCTGCTATTCAGGGCTGTTTGGTGTGACTGCTTTGGCAGAAGGGGTACCCCACCTTCCAGCCAGCCAGGAACCCCAACCCCAGGCCTCCCCTGCCAACAGCTGTTCGGTAGGACACGCATGTCTCCTTGGAGTTGGACACCACCTCCTCACCTCCCTTACCAGATAGGACAGGGACCTTGAAAAGGTGGTGTGGGGAACTCAGGGACATGGGTGGGGGGCGTGTGGCAAGGAATTCAAAGATGAGCTCATGTCCCCTTTGTGTTTTTGTGGTCCACATCTGGAGACAATTACAGATGTTATCCAGTGGGAGTTCTGCAAAACACAGCTGGAGCCAGTGGAGGAGTCGGGAAAGGGGGGCCTGCCAGAGGGAAGAGGAGGGGGAGCCTCAGGCTCCCGTGGCTGGAGTGCGGTTTCCCCATCACGAGGAAATTGTTTGGCTGTGATTCTGGAATCACAAGATGCTCTCTGAAGCCAAGGGAGAGAGAAGGGAATGGAAGACCAGAGACAAGGGGGAAGAGGTGGAAGATGGGCTGCAGAAACAGCACTGTGGGGTGGAGGGCTGCAGATGGAGCTCCGTGCCAGAGCACTTGCCCAGCCTGTGTGGGCCTCAGGTTGCATCCCCAGTGCCCTCTCGCCCCCAAAAATGTTTCCAGGGTGGAGGCTGCAGGGTCCCGTGCTTCTGACGTGCTTGGGCCTGTCCAGCGCACCCCACCAAGGCGACCCATGACCCTGGGAGGTGCCTTGGTGATCACAAGGCCCCAATGCAGTAAACCACTGGGCCAGGCTGGGCCCCGCGGCTCCTGAGGACCAGCAAACTGCTTTTGCTGGCCAGTTTGTTATTGGGCCTGACCCAGTTTCTATGGTTCCAAGTTCCTTTATTCGAAAGCAGCACATGTGAGCTGGAGCAGCCAGCAGGGAGCCAAGGGGAATCTGCAGGGAGGTTTGGGTAGACCGAGGGAGCCAGGTCTAAGGAGATGCTGGCTCAGGGGCCAGGGCCAGCAAAGGGCAGTTTTCTGCAGTGCACCCCACACATTTGAGGGGGGCCATGGGTTCCCTAGTTGCTGCCTTCTCCGTCCAGGGATCCTGCCACCAGCTGGGCCCATGCCTCCAGGGCTGCCAGCCAGGTGCTGGGTCAGCGGGCTGGGAAGGGGAGATCCAAGAGGAGCCACGCCCTCTGGAAGGGAGAGGTTGGGGCACCACACGGTCTGGCCGGCCCTGCTGTGCCTCACTGTCCACCTCAGGCCTCACTGCCCACAATCTGACAAACTTCCCAGCCCTCTTTCCCTCTGTATACAACTTCCTGTTCCAGCAAAGGGAAGCTGAGGTCCCCACAACACGCAATGATACAAGCACTAACATGGCCCCCACTTTACAGATAAGGATGTTGAGGCCCAGAAAGATACACTATTTACTCAAGCTCAAAGCTTGTGAGTCCAAATTTAAAGCCCAGGTCAGACTTTTTTTTTTTTTTTTTTTTTTTTTTTTTTTTTT
>NW_022900929.1:46730577-46734760 GCF_012274545.1 Fukomys damarensis
TTTTTTTTTTTTTTTTTTTTTTTTTTGCTTTTTTTTGCACAAGCAGATTCTGGCAGTATGTCTCGGTCATCTCTTCCAGTGTGGATCCTGTGTAGCTGGATCTTTGTGGTATTGTGTCCTGGATCTGTCAGCATATGTGGGCTTGCTCGTTGCACTGTGTGGTGGCATCTGTGTGAGAGCAGGAGAGCAGGGGAAAGGATCCTTCCTCAGGAAGCTACTGCACCAGCCTCCCACTCTTCTTAGGGGCAGGAGAAGGCACTCTGAGAGAAAGAAGGGGGCCCGAGACTCAAGCCCAAGGGGCTGTGCAAGACAGCGCACAGGAAATAGGTGGAGGCAGTGAACAGATGGGCTCCCCAGCCTGGGGAGGTGGAGGCCTTCAGGGAAGTGTCCATTCTCTAAGGTCTCCAAGAAACCCCAGCCAAGGCTGCTCCACTGCCCAGAAGTCCCTGTACCTCCTTTGCACCCACCCCCAAATCTGAATTCACCTCCTTCCTTTAGGAAATCAGTTCTGCACACCTAGGCCCACCCCTGGGGGTTTCTGTCTTTCTTCCTCAGTCTTAGGAGACCGGGAGACACACAGGCAGACTGCAAGGGGCTAAGCAGCCAGGGCCTGGAAGGAAGGCAGCCCTGACTGGCCTACAGCCACCTTCCAAATGAGCTCACACACATACTTTCCACCCTGGCCTAACACCATTGGCTCAGCTCCTTCCAGGCCAGTCTTCCCCAGCCAGGCTCAGCCTGCTCTGTCCTCCCCTGCCGCCAGTCCCAGGCCCACAGGCTCCTTAGCTGGATCACTGGACACCTCAGGCCAGGATTGTCATTATGACCCCAGGGAGCATCTTCCTCCACCTCCTGTGATGCCAGCTCCCTGCAAACTCCCTATTCCTCAGCCCTCCAGGCCTTCACGTGGCTCTGAGGTAGAGGGAGTGACAAGCTCCCTGAGCCCAAAGACCCACACCTGGGTAGGGAAGAAAGGCAGAACACAGGACATTGCAGTGAATGGGCGGAAGGGCTTCCTTCGAATGCCCACAGTTGCTCGCTGACTCAGGGACCAGACCACATCTGGAAGCTGCCTCACTGTGGGTCATATCCTGCTCGATCACTTGATTTCCCACTTAGGGCTATTTCCCAGACCTAGGGCAGGAGGGGCCTGGGTGGGGGTAAGGCCAGGCTGCCCACCAAGAGGAGGAAAGACCAGTGCCTCGGAAGACCTAGTGGATTCACAACGCACACCACAGACTCTGTTTGCCTCTGTTTATTCTGCAGTCCAGCGCCTTCATCCCGCTGCCGGAGATGAGTACAACTGGGCCAGCGAACAAGCACAGTCCCCGGTGCTCTCCTGGTTTGCTCAGTGCCTGACTATGCTGTCCCGACCATATCCGGGATCCAATAATGTCACTGGGGCCTTTGAGTTAGGATGGTATATTCAGATGTGGGGACAATTCTTCCCACTTTAGATCCCCAAACTATGGCCATTGGAAGTTAATCACATAGCTACTGCCTGCCTTTACCAGGCTCTGACGGCACAGTTCTGTCAAAGAATTCCTGCAACTCATGATTTCCCATCACAGCCACTGACAGATGGGCTCTGTCCTCTCCTCCCTTATAAAAAAGATGTTGCTGGGCATGCTGAAGGCCCACAGGAAGTGTGTTGACCTGAATGTCCAGTGGTAGTTGTGATTATGTAAGTATTGTATGCATATGTACAGAAGAACTGTGCACACATCAGCAGGGAATACAAAAGGCAATAATCACTGGGGTGTACATTTACTCTTCGTGGATTTTGTGAACATCACTGTAAGTTTTACCTCAGTCTTTAAAAATTTTTGTTGTTGTTTTGGCTTGGGGGGGCTATTTTTGTTTTGGTTTTTTTTGGTAGCTTTTTTGGTACTGGGGATTGAAGGGTTTGGTTTTTTGAAATAAAGTCTTGCTGCATAGTTCAGGCTAGCTTTGGACTCATTACTTAACCCAGGCTGGCCTTGAACTCGCTGTGATCCTCCTGCCTCAGCCTCCTGAGTGCTAGCCTCCCAAGAATGTGGGCCACCATGCCTGGCTCTTAAAAGAATTTTTTACAAAGAAAAACTACACTGGGGTAAAGAGGCTCATACCCCCAGAACCCTGTAGAGCTCCCCATCCTCAATTCACCCTTAATCTGGGACAGCTCGGTGTTAGGTTGTATTGATCTAGCTATTTGGGAAATGCCAAGACTTCAGGTTGTGCCCCAGCCCGGCCTGGCAGGCCCGCAGGGAGGTCTCCTAGCTACACCCCTCTGAGCTCCCTGGCAGATGTCCTCAACTTTTTCCTCCACTCTCAGGGCCTAAATTGCAGACGCCCCCACGCACCCGCCTTTCGGTCCCCGCCCCGCGGAACAGCAGATAGCAGCCTGGCAGGGCGTGCGGGGCGGTGGCGCCCCCTTGTGTTGGGCATCGGAACCGCATCCGGCCAGGACCTGAGTGGTAGGGCAGAGCCATCCCGGCCCGGCCAGGGCTGGGACACCACCCACAGCTCCCCCAACGGTGCTTCCACCCTGACACCTGTACTTAAAGGGGCGGAGCTCTGGGCGAGACAGGCAGACGAGCTGTTCTCAGCTTTCCAGCTTCCGAGAGGGAAGTCAGAGTTTCCGTCCGCTGTCCGCCTGCGGGGGCTGCGGGGAGAGCAGCACGCGCCACCGCCCGGAAGCGCAGGGTCCGGGGAGGACAAGGGAGGGAGACGCTGTTTTCGGGCCTGTCCTCGGGGCTCCTGTATGTCACACTGCCCCCGCGTGGATTCCTCCCACACTGACAGCTCCAGGATGCCTGCGCCCTAGGCCGAAGGGTGGAGGCCAGGGGAGACTGCCCAATGCTATCAGAGCGAGGGGAGCCTTCCGTCCACCGAATTTGAGTGGGACGTTTCTGTTCCACCTCCCCGAGGCCTTTGGAGACCACAGCCATGTGTCATGGGGGCCTGCAACCTGCACCCATCCTCCTGTCCTCGTCCCCATCTAGGGGACAAGAGAATCCCTTCATCCCAATTTGTTTCCCACCCAACCCCACCCTACCTCCTTTTTTCTTTTTTTTTTAACAGAGGCTCTTGTGTAGCTCAGGCCTCGAACTCAGGACGATCCTCCTGCCTCAGAGTGCTGAGGTTACAGGCTTGTGCCCAGCTCCATCCAGTCTCTGTAGAAATGTCCTGAAGTTTCTAGATCTGTAGTTTAAAAAAAAAAAAACAACTGCAGGTATCTTGTATTGCAGTTTGTGCTAATATATCTCATTTATGAAATGTTAATATTTTAAATATAACAAATGTCTTAAAAACTATCTTAGTATTTCTTAACTTTGTGATATACCAGATTGAAATGCATCTCATTCGTTGCTGAAGCACAAGCCACCTCCCATAACCATATGGTAGGGTCTTCAACTCCAGTCTCCAGACATAGAGGTTTCCCTGTCTTGAAAAGCTCTCTCCTGGACGTTGTTTGCAGATATTGCATAGTTTCCCCCATTTTTTCCTATCCTCATAAGCCAAAAATTTTAAAGCTGTCTACATTCCTTCGCTTTTTTTTTTAAGTTACTAGGGATTGACCCCAAGTATTTGTGTGTATGCTAGGCAAGCACTCTGCCACTTAGCTGCACCCACAGCCCGTTTCTCTTTTTAATTTCATTGAGAGATACGGTGTCAATCAGTTGCCCAGGCTGGCCTCAAACAATCCTCCTGCCTCGGCCTTCAGAATAGCTGGGATTACAGGCACATGCCACTGGGCAAGCTCTTGAAGTCAAGCTCTACATCTGTAACACAAATCCAGGCATTGACTGAAACTGCTTCCTTCTGGAAAGGCCTTCCTGAGCTCAGGGACTTTTCCTGACCTCCACTTGCACCGGCCTTGTTTTCCACCTAACACAGCTTGCCTCCAAAAGCTCCCCTGGCCCTGTCCAACCTGACAGTGAACGAAGAGCCCTGAAGGCAGGGCAGGTGCCCCTTTCTGTCCACTGAGGCCCACAACTTCTATGCTTCAAGCAGCGAGTTGGCTGACCTTCCTCATCTGCTTTGTTAATTCCAGTTGTGGTCCTTCAAATTGTACAAAATAAACAAATTCTCCTTCCATATTACAGCTTGTTAAATATATGAATCCAGTTTTCATGCCTCCTCCTCCTTCTTCCTCTTCCTGTCCTTCTCCCTGTCCTTTTTTTTTTTTTTTTTTTTTTTT
>NW_022900929.1:46734967-46743976 GCF_012274545.1 Fukomys damarensis
TTTTTTTTTTTTTTTTTTTTTTAATATTGGGGATTGAACCCAAGGCCTTCACACTGAGCCACATCCCCAGGCCTTTTTTTATTTTTTATCATGAGGCAGGGTCTTGTTAAGTTGCTAAATTGCCCAGCCTGAGTTCGTTCCTGCTGCCTCAGCCTCCCAGCATGCTGGGACATTATTCATGTATTCTATCACTAAAGTTAAAGTTTGGCCAGGAGTGGGGGTACACACCTGAAATCCCAGCACTCTGGAAGCTGAGGCAGGAGGATCACTGTGAGTTCAAGTCCAGCCTGAACTGCATAGCAAGACCCTCTCTCAAAAAAATTAAAAAATAAAGTTAAGGGTCAGGGATTTAGCTCAGTGGTGCCATCTCTAGCCTCTCCAGCACAAGGTCCTGAATTTGATCCCTAGTACCTAAATAAATAAATAAGTTAAATTTTCTTCACTGAGGAAAAGTTCTAGTTCCTTACATACCTCATCATATGACGAGGCTTAGAAATCCATCAACATTCCTGTTGCCTTCCTCTGTTTTCCTTTTACTTATCTCTTAAAGCATGGCGTGTAGTACAGGCAGGGAGTATCATACTAATACAGGGCAAGGATTCTGGATTACACAATCTGGATTTCAATGCAGTCTTTACTACTTACTACTTGGATGACTGTCAGTGCATAATTTATCCTCCCTGAGCTTCAGCTTCTTCACATTTAAAGTACAACTCATAGCCAGGTATAGTGAGTAATGACTGTGATTCCAGCTCCTCAGGAGGCTGAGGCAGGAGGATCTCAAATGGGAGGCCAGTCATAGCAACTTAACAACACCCTATCTAATGAATAATAAAAATTTAAAGGACTGAAGATGTAGCTTGCTAGTAGAGTATCCTTAGGTTTAACCCCCTACACCCCCTCCAAAAAAGTGCAGCCAATAATAGAAGGGTAATTCTTGTGGTTTAAATCTAAAATGTCCCCAAAAAGTCTCATGTTCAGAGGTGGGCCTGGCCAGAAAGGGCATGTCAGTGGGAGTATGACTTAGGAGGGTGTCTTCTCAGCCCTGAGTCTTCTTCTCTTTCTCTGCTTCCTGGTCACCATGGTGTGAGATGCTTTCCTCTGCCACGTTATCACCATCCTTCCTGCCGTGGGGCCTGCTCACCATGGACTGAACCATGAGTCAAAATAAACCTCTCCTCTGTAAATTGCAGGTGTCACAAATTGTGCCTCAGCAGCAGGAAAGTAACTAAAACAATAGTTGAGTGGATTAAAAGCCATCATCTATACAATGCCATGACCAGCAGTTATGAATGCATTCACCCTTCCCACGGGGTTTCTCGAGTGCCCACAAGTGCCAGGCATGGTTTTTGGTACTGAGGACATAGCAGGAAACAAATTGATCCTCACCCTCATGGAACTTACATTCCTGTGACAGAGGAGGCAGTATATATGGTAGATAAGTGAGTAAAATGTATATTGTACTGGGTAGTGGCAAGTGCTAAAAAGGAAGTTGAAGGAGAGAGAAAGTATTTTTTTTTTCTGTTTGGTTTGCAGTGCTAGGGATTGAACCCAGGGCCTTTGCACTGCATTACATTTCCAGACCTTTTAATTTTTTTATTTTGAGGCAGGGTCTCACTAAGTTGTCCAGGGCTTGAACTTGTGATCCTCCTACCTCCATCCCTGAGTGCTTAACTGCAGGTATGAGCCACCACTCCCAGCTTGGGGATGTAATTTTTGATATCATAGCCAGGGAAGGTCCCATTGAGAACATGAGGCTATGAGGGGATAGGAAAAAGAGCATCTCAAGCAAAAGAAACAGCAAATGCCAAGGCCCGTGGTGAGATCAAGCTTCCTGGACTAAGGGACAGGTCATGTGACTGCAACAGACTGTGAAGAAAAATAGCAGGAAAGGTGATCAGACAGGTAACAGGGCAAGATCCCATAGTGCTTTGTAAGTCACCAGAAAGGCTCTGGCTCTTACTTACTATATTTATTTCTTTATTTTGGGGTTTTTTTTGGGGGGGTGTTGAGATAGCATCTCATTATGTAGTTCAGACTGGCCTTGAATTCACTATGTAACCCTGGCCCTAGGCTGGTCTTTGAACTCCTGTCAATCACCCTGTCTTAGCCTCCCTAGTGCTGGGATTACTGGCTCTACCACACCAGGCTAAATGTTCATTTTTTTACACTGCTAAAATTCTGGGGAATGCATCAACTAGCAGTAGATACTTAACTTAGATTTGAGTACCCAAAACAAACTGTTGCTATGTAAATAAATAAATAAATAGAATGTAAAAGTGACTTTAGAGCCAAGGATTTAGCTCAGTGGTGCCACCACCTGCTTTGCAAGCACAAGGTCCCAAGTTTTGGTCCTGAATTCCCAGTACAAAAGAAAAAAAAAAAAAAAAAGTGACTTTAGTGCAGGGGCACAGTGGCACAGGCCTATAATACCAGCATTTGGGAGGCTGAGGCAGGAGGATCATCACAAGTTTAAGGCCAGCCCAGACTATATAGTAAATTCAAGACCAGGCTGAACTACACAGTGAGAACTTACCTTAAAAAGCCAAAACTCTCCGGCCAGAGATTTAGCCCAGTGGTTCTGCCGACTGCCTAATAAGCGCAAGGTCCCATGTTCAATCCCCAGTACAAAAAAAAAAAAGCCAAAACCAAACCAAACAAAAACACAAAAACTTTGGAATCAGGCGAAAGGCAGATGCTGAGAGGGTCAGACATTTAGCTTAGTGGCATGGCACCTGCCTTGCAAGCGCAAGGTCCTGAGTTCTATCCCTGGCACACACGCGCGCACACACACACACACACAAAGATGCTGGGAAGACTCTGAGAAGTTAGTATAAATTTAAAATGCCTTAAAGCATCTATAAATAGAACAATAATAGTCTCTATTTTGCACAGTGCCAGGAATCAAACCCAAGGCCTTGTGCACAGGCTAGGCAAGCCGCAAGAGCTATATAGAGCCTCAGCCCTGTAAGGACCTTTAAAAAGGGAGCCAGTAAAGATTTAAAGAGAAATGAGAAGGTGTTTTGAAACTGGAAGAAAGAGGAGCCTTGCTATAGAGCGAGCTTAGCATCAGCAGTTAACCTCTAGTAATGTAAAAAGCAGAAAATCCAGATAATGACTGAGAAATCTAAGGAGATTTTCAGGCAGTGTTGAAGGTGACACCTGTTTTGTTTTTGCTGTAGTAAAGTGTGAGAAAAGGGAGATGAGCTGGGGGAAAATACTATTTTCAAAGGAGCCAGAAGCTGTGGGGTGGCACATGCTTAGAAGCCCAGCTAAGAGGCTGAGGTGGGAAGATTGTAAATTCAAGGCCAGCCTGGGCCATTTAGCAAGACAAACACAAAGGGAGCCAGAAATTGTTGGATTTTAAATCAGCATTTCCAGATAGCAAATTATGCTAAAATTCAAAAATGGCTCTTGTGGGGCTAGGGATTTAGCTCAGTGGTGCAGCTGCCTGCCTCACAAGCTCATGGTCCTGAGTTTGATCCCCGGTACCAAAAAAAAAAAAGGCTCCTGCGCAGACATCAAATCCTGGGTAGTCTCAGGAAAACACTGCATCAGGCCAGGCCAGGCATTATGGTGCATGCTTGTGATCCCAGCACTTGGGAGGAAGAGGCAGGAGGTGTGTTAGACACATAGAGAGGAGAAAAACCACCTGGGCAGACTTCCTGTGAGCAACAAGGCTTGGGGTGAGGGGCTGAGTCTGAAAGGGAGTCAGCCCAGAGCAAGGGGAGAGCAAATGTTTTTAAGGGGGAGGTGGTTGGCACACATTGGGGGCATTGCTGGATATTAGTCTGAGGAGCTGCTGTCTTGAGGAGTCTGGGGTCAGGACAGTGTGGCCATGGAGCTGGATAGGGTGACAGTGCAGATGTATTCCGATTTCCTAGAACCAAGGGGGGTGCAGCTGCACCCAGAGTTCCTGGACCTGAGGGACTGGGGCATGGTGCTCTGTAATGGTCCTTCCCATCTATGGCAACAACAGCCTTCCTCATCAGGGGTGACAGGAGGATCACTGTGAGTTCAAACAATGGTTGACATAGTTCAAGGCCCACCTGAACTGCATAGCGAGACCCTGAATCCAAAAAAAAAAAAAAGAAAAGAAAAGAAAAAGAACAAGGCCAAAATTGACTATAACATCCACTGTTAAGATTTCAGAAGTAGCTGGGCATGATTGGGCATGCCTGTTATCCATACACTCTGGGAAGCCAAAGCAGAAGGATAGCCAAATTCAAGCCAGCCTAAACAATTTAGCAACTTAATGAGATCCTGTCTCAAATCAAAGAAATGAAAATTAAAAAATGGCTGAGATGTAGCTCAGTGCAAAGGACCTGGGTTCATTCTGCAGTCACACACACACACACACACACACACACACACACTCAGAGGGAGCCAGGCATGCTGGCATATACTTGTAATCCCAGCACTTGGGAAGCAGAGACAGGAAGATTACAAATTCAAGGCTAGCCTGGACTACATAGCAAGATCTCACCTCAAAAAAATGGGGGTTTACCAGGAATCAAACTCAGGGCCTCACACTTGCCAGGCAGGCACTGTACTGCTAAGCTACATCCCCAGAGCCCCCCAGTTTTTTTCCAGAAGGATCTAAGGTAATGCTCAATAAGCCATTCAATTAAAGGTTAAACAGTGGAGATTTTACGAAGCTGAACAGAGCCTGGTATGGTGGCACACGCCGATAATGCCAGAGCTCAGATTCATGGTTTTAAGCCACTAAGCTTTGGGGTTATGTGTTATGCAGCAAAAAGTAACTAAAACACTAACTTTATCATTAGGTCTGTTTTATATACAGACAGACTCAGGCATGAAGATGTAAAATTCTTGCCGATGCCATGCAGCTAATCACTGACAGTGCTGGGATTTGAACCCAGGCAGCCTGACTTCAGAGTCCAGTTCCACTTTACCTTTTCCTTTCCTTTTCTTTTTTCTTTTTTTTCCCCTCCTTTATTTTGAGACAGGGTCTCGCTATGTAGTTCAGGCTGGCCTTGCTCTCCAGTACGTTAGCATTTGTGCAAGAACACTGTGCTGTTCGCTTCCATACACCTGATTTGAAACCAGCTGAAATGTCCAGTTTCTCTTTATCCGAACAACAGTTAAATTAGCTCTCCTTGTTACACATTGGTGTTTCGAACCTACCATTCGATTGTGCACTTTCATATCTTCTGTCATTATGGATACTTCAGATCCATCATTTCAGGTTGTCAAAATCTTCAGAGTCCTCATTGTCTTTCATCTTTCAATTCTAATTCATATCATCTTAAAATCTGATTAGCTCTACTTCTACAGCTTTATTCAGATAATTGTTTATATGCTGACACGGTCACTCCAGACTGATATCAGTTTTGATGTGTTTGTGATGAATACATACTTCAGCCTGAGTTCTACTATCATTCAGCCCGTATTCTCTATTGGCTTGAGTCCACATGGTCTAAGTTTATGCCACTGCCTATGTAATGTTGCCCCAAAAAGAATAATTTTAGAATGATGTGTCTAGTTTTTAAACTAATGCAAGTACTGGTGATGACTACCTCTATGTGTCAGGATCCAGTCAGAAAAAGAGTTCAAAAAAAGAAACTGGCTGGGTGCAGTGGTGCACTCAGCTCTCAGGAGGCGGAGGCAGGAGGATCGCTGTGAGTTCAAGCCTGAAATGCATAGCGAGACCCTGTCTCACAAAATAAACAAAAGATGATTTAACAGAGAAATAGTCACAAATAGGATGAAATTGCTAAAAAGCCAAAAAGGAGATTGTGAGGTAGCACACAGATTAGCAACAGTCTTCTGTGAGTGCTTCCTGATAGCTGAACAGAGACCAAATCCTGCTGCAAGGGAGACTGGGAAATGGAGTTTGCAGGAAGAGGACAGAGACTCGGAAAGCAAATGAATGACTGGCATACGACCTCTTACCACTTTGCATGTTCATAAGCCATCTGTTTTACAGTCTGACCTAGGAATGAGCTAGGTATTTAAGTCCTGGCTCCGAAGACTCTAGTATCTACCAGGATTAACAGCAAGGATTCTGATCCAGACAGTGTGACTCAAAACTTGGCTCTTGCACATGCTAGTAGTTTGACTGTGAGCAAGTTATCTAGCTTGTCTGTGACTAAGTTTCCTTAATTATAAAATGAGGACAAAAATAACTCCTACTTCCCAGAGGTGTGGTGAGCACTGAGTATATATGTGAAGTGCTTTGAACAGTGCCTACTATATGGAGAATATTCTCTAAAAGCACCACAAAAACCAAAAAGTTGTTAGACATCATTTTAAAACTAAGTATCTCCCCTCTACCCATTAACTCCACTATTTTTCACAATTGCTTAGATTTCCAAGAACATTTCTACAGGCCCATTCCTATAGGTACTTGATGTCAAGGACTTATGCACTTAAACTCACTGAGGTAATTTAACTGAAACTTACAGTACACAAGCACTTAACTTCTCTAATTTCTTTGTTATTTTGTGTATTTTATTTTTTCTTCTGCCTCATTCTTTATTAAAGTTTGTTTATCGAGATGGAATCTGTGCTGTCGGCCAGGCTGGCATGGCTGCCTTGGTGTGCTGAATCAATTCAAAACAGTCACCTTTCATGGTCATTTTGACTTTGGGGAAGAGGCAGAAATCCTACAGTGCTAGATCCAGTGAATAAGGCAGAGGGCTCACTGTAATTTTTTTTTTTTTTAAGATTTTTTTTGAGACAGAGTCTTGCTCAGTAGTTCAGGCCTTGAACTCACCATGTAGCCCAGGCTGGCCTCAAACAAACAGAGGTTAACAGTCTAGTTATTATTTATTACTATCACCTGCTTCAACTTCCCTAGTACTGGGATTGTAATGTTTTGTGGGTTTGTTTTTGTTTTTGTTTTTTTGTACCGGAGATCGAACTCAGAACCTTGCACTTGCGAGGCAGGCGGTGGAACCACTGAGCTAAATTCCTTGCCCTGTAATGTTTTGTGTTTGAGGCAGGATCTCAATTTGTAGTTCAGACTGGCCCTGAACTCACTATGTAGCCCAGGCTGGCCTCCAACGCAAAGCAATCCTTCTGCCTCAGCCTCCCAAGTCATAGGATTAGAGGAGTGCGCCACCGTGACCAGCTGTGGGATTATAATGTTTTTAGAGGCTGCCTTTCTGTTGGATAGCACTAGGCAGCACCATTCACTGTATATTTGATCACACCTCCCAAAGAGCACTTCCAGAACTGCTTCCGGCCTGGCATGCAGGCACTAGCTTGTTATCTGGGCACTTGGGTGACTGCCTCAGGAGAATCACCATGAGTTCGAGGCCAGCCTGTGGTACGTAGTGAGACCGTCTCGAAAAACGATAGATTCTGCCTATTTCTCTTGATTGGTGAATTGAGGCCATTGACATTGATGGTTATAACTGATATCTACTGATTTATTATTGTCATTCCCCTTCTCCCTTTAGTTTCTTGCCTTGCCTGTTTGATTTGCTCTGTTGGGCCTCATAGTGTTGTGACCTTCATTGTCTTTTTCTAGGACATTGTTTACAATTCCCTGTAGTGCTGGTTTGGTCTTCATGAAATTTCTCAGGTGTTCTTTGTCATGGAAGCATCTTATTTCCCTATCCATTTTGTGGTTTTTCTATAAAATGGAATACTACTCAGCCATAAGTAAAGAGAAATTAGAGTCATTCATAGGAAAATGGATGCATACTGAGGATATACGCTTAAGTAAAATAAATAAGTCACACATGTGTAAATACCAAATAGTTTCTCTGGTGCAAAAAAACTATAATAGTACATAAGATCCTAATGATATAATTGACAATGTGAAATAGGAAGAAAGGGGCTAAAGGTGTAGGGGAAGTGGGGAGGGAAAGAGAAAGGAAATAAGAGAAAAGAAAAAATATGAGAAAATGAATGGAAATAAAGTATTTATAAATAGGGAAGGGAGGAGGGGGTGAAGGGAGGGCAGGGGTATGGGGAAAAATGAGAACCAAGACCTGTCACGTAAAGGTACAAGATCCCAATGATGAATATAACTGTACTGTATACCTAAAATGTACCAATAAACTCAGTGAGGAGAAAAAAACTGCTTCAGAAAGTAGCAAGAATAGTGAGGTAAGTGTATTCAAAGGGAGGGGAAGTATTTGAGGTAGATTAATGGCAATGTCTTTTGGTGTAATAAATTTTATTTATGTATTCTTTCTGTACTGGGGCTCGAACTCAGAACCTTGCACTTGACAGCCAAGCACGGTGACACTGCGCTATCATAAATTTTTAAAATTTAAATATGCACTGTTATTTTTTGATCAGCCCTTCTCTTACGCCCAAAACGCAGTTCAGTGTTTAGTCTAATTATTATTTATTACTATCACCTGTTCATGCCATAGGAACTCAGCAACCCCAAACCCAGATATATTAGGAATATCTCCTGTGACTGAAAATAATAGTTACTATGGAGCACTTCCTATACCTGCCAGCGAGGTTGATGCTCAATTTTCATTATCTGCCCAGATGCTTCCAACTTTAAGAGGGAGTGGAACTACTCGAAACTTTGTATAACTAAGACTCACAGAGACTTCGAGTACTTTTCTCAAGGTCACATAAGCAGCAGGTGGGGCGACACATACACCCATGTGTTTACCATTTATTACTGACTTCTGACTGCGTCCCAACGGCAGAGCAGCTCTGCTGGTACAAAGGTAAACAGTGCAGGGCGACCGGAAGTTTCAGTGTGCAGAGCAGGGGCGGAGGCGGGAATGAGGAATAAACAAATATTACATTTCCCTGCGGTAATTGCTACTGTAAAGGCTCACTATCCAAAATGCTGCCGGATCTCAGACCCCGTGACAAGAAAAAGTACTGAAAACTTGAGGGTCTAAAGAAAAGACTCTACAGTGACGAAATAAACTTACGTCCTTTGAAAAATGCTCCAAAACGTGTCCAGTAACAATACAGGTTACACCCAAAGAACTACCAAGGCGGGGTTCAAACGAGCCGACGCTGCCAGTCCAGGATCAGCCTGGGCGGGGCCGGAAGGGCTTC
>NW_022900929.1:46744580-46759109 GCF_012274545.1 Fukomys damarensis
GACTCGCCCTGCGCCTCCGGACGCCTCGGGATGCTGGCTGCCATCCTCCAGCTCCTCCTCCTTGGTAAGAACCGAGACCGGACCACCCACCCGGGGAGCAGCCCCCAATGCTGCCACTGGGCTGGCCGGTCCAGTACCCTGCTTTGCGACCCGTCGCCCCGCCCTGCCTACCCAAGCCCCTCAGCCTGCTGTCGGCCCCAGCGCTGGCCTCCGCCCCAACCCCTGCGCAGGGCTGCTCTGCTCGTCCTGGTCCTCTGTCAGGCGTCTCCAAATCGCCCTAGTAACCCCACAGGGCCTGCCGGCGGGTCTCACTTCCTGGTCACACACTGCAGTCCCCAGCGCCTCTGCACCTTCCCTGAAGCTACCCGGAAGTCTCCTAGAGTTCAGGTGAAGAAAACTTTACTTTAGATTTAACTCTCCTGCCCTTTCTCGCTGTCCCTCTAGGAGGCGCTCTGCCCCATCCAGACCGGACCATTTTCTCAAATCCTGGTGAGCAGAGGGATTCCCTGTGGTTCTACCTGGGGCTTGGGGATGAGGACTGATC
The DNA here is from genome assembly GCF_012274545.1 of Fukomys damarensis. NCBI lineage: Eukaryota > Metazoa > Chordata > Mammalia > Rodentia > Bathyergidae > Fukomys > Fukomys damarensis. The sequence continues at coordinate 46,745,125 of NW_022900929.1, forward strand.
TACTGTGGTTTTAGTGTGAAGACTATTTAGCTTTGATTTTATAGATAGGGAAACCAAGGTAGATTGTGGACCCTCACCTGATTAGGTACCATTTCATTTTTTCCGTGGAATATCCCTGCTCAGTGTCCCTAGCTAGAATATAGTCTCCAGGAGAGGAGAGGCTGTTTCCTGCTCCCATGCCTAGGGGCTGGCATAAACTGACCTGAGCATTGTTTATGGTGTTAATAGGGTGAAGCTATGAAAAGTGTGGAAAGGAGGAGAGAGGTCACTGGGCTGGGGGCTGGGTCCTGCTCCCTCTTGAAGAGCACCATGCCCTCGGAGGCCAGGGGCCTGAGGAGGGGTGGAATGTTAAAGGGTTCTCTACCAGTGTCCCCACCTTCCTCCCTCCAGCTTGTGTGAACCCCCCAGCACTGCTTTTGGAAGTGCAGGGAACCTTACAGAGACCCCTGGGCCGGGAAAGCCGCAGCTTCCCTGCCAACTGTTCCTGGGTCATCCTGGGCAGCAAGGAGCAGACTGTGACAGTCAGGTGAGAAGCAAGGCATGAGCCGGTTCCTTTCCCCTGCCCCTTCTGGGTCCACTGTGGATGTCTTCAGGAATCACTTCTTGGTGCCCTTTCCATTCCTGCCAACAGGAAAAGAGAATTTTATTTGGCCTAGTCTGCCTAAAAGCTGGACTGAGATGGACTTTTTTTTCCTCCAGGGGATTGAATTCATAGTCTTCACACTAAGCTAAATCCTTAGCTCTTTATTTTTTTTTATTTTAAGACAGAATCTTGCTAGTTAAGAAGTTACCCAAGGTGGGCTCAAACTGTCAGTCCTCCTGCCTCAGCTTCCCAAAGTTCTGAGATTACAGCTGTGCACCATCACATCTGGCTTTTTCTTTTTATTCTTTTTTTTTTTTAGGGTATCAGGTAGTCCATCTGCCCTGGAACATGAAATTCTCCTGCCTCAACCTCTTGAGTGTAAGATTACAGGTGTATACCACCACACCTGGCAGAAGTGGCCATCTAGTTTGAGTCCTGGGCATCTCCAAAGGACTGTGGTCACTTCGGAAATAGCCTTGGCCTCAGATAGTATTCTGAGGAGTTCTTCAATCTGTTTGCATCTGTGCCAGAGATTCAGAATTACTCTTAATCATCTTAGAACCTTCCTAAGCTTCAGGTTTTGGTTTTGGTTTTGGTTTTTGTTGGTTTTTTTTTGGGGGGGGGCTTGGTTATTTTTCTTTCTGTGGTGCTGGAATTCAATCCAGGATGTCACACATGATAGGCAAGTGCTCTACCACAGAGCTGCATCTCCAGCTACCCCCATATCTGTTAAATATTCCATGTCTCCCTGGGCTTCTCTGACCTGAGGTCACGGGATGGGGTGGGGGGGTCTATGGTAAATACCTGGCTATTTGCTTCATACAGTTCACTTGCTATGATTTTTTGGGGGGGTACATATAAGGGAAATCAGAGGACCTTGTGCTTTCGAGGCAGGCATGGTGCCACTGAACTAAACCCCTGGCCCCACTTGATATGAATTTACCCAAAAAGGGAGAAAGTCTAGAGAGAGGCTGTTGCGGCAGAGGGAGCTGCATGCCATGAGGGTGTCAGTCTCATTCATCTGGCTCCAGGGGCTCCGGTTAATTGAACTGTCTAGTAATAGTTATATTATGGGGCCATAGTTGGGTGACAATGCTGCAATAAAACTTTTGTTTTTTTTAGTAAAACTTCTTAACTTAAGCCCAGAACACAAGACAGTTATTCCAAAGGGCCGTAGGATATAGCTTATGATCTTGTGGTGCCATGGGCCTCTGTCAGGACTGCCTCCATTGTTTACATTTGGCTGAGTTTTCCATTGGGGGGACAGTACTGGGAATACTGGGGATAGAACCTGGGGCCTTCCTACTAGCTACATCCCCAGCCATTTTTAGTTATTTTATTTTGGGACAGGGTCTTGCTAAGTCACTAACTGGGCTTGAACTTGCAGTCATCCTGCCTCAGCCTCCCAGCATGCTGGGGTTACAGCTCCATGCCCAGCTTGCTAAGTCATGGATTAGCTGTTCTTTGTGCTTCTTGGGTTAGGAGGATCCTGGTGCCTCTAGCTGGAAGAAACAGAAGGCATTTAGAACATCTCATGTTCTGCTCTCCTCTACCTCTGTAGGTTCCAGAAACTGCACCTGGCTTGTGGCTCAGAGCGTTTACTCCTGCACTCTCCTCTTCAGCCACTGATCTCCCTGTGTGAGGCACCTGCCAGCCCTCTGCAGCTGCCAGGGGGCAACGTCACCATCACCTACAGCTATGCTGGGGCCAGAGCACCCATGGGCCAGGGTTTCCTGCTCTCCTACAGCCAAGGTAGGCTGGACAGGAATGTGTGAGGGGCCATTAGAATAAACACTGGAAGCCCCAGGGAAGAGAGAAAACCGAGGACCCTGGTGCCTCACAGTCCCCCTCTCTGGTGCCCCTGCAGATTGGCTGATGTGCCTGCAGGAAGAGTTCCAGTGCCTGAACCACCGCTGTATACCCGCCGGCCTGCGCTGTGATGGGATTGATGCCTGCGGTGATGGCTCTGATGAAGCAGGTTGCAGCTCAGACCCATTCTCTGGCCTGACACCTGCCCCCGGCCCCACCCAATCCTGCAATCTCACCTTGGAGGACTTCTACGGTGTTTTCTCCTCCCCTGGATTTTCACACCCACCCTCAGTCTCCTACCCCCAGTCCCCCCAGTCCTGCCTGTGGCTGCTGGACCCCCACGATGGCCGGCGCCTGGCAGTGCGCTTCACAACCCTGGACTTGGGTGCTGGGGATGCAGTGCATGTGTATGATGGCCCAGGGCCTCCCGAGACCCCTCGGCTGCTACGCAGTCTAACCCACTTCAGCAATGGCAAAGCCGTCACTGTGGAGACTCTGTCTGGCCAGGCTGTTGTGACCTACTACACACCTGCTAAGAACAGTGGTCGGGGATTCAATGCCACCTACCATGTGCGGGGATACTGCTTGCCTTGGGACAGGCCCTGTGGCTTGCGCTCTGGCCTGGGGGCTGGTGAAAACCTAGGGGAGCGCTGCTACAGTGACGCGCAGCGCTGCGATGGTTCGTGGGATTGTGCGGACGGCACAGATGAGGAAAACTGCCCCAGCTGCCCACCTGGACACTTCCCCTGCGGGGCTGCCGGCACCCCTGCTGCCACTGCCTGCTACCTGCCTGCTGACCGCTGCAACTACCAGACGTTCTGCGCCGATGGAGCAGATGAGAGACGCTGCCGGCACTGCCAACCCGGCAACTTCCGATGCCAAGATGAGAAATGTGTCTACGAGACATGGGTGTGCGATGGGCAGCCAGACTGTGCCGACGGCAGTGATGAGTGGGAATGCTCCTACGCCCTGCCCCGCAAGGTCATCACAGCTGCAGTCATCGGCAGCCTAGTGTGTGGCCTGCTGCTGGTCATTGCCCTGGGCTGTACCTGCAAGCTCTATGCCATTCGCACCCAGGAATACAGGTCAGTGGAAGTGGACTGGCTGTAGAAGTGTAGGGACCGAAGGCAAGATGGAACCGTGCAGCTGATGCAGCTGCAGGGAACATGCGGGCACCCACCTTGACTAGCTCTTGGAAAGACCAAGTCTGAACCCTGAGAGCAGTCTCAAGGAAGGAGGGGACATCAGGTGACCTTTAGGCACGCCATAGCGTAGCTCCAGCTCTCCTAGGCTGGTGTAATGGGGAGAGGCCTGCGCAGGGTGGGGCAGGCTGCCCTGATTGGGAACCACCAGTGACTGAGCAGCCCCCGTTTCTCCCAGCATTTTTGCACCCCTCTCCCGGATGGAGGCCGAGATTGTACAACAGCAGGCGCCCCCCTCCTATGGGCAGCTCATTGCCCAGGGTGCCATCCCACCTGTGGAAGACTTCCCTACGGAGAATCCTAATGATGTAAGTCATTCCAGCCCCACTGCAGCCCACACTGCACCTCCTTCATTTACCCATCCAGCCCTTTGACTCTGATCTCTCCACTTCCTGTTCTTGCAGAACTCAGTGCTGGGCAACCTGCGTTCACTGCTGCAGATCTTGCGCCAGGATATGACTCCAGGGGGTGCCTCAGGTGGCCGCCGCCGCCAGCGGGGCCGCTCAGTGCGTCGCCTGGTTCGCCGTCTCCGTCGCTGGGGCCTGCTTCCTCGAATCAACCCTCCAGCTCGGGCCCCTGAGACCAGGCCCCAGGTCACACCTTCCTCTGCTCCCCTAGAGGGTCTGGATGGCAGCACAGGTCCTGCCTGTGAGGGTGGGGCAGTAGGTGGGCAGGATGGGGAACAAGCCCCCCCTCTACCCATCAAGTCCCCCCTCCCATCTGCCAATACAACTCCAGCCCTCCCAACTGTCCCTGAGACCCAGGGGCCACTGCCCTCAGCACCTCCAGAGCCATCACTGTTGTCTGGAGTGGTACAGGCCCTGCGGGGCCACCTCCTGCCCAGCTTGTGGCCCCCAGGATCAACCTGGACCCCGCCTGGACCCCACACAGCAGTCTTGGCCCCAGAGGATGAGGACGATGTGCTGCTGATGCCACTAGCTGAGCCAGAAGTCTGGGTGGTTGAGGCAGAGGATGAGCCACTGCTTTCCTGAGGTGACCTGGTTCCCCTGTAGGCTCTAACACAGTGGCAGACCTGCCAGAGGCTGGCTCAGCTTCCCCATTGACCTGTGTAGCTGCTGGAAGTTAGATGTCCTGCAGACGCGGGGAGGGTTCAGTGAGACCTCTATACAGCCAGAGACCACTGTCGCTCCACCTCCCTCATCCCACGGCCACCCAGAATGTACAGTTCTTAAAGTATCATAGGCCTGGACACTCCATCCTTGCCAAACCCCACCCAGAAGTGGCCTTAAGCTCCAGAATGCCAATTGGTTGGAAACCACCAGCGTCCAAGGGGAGGATTTGGGCAGAGCCAGAGGTTCTGCCAACCTCCATCCCTAGAGGACCTGGTTCACAAAAAGAACACACCAAATACCTCTGTCCCGTAGCTAGGTTGTTGCCCAGGAAATTAAAGTAAAAAATAAAGGAATCATAAGTTTTAACGTTTTGCAAATTAGCTATGAGCCCTGCCTTCCTACCATCTCAGCCTATGTTCATTTCATCTTGTTCCTCCCTGTAGAGGGGCCTTTGCTCAGCCCCCCATCTGCTGCCTTCTTTTTGTTCATCCTCCAGCCACCCTACTCTTGATTTTTATGTTACTCAGAAGGTAAGAAAACTCAAGGAGCCCTCAGGACCAACTCTGCACCTCTGCTTGCTGCCTGGGGCCCAGCCCTCCAATAAGGGACACCAGGAACGAGCACCAAGCTTCTATTCAGTGCCAGGCCAGAAGTCAGGAGCCAGCAGGCCTCTGCAGCTTGGAAGGCTCTCATTTATGAAGTGCGCTCTGAGCACAGATCACAGGAGCAGCCTGTCCCTGGTGGAACACAGGAGCTGTGACTTCTGCCCTCCACCCTCACCAGGCACTTACAGTCTGTCCTGTGCAAGGCAGATGAGCGCTCAGCCTAGCTCCCTCAAAACATGCAAAGAGTAGTTGAAGGGAAAACAAATCACAAACATTCAGGTTGTGAAAGGGTTGGCATCACCCTGACCAAATCCTAGAAGTCTTCCTGGAAGAGGGCTCAAGCTGAATTCTAAAAAATGTTCTTAGCCAGGTGTAGTGGTGCATGCTTATAATCCCAGCATTTGGGAGACTGAAGCAGGAGAATCACTCAAGTTCAGGGCCAGCATGAACTACACAGACCTGTCTCAAAAAAACAATGAAAAGATGCTCTCAGCAGTTAGTATAGAGATGAAAATTCTAAGCAGGGCAGGCAAATTAAAGAGATAAGGGCCAGACTCTGGACCTGAGAGAAGGCAACACAAGCAGTGGCCAGAGCCAAAGAGCCAGGGAGGACTGCTGAATATTGGAACCTTGTCTCTGGGAAGCAAAGTGACGGCAGCTGCCCAAGATTTACAGCATACCTCTCAGGAAAGAAGCTGAGGCATTCCCCAGCAGAACCAAGCCCCTCCCCTGCCTTTGGGGAGAGCCAATCCCCAGCCCTCTGGCGGAGCGGGCCTATTGATTACACCCTGTCAGCATCCTCACCCCTAGCAGTAATTACACAATTTCCTCTCTCCTAGTGAGCAAGAGCCTGAAGAAGCAGTAAAGGGGTTGTGTGCCCATGCACATCCTTGGGATCTGGCGTCTTGGCTCAGGGAAGATCTTTCACTCCCTGAGTTCCCCAGAGATTGAGGAAGGGCCTCTGGAGAACGTTGTTCCTGCTTACAGATCTCCCTCCCTTAGGACCTCTTTCCCCAGTGCAAACAGCCCTTGGATCCAGCCAGCGTCAGGCTCCCTGAGAACTGAAGCGGGAAGGGCTGATTTTCTCCTCTGTCTACCACCTGGCCTGGCTCTTCCTCCACAGCCATCTCAAAATTCTGTAAACTGATAATATTCATCCCTTGACCTGTTGCAGATCTTTTTTCTTCTAGGGGTATTTCTAACTTGAAAGTGGACAGATTGAAGATAAAAGTACTGAAGGGATGATGAGTACTAAAGGAATGATGGAGGATTGACTTTAGGGCAATGCTTACTAAGGAGGTCTATGCTTATAGCTAAATGGCCTAAAAGAATTTTCTCTAGGCATTTGGTGCACACTCTGCATGGTACAAGCAGTAATACTACTTTGCCAGACATGGTGTGGTCCAGGGTAGAGAGAGGGAATAAGCCCCCTTGAACAGGTCACATAGGGAAGCTAAGATAAAGGGTCCTGTCCAAGTGAGGTGGGGATTGGGGGCACACAAGTTTACTTTCAATGAGGCCCAAGGAAAAAGAAACAAGGTGTTACTCAGCTTTTTCTCACTAAGTAATAGCGATATCCAACTTAGAGAAAAGAAGGTTTCTTTCTGGTCAGTTTTGGCGATTTCAGGTCATGATAGACACTGTTGACCCAGGCACAGGGCACCACATCATGGCAGGAATTCAAGGAATGGCAGAACCATTCACCTAATGCAAAATGAAGAAGAGAGACTGGGGTCCCCTGGTTCCCTTTAAGGGCCTTTCCCCCATGATCTAAACCCCCTAGGTCTTACCTCCTGATAGAGCCAAGAGCAAGGGGCCTCTTGGCACATTCCACATTCAAATTCCGGCATGAAGCACCTCAAAGTCCTGTTAGGGCATGGTGGCGCATGCCTGTAATCCCAGCACTCAGGAGGCTGAGGCAGGAGGATCACTGTGAGTTCGAGACCAGCCTGGGCTACACAGGGAGTTCCAGAGCAGTCTCAACTACATAGTGAAACCCTGTCTCAAAAAAACAAAAACAAACAAAAGATAGACACCACTCTCCAAGGTGCCTTGTCTCAGGGCCCAGCAAGGCTCTTTGTGAGGTAGGGGTTCTCAGCAGATGAGGATCAAGCTGTGGATTTGAGTCTGAGATAACAGTCCTTAAAGTACAAAACTGTCTTGAACAAGGCTGTAGGCCCTGCTGGAAGGGGAAGAGATTGCCAGCTATACAACCTTAAACTATGGACGCACCAAGGCCTGAGCTGAGTGCCTGCTGGGCTGGATCCTTTCCCATATGTAGTTAAGATCACAACAGAGCTCTGCTATGGGCTTTTTCAACCCTTTCCTAGGTTCAGGACTCAGACCTGGCTTGATCTGGTTCCAGATATCTTTATCCCACTATTCCAAAGGGTGCCTGCTCATGGGCAAGTGCTCAGTGGAAGACCATGTTTAGCTCCCTCTTACTAGCAGGAGGAGGGAAGAGGTTGCTCAGAGAAAAACCCAGCGTGCTTCTGTGGCCTAGGACTGAACTGATTGAGGCAAAAGTCAGAGTAGAAAACTTGCTGGTTTCAATCCCCAGTACTGGAAAAAGAAAAAAAGAAAAGAAAATTTGCTGAAGTCTGCAGCCACTGATTATTCTTTTTTTTTTTTTAAGTGAATAAAGTTTGTTTTTACGATGGTTATCTTTGCAATGCCACAGTTACGGGACTGTGAAGAGGCAAACTGCTGATTATTCTTACCTGGTATAGAAATGAATCCGACTACTCAGATGAGTTTTCCAGGTAGATAGATATTGCTCCTTTATAATACAAACCATATACCAGGACAGTGTCTCATACCTGTGTTCCCAACTTCTGAGGAAACTGAGTCAAGAGAATACTGAGTTTGAGTCCAGCCTGGGAAACTTAGTGAGATCCTGCCTCAAAATACAAAGATCTTGCCAGTGCAGTAGTACACGCCTGTAATCCCAGCACTTGGGAGGCTGAGGCAAGAGGATGGCCATGAATTCAAGGCCAGTCTTGGCTACACAGTGAGTTCAAGACCAGCCTGAACTACATACTGAGATCCTGTGTCAAAATAAAATTTAAAATAAAACAATTTAGGGATGTAGCTCAATCCTACAGCACTTGCCTGGATTGTGCAAGACCCTGGGTTTAATCCCCAGCACAACAAAACTTCAGAAAAAGCTTATTCTGGAAGGAGATCATTCTATAATTTATACTAATCTTCAGCAGATCTGCAATGTAATATGTAAGTTTTTCTAAATAGCTGAGGATAATTCATAGAAACCGATGGCTTCACTAGACCAACGTCTTCAGAGGTTATAACTGTTGGGGTAGACAGTGCTGTTTGTCCATAGTTAAAAGTGACCTTAGACCACTGATGGCAAACCTTTTGGAGGTCTTGATTTTTTTTTTTTTTTTTTTTTTTTTGTGGTACCGGGGATTGAACTCAGGTCCTTGCACTTGCGAGGCAGGCCGCTGAACCGCTGAGCTAAATCCCCAGTCCCTGGAGGTCTCGATATGAACAGCCTGCTGTGGCACATGTGCCATAGGTTTGCCACTGCTACCTCAAACCATGACCTTAGACCCTGTTTAAATGTTTCTTTTGGGGTTGGAGGACGTTTGGGTTTCATCTCAGTGGTAGCACACATGCCTAGCACAAGGTCGGATCTTCACCATAAAACAAGAAAAAACAGTTGCCTCCCTTGCTACTAGACTGTAAGATTCACTTGCTGCTCTAAATGTGCTTCTGATCTATTACTACAGGAACACACACGGACACATAAAAATTGCGAATAAAATAAGAATAAATAGGCTGTAATTAAGGACTGAAAATTTTTTTAAAAACTGAAAAATCTAATGAATACATGAGTATTTTAGCTGCTGAGGAGTCCCTTCTGCTCCCTCTAGACTAGATCCTTCCCTTAGCCCACCTCCAGATAGTGTCACTGCACATTATTCCCAAGAGTACTACTTGCCTCTTCCATTGGAATAGTCTGAGGATGGCAAAATAGACTGTTTCCAATAAAAGACAATATATAAGACAAGGAAAGCAGCATAGCTTTGTGTGTGTGTGTGTGTGTGTGTGTGTGTGTGTGTGTGTGTTTATGCCCAGGATCGAACTCAGGTCTATTGCGCTTCATGAGGCAGGCAGCAGAACCACTAAGCTAAATCCCCAGCCCAGAAATCAGCCAAGTTTTCAAGTGTAAAACAAACTGGCCTTGGAAAGGTCTGGGTGAGCATTCTGGTGACCTCCACGGGACTGCTTTAGGGACAGGTCACCCACCTACCACTCTGAGCCTCAGAGGCATGAAAAGGAAATAATGCAGAAAAGTGCCTGGCACAGCACCTGGCAAACAAGGTAAAGAGGGAAGAAGAAATCAGTGTACGTTTGATACTTGAGGGTGTCTAGAAGAAGACAAGAGTGGCACCCTAAGCTGGGTGTGGTGTTCCACACCTGTAATCTCAGTACTCTGGGGTGGGTGCAGTCAGAGGTTCACAAGTTTAAACCCAGCCTAGGCAATTTAGAAATTTGGTAAGAACCTGACTCAAATTTTTAAAAGGGGACTGGAGATGCAGCTTAGTACAAAGGCTTTGCATTTAACCCCAGGTATTGTAACAATAAAAATGAGTGGGCACCCAAAGACAAAAAGAACTGGGCAAAAAGGGGGCAGTAAGGAGCCGCCTACCCAAACATCTTGCTGTAAGCCAGCTTCTTTTGCTCCATTTCTTTTGCTCCATTAATACCGGCTGGGTGGGCCTCATAGGAAGAGAAGGTAAAGATGTCCCCACAGAGGTTTGTACCCTCCAGGTCCTAAGTAGCAAATGAAGCTGCCCAAACAAAGCAGCTTCCTGAGAGTCCCCACCTGTGTGGGGCCAGGTTGGGAAACGGGCACTTTTGTGGCTCTTGACCCAGAGACAGGATGGAGAGGCAGTAAGGTGGCTGTCCGCTGCCCCTGCATCTCTTTTGGCCTATTTTTCTTTGTCTTTCAGATCAGCTTTTGGTCTTTATGTTCATGTCCCTCTTTTCCACCACTGAGCACCCACTCTCGTGTGGTGCTGGTATAGGGAGTTGGAAACAGAGGCAAATGAGGCATAGTTCTGGCTCCCAAAGAAAAAGACTGCCCTCCCCAGGACTTTGCCTCCTGCCATTCTTAGCTCCCTTACCCACGGAGCCCCCACACCCCACTCTGAACGCCAGTCTCTTCTGCCCCTCTGACTTTGTTCTGTCCTGCTTTAGCCAGACTCCGCAATGAGTGTGCTCCCAGAGGGAAATGACACAAAAGAAGGGAGGGGGCCGAAGGAGGGAATCCCGCTGACATCACTGCTCATTAGCATATGTTACTTCATCAGGGGGCGGGACATTTCCCCCAGGTGTCTGGGGGGAGGGCTTATGGGGGGTGGTATTTAAAGGGAAAAGCTGACAGTGCTGCCGAGTGAGGGAGCGGGTGCTGTGAGCTACTGGGCTGCGCTCCAGACGCACAGATGCACACAGACCCTGACACCGACATGGATATGGACACAGAAACCACAGCACTTTGTCCCTCCGGCAGCCACCAGGCCTCCCCACCAGGGACACCCACACCAGGTGAGAGCTAACCTGAGCAGGTTCCAGCCGAAACCGTAAGGAGTAAGAGCTGACGCTTTGGTGGGAAGGTCAGAACTAGGGGTTCCATCAGCAAAAGAGGAAAAGCCAGTCAGGAAGTAGAGAAGACTTGCTCCCCTAAGCACTGGGGCTGGGCTATGGTGAGGGGGAGAGCTGCCTAAATGTCCCCTCCCCCATCACTCTGGGGCTGTGAGAAATTGGTACATAGCCTCTAGGTCAGCCTCATTTATAATAGGCTGGGATGGACAGGAGGGAATCGGAGGAAGGAGGGTGCAGCCCACAAGCCCGGGAATCACGAGTAGGGGGCTACCCTGGGGACCTGTTGTAAATTTTTTCTGACTCCTGGAGGCTCTGGCTGCCAGCCAGATATTGATCCTGGGCTATTTCCAGCCTCTCTCCATCCCCTTTGTTGTGTCTGTTGTTCCTCCTCTGGTTACTCTGACCATGCATTGTCACCCTCCCACTGGCGCACGCGCACGAGGGCACACACACACACACACACACACACACACACAATCTCTCCTCACCTCTACCTCTTCCGAACATCATAATCTCTTTCACTCAGGGATGGCCAGGGATGCAGAAAGATTCTCACACGCAACCATGCACTAGGGGAAGCAGCTTCTCACACACCCATCCACCTACGAGGAACAACACACAAATCATTTTACAGAGCCTGTGAGCTCCCCACAAAGTTTTTGCGCTGCTAGTACCTACTTCCCAGAAGCTGGGCAGCAGCTTCAGCTTCTCATCCCTTGGGCCCCTCCTCAGCCCAGGGGTTGTCAATGCAGAAACAGCAGGAGGCAGGGCCTCCTCTCCCAAGGTAGAGGGAGAGAATCCCCCACCCCCAGGGCCAGAGGCCTAACCTGGGGTGTGCCTGTGACAGTGTTAAGTGCGAGTGGGTTGTGTGCCTGTGCACAGGTACCTCCCCTGCATGGGGCATGTCTTGAATAGGTTATGGTTAGGGCCACAATGGGGAAGCCATTATGTCAGCTCCTTGGAGGTTCATGGTTCAGGTTTCTGGGGTTTCTGTTGGGCCAAAGCTCCTGTTTCTTCTAGGTCATGGTTAACAGGGTGTGGCTGGGCCTCTGACACTGGAGCTGCCCGGCTTGGGCCCTCTGCAGATGGCTGGGCAAATTTCACTCATGGCTTCCTTTTCTTTGCTCTCTAGAAGCAGATGCCATACTTCTGAAGAAGCCAGAGAAACTGTTAGCAGGGTTGGACCGAAGCGGGCCACCCCCTATCCCTGGAGCCCCCAGACGAAGAGGCAGTATGCCTCTACCCTACAAGCACCAGCTTCGGCGGGCCCAGGCTGTAGATGAACTTGACTGGCCGCCTCAGGCCTCATCTTCGGGCTCTTCTGATTCCTTGGGCTCAGGAGAGGCAGCCCCTACCCCAAAGGATGGAGTCTTCAAGGTCATGCTAGTGGGGGAGAGCGGTGTAGGCAAGAGCACCCTAGCAGGCACTTTTGGTGGTCTCCAGGGAGACAGTGCTCATGAACCGGAGAACGCAGGTATTTGGGGAAGCCCTCCAGGGGCTGAGTGAACTCAGGGACCAATATGCTCGTGGCTTGAGCAGCCCCCCTGGAGGACAGAACCAAAGAGAAGCTTCTCCACTGCTTTCTGTAGCAGACTCCCTGGAGGGGGTTCCCTGGTTCTGAGATCTGAGGTACTCCTGGTTACCAGGTCTCGTACTGGGAAACATCCTAATGGGCATTATTCCCTCTGTTTCCCGACAGAAGACTCCTATGAGAGACGCATCATGGTGGATAAAGAGGAAGTGACTTTAGTTGTTTATGACATCTGGGAACAGGTGAGGACTAAGATGTGGCTGCAAGCAGGTGAGGCTGGGAGACCTGGGAGAAGGCAGTCTGGCTGCAGGCTAGTGGGACACCAGACTCTGGTTTCAACTCGTACTGGAACTTGATCTTTCATTTGTACCATCCCTGAGAGCAAAGATCCACACCAGTATGTAATCACATGGCCCATGGCCAAAAGAGCCACTTTTTCCAGGACCTTCTGACCCAGGGGAAAGTCAGGATCTGAATTTGACAAGCCCTGCAGCTTCTAGCCAGGCCAGATACTCAGAAACTGACCCCATCCATAAATTCTTCAGCCTGGAAGTGTCTGTGTGTCAAAAGCTCAGGGCTCTGGAGTAATCAGAAAGGAGGGAAAAAGCACTTCTGAACATTTGCACATAAGATTGCTATGTAGAAACGAGAGGCCAAATTATGTATTCTTGAAAGCATCCTTTTCTGAATCAAGAGTTTAAGCATAGGATGGCTAATCTCATCTAGGATCCTATGTCCCCAAGACCCCCACACCGGATATGGAGATTCTGCCATTAACTAACTCTGCTGTCCTAAGCAGAAGACTCCTCCCTCAGTTGAATTCCTCACCTTTGAGATGCAGTGCTAGACAGGGTCTCCTATTCCTTTAGTCCTAACATTCCACGGTTCTCTGCTCTTCTGCAGGGGGAAGCAGGGGGGTGGCTGCCAGACCAGTGCCTTCAGACGGGGGACGCCTTTCTCATCGTCTTCTCAGTCACCGATCGACGAAGCTTCTCCAAAGTTCCAGAGACCTTACTTCGGCTCCGGGCTGGGAGGCCTCATCACGACCTACCTGTCATCCTCGTGGGCAACAAGAGTGACCTGGCTCGCTCCCGGGAAGTGTCACTGGAGGGTGTGTATACTTGCAATCTCCAGGGAGCTATCTCCCTTCCAGGTCACCTCTTCTCAAAGTTGTCTTGCCCTCATTGGTGTACGAACTCATTTGCATTTAGCTCCCAGGGTTAGGGCCAGGGTTCCAATACCCCACACCTAGGAGTCCCTTCTTGTTTACCTTCCCCTCCCCTCCAAGGCCCCTTGCACCTTCCATCTCGCACCTCCACCTCCCACCATAGGATCTCTCATAGTTCTTGCTCTGAATCCCAGCCCCCTTCCACTGCGCTCCGGGAATCTGCACAGTCCCACCCTGAGCCACTCCCTTCCTGCAGAAGGCCGCCACCTGGCCGGGACGCTGAGCTGCAAGCACATAGAGACGTCGGCCGCGCTACACCACAACACGCGGGAGCTCTTCGAGGGCGCAGTGCGCCAGATCCGGCTGCGGCGGGGCCCGGGCCGAGC
>NW_022900929.1:46759427-46778542 GCF_012274545.1 Fukomys damarensis
GGGGGCCAGAGACCAGAGTCTGGCAGCCCCGAGGGGCCTGCGCCGCCTACGCGCCGCGAGAGCCTCACCAAGAAGGCCAAGCGCTTCCTCGCCAACCTGGTGCCCCGCAACGCCAAATTCTTCAAACAACGCTCCAGGTCGTGTCATGACCTCTCAGTGCTCTGAGCCGCGGTCGCCATGGCCACTGCGGTCGCCATGGCCACCGCGTCCTCCGCTCCCGCCTTCGCCCCGCCCCCGTCCGGCTTCCTTTGTAGAGGCCGTCTAGGAAACCAAAAACTCCCAGGATGCTCTGGGGTGACCACGGGGGCGGGGCAGGTGGGCGTGGCCTCGGCACTCACCTCCCGGAGCGTGGAAGGGGCGGACAGGGATTTCGCGCCCTTAGTGTGGCCGGTTGGCGGGTCAGGAAGGAGAATGGTCCTGCAAGGTATTGTTTTTTTCTCAACACTTGGTCACTTCTGTAAAGAAATTCTAAAAGCAGTAACTGGAAGAGTGCTTTGCAGACTACTGGACAGAGAGGGCCTCCATTGTACTCTGAACATGCCTCACCTTTAAGACATTCTTAAAGGTAAGGACAAGAAGATCCTGCTTCCAGAGACTTCAGAAAACATACTGGCTCTTACCTCCAGCACTGGTCCACTTTGCCCTTTAGTGCTTAAAAGCAAGAGCCTGGAAGTGCTATTCTTGAGATTGAGTTCAGATTTACTATTCTACTATGGCACTGCCCCTTTAAGGTCATTAAAGGTAAAGTGTGGACGGACTTTCTGCCTTTAAATGCCGGAGGGAAGAGCAGAGTGGTGGCAATCCCTTGGCCAGGGCCCAGGAGGCCAGCAAGGGCCACCCCTTCCCTTATCAATAAATAATTTTTCTATTGCATCTGTTCATTTTGACTTTCTGTCCTTGGAGCCTCCAGAGTAGGGTTGGATATGGATGGCAACTGTTATAAATGAGAAAGGTCAAGGGGCCCAGAAGAGCAAGGAACCTAAACTCTAGGGAGGCTATGGAACTTCGTCCAGGGTAGTGCAGTTCCAGGGGCCCAGAGCTCTTAATGATAATCAATGAGAAAATAGGCTTGGATAGAAATGGGCCTGCTAGAAGTCATCAGCATCTCTGGCACCAAGGCTTCACCCCACCTGGAGGCTACACTTAGCTCCCAGAACTGCTTAGCTTTGACTTGGACTGTTTCTCGCTGGGGCCTATATCCACCGGGGAAGTCCATTAGCTGGGGCATCATGGAGTCTATTAGCACCTCTCCTGGCAGGGCCCCGCAGTCCCAGATGTCACCTGCAAAGCCCGTGTGAGCACTGAAGCTGTCACTACCTCCCCTAGGGACGCCCACGCCTGCTGCTGCCTGAGCCCTGAGTCTGAACAAAGGGAGCAGAGGCAGCAGCTCTCCTCACCCCTAGACAGCAAGCACAGCTACCTGAATGTCTCAGGGCCAGCCTTCCCCACCACATGTGGCACCCCAGAACTTGGGGGGGAGAGGGAGGCAAGAAGCTCAGCATAGGTGGTTATGAGATGATCTGAATAATGGCACAGTACCTAGGATATACTGGCTTTATTTGTTAGTTCTTTAAAGACTAAGCCAGGCATGGTGGCACATGTCTGTAATCTCAGCACTCAGGAGGCTGAGACAGTAGGATTGCCATGAGTTCAAGGCCAGCCCAGGCTACACAGTGAATTAAAGTCCAGCCAGCACTGCAAAATAAGATTCTACCTCAAAAAACAAAAAATAACAAACAGCGCCAGGGATTTAGCTCAGTGGTGCCGCAGTCTGTCTCCCTGCCTCACAAGCGCAAGGTCCCTGAGATTGATCCCTGTATAAACAAAATAAAACAAAACAAAAACCCTGTAAGGTGTTACTACCCGTCTTACATTTTATGAAACAGTTTACGTAGTTTGCCTGAGGTCATCCAGTAATCCACAAAGCTGGAATCAATTTCACTGTCTGCCTGACATTTAAAGATTTTAACTACCCTTGCATCTGAGCTTCCTCTTCCCATAAGGATTGGGGGAAGAAACAATTTGAGCAGAGGAGAGGCAGGGATGAAGTGGGCAGGCAGGGCCATGTGCAGTTGACCATGGTGAAAGGGCTGGAGAAATTACATGGCTACAGTGAAGTACATAGGCCATATACCTTGGGGAACATGACAAGAGGCAAGGCGGTTCAAATTTTAAAACACAGGAAAACATGGGGCCAAGGAGGAACCAGATGGTTGTACAGTTGGGTTGAAACCTCAGGGACATGAAGAGGAGTAAGAGATGAGCATGGAGAAGGTTTGGAGCCCCACTACAAAGGACCTTAAATGTCAGGCAAAGGAGTTTGTGCCCAACTCTGTAGGCAGTGAGTCAGCGAAGGTCTCTGTTTGTGGGAAGCAATGTGATCAGGAGGGTCTCTTGGGAGAAGAGGGCTGGGAGAGGCGTGTGTGGAGTGGAGCTGCAGAGGAACAGTCTGTGGAGCTGAGCTCAGGGACCAGGAACAGTGCTACATATAAAGGACCATCCTAAGGGGGTGACTGGAAAAGGAGAGGAGGTCTAAGTGTGAGAGTCAACACTGATGGGACTTGGAAAAGAGCAGATAAGTAAAAGGAGAGAAAAAGGCTAAGAATGTTGGTACACGCCTAATCGCTGGAGGCTGAGGCAGGAAGATTGCAAATTTAAACCTAGCTTGGGCAACTTAGCAAATGTATCAGAATAAAAAACGACTGGATGGTTCCGCTGCCTGCCTCACAAGTGCAAGGATCCTTAGTACCAGAAGAAAAAAAAAAAGGACTGGGGATGTCATTTAATGCAAAGGCCCTGGATTCAGTCCCCAGTAATGCAAATTAAAAGAAAAAAAAAGAGTATTTAAGAAAGAAAGAAAGGAGTATTGCAGGTGGTAGGAGTAGGTAAGAAACTAGATTTGGGAGCAGAAGTATGTGTGTGTGTTGTGGGTAACTGAGGAGTTTGAGGTGCTGTAAGAACCTCCATGTGGAGAGTTTCAGCAGCAACTCTGAAGTTGAGTCTGAAGTTGAGAACAAGGCTAGGGATGTAGCTCAGCAGTGGAGCTCTTGCCTTGCATGTGCAAAGCCTGGGTTTGATCCCCAGTACCAGGAGAAAAAAAAAAAATCAGCATCTGAAACTGAGAACAAGTTGGAGAAGACAGCACAAACACAAGCATAATCACCAAGTTTTTAGTGAATGAGCCACAAGAAAGAACAAGAGCCAGACATGGTTCATGCCTGTAATCCCAGAACTTGGGAGACTGAGGTAAGAGGATTGCTGTGAGTTCGAAACCAGTTTGAAATGACATAGCAAAACCCTGTCTCAAACAACAACAAAAAAGAAACAATTAAATAATGGAACCAGCTTTATGGACGTGTGACCTGTGCAGTCACACAGGACCTGTGCAGTCAAACAGTATTTAGTTTAATGCTAACATTGTTTGAAGAAGGTTCCCTGAGCTGGTTATGCTGTTCATGTTTGCAATCCCAGCTACTTGGGAGGCTGAAGCAGGAGGATGGCAAGTTTGAGATCAGCCTGGGCAACTTAGTAAGATCCTGTTTCAAAAAAATTTTAATCAGTGGCAAAGTTTATTTGAAAAGGTGAAGAGTGAGGGAGAAACTGGCTTTGTAGAGTGAGCTTTGGCTAAGTAAAAGAGGAAAAATTGGATAAAAGTACACCCTGGAGGAAGCAGGGTGGGCTATCATGATGAAAACCAGGATAGCCTGAGGAAAGCCAGGATAGTTTCAAAATTTTAAAAAGCAGGGAGGGCTGTGGATGCAGCTCAGAGCTCCTTCGGTTTAATCCCTAGTACCACACACACACACACGCACACACACACACAAAACGCACAAAGGAGCCTGCATTTCATTTTGTGTGAGGACCCACAATTTATATTAAGGGAGATAGTAAGGGTAAAGGTACAGTACAGGCAGAGATCCTTAGCCCCAGACCACAGATCTGTGATTCTTTGTTTGTGACAGGGTCTCACTGTGTAGTCCAGGCTGGAACTGAACTCACCAGATAGCCCAGGATGGCTTGGCAATGAATTCACTATCCTCCTACCTCAGCCTCCCAAGAGCTGGGACTACAGGCTTGCACCGTCACGCCCAGCCTAAGGTCTGTGATTCTTGGGCAATGGCATATACAATCTGATGTGTTTATCCAGTCGTGCATTTATCTAAGAATAGGGCTCACAAATTTTATTACATGCACAGAAATATCTGTCACCCAACAAATTACAGACCATTGACAGTACAGTTACCCCCCAAAAGGAGAACTGGGTAGGTAGATGACAGAAAGGGAGATTTGTTTTTCATTGGATGCCCTTTTTCGATCTTTTGAATTTTCAGCTATGGCATTTATTACTTGTTCAAAAACCAAATAAAGTGTTTTAATTAAAAACACTCTATTTCAGAGAAAGAATGACCAAGCACAGCCCCAGGACAAAGAGATGAAGGTAGAGAAGTAGCCACTAAAGAGGTGGTGAAAGAACTAGGACTGAGCAAATTGTGGCTAGTAATAAAGGAGGGCAGGTTTCTAGGAGGGTTTCCCTGGGGTCAAAGAGGCAAGAGAGGGGCAAGAGGAACAAGACAGGCCCAGTGCCTGTCATGTGGCAGAAGCTTAAAGCATGTGCTGTCTACTGAAGGTGATGGCAGGACCTCCCCGCTGAGGGGAGCCACACACCGCAAGCCTCCCTCCCCCAACCCGCCCAGTCCCATCAGCCGACCCATCTGTGTTCCCTCCAGACGCCCACAGGGAAGCGCTCAGAACAGACGGAAGCCAAGCCCGGCTCCTGCCAGACTTGGGAGGGTGAGTCTTCTCAGAGAGCCAGGCCACCTTTGCCCCTTGTGGTCAAGGCAGAGTGGAGCCTTGGAACCAGGCTGTCGCGAGAGGTCAGCAAAGGGCTCTGGAGCCTGAGCTGCCTGTGCCAGGTAAGGCATCCTTGGCTGCTCTTACCCCATGCCAGCTGTGTCTCAGGGTCTGTGCTCTGTTACCGTCTCCTGGTACTCCCACTTCCCTTTACCCACCAAGCCCCCCCCAACTCCCCCCCACGCTAGGGATTTAACCCAGGGCCTTTGCACTGAGCTACATCCCAGTCCTTTTTAAATTTTAGACAGGATCTTGCTAAGACTAGGTATGAACTTGGGATCCTCCTGCCTCAGCTACCCAGTGTTGGGAAGATTGGTGTGTACCACCACACCTAGCAAGGCCTCCTCATTTCCAGAGCGCAGAGTACAGACTAGGTGCTCTCACAGGAGGGGCCAAGGAGAAGGCAGCCCTGTGCAGCAAGGTATCCCACACCTATGGGCTCCACTGCACCATTAGGCCCTGCTGCATCTAACCCTCCACACAGAGACTGAGGCGGGATGCCAGCCTCATGGCGGCAGTCCTCCACACCCCCAGGAAGTCCAAACGCACAGCTCTTTATTACTCTAACAGGGTTTCAGTCCACACCAATCTTGAATAAGTTTTTCGTGGATATTTTATCCTTCATCCACAAATGCTTAAAACCTTTCTCTACCCAAGTACTAAACATATACAGGGTGCAAGCACTGTGCTGGGCCCTATGAAGAGAGCAAATATATACAGGGTACTGTTTCCGCACCTCAAGTAGTTTACACTGAAGCTGGTGTAACAAGGCTAACAGGTAAAACTCAGCACAGCAGACCATGTTCTGACTGTGGGCCACATCATGTGCTCTAGGAATTCTGAATGGAAGCAACATGTTTGGAAGACTTACATTTAGGAACTGAACCTTGAAGGATGTGTAGACTCTAGATAGATGGGAAGAAGCAGGAAAAACAGTCCCTGTGAAACTGAAGGAGGAAGAAAGGCATGGAAGAGAAACAGTGGGGAGCCTGCGTGATGAGGAAATGATCATCCCTGCACAGAACAGCAAAGCCAAGTTACCTAGAGGCCTAAAACCAGACAAGAGCATCCTACTTCTTAGTCCTTTATCACCCTGGTGGCTTTTGTTTGTTTTTTGAGGCAAGGTCTCACTATGTAGTTGAGACTGACCTGGAACTCACTATGTAACCCAGGCTGGCCTCCAACTCACAGCGATTCTCCTGCCTCATCCTCCCGAGTGCTGGGATTACAGGTGGGCACCACCACGCCCAGCAAGGTGGCTTTTTGATGGATAAGTCACTTGACACCCTTTTTCATTTATTTCAGTATTGCTGTTAGGTTTCCACAGGTCAGTGGCCTTGCTAACTCAAGCTGTGAATGCGAATTGCAGAATTTTCAGTTAGCCTTCCAGATGTGTTTTCCCAAGGGAGGGTCAGTGGATGAAGTCACTTTTTTTTTTCAGTACCAGGGATTAAACCCAGGGGTACTCTACTACTGAGCTACTTCCCTTGTTTTTATCTATTTTTTAATTTTTAGAGTCTTGCTAAACCACTAAATTGCCCAGACTGGGCTCAAACTTGCAGTCTTTCTGCTTAAGCTTCCCAGAGAGCTTGGATTACAGCTGTGTGTTACCACATGTGGCCAAAGACACTCTGAACCTTTTTGCTTTTGTGAACCTCATTATAGTTCCAACTATAAAATGAAGATAATAAGGTACCTATCTTCTGGGACAGACATGAGAACTAAATAAAAGAGCAAAGACTTGTAATTCATCAAGCAGTTACAAATAAACAGAAATCATGTTTTTTGCAATCTATGTCCTGGTCTCTTATTTAGGCACCCAGACAGATTGACAAACTCAAAGCACAGCACTGTGGAAATAAAAATGTAAGTTGTGGTCAAGGGGCCCAATATGCTTCCCATAAGCCTCGCAGGTAAGACATTACTGGGGTTGGTTATTTAGGGGAAGACTAGCAGCTGAGGCCTAGGTGATGGTATTGTACTACATGGTTTTCCATCTGTTTGTCAAATATAATTTATCTTTGGGCAGAGGAGTTGTGCAGACTTAAAGTACTTATTTAGGAGAGAAATGACAAAGGTAGGGCAAGATTCTGGAGACCGACAAAGGTAGGTGCTAGCAGGAGGTTAGGAAGGACACTAAAAAGATGTAACCCAGTGCTCTGGGGTTTTTTCCTCCCTGGCACTGCACCTTGAAGGTACCTCAGTGGGGTTCACACTGAATTTTTAAAATCATCTGGTTGTAATCTGACTATATGGACAGAGCCTCAGGCATACAAAGGTGATGGGGGCCAGGTGTGCTGGCTTACATCTGTAATCTCAGCATTCTGGGAAACAAACACTTAGCAAGAACCTGTCTTAAAATTAAATCCAGGGATGTAGCTCACGCTGGGTTCAATCCTGAGGACTACTGGATGATAAGACTGGGCTAGTGGGATTTGTTTTAATGAAAAGTAAACTGGTTTTATGAGACACAGGACCTTTCAGCAATGAGACTTTAGCCCAGGAACAATGAAAATTTATTTTCACCATTGCTTTTTTTGTTTTTGGTACCAGGGATCAAACACCAGTCCTTGTGCTTGAGAGGCAGGTGGCAGAACCACTGAGCTAAATCCCCGGCCCTATTTTCACCATTGACTCTCCCCCTGTAAACTCCATTCTCGGGAGCTGGGGAAGAGAATGAGTTTGGGTAGAAAGTGTAGTAGGCACCCAGAGGAATCAGAGTAATGATAACAAGCCAATAACAAGTTGAAACCCTTTCACGCTCAACATCTCATTTGATCTGCACAACATCCTTGGGAGATCCCTAGGAGATAGGTACGATTACCATCTTTTTATAGGAGTCTGAGATGAGAAGTGCCCACACTTATTCAGCATTTGTGAAGGAAGAGGTATCTGAACCATGCACTATGGCTCCAGAGTGACCATTCTGCTAGATGGTAAAGGTCCCGTAGCTTGCCTGTTGCCAGAATTGAGGGAAGGAAGCTAATTCTCAGCACCCCTCGTTCTAAACAAATAGATTTTCTAATGCTTAAAAAGCTGAGTAAAGCTTTCTGGAACACTGGCAAGAGTTTGACAAGTGCCTGATTTCCAAGGTCATTGCTTCCCCTTTCTACAACCCAGCAGTGACTGGCTCCTTTCCAGTCTTCAACCACCTCATCCATCTACCCACTGCTCTCAAAAATAACTGCCTAATGGCTCTCCAGTAACTCCAGCCAACTCCTTAAGGGTTCTTGAGAACAGATCATCTGGAACAGCTAATAGAACTCATCCAGCCTTTTAAAGTGGTCTTTGATCAGCTCTTTCCTTGCCTTGCCCATGTTTTCAGTTGATTGGACTACTTTGACTCACATTCACAACAGCTCTCTCTACAAAGCACAAATCTCAACTGCTAACTAGTTCTGGATTTAGAGTGCAAAAAGTTGGGAGGGAGGAGAAAGAACGTCTGAAGCTAGAAGATTCAGATACATAGCTTCTAAGACCAGAATTGCCCTCCTGTATTCAGCTCATCACTGTTGCCTTCACCTGGTTGCCATGGAAACATCAGTCTCTGGTGGATGGCAAGCAACACTTTAGACAGAAGGTATCAGGCTACCATGGTAACACCAAAAAGAGTAAAGCTGCATCCTCTTTTGGAGTGAAAAACGAAGGGATGAAGCTGCTGGGGAAAGCAGGCTAGAAGAGACAGCCCTTTGGAAAGCTGGAATCTGACTTTAAGAGTGGGAATTAATTCAACATTTAATATGTGCAAGGCAAAACAATAATGAAAAAGATGTATGGTAGCCTCACCAAACTATAATTAACTAGGAATAGAGTTTACAAAGAATTGTAAATAAAGGCAGAATGAAACCCACAATAGGGCAAGGAATACTGAAAAAGATTAACTGTAAGAAAGTTCAGGGTCTACTAGGATAGGATTTTAACCAGCAGAAGAACAAGATGAACAAAGACTATGAAGGAGAAATTTCAGGATTGAGGGGACGTAGCTCAGAATACAGTGCCTGCCTAGAATGTGTGAGGCCCTAGGTTCAATCCCCAGTAACCAACCCCACCATCAGTGTCTACTGAGAATAGTGAATTTAGACAGGAAAACGACACTTGGCCATTGATTCCAAGCCCTAGCTCCCACAATGGTGCCGAGCAGGTGGTAAGGCAGGTGAGGTTAAGTAAGGTCAAGGGATCTGATGCCAGACTGGGTGGACTAGAATCCAGAACTTCCTGTGATAGTGGAACAAGTTAATCACTCAATCACTTTATCAACTTTGTTTTCAAAATTGACAATTCACCTTAAGACAGTTTTGAGAACAAGATGATTTAATAAATATAAAGTCATCAAACTCAGGCCTGACCAACAAAACCTGCAGACATAACAATTATCATATGCCTTTCTCCTTTTTCAGAGCCACAGTTGCCTCTTTTCACTGTCCAAGTATTACTCCTTTATTCTCATCAGACCTCCAGTCCTTCACAGGAAAAAGATGGACTGTGGTGTGATTTCTCTCCTCACATTTTTCACCCACTTCCCTCATCTAAGGGCCAGACTAAAGGTTACAGGTAAATGATAGCTCACAGCTAGAGTTGTTGGCGTCTGAAGAGGAGGCAGGCAGAATTCCTACGCCGACACACAGCAGTTAAAGAGAGAAAGTGGTTGCCTCAGGGAAGACAGAAGCATAGGTTCTAAGTCCAAAGTCAGGTGAAAAGCTTGAGAACTGAAGCCCAAGAGGGAAATTCTGTCTACTGGAAAAGAATCTGGGTCAGAGTTTTATGTCTGTCCCACCCATGCTGGGGTGGGAGAGCTGGAGGGAGGTTTCTTTTACCTGAGGCTGGGAACAGAGGCTGTTCACTGCCCCCCTTTCCACTCTGATCACCCCCTAAGGAGGGATGAGTAACGAGGCACTGAGTCACGCACAGTGACACTGCTGTCACCCACTAGATGCCATCACCTTATATGGGGTAAGACCAGAGCAGAAGTTGTCTTAGATGCTTCCTTCCATCTTTTCCCTCTAGCAAGAGGCCATAAGAGGAGGAACAGGGAACAAAGAGGAGTTGAGGTAGAAGGGCCAATACTTAGGAAAGCCAAGTAGCTAAGGACGGGAACATAAGGAAACCAAGCAGAAATGGAGTCATCTCAGCAGGACAAGGAAGCAAGGCTTGAGCACATCGTAACCTGGAATTCAAGCCAGCTATATAGAGTCCAAGTTCATGGCCTCAGGATGACTAACGAAATGGCCCCCACTGAACCTCTAAAGATGCATTACAGCCAAATCAATACTGTTGGGGGGCTGGGTCATAGCCAGCAATTCCTACTTAAAAATAGTCATCTCCTTCCCTTCCCCCAGGTCCAGAAAGCAAATTAGGGCAGGACCAGGGAGTATGGGTGTGTGTGTGTGTGTGTGTGTGTGTGTGTGTGTGACAGTGAGGAGCAAGTAAGACTGCTGGCCTGCAAAATTCAGGAGCTAGTCCAGAATCCCCCAGCCTTCTATGACAAAAGCAACATAACCCCAGAGACTAACACCAGCCCCAAACCATCACCCCACGTAGAAGTCTGAGAGCTGACAAATTAAAGCCTAACAGCAATTATCCATATTTTTAGCATAATAAAGTCTTAACATTCTGTTGCCATAGAGATCAGTAAAGAATGGAGGAACCCCACAGAACCCTGCCCCTGAATTCAGGTCTTCTCTTTTCAGCTGGTTCCTAGAGTAGTGAGCCAGCCTCTTTCCCACCCCTTGTTACACGGAACAGGCAGGGGCAGGTGCACCTCCTTCCCTTTACACGGGACTATTACTGAAATAACCAGCTCTCCAGAATCCTGGTCCCGTGCCTGTTACTCCAGGCAGAGCCACATATGAAAAGCAAGGGCTGACAAAGCTGACCAAGAAACACTAGACATCAGGTCAGGGGAGCCCTGATGTATATAGCTAATACCCAAAGTCCTTTGGATACTGGACTGAGATTTCTACTAGTGTCAAAAGGAGGCACAAAGTCGGCCCAACAGGGTTGAATGTGAACTTAAGAAGCTTCTCTAGTACCTAAACTCAAGATCACAAAACACCCCTAAAGAAAGGCACAGGATGTCCTAGTAACACTGCCATCTGGTGGAAAGACAAGATTTGTCCTTAAGCACAGAGCAGGAGCCTAGAAATCTGTCTAGTGGGCAGGTAGGTATGGAGGTGAGACAGTTAACATTATACAGACACACCAACTGACTCAGACCACATGGACAGCAGCCACAATATGGAGCTTGTCTTTTGTACAAAGTATACACACACACACACACACACACACACACACACACACACACACATACATGTATTTATATACACAACACAGGGTATAAAATCCAGTGAGAAGGGCCCAGGTAGGATAGGAGTGGCTTTCACTACTGAGGTTGAGGCCACAGTAGAGGCACACAGGAAGTGGTGAGTAGTAGCAGCCTCCCCTCCATCCTCCCACCCTAAACCGAAGGAACTGGGACAGACAAGTATGTAAAGGAAGATGAAGATAACAGAAAGGTACACCACCTTTTCCTAAACTCCAAAAGCCCCAGAGGCACCCCAATTGCCTTGCAGGACAGATTATTCCCATACCTCCCAGCAGTATCTTGAGCCTACAGTAGTAGTTCTGGGCTAAATAGTTCTGTACCAAGCTGAGGCCTAAGGCAGGCTTCACAATGCACATGTTCAAGCTGTCCTCCAGGGTCCTTGGAGCTTAAAACTAGCGCTTTCAAGGTATACACTCTACACTTCAATGCCTCTACATCCAGAAGTCCACCAGGTTTTCCTTAACAGATTACAAGGTAAAGGTACAGGGAAGGGAAAAAGGTTAATTTCATCAGTTAATGCCCCATGTCCTTCCCAATGGGGAAGAATCAGGAATCACTAAGATGTAATGGGAAAGGACAAGAAAGCCTTCTTGAGAGTCCATACAGAGGACAAACAGGTATTCAATGCAGGTGCAGATTCTGATCTCTTCAACCATGGGTTTTGCTCAACAAAATCCATTCCCAAAGGAGCGTGGCAGCAGCTCTTCTTCCCAATTCCTCCAAGAGTCAATGTCCATGCCCTCAGGATAGCTTGGTCCACAATATGGAAGACAGGCAGTAGCACAGTAGATGTGGAGAAGGAAGTGGCAGGATCCACACACCCAGGGAAGGAGTGCGTTAAGCCACTGATTTACCTGTGGCAAGGAAAAGGGGATGGGAAGCCAAAAGAAAAGCAGAAACGAAAATAAGCCATCTACCCACTCAATCACATGACCAACTCTCATAGGTCAACCAACAAGTTCAAAGCCATTCAGTTGACCCACGGCCTGCCAGGCACAGATTCTGAGAACTATGAGGAGCCAGGATGTGTCAGTTACCTCCTGGCACAGACTTGCTCTCAAAGCCCCATTTAACACCTCCTAATCTCACCATCCGAGGAAAGTTGCACCCTCACTGTAGTACAAACTCCCAGGGCATCTGACCTAAGATCCCCACTGCCCCAAAACAGTTGCCTGAAAAAGACCAACTGATTCAATGACAACAATTTACTTCCCTTTCTCTTTCCCTCCTTTTCTTTCCCTTTCTTCCTTCCTTTCTTTCTTTCACGCTACAGATTAAACCCAGAGTCTTGTACATGCAATCACTTTTTGATCTTTAGCTTCACTATGAACTGAACAATGCAAAAAGTCTATCATCTACAGGGAATAGGCTGACAGACTGTTTTACAAATGGGCATATAAAATGGAAGGCAGGCTGAAAGCCAAAGCTCCTGGATTTTTAATTCATTTTAACTTTTAGCTCTAAATCAAGTACTAGAATCTGAACTCCAGAGCCCTGGCTTAGGAGGGAACACCCTCACGTTGACAGCAGCCAGTACCTCCACTCGCACATACACACCAGTGCTGCTAATGAGGAGACCTGCAGAGGGCCTCTGCTTCTCATCCCTTTTACCAGCAGCACCTTGGTATGATATGAAGAGGGTTTCCAGTCTGCTATTTCTGTGTCAAGGCCTCTGATCTAAAAAGCAGCAGCAAGTCTGAAATGGACACTTGTCACTATGGAATCATCAACCCCACAGCTGGCTTTGTTTACTCTGGTATTAGCTGTCCAACGGCCCGTGTGTGGTACAGACACTTGTTAGGTCAGTGGTATAGGTGGCTTTCCTTTACAGGATGCTTCTGAGGTGAGCAATTCCCATAACAGAACATAATTTGGGCCAGGGATTTAACTCAGTGGTTCCGGCATCTGCCTCACAAGCACAAGGGCCCAAGTTCGATCCCCAATACCAAAAAAAAAGAACATAACTTACTACCCGCTGCCCTGTGGGCAACTGTGTGGGGGTGTGTGGGGCCTGGATTAAGCCCAGAAAATAGCAGCTTCTATTGGATTCTGTGGCTGGCAGTCAGTTCTGGGCCCAAAGTCAAATGGGGCTGGAAGAACCAGTTACAGGCAATGGAAATGAATTTGCTGGAGTGTTAAGAAAGGATGACTTGCCCACTAGCAGGTAGCCTTGCCATTCTCCCTCCAGTATTATTCTAATCCAAAGAACCTTCTAAATGGAGAATCTGCTTCAAGTGGGGCAGTGCTATGGGAAGTACGACTCATTATTCCCACTCCTACCTTGACAGTACACCAATTCTATAAAGCCTGTCAGTAAAAGCCCATATGTAACCTCCCTCATGCCCCCAACCTTTTAGCTGCAGCCTAAACTCATTACTATTACCCAAAAAGTGATGCAGCATCCAGGAAGCTGGCTGACCACTGGGACACTCCCATACTGGGGCCACTGACAGAGTGTAGGAACAAAGTCAAGATCTCAAGCAATGTACTCATCTCAAGTGGCACAAGGCTAGTCCACACTTCAGGCAGCAGGGTTTATAGAGCTTATCAATCATTTACAATTCCTAAAGGAGGAGAATGAAGCTAAGCTGGAAAATCAGACAAGTGGACAACCCCCAAAGTAAAATTTAAAAGTTAAAAAAGACTAGACTCACCATAATGAAACCATAACCTGTAGAGTGGCCTGTCTGAATCCTTCATCAGGACAATAATAATCTTTTCACTAGCCTACATCTTTAATCTTTCTTATAGACTATTCTAAATACCTCAAACTTTCTTTCTTTTTTTTGTACTGGGGATCGAACTTGGGTCCTTGGACTTAAAGAGGCAGGTGGCGGAACCACTGAGCTAAATCCCTGGCAAACATTATGTTTTTGTTTTGGTACCAGGGATTGAACTCAGGACCTTGCACTTGTGAGGTAGGTAGCAGAACCACTGAGCTAAATCCCCAGCCCCAATACCTCAAACTTTCTAGCCAACAAATTACATCTTTCCAAATGCAAGGAATGTTTAATTTTTAAGAGATTAAAAAAGACAAAGGCCATCTTCTTTTTTGGTACCAGGAATTGAACTCAGGGCCTTGAGCTTGCCAGGCAGGAGCTATGCTGCTGAGCTACATTCCCAGCCCAAAAAAGGCCATCTTCTCCCAAAACACTTTTTCTAATTTTTCCCAATCTGGACCCTCTTATTTGACTTTTTTTTTTTTTTTTTTTTCTTTTTTTTTTTTTTTTTTGGTACCAGAGATTGAACTCTGGACCTTGTGCTTGTGAGGCAAGTGGCAGAGCCACTGAGCTAAATCCCCGCCCCAACTTTTTTTTTTGAGACAGTGTCTTGCTAGGTAGCCCAGGCTGGCCTCAAACTCAAAGCATACCTCCTGCTTCAGCCCCCCTAGTGCTGGAATTACAGGCATGCACCAAGATGCTGGGCTAGGGCATTATCTGATTTCATTACATCTTATTTATCTGCTGAGTAGCAAGGAAAAGACAGAGGCTAGCTTTCATAGGTTGGAGCCATAAGTCCATGATGTGTGCTGAGCTAATCACAGCCAGGTAAGTCGTCACTCACCGCTCCCCCTTTTGAATTCCTTTTGAGGGTTCTCTCTCTCTTTTTTTTTTGTCAGTACTGAGCATTGAACCCAGAGCATTTACATTGAGCTACAGCCTCAGCCCTTTTAATTTTGTATTTCTTTGAGACAGGATCTCACTAACTTGCCCAGGGTAGACTTGAACTAACAACCTTCCTGTCTCAGCCTCTCGAGTAGCTGGGATTACAGGTGTGCACCACCGCACTAAGCTTGCTTTCATTTCCTACTCACTTTGCCAAAGGGCTCAAAGATGCCCTGAAGCTTGTCCTCAGTGATACTGAAGTGCAAGCAGCCCACATAAAGACACTTCAGTCCACCACTACCCCTCTGCAGGTTGCTGCCCATGGCTGCCAGTCGGTTTTTTCAGCCTGTGGAAGGAGGAAATATATGATGGGTCATGTTCCATATTCCTCCCCACATTACAGTCTTCCACTGGGTCAGTTTTTCAACCTACTCACCTGTGAGGCCTGTACAACAACAGGCACTCCCAGCAGCCACTGCCCAGTCAGATCAATGGTCAGTGGCACAGACTGGAAATCACAGAATTTCACATACCAAGGAATGCCCTTAGATCACATGAGTTGCGATCTGAAAAGGAACTATCCCAGGGCATAAAGGAAATCCTGAATTGGGCATAATGAGAGACAGATAAAAGATAGGCTACTCAGAAGAAAACTAAGATGAGAAGGTTACTTTGCCAATAGCAGGAAAAAAGTCCACCAGATTGCGAGGCCAAATACACGCAACTAACTGCAAACAGAAACTATGCGGGCATCACGCTCCTCAGGGCTCAGATTATCAACTGGCTCCCTAAAGAGTAATGCGATGGTACTGCCCCTCTCAAGACTCAGTCACTTTCTCTAGCTAACCCCCAAGTAACACACATCCCTGCAGTCCGGCTCAACCAGGCTTTCACTCATACTTCACAATCCCTAAATCAGGGCTCACGTCAACTCACCTGACTGGGTTCTTCTCTCTGAAATGAGGACTCTTACTGCACCCATACCTCTGCCTAAGGAAAAATGAAAAGCAAAAGGAAAACTTTATTCACACTGGCCTGTTGCTTCTCACAAGTAAACTCTTAGCACAGGCTGAGCATCCCTGATCTGAAATGCTACAAAATCCAAAACTATGCCACACCGTGTGTCAACATGACCCACAAGTAGAAAATACCAAATCTGCAGTTGCAGTCAGAACAAAAGCAAACTGCCAGGCCTGTAATCTCAGCACTCAGGAGGCTGAGGTAGGAGGATTGCTACAAGTTCAAGGGCAGCCTGGACTACATATTGAGTTCAAGGCTAGCCTAGACTACACAGAGACCTTATCTCAGAAAACTAAACAAAAACAAAAGCAAAGGCATAATAACAACTGTAGCTTACCCTCACGCTATGTGTGTTAGGTGGCAACATGCAATGTAAATAGAATTTTGCACTTAGACTTGGGTCCCACCCCCAAGGTATCTCATTACATATGCAAATATTCCAAAACAGGAGAACCACAAGTCCCAAACTTGTCTGGTCCCAAGCATTTCAGATACAGGGTACTCAATCTGCACCACCCCTACAATGACCCAGTATCCTACCTATCAGGCAGGATCCATAGTACACTTCTTGCTCTAGCAGGTTAAGATACGAGTGATATTATAACATAAAGTGATACCCAGTAGCAAGTGGAAGACTCCTATAGGGTACAGGACCCTCACGCCGCCAGTCTGACTTTGTGACTCACTTCTATGCCAACGGTCCCAGCTTTGGCTGTGGTGTCACTGCTGCCAATCACTTCAGCTCTGACTACTTCTTTCACAACGTTGATTCCGGTGTTGACTATGACTATGGATAGAAACAACTGTGGCCTTTAACATATAGCCTTCCATAATATCTTCCCATTTTAATAATTCCCCAAACCTAAAAGGCCCCATTAATTACTGACCTGCACTTTCTATCCCCGCTTCTACTATGGCTCCGACTCCTCTTCTTCCTGTGAAAGAGAGTACAAGTTCTTGCTACTGAGATTTCATTCTCTCTCCCAAGGAAAAGGAACGAGAGTTAGACCAAGCTAAAAGAGGATGCATCGAAGCTCAAAGCCCAGAATACGATCTGGCTGTGGTTCACTGTGGCTGGCGCAGTACCAACAGACACACAACCCCAACCACTCTCAAGTGCCCGTGCCCCTCCTTCCCCCAACGCCAGGTAAAAACTGGTGCTTCCAGTCCAAAATTCTCTTATTATTATACTCAGATGAAGTATGCCAATGCTAGAAATGATCCACAAATCTTCACCGGAAAGCAAAGGCTAGATCATTAAACCAAGTTACCATTATTCCCATGACTCAGTGGAGTGGAGCCGTCACTAAAAGTCATCCACCTTGAGAGCAACCACATCCTGTTCTGGCTGCTTCTCCCAATGGACGCAGTTGTTTCCCTTGCCCGAGATGTCAATGGGTGTCTTTACCCCATACTCACTCACTTGTGTCCCAGGTACCACTGCTAGGACTGTCCTTTTTAACCTCTTTCCTTTGCTGCTCGTCCTGAGTTCACCAGGAAAATGTCACAGGGTACAAGGCAGCAGACACAGATTCCACTGGGCAAAAGGAATAAAGGCAAGGAGAAATCAAAACTCTCAATTATCTAGCCAGTTTCGAGCACCCAGATCGCCTAACAAAGGGAGTAACAAGAGGAAGCAAGGAAGTGCTTCCAAAAGGAAGGGATCAAAATGATAGATTTTTATGTCAAAGGTCAGTTATCCAACATTTGTTCCACTGACATTATTTCCCAGGAGAGTCAGAAACTTGGTCTAAATCTGAGGTACAGGGACTGTTTACTGTCACTCAGTTACCCACCAAGCTCACTCCATGCCCACCCCAGGATTTTAGGGCCCTCTCTAAAAGCACAGTCCTTGAGTTCAGGTTCCCAGCAAAGATTACTGAGACTGTACCTTTTACAAACAGTCACTGGACACAATAAGCAAGCAGAGAAAGAGGATTCATTCACAAATGTTCAAACTGAGGGTCTACAACTGCGCTTTCTTATTAATCCAATTCCAGGAGTGAGTGGGGAATATTACCTGCTCATTATCGGGAGCTTCCAGCATGGCCTCAATTATTATATCAAAGTCAGCAGACACCATCGTGTTAGAGCTGAAGAGAGGATATTGATGCATAAGAATCTGACATATTTTTCCTCCCATTTCAATACCACATTCCCTTTTCTCTTCAAGAAACAGACTTTATAAAAAATTTTTTAAAAAGTAAAAAAAAATTGGCCAGGGATTTAGCTCAGTGGTTCTGGCACCTGCCTCGCAAACGCAAGGACCCAAGTTCGATCCCCAGTACCAACAACAACAACAACAACAAAAAAAGAGTAAGAAACAGACTTCAGAGCCAGGAGTGGTGGCACACGCCTGTGATCCTAGTGCTCAGGGGGCTGAGGCAGGAGGATCATTGTGAGTTTGAGGTCAGCCTGGGCTTCATAGTGAGTTCAAGGCTAGCCAGAACTACATAGTGAGATCTTGTCTTCAAAAAAAGAAAAAAAGAAAAAAAACAGACTTCAGGATATATAAAGTTCTGTTTCTTGAACTCCTAAAGGATTTTACCAGATGCTGCTTACTCTAGGTTTATTTTTGCACAGTACAAATCTGAACTAGTTCTGCTTTGCGGTTTAGAAATGATCAAGAGTCTAGAAAGAGACTGAATACCTAGGCAGAGACAAAATACAGTACAAATTCTTATCCTGTGGAAAGAAAATATTAGAACTCAAAATTACTGTTCACTTCGGGCTGGGGAGTTAGCTCAACAGCACTGTGCCTGCCTTGCAAGTTCAAGGTCCTGATTCTATCCCTCATCCAAAAAAAAAAAATCACTATTCACTTCATAAGGAATACTAGGCCTCCACTGTATTGTTCAAAGCTCTGAACAAATAACTAGTTTAAAATGTAAACCATAAAGCAGGCATATATTTCCAATAAAAAGGTAAAGATGCAAGATTAAAAATCAGAAGAAACCAAAGCAACATCAGAATGATACAGATTTTCATTAAGTTCTTCCCCACATACTCCAAGAACTAGTGACCAGCACCTCTAACTAAGCATTTTCTGTCCAATACCAACTAGAGTTTAGATAACTGGGACAGGCTAACCAATCCCACTTGGAAGCATATCTGTTCAGCAAGCATGCAGAAACTACCCTGCACCACAAGCTTTCATATCTAGCAACTGTCTTCTTGGCACATATCTGTCAAATAGGAGAAACAAAAGATACCAACAAAATTAATAATATTAAAAATTATTGGGCCAGGGATTTAGCTCAGTGGTTTGGTGGCCTGCCTTGCAAGTGCAAAGACCCGAGTTCAATACCCAGTACCAA
>NW_022900929.1:46778765-46792851 GCF_012274545.1 Fukomys damarensis
AAAAAAAAAAAAAAAAAAAAAAAAGAAAAAGAAAAAGAAAAGCTCCATTAAAAAAAAATTATTAGTCTGGAATTAATGATACAACATGGATAAATCTCAAAATAATTATACAGAGTAAAAGAAATCAGACCAAAAGTGATTCCATTTATATAAAATTCTAGAGCCAGGGATTTAGCTCAGTGGTGCTGCCACCTGCCTCACAAGCGCAAAGACCCGAGTTTGATTCCCAGTACCAAAAAATAAATAAATACATAAAATTCTAGAACATGCAAACTCATCTATAGTAACAGAAAGCAGATCAGTGGTTACCTGGTTAGAGGAGAGCAGGTGGTGGAGATGGAAAGGATTCTAAAAGTGCATCAAAAAACCCCTTTATGAGTAACAGTTTTATGGATGTTTATACATATCAAAACCCCCAGAATGTACACTTTAGTTTTATTGTACACCAATTACATACACATCAATGATGCAAAGAGGCTGACAAAATCACTTTTCATAGCCACAAAAGCTTTATCTTCTTTAAAGCAGCTAATATACCATCTACTGATGCAATTCCTGGTTACCCTCAGAGCCCACACCCTGATATGATGACTTGGTAAGTGAAAATAATTACACCCACCACTGATAGTACCTACAATTGCTAGGCACTGCGTTGGGCACATTATAGAGAGAGGATTCTTGGAAAAGAGTACTTGGAGCTGAATTTAAGGCTTAAACTGGAAATCAAGACAAAATTAAATAGGTGTTATCTAAAATCTAGTGAATATCTTACAGTAACCTCACATTTCAGGCTCCCTTTGGTAGCACATACAACCTTATTATCTACTTACCAATCAAAGGCAATATATGCTGAAAGCAGATAATGTCTGATTCATTCATCCAGATTTTTTTTTAAAAGACAGGGTCTTGCTATGTAATTCAGGCTGGCTTTAAACGAATATGTAGTACAGACTGGCCATAAACTTGTGGCAATACTCCTGACTCAGCTCCCAAGTACTGAGATTGCAGGCATATGCTACCATGCCCAGCTGAATGATCCATTTAGATCTTTAAAAGTGAGGTTTTGTGAACTGTCCAAAGTCATATAGCTCATAGGACCTCTTGATCATAGGTCTTCTGACTCAGTCTAATGTTCTAGCCAGGTTACTTCTCTCTCATATTTTTATTTTGTTGGTGTTTTTGGTTTTAGTACTAGGAATCAAACTCAGGACTTTGTGCTTGCTAGGCAGGTATGGCGCCACTGAGCTAAATCATCAGCCCTCCCTCTCATGTGGTTTACAACCTAACTTTAAAAGAAATAAAAGGACTGGGAGTAGTGGTACACACCTGAAATCTTGGCACTCCCAGCTCTTGGAGAATGCGATGGGAGGATTCTAAATTCAAAGCCAGCCTGAGATAGAAGCAAGAGTGTATCTCAAAAAGAAATGGAAAATGAAACAAATTCAGCTCTTATTTTCTTGTTGCTAGGACAAAATACCTGACATCCACAAGTTAAATGAGAAAAGGTTTACTTTGGCTCACAGTCTAAATTTCAATCCACAGTTGGCTGGCTCCAAGGCAGGGTAGCACGGCAGAGGAAAAACCGTTCATAACATGGCAGGCAGGAAGCAGTAGCCTTCCTCACCTTTTTATATTCCATCCAGCTACTGAAGATGGGGCTCCCCTCTTCAGCAATCCAACACCCAGTTATTGTTCCTATAATCCTGTATCACACCAATGATTGCGTCACCTACCCACAGCCCTGCCTATGAGCATGTCTTCACATCTGGTGGGCATCTAGATATAGGCTAGATATTATTTATTTCCAGGTTCTTTCTTTCTTTTTAAAAACCTGATATTCATTACTTAATTTGTAAAGCTTCCATGCAAACATTTCATTCCTGGCATCTGAATTACTATGAAAAGGTCTTTGGGTTTTGTTTAAGTGGTTTTACACTAATGGCTTCCACTAAATAATTTTACATAGGCACATGTTAACCTCTCTGAATCTTAATCTCATACGAATCTTGTTTGAAAGGCTCAGTGAAGTGTTCCCTTCAGTGATTCTGTTAGGCCCAAAACAGTCAAAGAAGGGGAAAAGTTAAAAAAGAAAATCTACCTTGAAGTTGGAAAATGAGGTACCTTTGTACCTTTTTTTTCCTTTGTCTTAATCTTACCCTTTTTCTGTGCTTGTTCTCTTTCTGCATTTTACTTTTATGTTGAAGATAGGTTCTCAGAATCTAACATTACAATTCAGACTTCAATCAAACTCTATATTCCTAATTCCACTGTCCACTCATGCCCAGTGTCAAGTTCCTTGGAGTCAATTTTGACTCGTCTCTTTCTTTTCTTTCACTCATCCTACAGTTGTCGTCAAAGTTGGTCAGCTTCTTTTTATGATTTTTGAGTTATCTACTTCTCTTTCCTTTTCCTTCTTCTCTGGCTTAATACTGGCTGGTTTCCTTTCCCTTAGGAGTTTTCAATTGGCTCCTTTACTTCTCCAGTAGAAGCAAGTGGTGTGATAAGTCATCTTAAACTTTCTTCCTTGAGTCCTTGAAAACTGTGTAAGAATTGCTTCTCCATTCTCAGGATGTTGGATAACAGAAATGTCCCGTTCACCAGTTTCAATCCATGGTTGACTATTTCCAAGGCAAAAACAAGATGGGAGAAGAAAACATGTTCAATGAGTGGCAGCCAAAAAGCAGAGAGCCTATTTTCTTGAAGTATTGGGGAAACCAGGGCCTCTACACTGAGCTAACCTCCCACTCATCCCACCTTTTTTTTTGTTTGTTTGGTACTGGGATCAAACTCAGCACCTTGTGCTTGTGAAGCACTATAACTATAATAGTACATAAGATCCTAATGAGATAACTGACAATGTGAAATAGGAAGAAAAGGGCTAACGGTATAGGGAAAGTGAGAAGGGTAGGGGAAAGGTAATAAGGGAAAGAAAAAAAATAAGAGAAATT
Source organism: Fukomys damarensis (assembly GCF_012274545.1). NCBI lineage: Eukaryota > Metazoa > Chordata > Mammalia > Rodentia > Bathyergidae > Fukomys > Fukomys damarensis. Next base: position 46,781,714 of record NW_022900929.1, read on the forward strand.
GAAAAAATGGAAATAAAATGTTTGTAAATGGGGAGGGGAGGAAGGGGTGAAGGGAGGGCAGGGACAAGGGGAAAAAATGAGAACCAAGACCTGTCATGTAAAGGTACAACATCCAGCCGGGCGTGGTGGCATATACCTGTAATCCCAGCACTTGGGAGGCTGAGGCAGCAGCATCGCTGCAAGTTCGAGACCAGCCTGGGCTATATAGTAAGTTCCAGGGCAGTCTCAAGTACATAGTGAGACCCTGTCTCAAAAAAAAGTACAAGATCCCAATGATGAATGTAACTGTACTGAATACTTAAAAAGTACCAATAAACTCAATGAGATAAAAAGAAGTGATTGAGGGCCGGGGATTTAGCTCAGCGGTTCGGTGGCCTGCCTTGCAAGTGCAAGGACCCGAGTTCAATCCTCGGTACCAAAAAAAAAAAAAAAGAAATGATTTAAAAATCTATATAAAGACAGTATTTTTGCTGAATAATAAATGTAAGGGTACAAGATCCCAATGATGAATGTAACTGTACTGTATACTTACAAAGTCCAGTAAACTCAATAAGATAAAAAAGGAAATGATTTAAAAGTCTGTATAAAGTCAATATTTTTGCTGAATAATAAATGGCTATATCCCTTAAAAAAATAAAAAACCTCTGGACCTTCAAAATATTCCTTTCACTCATTTTAACTGCTAAATCTACACAAATTTTCTAAGAATTAGTTTTTGCAGTATTCCTAGTCCTCTCTAAATAAATGCTTTTGGTTGAACTGCTTTTTTTGTTGCCAGATGTGGTAGCGTATCGTTGTGATCCTAGCACTTGGAAGACTGAGGCAGGAAGGTCACCAGGAATTCAAGGCCAGCCTGAGCTACGTAGAGAGTTCAAGGCCAGCCTGAACTTCTGAGACTCTGTCTCCAAAAACAAAAACAGCCAGGGATTTAGCTCCAGCTCAATGGCACCATGCCTGCCTTGAAAAAGCAAGGTCCTGAGTTCCAACCCCAGTACTTGAAAAATAAAAACAAAAACACTATGTAGTTCAGGCTAGCCTTTAACTCTCAGCCACCTTGCTGTCTCAGCTTCCCCAGAGGTGGGATTATAGGCATACAAATCACACCAGGCTCAAGAATTCATGCTGTTGGGCTGGGGATATAGCTCAGGGGCAACGTACCCACCCTGCAAGCGCAAGGTCCCAAGTTCAAGCCCTGGTACCAAAAAATAAATAAATAAATAAATAAATAAAAGAATCAGTCACTGTTAAGTGAAGCTACATACCAGGGGTAACAACACAGCAAAAACCAAACTTTTTACAAGTTTTCTATTCTCTAGAGATAAACTCTATGTATGAAATGTTTACTCAGAAGTCAGCAATCTTATTCAAATACATATTTAGTCATACACTATATAATAACATTTCTGTCAACAATGGTGTACATATATGGCAGTGGACTCACAAGATTATTTTTAAAGTTTTTTTCCACTACTGGGAATTGAACTCAGGACCTTGAACTTGCCAGGCAGGCATGGCACCACTAAGCTAAATCCCTAGTCCTATTTATTCTTTTTGAGACAAGGTTTCATATGTAATTCAGGCTGGCCTCAAACTCAGGGCAATCCTGCCTCAGCTTGGTGAGTGCTGGGATTACAAGCATGCACCACCATGCCTCGAAGGCCAGTAATTTTCAAATTCTCTTTATGTCCTAATTAATGGGTTAAGGTCCATTCCATCCCATCCATATATACACTATATTCTTTCATCCCTGCTCCAAAAACTATATTAGAAGCCTACAATTATGGCTGGCTGTGCTTAGACTTTTAACATCAGTAATCCTAAAACCCAACCCACCACATAAACCCTATTGCCAAAGGGGCAAAGAAGAGTGAAGTCCACTGCCACCCAAGTTCAGGAACAATTCACAAAACGCCGCAGTCCCACAGGCGATGGGGGCACCATGTCCTGAGTGAACTCACTGAGCTGGGCACAAACACCTCAAAACTGAAGGTAGCTTAATTAAGAACATAACAATGAGAAAAATAAAACCAAAGAGAAAGGGACAAGAAAAGTGAAAATAGAAGGAAAACATGGGGGGAAATGACTGTATTTGAATAAATGTAGATGTCTATACACGAAAAAAAAGTCAGATCATGTTTAACTCAAAAAACAAAAACATTGCCTGCATGACTGCTGTCTCCATGTGTAATAAACCAGATTACTCTTTTTCTTTATTGTTTTTGGGTTTTTTTTTTTTTTTTTGAGACAGGGTCTCCCTATGTAACCTAGCCTGGCCTCAAATTCGGGGTGATCTTCCTACCTCAGCCTCCCAAGTATTAGCAAGAAGATCGCTGAGTTGGAGGCCAGCCTGGGCAACATAGTGAGCTCAAGGCCAGCCTGAACTACATAGCGAGTTCCAAAAATAGGGCTGGGTATTTAGCTTAGTGACGCCGTGCCTGCCTTGCAAAGACAAGGTCCTGAGTAGTAAATAATAAAAAATTAAATAATAAAAAATAAAATGAAATGATCCGGTAAGTAATTTACTGGTATCTTCTCTGCCAAACCAACATCTCAGTACTCAATCCTCACCATATACCTCACCATATGGCCTCACCATATACCTCCAGAAATCTATGTCTGAAAAAGTTAAAAGTCTTTTAACTTTTTTTTTTTTTTTTTTTTTTTTTGGTGAGGATAACACAATGAATGTGAGTTTTCAGGGTACGTGAAAACGAGAGGGGAAAAAACTGTTATTAAAAACAGGGTGTTTTTGCCCAGACTGGACTCGACTTTGCAATCCTCTTGCCTCAGCTTCCCAGAGTGCTGGGATTACAAGCGGCGGCCACCACGCCCAGCATAAGAAATCTCAATTCCCTCATCTGCCTGAGTGGTGGCACAGGTGACTGAAAGCACATGTTTCCTCTCAAACTGCAAACGGTCGACGTTCCCTCTCCAATAGGGATGACTTTAGGGATGACGCTGCAGGAAGTGGAAAAGATCTAAGCCACTGGCATCCTTGAAGCTGCATCGTTATCGGTATAGGAGGATGCCTAACTCTAAAGTTCTTTCGGTGGGCTACATTTAGATAATGAATATGTCCAGAACACAATAAGCAAAAACCCGTGTTTTGTTTTTAATTTTAAAAGTAGGCCTGATTCTATTAATGAGTTTTTTGCCTGTGACGTCAGGCGAGGTGCCACTCAGCAACGTCATACATAGGTGACGTAAGGGGGACAAGGTTTGGGGGTTTCTCACCAGTTCCGGGTCCCCGCAGGGGGAGTTCCGGTTTTCTCAGTTCCTTTAGGTGTGTGGGGGGGCGCGAAGTTCAGCTATTTCCTACAGTTTCAGCTGTGAAAGCAGCACTGCAGCCGGAGCTGCTCCTCTTCCCGCAAAATGGCGAAACCTCCACTATCTTCCAGCGCCTTTCGCAATCTGCGCATGCGCCACAGCACTAGGCGCTGGCTCTATACCCGCGTTTTTGGCGCAATATTCCAAAATACAAGTTTTCATTGGCTTATATCCTAGTTGTGGGTGGAGCTAAACTCAAGTGTTTCTTAGGGCACAAACACCTCAAAACTGAAGGTAGTTTAAGAACATAACAACAATCAACTTTCCATTGATTGGTTAATGCCTCACACTCAAAGGTGAAAGCCTTAGTTGGTAGACGCCCATCACTCCTACCATTGGTTAAGTGATTGCGGAAGGCGGGAGAAACCGGATCAAACAAGAGTGAAGGACCTCGGCAGGGGTTCTAGCTGTTGTTCCGCTGCCTGCCTCGCAAGTGCAAGGTCCTAAGTTTGATTCCCCAGTACCAAAAAAAAAAAAAAAAAAAAAAAAAAAAAGAGTGAAGGACCTACTTGTCCCACTCCAGATTCAACGCTTTGAGCAGAGCCAAAGAAGGATGAAGAACATCTTTGGCTGTTCCTAGTTTGATTTGCCAAGTACGTGCTCTTTCCAGAGACGGCTTTGTAAAGAGCAGTTGCGCTTTTTCACTTGGGGAATGCGGAACTCCACATCCCCATTCTGAGCAGGTTCTGTACCCAAACCTCTGGACCATCGCCTGCTGAACTCAGTACTTGGGACCTGAAAGTCTTCTCACAGACTAATCTGCCACAGAACCTGGTCCCAGAGGTTACATACCTTCAGCTCAATCAGTTCCCCATATACCACCCACTTCAAGGGTAAAATTGAGTTTCTTAGGTAGCGTAGTATTTTGACCACTAACCAGAAAGAACTGATATCCACCTTGTTTTGTTTTGGTTTGGTTTCTTGAGACAGGGTCTGTCTAGTTCAGACTGCCCTGGAACTGTGTAGCCCAGGCTGGTTTTGAACTCATGGCGATCCTCTTGCCTCAGCCTCCCGAGTGCTGGGATTACAGGTGAGCGCCACCACACCCAACTTCCACCTTCATTTTCTAAGTGTTTCCAAGACCCCCTCCTAGAGACTTCATCTGCCAAATATAGCTGACAAAAGCTTCACTGGTTAGTTGGAGGACCTGTGCTCCAGTTGTCATATGTACTGATACATCATTCTACAGACTTCCTTCTGCAAAATGGAAGTTGGACTAATGATCTTAGTATTTAAGACTAATCCTGTGTGGTGTTTTGTTTTTGTTTTTCTGAGACACCCTATCACATCTAGCCCAGGCTGCCCAAACTTGTGATCCTCCTGCTTCAGCCTCCCAAGGGCCGGGATTATGAATGTATGCCACTATGTCCACCGTTGTGATTTTATTCAAATAAAATAGGTAGCCTCTTGCTGAAAGTTTCTCTTCCGAAGGGAAGCTGGTTTCACTATCACAATTCTCTGGTGTCTCCTCCCCAGAGCCTAACCATGGATCCTAAAAGACAATAGCTCACTGGAAGCTGGTCAGAAAAGCCTGGATGCAAGAGTCCAAGAATTACATGTTTGTGTGTGTAGTGTGGTTCCAGGGATGGAACCCAGGGCCTCAGGCCTGCTAGGCAAGTACTCTGCCACTCTGCTACACTTCCAGGTCTCACTTGGTTTTTGTTATCATTGTTTGGTGGTACTAGGGTGGGGATCCAGGATTCACACTGAGCTACATCTCTAGCCCATTATATTTTTAAAATATAATTCTGAGATAGGATTTGCTAAGTCACCCAGGCTGGGATCCAACTTGCAATTCTCTTGACTCAGTCTCCCAGAGTGTTGGGATTACAGATAGAAGCTACCACAACCAGCCTCTCACTGTTTCTTTCTTTTCTTTTCTTTTTGGTACTGGGGATCCAATTCAGGTCCTTACGCTGACGAGGCAGGTGGAAGAACCACTGAGCTAAATCCCCGGCCCTCATACTCTGTTTCTTAAACTAGGTTCTTTGGATCTTAGCTAAGGACACAGATCTGAATAACATTCCTGGGATCTAAGTGAGGTGAGGAAAAGGAGGCGAGGGGCAGCAGAGTAGTGCAGGAAAGAGCCATAACTTCACTTTATTTGTATTTCCTCTTATGCAAAACCATCAAAACAAGGACAGAGGAGGGCAGGGAAAGGGCTGAAGATCGTTCAATCACATGTTTCAGGGCTATTCTACGGAGTCCTTAAGGCTGAGTGCCTGTTGATGCAGCTCCAGATCCAACACTAATTCCTTACACACTGGCCCACTTTGTAGAGTGCTGGCTTGAGCCCCGCAATTAATTCTTATCCTTTGCCCATCTTGATGTAAGGTAGGAAAGCAGACTGGACTGCTCCTCTCTGATGGGCAAAGGGATTCACAGATGTACTGCACCCTTAGGTGTACTGCACCTTCTGTGCTAGCTAGGCAGAGCCCAAAGCTGCTTCCAAGGCTCTAGACCCTTGCACACAGGCCTAGAGGCCAATGGTATATGAGCGGCCTGTGGGGTTGTGAATAGCAGAGCAGACTGGTGCTGTCACAGCCCATTCATACCAGACCTTCTTGGAACTGCTGCATCGCCAGAATCGCACACAGATGGTCTGGCCTTCATGTACCGTAATGGGCTGCTGTAAGAAGGAAGACAGGGAGGTTCAGGGTAGAACTAATGAGATAGATGGAGCAATACTTAGAGGAGGTGTAGATGAAATACATGAGAGACTACTCCAGCCCACAAACACACGTATCAAATCTATCAATAGGAGACAATCAAACACTGACCAAATAAAGGTGCGCTGGGTGCTGTGAATATGTACAGGGTGCCATGAAAACACCTATGAAAGGGAATGCTAACCTTGGCTAGGAGGTCAAGGAAAGTTTATGTGACAGCAGAAATGTTCAAGGAGACCTGAAAGATTACTTAGCTGGGTGGAGAAATGAGCAAAGAACTTTACAGGTAAAGCAGAGATGTGGGAAACCTGAGGCAGGAAAGTCCCAAGTAATACAGGAACCAAAAGAAGGCTTACAGGGTTGAGGCAGTGGGAGCCACAGAATAGCAGCTAAAAAGGCAGGCAAAACTATACTAATTCTTATTAGCAGAGATGCTGCAAATTCTGGCCTTTATTCCAAAGAGCACTGGGAAGGCACTGCAGAGATTTACACAGGAAAAAGAGAAGATCAGAGCTGTTAAAAGATGACTCCTGCTCAAAGCAGAGAATGGAAACGTTGAGGCAACTGCAGATAACCCCAACACCAAGGAGCAGAATATGGGTCATAGCCAAGTATCACCATCGGGGAAGGAAGGAAGGGCAGAGCACCAATGGCAAAACTGACTCCTTCACCCAGTCTTAAAGGTAATTCCTACCTTAATGGGGAAGAGGATGGGAAACCATGAGAACATCCCAGGAGAGTGAGTCTCCGGATGGATACCTGTGTGGACAAAACAATGAAAAAATGAAGGTCCCCACAGACTCTGGAACTCCCCCTGAACCTAAATGACACATGTACACAAGCTGCCCAGGCTGTACACCCTTGGACCCTGCCATTCCGTACTGCGACTCACTCAGAGTGATGTCCTGATAGAGCACAGTCTCAAAGTAGCCTGCAAAGCCATGAAGCACTGTGTTCACCTCCACAGGAAACTCCAAGGTGCAGTAGCGGTTGTTGTCAATCATAGGATCTGTCAAGAAAGAACTGGGTGGTGGATGAGGGGCCAGAAGCCTGGACAACCTGGTAGAACGTGAGCATGGTCCAGGAATGGAAGCCTAGCTAGGGCAGACTCAGAAGAGCAGTGGGAGAAAGCAGGCGGGTGAGCTCAGACTTCGCTAGTCAGAGAGGACAGCCATGCAGGAACCTACCTCTGTTGGGATGGCTGAAGGTGAAACAGGGTTGGGGAGCAGAGAGCTGGTGGAAGTTGTGCAGCCGTACCACGTAAGGCATCTCAAACTGGGCCTGTCCCGAGTGAGAGGGGGAGAAAGAGAAGGAGAGCTGCAGAAAACGGACAGGACGCCCACTTCCCCAGGGAAAGAAGCTCAAGCCCCAAAGACACAGAAAAAGAAGAAAACAGTTTCACTTCAACCACTCCCCCCGCCCACTGCTCCTTCACTTTAGTGGAAGAAAGCTATAGGACTAAAGGCAAAGTACTTCTTTCGGGCAGAGAGACGCTCTCTCTTTACCTCAGGATCACGGTCCTTTTCTCGACAGGCTCGGACCTCATTGTACAGCTTGGAGGAGGAGATGGGAGCCAGGAAGGAAGTGTACTCCCCTGGGATGCTCACACCATCATCTGCAGAGCAGGGGTCGGATTAGTTCCCAAGGGAGGAAAAAACTCATGTCTCCCACATCGAAACCGGCCAAGGCTGGCAAAGGCACAGCAGGAAGAGACAGCTTGATATTGTCACATTCCTAGGCTAGTCTGCTCCCAATTCCTCTCATGGGAGATTTCACTGCTAGCTTAATTTGCAGTCACAGAAGATTAAAACTGAAAGAACCTAAGATACTCAATCATGTGTTTATTTTAATAATGGGGCAAGTCCGGAGGCAGGCTTTGGACCCTGTGTGAATATAACAGTGTACTTAACGCAAAGATGGCTACAATATCAACTACATGATATAGTCATTATGAGACTTGTTGATGGAAATGTCATTAGGTATTCTAATCTGGTGGTTCTGAACTTGTGTGTGAAGTCACAAAGTTCCACAAAAGTTCCTGATGAAAGCTAAGCCCAAGGTACATCTGCAAGCTCAGGGAGTCCGTAGTCCTCAGGTAAAGAATCTGCTCTACTCTCCTCCCCTCAAGGGCAGGGAGTGGTAGCTTGCAAAGTCATGATTTGACCCAAGTCCAACCATCACCCCCTAGACCCTGGAACCTTCTCCCAGCCTGCTGCCCGCTTTATACACCCCACCCTGAAGACACCTTTCAGGAAGTGCTGTGCTCCATCCAGACATTCAGGTGACAGCTCATTGTCAGCAAAGGAGCCCAGAAGCTCACTGACAATTATGTCTGCTTTCTCTGGAGCCGCCCATTCCCTCATGTCTGATGACACTACTGTCACCTGGCTCCCCCATTCTTCAAACTGCCAGTTCTCTAGCCTGAAACAGAGATCGTACAGGTGAGAAACGATGTTACGGAAAACGGGCAACAGGGACAAATTTCCCAGCAGGCAGGTTCCTTCCTACTCACGTCACCACAGCATTTGGGTTCTTCTCCACAGCATACAGCTTTATCCGCCGGTTAGCCTGCTTGGCAGCCCGCAGGGAAGCATTCACAAGGGGACCCCGGCCTGCTCCCAGCACCATCAGTACCCTAAGAAAGGGGAAGAGTCAAGCATATTCAGCATATCAAGAAATAGGCACACAACTCCCTGGGGTTGCAGGGAAAGCACTCACTGGACATTGGTATCTTTCTCTTCTTCTGGTACTCGGTCTAGCAGACACTTATAGATGGCCTGGAGGAAGGAGAAAAGACCTCATGGCTAGAATCCCAACTCCCAAGGTTATCCAGGCCCTGTGTACCTTCCCAAGCTGGCCCAATACTGTACCTGCTGGTACTGAGAGTATTTGATGGGGTCCTTTTCAAACACTTCATATGTCTGAGACTCCAAATTGTCCATCAGTGGCTGATGAATGGGAGGAAAAGACAAAGTAGGACAGTCAGTTCCTATCAAAACAATGCATCAGTACATCAGAAACTCACTGTCAGCTGGGCAAGGTAGTACAAGTTCAAGACCAGCCTGGGCCACTTACTGACTTAATGAGACCTTGTCTCAAAAATAAAAAAAGAGCTGGAGATTTTGCTCAGTGTGAAGGCCCTAGGTTCAATCCCCAGTACCATCAAAACAAAAAACAAAACCTTCCTACCTTCTCCTGAGCTTCAGTAGGATTTTGGGACATCTTCTCTCAAGAGGTGTTTCCCACCCTGCCTCCTGTATCTCAGTGTACTGCAAACTCACCTGCAGTGGGGACTGCAGATAGTCTTCATAGCCCTTGGCAAAGAGTTCGTAGGCATTAGGTGGAGGGCGGTTCTGGCTTAAATATTCCAAGTACTGGAGGTAGGAGCAGAATTCCTTCTCTGAGTGGTGGTTGGTGCCTGTGATGATGAACTGCACCTCCAACTACAAGAGAAGTCAGACCATCAGACCCAGCCCTGGACCAAGATTCTCGGATACTGTATTATGGTTCATGCACAAAGACCCCTACCATAAAATAAGGCCTGGAACAACAGCTGAGTATATGCCCCCAAACCAACAAAAGGAGCCTGAGCCTTCCATGAATGTAAAATGCCTTCTAATACAATATGAGCATCATCCTAACTCAGAGGCCACAGGAATCCTTGCTGTAACTTCTAAAATAAAATCTGCAAATTTGAGTTTTCTTCCTTTTGACAGGTTTCTGGGGTGCCTACTGACATTTGCTTTATTGTTCTCAAGACACCCAACTTTCCTGAAATTGCTCTCCAGAAACCAGAGGAAACACATTATACACAAAATAACAGGAATAGCCAGACCACTGGGGGGAGAAAGCATCATACCCAAAATAACAGAAATAGCCGGACCATGTTTAGAACCCTTCCACCTACCTTGAGGAGCCGGAAGATCAGCCTTTGGTGCATCTTAGAAAGAACAGGAAATCCCTTCTTGTTAGTCAGGAAAATGCTGGTGGGAAGAATGGCTGCTTTGATGGGTTCCCCGAGCCAACGGTCAATGACATGATTAGATGGGAGGTCAGCCCCAATTTCAAGAGCTACACAAGGGAAGAGAAAGACCTGTCAACCACTGTCAGGCAAGGTCTTTCTTGCTCCTTTGCATAAGGTCTGTTTCCTATTCTTAAGAACAAGGTAGACAGGGCCTGGGAGCACACGCCTATAACCCCAGAACTCAGAAGGCTGAGACAGGAGGCTCACTGAGAGTTGGAGCCCACCCTGGGCTACATAGTGAGTTCAGCCTAAACTACACAGCAAAACCCTGTCTCAAAAAAGAAAAGAGGTCCGGGGATTTGACTCCGGAGATTTGGCTTAGTGGTTCCACCGCCTGCCTCACAAGTGCAAGGGCCTGAGTTCGATCGATGGCACCAATAAATAAATAAATAAACAAATGAAAAGAAAAAAAGTAGAATAAGGCATAGGGAAAATAGTCAAAATGCTGAGTATATGTGAAACTGCTCATATTTTTCCTGGGCTGGAAAATGAATCCAGGGCCCTCTCACTGAACTACATCCCCAATCCTTTTTTTTCCATTTCCTTATTTTGAAAACAGGGTCTCACTTAAATTCCCCAGGCTGGGATCCAACTTGCAATCCTCCTGCCTCAGCCTCCCAAAGTGCTGGGATTACGTGCATGTGCCACCCCACCGTACTGCTGGGCTTTACTGATTCTTATTCATGAGAGATCATACCTATACCAGGATCCTCAGACTTACCTACTGCAATTCTCTTGCTATAGTCACACAAGGTCCGGAAATTGTGCCACCTGTCCAGTCAAATACAGAAAAATATTGTCAAATAAATATGGCTCTCCTATCATCATAACTCAAGGAGACCTTCCTGTTTCCACCCATACTTCCCCTTACCTTACCCCTTGCCCCGGTACAGCAGCAAAAGGAGACATACCACATCCATGTTTTCTCCTCCCCACTGTACTCCTCTGAGTGTGTAGTTGGTGCATTTTCAATTATATCATCTCTCAGGTCCTCTGGTGCAACCAAGGGTACCCGCATCCAGAACTGCACATGATTGTGTAACAAACTTAGAATTCTGTTTTGAATTCAAGTCCAGAAAGCTTTCCCCAGTTAAAAATGTTTTTTGGTTTTTTGGGGG
>NW_022900929.1:46792971-46819911 GCF_012274545.1 Fukomys damarensis
TTTTGGTTTTTTGAGACAGGGTCTCACTATGTACTTGAGATTGACCTGGAACTCACTATGTAGCCCAGGCTGGTCTCGAACTCACAGCGATCCTCCTGCCTCGGCCTCCCAAATGCTGGGATTACAGGTGTTCACCACTCACCCTATAAAAATATCTTGACTCAAACCTCAAATTGTCCTTGTTTGAACTGGGGATTGAACTCAGGACCTTCAACCTGGGCTAAACCTTATTAGTTTTTTTTTTGGTACCAGGGAATGAATTTGGGTCCTTGATCTTGTGAGGCAGAAGGCAGAACCACTAAGCCAAATCCCCGGCCCTATCCTTAAGTCTTTTTTAACGTGTTTTTTGTTGTCTATTTGTTAATTTTGAGAGAGAGCTCAGTAAGTCACTAAGTTACCTAAGCTTGTCTTAAATTTTTGATCCTCCTGTCTCAGGCTCCCAAAGTGCTAGGATTATAGGCATGCAACACCATGCCCAGTTCAAGGCAATCCCTTCATATGCTTTTCTTAAATTGTGCCTCTAAGTCTCTTGTACATATCCTTTTGCAAATATCTGCCATGTTTTTATTTTAATTTCGGCTGGAAGTAATTATATATTCTACATGGGTCTTTGCGCATCTAGGCAAATGATCTACCAATGAGCTATGCCTCCAGCATTGTACATTCTACATGTTTGGGATTTTTTTAGTTTAATTTTTCTTTTCTTTTTCTTTTTTTATTTTGGTACCGGGGATCAGACTTGGGTCCTTGAGCTTACAAGGCCAGCGGTGGAACCACTGAGCTAAATCCCCAGCCCAGTTTAATTTTTCTTTGAGATGCGATCTTGCTGGCCTTCAACTCATTTTAATCCTCCTGCCTCAGCCTCCCAAGTTCTAAAATTACAGGTATGAGCCACCATATTCAACTATTCTATATGTTTTGAAAGTCTACATATGGTTTTTATTTTTCTTCTTTCTTTCTTTGAGATACAGTCTCACTGTGTAGTTCAAACTGAACTCACTTCGTAGCCCAGGCTGGCCTCAAATTCACAGTGATCCTCCTGCCTCAGCCTCCTAAGTGCTGGGATTACAGGCATGTGCTATCATAGCCAGCACTTTTCTTACTTATGTATATATTTAGCAGTGCTGGGGATCAAACCCAGGGCCTTACCCATGCTGGGTAAAAGTTCTACTAATGATTTACACCTCCAGCCCTGCCTAATACTTTTTTTGGGGGGTACCAGGGATCAAACTTGGCACCTTGCGCTTGCAGGGCAGGCGTCAGAACCAGTGAGCTAAATCCCCGGCCCTCTGCACAATACTTTTAGGTACGGGGAATACTGACATTTCAGTTCTGCCAAATGCACCACTGTATGGCTAGAGACAAGAAAGTACTTAGCAAAGCCTAACTATGATGACATGTAACTGGGAACAAGCTATTCAGCCATACCATGGAGGAGTGGTGGCCAGTGTGGATGTGGTTGGTCAAAACTCTGGCCAGGTTTGTGTTATCTTCCTGATTAAGAGGCAGCAGGAAAGCTGGAAGACCCAGATATGCCCCAAAATTCAATTCCTGTAACATGGCCTGGAATGAAGATCAAGAGGAAAATGTTAAGTGCTAACAGTCAAATCTTTTTAATTGCATCATATGAACTGATTTACTTTGATATACCAAGTTACTGGGGAGAGGGATGACTTCCCATCCAGCTTGGTGATAGAACTAATCTTTAGAAATATCATCAGGAGAGATCAGTCTTACCGCCTCAGAGTTCCTGCGGATCTTCTCCACTTTTGAGTCTGGATGAATCCATGGGGAAAGCTTTCCCACAATTAGCGTATTCCAGTCTGCATTCCCCAACCCAAGAGAGACAAAGATTGAATGAGGCTCAAGACTTTACTTGTTCAATTCCTAGTTCTTAACAGGAAATAGAAAGTAGAGATGAGAAACAAAGACTTTTTTTTTTTCTGTCACAGATATGGGATAGCCTGATGCACAATAGGGAGCTAAGGCTTTTAGCAATAAGTGAGGGAAAACAAGAGTTATCTATATCCCAGGTACTAACCAATATATCCAAGTCAGGAAAGGAGGAGAATGAGGGCCCTGATAAAGCATAAGTTGTTACTGCCTCTAATAGTTAAGGGACATATGGGATGGGTCCCTACCCCTTCCTGACAGCAGTAGGTCTGATCGTGTCTGGGGGCCAGGCCGATTCTTAGCAGGTTCCTGAGTGAACTCCCTCTTGAAACGCGGGTGGAAGACAGGCATGCAGAGGAAATCAAACCTACAACCGCGACAGACCCAGAATCATCATGAAAAGTGAACAGCAGTGCCCAGAGACCCAAGCAACTGGGTTTAGGCTACCTTGATTTTCCACAGCCCTTTCAGGAACCAACAGTCACCCCACTGGGCTGCTGATGTCAGCCCACCTTGGGGCATATCACTTCGGTTACACAGTGCTTCAATTTTTCCCAAAAACAGCCCACAGAAAAGATGAGTAAGGAGAAAGGAAGGAAATCCACGCCAGGTAGCATCATTTTTTTCTTTTCCATACTGTCACATTCAGATCTGGCCCAATATTCCTCATGCTTCCCCACTTAAGATTAACCTCTTCTCACCCTTGCCCCCTAACTCTTCCTCCCACTCCCAGACAGTATCATCAACTTCCAAGGCCCTAGAATATTGACTGTACGTCCCTTGAGTTTACCCAACAACTCCCTCGACTTTTGGACTCAGTGACCATACACCCGCTGTAAGTTTCTTTCCTCAAGTGACTTGGGGCTGAGGCTACTCCCCTCCGAAAGTAAGATTCCTCAAGCCTTCATCCCCTACAGGGGATGACTAGTCTGCCCTCTCCATCCCAAGTTTGAACTCCGCATTCCTCTCGCGGAGGTGCGGCCCTCACCCCTGCTTGGCCACAGCCCCCAGTGTGTCCGCTATTTCGGGGACGCAATTCAGATCTCTCCCGCTGGACACGCGGCTTCCACCAGAACCACCGACCGCCATCGCCGCCATCTTTTCCCTCGCGCTGTCCACGCCGGGATTCCTTGATACCAGCAGCCAATCACAAACCGAAAAGGGTCCCCCATAAGGCGGGACGAGTCGCCTTAACAACCGGAGCGTCTGCCGCAGCTCGCTAGGTGGAGGCGGTGGGAACTGCGCAGCTCTGCCCGCCAATTGGAGGATTGGACAGTGACGTCCCGCGTGGCTCCCGAAGTGTCCACCAATCTCCGGGGCTGATCAGTGACGAACTTTAGTCTCCCAGAATGCCTAGTGTATCTGTAGAATTCTTTGAGACTACACGTCCCATAAATCCCTGTAGTATAAACTTGAAGTGCAATCACTAAGCAGCCCGTTTATGTCTCAGGGCCAGTGGCGCAATGGATAACGCGTCTGACTACGGATCAGAAGATTCCAGGTTCGACTCCTGGCTGGCTCGTTGGGACTGGTACTCCTTTATTGCAACCTTAAGTAAACTCGTGGCCGCAAGGAGCTATTTCTAGACTTTATTTTGTTTCTTAGCTTTTCATTGCTTCATTGTCCCTTCACCCTCACAGTTTCAGTTCTTAAATTGATTATGTAGCTATCCTTTGTTGGCTTTTCCTGTCATTTCCCGCAAAGGTATTTCTTGTGTCTTTTTTTAAATTCATTTCAATACAGAAAACTGGGTTAATGGATGAGACTGTCAAAAATGGGCTGTGTCCCTTTACTACATGCTACGTTTTAAATAGACTGGCTCAGCCAGTAGTTTCTAGCGATTCTCTATCTCAAATACAGAAGATGTAAATAAACACACACACACACACACACACCTGAAAACAGAGAGAAGACCAAAACTCACAGTGAGAAACAGGGAAAGACCCAGCGAGGGAAATGAACCCCCTGAAGGCTGAGAGCCCACAGATGTTGAGGAAGGGGCAAGGAAGGTGGAAACAAGACAGCAGAAGGCGTTGACAGGATTCAGGGAGCGCAAAAGGCACTGAAGTCAGAGGCGATGCCTAGGGCTAGCTCTGTGCAGGGAGATGAGAGGTTTAAAAAAAGTATTGGTGACGAATCTATGGCACCAGTGCCACAGCGGGCACGCAGAGCCCTCTGTCAGCGGGCCAAGTCGCTCCAGCCAAGGTCTGACAAATTATCAGCGTGCATACAATAGCAAAAATCACATTAATTGTGCAAAAGCATACCAAATGCAAACTTTTACCTTTCAGTAAAAAGCTGTATCATTGAAAGCTGTTATTGTTTTTCTTTTCAGACAAAAGATATTAATGTATGAGTTGTTTTTTCCTAAACTAAAAATCACAATTTTTGGTTTAATTGGACTTTGCAATAAATAAGCGGGCACTTTGCGATAAACAAGTGGGTTTGGGGCCTGTCTCTAAGAGGTTCGCCATCTCTGATTTAGAGCAAGTCAGGGTTTGGATTGGACGTGGCTGACTTGGACGTCTAGGGGGCGCTGTGGAATAGAGAGTGATGTGAACAAGATCTCAGAACCAGAATCGCCGAAAGAAAAGTAATGACTGAAGCCTTGACAGTAAATGAAATCACCATGGTCCTTGAGGGACACAGCCCTGAGAAATAGAAAAGGTGTGGCTAGGATATGTTCTGAGGAGCCCTAGGTACAACGTAAATGTCCCAAAAGGGTGAAAGTCAGAAAACCAAATAACTAAGAAAAGGCACCATGACGAGATTGGAGGTGCTTTGTCCCACGCTATTGCTACTACTACTCCTACTATTATACCTTTTTCTGCTCCAGAATCCTATGCAGCATACCATATTATACTTAGTTATCATGTCGCCTTAGGCCCCTCTTGTCTGTGGTAATTTCTCAAGACATTCCTCACTTTTGATGACTGATGGTCTTGATGCACAGTGATCAGGTGTATTGTAAAATGTCCCTCTATTGGAATTTGTCCCTTGTTTTTCTCATGATTAGACTGAGGTTACGCATTTTGGGAAGGAAGATCAGAGAAGTAAACATAATTTTCATCACATCACATCAAGGGTAAATACTGTCACCATGACTTACGGGCTGTCGATGTTGACCTCCACTACCCAGAATAGAGACTGCAGGTGGCATCCATTTCTCACTCTAAAGTGATTTGTCTCCTTCCCTCTCCCCCTTCCCCAACTTTCCATACTGTGGTCTTTGGAAGGAAGTCACTAGAGAATGACCTATACCCAAAGAATGGGGCGTTATGTTCCCCACTTCTGTAAGGTGGGAATATCTACAGAATTCATTTGGATTCTTCCCTGCGGGTCTTTTCAGTAAGTTGTTGACCACAGGATATGGGCAAGTGTAAGAAATAAAAAGAATTGTTGAGGAGGTTCGCTTGTTCTCTGCCCCAGCTGTGCCCAACCAAACTCTACATTCACAGAAGACTTATTAGATGTTATTTCTTCTTCCGAAGCTAATTATCTGAGTGGTGGACCATCTGCGCTCCTGGCATCTCACTCCCAAAGTCAAGCTGGTGGCTGCTCTGTTGGTTGTTAACTAACCCATCCACTGGTAAGAGGGAAAGAAGAAAACCTGTGAAACAGTAATGTCAGTTTTTCCACTTGTTAAAATAAAATTATCTGCAAAAGGAGCCGGGTGTGGTGGTGCATGCCTGTAATCCCAGCACTTGGGAGGTTGAGGCAGGAGGATCTCTGTGAATTTGTGACCAGCCTGGGCTACACAGTGAGTTACAGGCCAGTCTCAACTACATAGTGAGACTCTGTCTCAAAAAATCTGCAAAAGGTTTGTGGAATAAGAACCTAGAATTTCTGACTGACCTTAAAGTAAGCTTCCATGGGCTGAATTTCATTTGTGTTGTCTTTGTTTTTTTTCATTCAAAATGGCCTCAGCCATGTGGCAAGCACAATACTGAACGGTTCCCAGTGATCCTGTTCCACACTGCTCCTAGTCTTTCCTATAGCACTTTCCTACACCATAAAAAATAACATGTAACAGAGAACCTGTATACACATTGGCCCCAGGTCCAAGGCTTTCAGTCAAAGCTGTGACAACTCTGCCATGCTCTGCTGCCTCCACACTGAACTCTTGTGCTCAGAGGCCAGTGAATCGGCCTTACACTATGGGGTGCAGGCCTTTGCTCCGATGAAGATAGGGACAGAAGAGCAAATATACTGGGTGAGACGAGGTTATGTTTTCCCATCAGAGACAGGAACCAGCAAGCCAGTGCACTGGAGACTTTCTGGAAGGGAAGGCGCCGTCCACTCCCACCAGCCCACCAGCATTCCCCACCTTTGAGCTCCGCTCTTCTATTTGATCCTGAATTGTTTCCTTTGTTTAAACACCTTCGGTAAAGGCTCTTTTCATCTCCTGTTGTGCTGCCTCCTCCCTCCTCACTCCTTTCCCTCCCCAGAAGCACTTTCACTCACTTCTCTGCCTGCCCAGCGAGCCCAGCTCTTCAACACTCAAATAATGGCCCATTTGACCCTCCTCCTGCTCCAAATTGCTTCTTCACAATCAAAGCTGTCCTCTAGCTACAAAAGTGGCAGAGTTACTGAGGCAAAATAATCTGTGCCAATTTGCATTTCCTTCCTTGTCATCTCTATTATACAGTATTTATCTGTCAAAATGAATAGAAAGCAAGAACTATTCTGAACACAGAAAAAGATGAAAGACTACCCCATTTATTTATGAAGCTAGAACATATCTAATATCACAACTTGTCAAAAATAGCACTCCAGAAAGCTGTAGCCCAATCTCACTCATGGATATAAATGTAAAAATCCCAAAATACTTAGTATTTTTAAAAAGTTTAACAGTTTATTAGCATAGTAATCATATAACACAACTAAGTAGAACTTACTCCAAAAATTAACACAAGGTTATGGCATTAGGAAATTTATTTATAAAATGGATCAAAAATAAACCAGACCAGCTGGGCGTGGTGGCGCATGCCTGCAAACCAAACCCAAAAAACAGCATTTGATCATTTGTAGTAGTCAAAGAATAAAAATGGTAAGTCAATTCCATTTGCTACAAATATTTTTAATAGTCTTAATATTCTTCATATAAACCCATATATGAGCCAGGCGTGATGGCACACGCATGTAATCCCAGCACTTCAGGAGGCTGAGGCAGGAGGATCGCTGTGAGTTCGAGACCAGCCTGGGCTGCATAGTGAGTTCCAGGTCAGTCTCAACTACATAATGAGACCCTGTCTCAAAAAAACAAAAAAACAAACAAAAAAAACCCAAACCCATATATGTATACATATATATGAAGTCAGCAACTTAGGTAAAGATGAAATAAAACAAGAATGTCTTATCTATCACTGAATGATTTAATATTACTCTGAAAAATTCAATATAATAATACTGGAGAAAGGGTTATTACTTTCGGAAAGGGAGCAGCACATTATCACTGCAGATAATGTGGCTGAATACATAGAAAAATCCACCAGAATCAATTTAAAAATGATGAAAATTAATACTAGAAAGCAGAGAAGTCAATCGCTGCAGGACAAATATAGCATAAATCCATGGTTTTCTGACAGTCTAAGAAGAACCAGTTAGAAGACACAATTAAAATATTGAGGCTAGAGATGTAGCTCAGTGTTAGAGCACTTGCCTAGCATGTGTAAGACCCTAGGCTTAATCCCCAAAACTATCAAATAAATAAATAAATCCCAATAATCGATAAGAGCACTGCCTGTGGAAACAGGTAGCAAGAGATTAAATCCTGCTTATCTGTTTACTAACCATGCGACTATAACCTCTGGCTTCAGTTTCCTCATTCACAAAAAGAGAATGTAAATAACAGCTCTTATAAAGCTGTCATGAAGATTAAATTAGGTAGTATACTAGAGATTTTAGAATCTACCCTGTACATAATAAACCTTCAAACATTAGCTGTTGTGGCTAGTAGTTTCCCCATTCGCCCTGGTAAGAATAAGGCCACTGTGAAATAATCAGCTACGGGGATAGGAAGTTAGCTCGGTGGGTCCACCACATGCCTTGCAAGCGCAAGGTCTCGAGTTCGATCCCTGATACCCACAACAAAACAAAAGAATTCCAAAAACTCATTGAATTAAAAAATAATTTGACTGAAAAAAAGTGAGGTGCCTTCATAAATAAAATTATAAAATTTTTTCAAAGATGTCTTAGGAGTCTGAGAAAATGAAGCACACCACATTCTTAGAAAAAATTCAATCCTATAAAGATGTCAGCATTTACCAAATTAATTTCTCACTTTTATGATATCCAATCACAGTTCTGCCTCAAAAGCACAAGGACCTGAGTTTGATCCCTGGTACCAAAAAAAAAAAATTTTTTTTTTTTAACTCTTAGCTCAGTGGTTCCGCTGCCTGCCTCAATCACAATTCTTTTTTTTGTTGTTTTGTTTTTTGAGACAGGGTCTCACTATGTAGTTGAGACTGACCTGGAACTCACTATGTAGCCCAGGCCAGTCTCGAACTCACAGTGATCCTCCTGCCTCAGCCTTCAAGAGAGCTGGGATTACAAGCATGTGCCACCATGCCCGGCTTTGTTCTACTTTCCATCTGCAGTAAAAATCAAAGAAGAAAAGCTCAAGAAGAAGAAAAAGGAAAGGGAACTCTATATTATTAGATGTTTACCTCAAATCCTTTATGAAACATGCAATATATAAATAAAGAGTTATAATTGTAGCTGGTACAAGAACAAACAGAATAAGCCAGGTATGGTACTGCATGCCTATAATTCCAGCTATTTTGGAGGCTGAGGCAAGAGGATCACAAGTTCCAGCCTGGCAATTTAGCAGGATCCTGTCTCAAAAACTGCCTGGCATAGTGACACATGCCTAGCACTCTGGGAGGAGGCTGAGGCAGGAGGATTCTTAAGTTTGAACTGAGCCTGGGCAATACAGCAACTTAGCAAGAACCTGTCTTAAAATAAAAAAATAAAACAGGGCTGAGGATGCAGCTCACTGTAACAGCTCTGGATTCAATCCCTAGTACCACAAAAATAAATAATAAAATAAAGTAAAGAAAAGCCAGGGATTTAGCTCAGTGGTGCCATCACCTGCCTCACAAGTGCAAGGTCCTGAGTTCAAATCCCAGTACCCCCCTAAAAAACCGCAGTTCACTAAAATTAAAATTAAATTATTAAAAACAGTGAGAGCCAGGCATGGCGATACATGCCTATCATCTCAGCACTTGGAGAGCTGATTCAGAAGAACTTCAAATTCAAGGCCAGTCTGGACTACATAGTGAGTCCTTGTCTCAGATTCTACTCCCACCCCATAAAATAAAAAAGTAAAAGGGCAGGGGATGCAGCTTAGTCATAGAGTGCCATTGATAGCCCTTGGGTGGGGGACTAAGGTTAGAAATGTTAAGTGACTACAAACCTAGGTCAACTGATTCTAGGGCCTTTGATTTTTTTATTTTATTTATTTTTTTAGTTTTTACAAGGTCTTACTATGTAGTTCACACTGGCTTTGAACTTACTATATAGCCCAGGTTGGCCTCAAACTTCTAGCAATCCTCAGCCTCCTAAGTGCTAGGATTGCAGGTGAGCAGCCCACACCCATCTAGGGCCTTTGATTTTTTTTTTTTTTTTTTTTTTTTTTTTTGGTACTGGGGATTGAACTTGGGTTCTTGTGCTTGCAAGGCAGGCCACCAAACCGCTGAGCTAAATCCCCGGCCCCTAGGGCCAATCTTGAAGTCATAGTGATCCTCCTGCCTCAGCCTCACAAGTCCTGGAATCACAGGTGTGTGCCACCTGGCTAGGGCCTTTGATCTTAACCATAAAATACTTCATCTATGAATTTCCTTCTAGAAAGTAACCCTTGCCAATCTTCCCAAACTAGGACAAATATTAATTAAGAGAAATGCTTAGTGTAGCATTTTTATAATTATTAAAAAATGTACAACAAGTTGGATACCCTATAGGGATATGATTAAATAAATCATCCATACAATGAAATCAATGGTGTCAAAGAAAAATTTAATAATGTAGAGAAATGCTCATGCCATTAAATGACTCAGATTACATATTCTACACATAGAATCACCTCAAGTGAAATAACCTTTTCCAAATTCTCTATCAGAGCATATTCACAGTGTGTGATTTTTTTTAAATTTATTTTTTATTTTTTGGATTCTTGGAGACAAGGTCTCACTGTCACCCAGGCTGCCCTTGAATTCACAGCAGTCCTCCTGCCTTAGGAATTACAGGCATGCACCACCAAGTCCAGCTATTAACTAAACATTTTTAAAAACTCTGAGGGCTGGAGATTTAGCTCAGTGGTGCTGCCACCTGCCTCGGAAGCGCAAGGTCCTGAGTTCCATCCCCAGTACCAAAAACAACAACAAAAAACCCTCTCCTCCCTCTGTATTCCTGGTCTTAAGGCTTTTCTACATCCTTTCTTTCAAAGCCCTAGCCTTCTCTGTAGGCTTCTGTAGTTGTCCAACCTTCAACAAATATTCTCACCTCACAAAATAACAAGACAGCCCTCCTAGCCAGACTAATATTTATGAATAGGCTCAACCACATGCCAGACACTTTAAATGTATCATCTCACTTAATGCTCAAGGTGTAAGTTTCGAGGTAGGAATTTAATACTTCCGTTGTATAGATTAGAAAACTGAGGTTAGGGGGTCTGGGGATAGAGCTTGGTGCTTGTCTACAGTGCTTGTCTACCGAGTGGAAGGCCTTGGCTCTAACACCTAGTACTGCAGAGGGAAAAAGAAAACAGTTCTGCTTAAATTAAACAGAAGAGTCAAAGGAAGAACCTAGTTCTCCTGATTCCTAGGTTATTCTCCTTTCCTTTTTTCTTCTCTTTTCTTTTTTTCCCAGTACCAGGAATCAAACTCAGGACCTTGAGCTTGCAAGACAGGTGTGGCACCACTGAGCTGAATCCCTGGCCACTTCTTCTTTTTTAAACAAGAGCATTTCCCAAAACTTGGCACAAGAACCAAAATATTCTTAAGGACTTCCTTAAGTGGCATTCTGTGTGAGGCCAGATTCTCCTCATTGACTTCGACCAAAGCCACAGATCACGACAAAGGGAGGTCTGCATGAGAATCCAGCTGTTTCTGCTAAATTGGAGGCAGGGAGCTCTGCTAACATGAAAACAGTGCCACCTCGTCCCACTAACATTGGTTCGTTTTGGAAAATAGCGATGTTTTCCTTAAAATGTGTTATTTATATTAACATGCAATGGCTTTTTAAAAAATGATTAAATAAAAAAATTTTTTTGGTACTGGGGATTGAACTCGGGACCTTGTGCTTTTGAGATAGGCAGCAGAACCCCTGAGCTAAATCCCTGGCCTAGTAAATAAACATTTTTAAGGGTTCTCACTTTTAATTTTGAATGTGAGAAATGCTATAGATAAAACTGAAGCTCTCTGGAGTTCTCAGAAATCACTGGGAGAGCAAAGTCATTCTGAGGCGCTGAAGACTGAGAACACTCTACCACCTGCCGCCCAGGAGCCTCTGCTGTTGCAGATGGCATCAAACACCCTTCTGACACCACGGAGACTAGGCCGGCCCAGAAAGCACCTTGGCTTGTTTTTTAAAAGTTGTAATGAGGTGTTTGTGGAATGACAATCAGGCAGCAAATTTTGAGGTGGCCCTCAAAGATGACAGGATTGTTTTTCCCAGTCCTGGGTATTGAACCCAGGGCCTTCACATGGAGCTACATACCCAGGCCTTTTTAAATTTTGAGATGAAGTCTTGCAACATTTCCCAGGCTGATCTCCAATTTGCCTGCCTTAGCCTCCTGCCTCAACTTCCCAGAGCTCTGGGATTGCAGGTGCGGGCCACCACACCCAGCTGATGGTAGGATTTGATGAGCAGTTCTCACCAGGTGGTTAGAATAGCAGCCAGCAACCGGAAGAATGAGAGGGCGAGTGAGCCTAGGATGAGTAGAGGGCATGGGGAAGCAGGGGCAGAAAGTGGAGCTGCAGCTTGAGGGCCTGAGTCCACAACCAAACCACACCGACTGTGTTTGGTGTGCAGTGTGCAGAACTAAACTGCTTTGCTCGAATGACAAAAGGAAGTGAAAATTACAAAAGACAAAAATTTTGCAAATCAGATGAGAGATTTGGCAGTGGTGTGCACATGAGATGGGAGGATTCAGGACAATCTGTGGGGGCTGAAATGAGGGCCTGGTGGGATGGAGCAGTGGAGGGAAGGTGCCCTTGGCGGTAGGGCTGGTCTCTCCAGCGCAGTACACCGACGTCTTCAGGTTCAGGACCTGACCCCACCGTGTGGGCCGCGAGCCCCATTTGTTGGCAAGCTCTGCTGCCCCTCAATCTCTGCAGTGCTCACCAGCTCAATATTTAAACTGCATTTTCAGTGTCCATGAGAGGACTGCACCTGTCAGTGGTGGACGTCTTCATGTGATCTGTGAGTGTCCCCTTCACAGAGTCAGGGGACCAAGGAAGCCAAATCCATAAACACAGTGTTGCCAGGTATGGTGGCACATGCCTGTAACCCCAGCACTTGGGAGGCTGAGGCAGGAAGATCACTGTGAGTTCAAGGCCAGCCTGAGTGAGCTACATAGCAAGACCTAATCTCAAAAAAACCCCAAACCAAACCAAACAAATAATGTTGCTTGGAGCATACCAGTTCGCACCAGGTCATCAAAGCATCTTAGGATGGCAGGTTCTGGAGCCAGACTTCCTGCCAGGGCTCACCGGCTTCGTGGCATTGCATAAATTACCTGAGCTCTCCATACCTTCCTCAGTTTCCCCGCTGGTAATGTGAAGACTGTAATACTAGTCAATCTCCTAAATTTACTAATACAATTAAATTATCTACTGCATCCAAAGTGCTTAGGAATATGTGGTACCTAATAGACTCGAAGCTCTTGTTTTATGGAGAGGAATTACAACTAGGGCTTGTTCCTGCCCTGTAGCCTCTCTCTGCAGGGACCAAACTCCTACCTCTAATTCAGGTCCCTGATTCCTAGTTCAGAGTCTCTTTCAAACAGGTCAGGGCTGGATAAAAACCAGAATGCCCTGTGGGCCCAGGAATTTAATGTTGATTGGCTTAATCTGCAGTCCCAGATTGTATGGATACAGCTTAACATGACCACAGCCATCTTGAGCTGCGACAGGCATGGTTGCCCCAGAGTAACCCCAGTCTTCTTTTCCTGCATAATTTCCCAGCAAATTATAGACAAAACCATCACAGTGGTATGTGGAGTTTTAATACCAGACACTGCCTCCAGTGAGGTGCCAAACTTTTTGATAACTAGTTTAGATAAACCAGGTAGATTCCAGCTAGTATGAAACCACTTTTGTCCTGACCCGTATGTACACCTCTCTCTGACCCTAATTCCAAGGATCCAATCGGTCTTGTGGCTGCCAGACACACATTCCATGGGAAAGTCCCACAGTAAATTGCACTCAGCACAACTGTGGATCCGTCCCCCTTTCCTCCTTCAGCCTCCTGAAACCCTGGGGCCTGTATTCATACACTAGGGATGGACCGCTCCAGGGCAGTTATCTCATCAAACTCTAACCTAGCTGCTGCAGTGAAAGTGTGATGTATGTGTACTCAACAACTACAATTGTTTTGCAATACTGAAAATCAAACCAAAGGGCATTGTGCCACTGAGCCACATGCCTATCCCTTTTTACTTTGAGTCAGGGTCTCACTAAATTGCTCAGATCGGTGTGGAATTTGCAATCATCCTGCCTCAGCCTCCCCAGTGTCTGGAATTAGAGAATGAGCCACCACAACTGTCTTACAATCAGTTGATTGTAAGAAATTACATTCTTGTGTGTGTGAGGTACTAGGGATGGAAAGCAGGGCCTTCAAACTGAGCCAAGCTACATCTCCCTAAGTCACTAAATTGCCCAGTGTGTGCTTGAATGTTTGCTCCTCATGTCAGCCTTCAAGAGCACTTTTCTGGAGGTGCTTTTTTTTTTGCTATATTGAGATTAAATCCAAGACCGCCACGCTGAGCTACATTCTCAGCTAGGATGAAATCACTTTTCTGGCTTTAAATTTTATTTAACTATTTTATTTTTGTTTGTTTGAGACAGTCTTGCTTTGTAGTGCAGGCTGGCCGTGAACTATGTAGTCCAGAGTGGGCTTGAATTCAGTGATCCTCCTGCCTCAGCCTCCCAAGTTCTGAGATTACAGGTATGTGCTACCATGCCCAGCTTAAAAAATTTAAGAGGGCCAGAGATTTAGCTCAGTGGTGCTGCTGCCTGCCTCACAAGTGCAAGGACCTGAGTTCGATCCCCAGTAACAAAGAAAATAAATAAGTAAATAATTTAAATTTTATTATTTATTGTGGTACTGAGGATTAAATCCCGAGCATTCACACTGAGCCACATCTCCAGCCCTTTTTTAATTTTTTGAGACAGATCTTACTAATTGCTATATCACCCAGACTGTGCTAAAGTTGGGATCCTCCTGCCTTATCTTACTGAGGGCTATTACAGGTGTCCACCACCATGCCCAGCTTGACTCAGAATCTCACTAAATTGCCCAGCCTTGGATGAACTTGTGATCCTCCTGCCCCAGTCTACCAAGTGCTGGGATTACAGGTGTGTGCCACCACACCTGGAGAGATTTGAGCTTTTTACAAGCACGTGATTTGTCTTTAAGCCCATAAAAAAAATTTTTTTTGGTACTGGGGCTTGAACTCAGGATCTTGCACTTTCAAGGCAGGTGCAGGCGCCATTGAGCCAAATCCCTGGCTGAGATATTTTTTTTTTTCAAATTTATGCAGAACTATTGTGGGAAGATACAGTGGCCCCTTGACTTACAAACTTGATAGGTTCTCAAGGGCTGGTTGTAACTCAAGTTGTTTGTAGGTCAGTACAGCTGAGATCTGGATGTTTACCTGTACACACTATAGATAACAGGCAGATGACTCTTCCATGACCTAAATAAACCAAGCTGTTCACATGTCAGGTTGGTCATAACTTGAGGGTCCACTGTATTCAAATTTCTTTGGACTTTGGAAATAGAAGAAATAGCTCACGGTTCATCTCTTACGTTCTACAGGGATCTAGAGTGGGATTCAGGCCATAGAAGCCATTTTTTTCCTCAGGTAATTGGAAATCTAAATATTTCTGAACTCTCAGCTCTCCAGTCCCTACTTGTCACTGATTTTTTTTTTCCTCAAACTGTGGCCACATTACGTGAAAGCTTTCCTTGGTACATGATTTGCTCATTCCCAACTCTACTTTTTCACACTGCTTATCTTTGCTGTTTCTTCCAAAATTCTATCCCAAATTTACCTCTACAAAGCCTGAACCAAATCTGCCTTCCCTATCATGGCTCCAGATTCATTACTTTTGGTTGGCAAACACACACACACACGTTATTCTGGGGATTGAATCCAGCAGGACCTTGCACATGCTGGGCAAGCACTCGACTACTAAGCTATACCTCCACTACATTTTTTCAATGTGTGCATGTTTGAACTCCAGGCCTTCACACCGAGCTACATCCCCAGCTTTTTTTTTGGTACCAGGGATCAAACTCAGAACCTTGTGCTTTCGAGGCAGGCAGTGCTACCACTGAGCTAAATCCCTGGCCCAACAAGAGTTGGTGCTGTATTTTTTTTTTGGTCCCCCCTCTGTAATTGAGGCTGTCCTTGAACCCACAGGGATTCTCCTGCCTCAGCCTCCAGAGTGCTGGGATTACAGGTCTGTGCCACCACACCCAGTGCCCCCTTTTTTGTATTTTGAGACAAGGTCTTGTAAAATCACCAAGTTGCCCAGGCTAGGCTCAAACTTCCACCCCAACCCGTCAGCCTCCTAGAGTGCTGGAATTAGAGGAGCACACTATCACACCTAGCCCCAGTGCCTTTTATTTCTCTGAAATACTGTCTTGCTAAGTTGCCCAGACTGGCCCCAAACTTGCCACCCTCCTGCTTCAGCCTCTGCAGTAGCTGCAATCAGAAGCATATGTCACTGTTCCATGCTTGTTAAGACTGTTCTGTGTACCTACTGCTGTCTACAGATTATAAATATTAAGGACAAGGACTACTTTATTATTATTGTTCTATTTCAAATACCACAACCTAGTACAGTTTAGAACGAGCACCTAATTAAATAAAATGCTGAAGACTATACTCAACATCAATTAGATTTTGTTTTTGTTTTTAGACAGGGTCTCACTATGTAGTTGAGGCTGACTTGAAACTATGTAGCCCAGGCTGGTCTCGAATTCACAGCGATCCTCCTGCCTCAGCCTCCCGAGTGCTGGGATTATAGGTGTGCGCCACCACACCTGGCTAGATTTTGAAATTTTTGAGGTTCATTTCCAGATGCTACTCACCACCAAGGGAAACTCTACCTTTATATATTAGAGAAAGCCCACTAACTGACATCTGTCAGCTACCACCTTAACCCAGCAATCAAATGTATCCTAAATAATGAGACTTTTCAAGCTAGGTGTGGTGGTGCACACCTGTAATCCCAGCATTTGGGAGTCTGAGGCAGGAGGATCACTGTGAATTTGAGGCCAACCTGGGCTAGTGAGTTCAAAGTGAACCTGAAGCACAAGTGAGACTGTCTCAAAAAAATGGGGAGGAGGGCCGGGGATTTAACTCAGTGGTTCGGTGGCCGCCTGCCTTGCAAGCGCAAGGACCCAAGTTCAATCCCCGGTACCAAGGGGGGTGCATTCTGATGTTATGGCTCCAGTTTGTACACTGTGAAGTATATGTTGTCTAAATAGTCTTTGCAAAAATGTTTTGCCTGAACCCAGTCAAGCCTGTAGATCTACCTCGTTTGCAGGAAATACAGGTTTACAGCACTGTCCAACAGAACTTTCTGCAATATACATGTCCTGTACATGCACCATCCAAACAGTAAACACCAAGCTACTAGAAATTCAATTTTATATAATTGTCTTAGATTTGAATTTAAATAATTACATAGTGGCTACTATATTGGAATAGGAGAGGAACAGTTGGGTGTCACAGGGAAATGATGAGACATTCCAAAAAGTAATTGACCCAATTTTTTACAGTAAATTTCTTCCTTTTTTCTTTTCCACAGTACTGGGGATTGAACCCAAGGTCTCCACACTTAACTGCATTCCCAGCCCTCTTTATATTTTATTTTGAGGTAGTCACTAAGTTGCCCAGGTGGGATTTGAACTTGAGATCCCCTAGCCCCAGCCTCTTCAGTGCTGGGATGACAGGCACGTGCCACCATGCCCAGCTATTATTGGCTATTTCTGAGTTTTTCCATTATCTAGTTGCTAACGGCCCACTTTGTTTGATGAAGGGTCTCACTATGTATCCAGGCTGGCCTCGAATGTATGGCAATCCTCCTGCCTCAGCACCCGCCTCCCCGAGTGCTGGGATTACACACGTGCCACCATGCCTGACTCTTTTGTCCATTTTGTGTGGAATAACATTTGCTCACAGAAAAATGGTGGTAAGCACCACTTTAAAAAAATTTAAAGTAATCATTTAGGTAAGGCTATGTGCACTGAGTGGTGAGTAGGACTATGAAAATTCATCTTCAGGGAAAGCATTTGCTTTCTGTCTTACGTTCCTGGGACAAAATACTTGAAATCTGCAAATTGAAGGAGGAGAGGTGTAAAAAAATTTTAAAAAAAATTAAAGTTGAGTTCAAGAACCTAATTCATCTCATACCATCTTGGAGCACCATTTGACTTTTGCAGCATACCCGAATCAGTCTCTCTGGGAAGTGGCTGAGAAGCTGAATAGGTTCTAAGTAAAGGTAGGGACCCTCTGCTTCCATTCTCCCTCCCTGGTTTTGTCGTGAGCCAGGCCCCTCCTTGTTCCCAGCTAAAGTGCCAGTGAACTCGGTTGGGGTCTCCTCCCCACTCTGTTTTGAAGAGACGCAAAGTCTTCAAGCCCTGGCAGAGGGAACCAGGAACACAAGTAGCTGTGTCCTCACCTCATACTGAGCTGGATGCCTCGCTGCTTTATTATAACGGCTGACAGCCCACTACCTGCCTGAGCAGCTACCACTCTGGAGATCATGGTTCTTCCTAAGCAAGCTGGGATTTAATCCCATTCTGCTCTCCCAGAATGAAGCCTCCAGGACTTGAGGAGAAGGGCAGGCGGGAGCTTCTGCAACCCACCTTCTGGGTTAGCACTGCAGATCTGTTGCTCTTCGGATCCACTCAGTTCTTCTCCTTACCCACAGACTTCAATGTTCTTTCTCCATCCTTGCCCATGGAAAGACTAAAATCTTAAGACGTAATGCCATCACTTTATTCAGGAGAATCCAAAACAGGGCTGACACTGACAAACAGCCACGTGTAAAGTCACACAAATCTGGGCCGGGAATTTAGCTCAGTAGTTCCACCACCTGCCTCACAAGTGCAAGGACCTGAGTTCGATACCCAGTACCCCCCAAAAAAAAACCCAAAAACCAAGTTACACAAATCTGCTCACTGCATTTTCCAGAAGAGACCATCAGAAACGAGTAGGGTATGTGCACAGCTGCAGTGTTTTAGGCCCATGTCCGACTTTCTCTTGGAGTGAAAGGAGCCCCAGGTAGAAGTAGCCCTTAAAGCAGGAAGAGAAGCAACGGCTGCACAGAAGCCGTGCTTCCTGGCTCTGCCTGATCTCAGTGGTAGGCCTTGCTGAACTCCTGCAGGGCCCAGCGTTTGTTCTCTGTTGCCTGCTTGAGCTGGGTGTACTCCTTTACCAGCCTGTCAAACTCCTCCCCGAGAACCTCATAGGTGTTTAGGACCTGTCGTGACTTCTGCAAGTCCTGCTCCTGTAGGCGAATGCCTGCCTCTAAGCGGTCCCTAAGGGCCCAGACAGAGAAGGTTCAGTGTAAGGATACCTGTACTGCAAACAGACACAGGGAGCGAGTTAAAATGAACAAGGCTGGAGCGTGTGGGGGTCCTCACCTAATGAGCTGATGAACTTCCACTTTCTCAGCAGTGTAAGTGTCGGACACAATCTTCAGTTCCTCCATTCTGACAGAGGGAAGAAAGAAGTGTCACATGGGTGATCACTGACAGCAGCAGAGCCAGGCACAGACATCATGCCTGGCCAAGTTAAGTGGGAGCTAAGCAGGTGTGGGATAAATAAGGTCATCCTCAATCCTTGAACTGATCTCACGTAAAACACCTATCTCAGAAAGTTGTAGAGGGAAAGATGTCAAGAGCTTTTGGGTGATCCAAAGCTGACACTGCCAGGATACTTCCTGGAAGCCCCGGATGCTAGGCAGGGGAGAGAGGAAGAGAGGAGGGGGAGGGACAGGTAAGTGGTGTATGGGCCCCCCAGGGCACAGACACAGCTCACCGCAGCTTAAGGATCATGGCGCTGCACTTGACTTCCAGGTACTGAGCATTGATGCGATCCAGCTCGGACTGAGTCTGCAGCCGGTGCTCCTGAAGTAGCCTCTGCAGCAAGATGAGGCAGCGGAGAAGTACCTTGAGGCCCCAAGAGGAAGGAGGAAAAGGCTGTAAGCAAAGCCAACAGGAAGCAGGCAAATCAGAAACCCTGCTTCCCTAAAGGGGCAGGGTAGAGGTGAGCAGATGCACCTGGGAGTAGGTGGCACTCTTCTTCTCCAGCAACACCAGCTGCTCCTTCTGCTGACCCTGCGCGTCCTGGCACCGCTGCCTTTCAGCCACCATGACCTCTGCCAGTTTCCACACCTTTGCAGCCTTCAGGGTTTCACTGTCGGCATCTAGGCACGGAGATGGAGGATTGGCAGGACAGATCTGCATGCTACTGTCTTTCTAAGGCCTGGGTGCCCGTCCTACCTCTGGCCCTCTAAATTCTGCCTTTTTCCCAGTTCCTTCTGCTGTCCAACTCTCACTGTTAGGTTCTCCTTGCTCTGACCTCTGAGTCCTACTTTGTCCCTGAATTTATAAAGATAAGGGTAACCCACAGGGGTGCACTCCTTCTGCCATCTGATCCCCCAGAGGATAGCATCCTTCCCTCTCACTCTGCATCTGCACCACACCAGCACCTTGCTGAATAAAAGGAATGCTTACAAAGTGCTTGTTTTTATGCCACCAGCAAAAAAACAAATCAGCATCTCTGATCCTTCAAATACATTATTCTCAAAGAGCATTCAGAACCCTGAAGCCAGCTGTGAGCAGAACAGAGAGCCAACACGCACCTGAATTGGGGTCATGGTAGCAAAGCAGAGTGAAACATTTCCTCTTGAGCTGCTCCTCCACTTCCAGCTGGAGCCGAGCTCGCATCCACACAAAATCCTACAGCCAAAGAGGCCAAAAGAGAGGTGAAAATAAACTGCCAGAACCTGGAGACCTCGCCTTGAATACATGATACAACCACAATGGTAACCAAAGAAAATGCATCAAGAGACAGCAGGGAGACTCATTGTTAGCCTAGCAAGTTAGCAAAGCGGGGCAGGGTGGCTCAGCAGTGTAGTGCTTGTCGAGCACGTTCAAGGCCTTGGGTTCAATCTCCAGCACTGCAGAAGAAAAAAAATTTTAAAGTAAAATGACTGTCAAGATCTCATGTTGGTGATAACACAGGCTGCTACCATAGGAGCACTGCAAACACTTTTTCAGAAAGCAGTGTGGCGGTACTAATCAGTGTGGTAGGTTTTTGTTTTTGTAGTAATGGGGATTGAACGCAGGGGCCTTCACACTTAGCTTCATGTATACACACACACACACACACACACAAGTAATTCAGTCCTTTTTAATTGAGACAAGGTCTCACTATGTAGCCCAGGCAGTCCAAATTTTTGATCCTCCTGCCTTGCCCTCCTAGAATGCTGGATTGCGGGTGTGTGCCACTACACCTGGCTTGGTTTTTATTAGTTTGTTTTGTTTGTTTGTTTTTGTACCAGGGATCAAACTTGGGCTCTTGCACTTGTGAGGCAGGCACTGGAACCACTGAGCTAAATCCTTGGCTATTAGTTTGTTTTTGAGACAGGGCCTATGTAGTCCAAACTAGTCTGGAACTCACTGTGTAGCCCAGGCTGGTCTCAAACTCATGATCCTCCTGCCACAGCTCCAAGATGCTGGGATTACAGGCGTGTGCCATTACACCCATGTATCATCTTATTTACATATATTTATTGACTTGAAAACAAAAGTCTAAACCAGGCGTGGTGGCGCACACCTGTAATCCCAGCACTCGGGAGGCTGAGACAGGAGGATCGCTGTGAGTTGAGACCAGCCTGGGCTACACAGTGAGTTCCAGGTCAGTCTTAACTACATAGTGAGATCTTGTCTCAAAAAGAAAAGTCTAAAATATATATATAACACCAAAACAAACTCTACAAAGGATGGAGGTTATAATACCATTTTACATCCAATTGTTTATACAATACTGTGTTTCAAGATGTAGTACTTCAGCTTTTACTATCTTCTGTATATTTTTTTTTCTTTTGACTTACAGAAGTTTATTTAACAAAAAATTTAGTATGAAAATGTGTATGACCCAATTTTTTAGTCATAGCTAGTGCTCGGAAGAGGGGAATGGATTTCTCTGCCGAACAGTTACTATTTAAACTCGTTCCAAGGCTTCCAACATGATGATACTATTTCCTCGTATTACCACCATTCCAATATTGTTCTGTTGCCCACTAGTTGCCATCTCCACACATTCATCTATCACAAGATTCATAAAGGGATCAAATCCTCTCAATATTCCTTGGACATGTCTGCCACCATTTAATTTCAATGGTAACTTCTTGTCCATAAATTTTTTCACCTCAGGAGGGTGAGCCTTGCTCATCTTGTCTAAAATTCGCGGGCTCAGAAATCCTTTGAAAGGGAATCCGTATAATGTTTTTCTTATTTGAGTTTGATTATCATGAATGTATATACATTTTTTAAAATGGTAAAGCTTAACAACAAATCATGAAATGGGAGAAATTAAGCAGATCTGCTTCTTTGTTCCCAGTACGGGCCCACTCCCACCTCTGAGGGTGGCATGAGCTCCAGAAGATCCGCCTTCTCCAGTCCTAGCAGTGGAGGCGTCTCGCTCTCCCGGCTAGGGCCTAAGATCTGTGTCAGTTCAGTCACAAGTAGCCGATGTTCGAGGGTCTCCAGGAACTGAAAGAGAGAATGAAAAGCAAAAGAGGTAACAGGGCCAAGGATTTAGCTCAGAGGCACAGTGCCTCCCTCAAAAGTGCAAGGTCCTGAGTTTGATCTCCAGTACCAAAAAAAGAAGAGGTAATTAAAAAATTTCTCTTAGCCGGGCATGGTGGCGCACGCCTGTAATCCCAGCACTTGGGAGGCTGAGGCAGGAGGATCGCTGTGAGTTCGAGACCAGTCTGGAATACATAGTGAGTTCCAGGTCAGTCTCAACTACATAGTGAGATCCTGTCTCAAAAAACAAACAAAACAAACAAAACAAAAACAAAATTTCTCCTACTCCATCTCTTCCATCCCTGTGAACTGGTTCTCATACATTTTCTTTTTTGTTATTGCTGTTGTTTTTTGAGACAGGGTCTCACTTTGTAGTTCAGGCTGGCAGTGAATTCATTATGTAGCCCAGGCTGGCCTCTAACTCAGAGATGCTCCTGCCTCTACCACTGGAGTACTGGGATTAGAGGCGCATGCCACCACACCTGGCTTCTCATACATTTTCAAAGTCCTCAAACCTGTCATCCTCTCCAGATAACTCAGCTGCAACTGGCTTCTCCTGTCAATTTTTCTATTTCAAAGCCTTGCCCAATAACTAGTCCATTTGTTTTTTCATAAACCATTACTTTAAGCCCACCTTTCCCCTACACCACCTCATTAGACAAAGCCACAGCTGTCCAGGTCATTCCTGTAAGTGGTCACTGACACCAACCTCCTCTCTTCAGACTCACCTTTTTGTCCTCAAACGTTAAATTTGTGTCTTGCTTCTTCACATAGTAGTCCACAAGCAGCTCTTGAATTACTCGCTGCAAAATCTCAAACCTCAACCATGATGTCTTATGCAGTCGAACTTCCTTCCATGCCTAGAAAACCAAATGTTCTCAGACAGGAGCCTCTCTCGGAAGGCTTTCCCATCCTCCTGCCTGCCCTGCTGCTGGGGCCCTTACCTCAGCCTGCTCCTTTGCCAGGAAGAGGCTTAAGCCACTCTCATCCACAAGCTGTGAGAGACTCAGCAGCAGCTTGCTGAAGTAGGGGTTCTGCAGCAGGTCTTCTTCACTCAGGTTACAAGGAGGAAACTGCTTGCTGCACACTTAATGGTATGGGGATGAAAAAGTAAAGGGTATGGATTCTCATTTTATATAACTGAGCTAACTTAGTAGTTCCAAACAACCTGGGCTTTTGGTAGGAAAGGTTTCTAAATCTAATGAGATTTTTTTTTTTTTTTTTTTTTGGTACCAGGGATCGAACTCAGGACCTTGTACTTTCCAGTCCAATGAGATTTTTTTTTTTTTTTTGGCTCCAGGATCGAACTCAGGTCCTTGCACTTGTGAGGCAGGCAGCAGAACCACTGAGCTAAATCCTTGGCCCTCAACAAGATTTTTTAACAGCAACACAAACTAAACCAGGTATAGTGGCGCATGCTGGTAATCCCAGCACACAAAGGCTGAGGTAGGAGGATCACCATGAGTTCAAGGCCAGCCAGAGTTATATTTCAAGGCCCATTTCAAAACAAAACAAAAAAAGTAACACAAACTAGAGGTGATACTCAAAGTAACAAGCATTTGTTTTGTGTTCAATGTGAGGCAGGTGGCAGAACCACTGAGCTAAATCCCCAGCCCTTAAGCATTTTTATTTTTGGAGTCCCCCTTTGGTTTTTGTTGGGGGTGTGTGGCTGTGACAAAGTCTCACTATAGTTCAAGCTGGTCTTGAACTCACTACATAGCCCAGGTCGGCCTTGAACTCATGGTGATCTTCCTGCCTCAGCCTCCCAAGTGTTGGGATTACTGGCATGCAGCACCATGCAGGATTTTGTTTTTGTGTGTGTGTGTGACAGGATCATCTATGCAGCTCAGACTAGCTTCAAACTCACAATCCTCCTGCCTCAGTCTCTCAAGTGATTCCATTATAGGTATGCTTCCCCTGGCTGTATGTCATGAAAGGGAAATACTTGAATATCTAATAAAACTAAGTTCTTAGAAAAGGGAAATGCAGGGACCAGAGACATTGCTCAGTGGTTAATCATGTGTTTGGCATAAATAAAGCTGTGGGTTTGATTCACTGGACTGCCAAAGAAAACTTAATGAAAGTGCAGTTATAAACATGAAATAAAGAGAAGAATAAGGAACTCTTTAGGAAGGATCATCACAGCACCCAAATGCCTCATTCATGCAGAATTACTAGTTTATAAAGAGGGGGGAAAAATCATGTAAAATTCCAACTTTGGATGTAATCTCTAGTTGCATAAGCAAGACTGAGAAGATATACCCTTAAAGTAAGTAAAAGCTAACCAAATTCTCATTATTGTTAGCAGAGCTGACTAACCCTTATGGATACAGACCAGCACAAGTATGAGAAAAAGTGCAAGAAATTAGGTTGTCTGGTTATTCTGTACACTCAAGGGGCTTTCTCTCCATTTCCACTCTCTGCTGGGATCTTTTACCTCTACTCTCCAAACACTCACATTTTCATGCTTTGGAGCTTTATCCCCAAAGTCTTTTAAGAGTTACAAATAAGAACTCTCCCTTTCCCCACTCTGAAGTACTGAAGGATTCATTACAGAAATAGTCAAAACAAAGAAAATGCAAGTTCCTGGAGGATTTAAGACACAGAAAGGATTCGAGATATCAAAAGAGCTTGAGATACAGAAGGAGCTGAGATTTTGGAGAACAAGATGTGAGAAGATTCAAGCTCAGGAAGGAAACTGTCAAGGAACTGGCGAGCCACCTTTTATCTTTATAATATGCTTGCCAGTGAAGCACGGAAGCGTCCTGAGTTCGCACACACAGATATGGAACCAACACTAACAGGAGATGGTGTAATCTGCTTCCTGATAACAGCATTCAAGAAACTCCACATATTTTAGTTTCCCCAGAAACCTGGGTTTCTGTCAGGGAAACCGCACTAATGGACATGATAAATCCTTTTACTTAAGAAGAACTCAGATAAGACCTCTCTCATTCTGGGGAGGGCGTTATGGGGATTGAATCCAGGCTTTTGCACTAAGCTACATTCCCAGCCCCTTTTTTTTTTTTGAGTCAGGGTCTCATTAAATCACTAAATTGCCCATCCTGGGCTACAATCTTCTGGCCTCAGTCTCCCAGAGTGCTGAAATTATACTGTCTGAGCTACCACACCCAACCCAGATAAGATCTCTCTGGATAAAGTCATCAAACCTTTTGCAAATATCTACCCTTACCTTGTTGAACAATTTCCATCCCTTCTCCAGGTAAGCAGAAATCTCCAGATGCCATTTGATTTTCTTAGGTTAGGATTCTTATCTGTGCCCGAAACACAAAGATGAATAAATAGCTCATGCTCCAGATGAAACTGCCCTGGGTTTGAGTTTCTGTTATCCACAAGCTAGGAAGGAACCTCAGGGATGCCTTTTAGAGGAGGGGCTAAATCACACATCCTGGGTCCCCAGCTCTTATATAGGTTCGTGAACAGACTTACCAGTACCAGAATAACTGGCATTCCAAGAATATAAATGTCTCCTTGTTCCGAGCTGTTTAAAAAAAAAAAAGCCTCTTTCTGAAAAGGAAAGTTTCCAATTCAGTAAGGTCTAATCAGGATTCCCCACCAGTACCATTATAAAGCTGAAGTTAAAACTGAGCAACCATTTGCCAGATATGGGTGAACTGAGGAAAGATGGGGGGAAAAAAATCAAAGTCTGTTTTTGCGCCCTCCAGTCAAATAACTCGGCTATCAAAGTCAAGAATAGTTTCTTTGTGCTTCTTTAACTTGCCTTTCACTTAAGATCTGTTGGTAGTTTTTGATCATTAATTCTAGAATCATCCTTCAGGTGTGACAAAACATTCCACACTTGAACAACTATTGTTACATACAGCGTCAATAAGGGGCACCTGGAGGAATGAGGCGGACAAGACTGAGAGGTCAAAGCCAATGCAGTAGGGCGAAGGTGTAGCAATGTAGCTGAGACAGATAGGAACTGTGGCCAGAACATGCGGTACAAGGCAAAGAATGACATCAACACTGGGGGTGGTAAAGATGAGCACAGATTGGGCTCCTGAGGCAAAAATCTTTCCCTTGACATTATTTTCCACGTTTCTGCTCCACCCCCTCCTCTCCGTGAGGTATCCAACACCTAAGGGCAGCTGAGCCTCCCAAAGCAGGCCAGACATGGAAGGTTATTACGATTTAACACTTCACGTTCACAGAACATTTGGCTTACTCGCGCCTTTTATGAGTAACATCAAAGTAACTACTCATTTGTTTTGTAACATGGTCTAGAGGGGGACGCAGCTGAGAAGGCAGAATGCTAAGACTTAATTTGCAGCTCTGCCATTGCTTGTGTGAAGAGAAAATGCCTTTTTTCCTGCCAAACGTTTTTTTAACCTGTAAAACTGTGATAACGATTCCTGCCTTGCATGAGGCATTAAGAATTAATAACACAATTGGCTTGCTAACAAAAGCCACTATTGAGTTAAACTCCGTGTTTTAACAATTCTTATTTTTTAATCTAGGCCTGCAAATAAAAAGTTTTGCATACAAAGTTCTCACACAGAAATAAGGACCAACCCAAATTTCTACAAGTCAGCTGTTCCGTCCCTAGAGGACTGCCCACTTGGGTTTTTTCGGCGTTTTGTTTTGTTTTATGGGCGCTTTTCTTGACTCTTAAAATGTTACAGGGCGCGAACAGTGGCGGCAATCAGGCTGCATTCTCCACCCTCTGCACTTAGACGTGTTAAAACGCTGCTACAGGGACTCAAGCATTTAAATGTTCTGACTCAGGCGTCTTTTAAATTCTTAGAGCTGTCTTTACACGCTGCACTGAACGTTAAATTGATTTTACAGGTATTTTCACAAGATGTGACCCTTACAGGGCCCGAGATGAATCAAAATGCAGAGCGGGCTCTCCGGCGCCGACTTCCCTTCAGTCTGGGCCGCCAAGGATTCCCAAGGGCGAGGGCCTCCTCCTCCGCGGACGGCGGACACCGGCTGCGGCCGCACAGAGCCTCCTCCCGCGCGGCC
>NW_022900929.1:46820262-46823038 GCF_012274545.1 Fukomys damarensis
GGACGGGCGGGACGAGCAGGCCCCGCCCCCTGGGCGCGCGCTGCGGCCATAAAGACTGGGAAGTCGGGTAGTTTGACCTGCCTGGGAAAGGGGTCCTGTGGAGTCCGCTGTGCGCCTTCTTGGTTCCTCTCCCCCACCCCATACACCCAGTTAAGGACAAACATTGGGAAATGGTAGTAGTCGCGCATATTTATTGAGGGCCAACAGTGAGACTCGGTGCCAAGCGTTTTGCTTTGTTGGTTTCTCCTCATTTAGTTCTTTCGGCAGGGAAGTCGCTTTCATTACCTCCTCTGCTGTCCCCTTTACTTCTCATCCATCCTTCATTCATCTCTTTGGTGCTGGGAATTAATCCCCGGGCATCTACACTGAGCTACATCCCCAGACCCTTTGGTTTTTTGAGACGAGGTCTTGCTAAATCACCCCAGGACTCGAACTTGCAATCCTCCCACCTCAGCCTCCAAGAGTGCTGGGACTACAAAGTTGTGCCACCACGCCTGGCACCTATGTCTTAATTTTAAACCCAATGTGCTCCCTCTGTTTGAAGTTGGCTGGAATCTACCCAGAAGGTGAATTATTTTTTAAAACAACATGTTTGGCCAGACACAATGGCGGGCCTGCAATCCCAGCTACTTAGTAGGTTGAAACAGGAGGATCGTGAGTCCAAGGCCAGTCCAGAAAGCTGATGAGATTCCATCTCAAAAATAAAAATATTTGGGTTCGATCCTGGGTACAAAAAAACAAATTTTTTTTTTTTTTGGTTCTAAGTAAATTGCACCAAGGCTATCAAATCTCTTGCATCGGAGGAGGTGAGAGCCCAGGATGTTGAGGAAGGACTCTGGTTGAATTGGGCTGGGAGATAGAGTTTCAGCTTTTCCTTTAGCACAGGCTGAGAATTCTACTAGTACACAAGAGGGATGGTGTGGCCCAGTGCAGAGATTCGGCATCCTCAGTCAGCTTGTCAGCTGCCACCTTTCATGTTTAATACTAGTGTGCTGTCATTTTCCAGGACTTTTAAAAATCATTTATGCTTCTTCAATTCTGTAGTTCAGCGTCATTAAACAGCAGGCGTAATGTCCCTAACAAACAGCGGTTGGAATAAAATAGCAATCACGCTTGGTGACTCAGAGCTGATCAGAAACCTACTGAAATTTCATCTGGAGGGGCGTCAGATTCGCAAATGTGAGACGCAAAGCTTTGGCTAAACAGCTCTGAAGCGCTGGGGATGAGGAGGTGAGGACGCGGGCGCCTGTCTTGCAGGAGGAGCGTGGAGAAGAGCAGCAGAGAGCCTGGAGCTGCAGGGATCTGGTCTCTCTGACCAGCCACGTGACCTTGGGCTTCACGTTTCCTTATCTGTCAAAAGGAGGAAATAACATATTTGCAGCTCCTCCAATCTCCTAGGGTTGATGTAATGATCCAATGAGATAATGGCTGAGAAAGTGTGTTGGAAAGACTATAAAGCTGAGGTGTTTTAAATTGACACTTATTAAGTGTCTTGGGTGAGACACAAAGATAAATATGATCTAGTTTCTGCCCCGAAGTTCACAGCCTAGTTAGAAGACATATGCACGTGAAAAGCAACTAATACAAGGCAGCAAATAGGTGTCAAAAGAGCAGTTTAGATAATAAACTATAGAGAAACTTGAAGAGGGTACAGAATTTTTTTTTCTGCAGCAATAGATAGGAAAGACAGTGAAATAAATCTTATATTCACTGGGCCTAAAAGGCAAGAGAAAATTTGGATCATTTAGGATGGAAGAAACATCCTAGCAAATGGAGACAGAGGTGCAGAATAGAAGTGGCATTCTAGGTCCAAGAAAAGAAAGGACCAGCTGAAGTGAGGGGCTTTTGTAGGCTCACTGACCTAAGAGTAGAAAGTTAAGCCTACAGGCCACCCTGGCAGTTGAAAATGCAGGAAAGTACTGAAAAAAGAATCTTATAATCAGACACCATCTGGTGTTCTTGAGCAGGAAAGAATTACAAGAGAGGCCCTAGAATTCACCCCTCCCCTCCCTTTTCTTTGCCTCCTTCCCCACCAAGCTCCTCCCTTCTTTTTTTAAAAGGTATCTTGGCGTGTGATTTTGGTTGGGGGGGTACCAGGGTTCGAACTCAGGACCTTGTACTTGCCAGACAGGCACTGTGCTGCGGAGCTACATCCCCAGCCTGCCCTCTATAAATTAATCTTTGCATTCCTTCATAATTCCCCTCTAGTTTCTCCTGCCTTTGATCAGCCATGATCTGCTTCCTGTTAATAGATTAGTTTGTGTTTTCCAGAATCTTACATAAATGGAATCAAATAAAAATGTATCCTTTGTCTGGTTTCTTTCATTCAGCATAATTTGAGGTTCATACATATCAGTATTAGTATCAATAATTCAGTGTTTTTTTTGTTTTGCTTTTTGCAACTGGGGATCAAACTCAGGATCTTGTGCTTGTGAGGCAGGGGTGGTGCCACTGAACTATAACCCCGGCAATACTTTGGTCTTTAATTTCATGTCTTTTTGTTGCTGAGAGCTAATATGAAATCTTTAAAACCTTGTTTGGGTTTGTATTCAAGAAAGCACTTCCTGCATCCCCCAGAT
Organism: Fukomys damarensis; assembly: GCF_012274545.1. NCBI lineage: Eukaryota > Metazoa > Chordata > Mammalia > Rodentia > Bathyergidae > Fukomys > Fukomys damarensis. Next base: position 46,822,842 of record NW_022900929.1, read on the forward strand.
ACCCAGCCCAGTGAGTTTGATACTGAGGCACTCACCTCTTAGAAGAATGAATTTCTGAATACCCTACACAGCTAGTATCTTTGGTAGTCTTAGTCATTCCATGAAATATTTGGCCTTCAAGGCCAGGCTCTTCATAAGTGCTGTTCATCTTCCCTTCTGCTGCGCCATTTGCAAAATACAATCATTTGCTTCTTCTT
>NW_022900929.1:46823329-46827072 GCF_012274545.1 Fukomys damarensis
TTCTTCTTTTCTTTTTTTTTTGTGCTGGGGGGATTGAACTCGGGACCTTGCACTTGCAAAGCAGGTGGTGGCATTTGCTTCTTAAGTGATGCTTAATGGTAAAGCCAAGAACATGCTCAAGTATTCCTGGCCTAGACTCCTGCAAAGGTGGAAGGCAGGAACAGAGCAAGATAGATTAGGCATGATTCTTTTTTTTTTTTTTTTTTTTTTTTTTTTTTACAGGGTCTCACTATGTAGTTGAGACTGACCTGGAACTCACTATGTATCCCAGGCTGGTCTCCAACTCACAGTGATATTCCTGCCTCAGCCTCTCGAGTGCCGGGATTACAGGCATGCACCACCACGCCCAGCCATGATTCCCATCCTTAATCTGATGTCTTGAAGATAGTGTTTTCCATCAAGTCTCTAAAAATATTCATGTATACGTTTTTACCTTCGTGAGAAATGTAAATGGGAGTCTGAGACAAATTCTGCTTAAACCTTTCAGACTTAGGTACTTCTTTGCTGCTTTACTTCTTTACTTCTTTGTTTAAAATGACAAAGAATGAAAATTTACGAGAATATTGCAGGCACCTTGCCTCCCAGATACTAGCCAGGAGACAAAATGGGGCTCTTGAGAGATTCCAGGTGAGTATTTAGTATTCTGTTTATGATACTAAAGGGAGCTTTTAAGTAGAATGTGTTCTCAAGCTAAAAAATATGGGTTTAAATAACTAGTTTAAGATGTTAAAATAGCCTTTGGAGCTTGGACTCCACATTTAACGGACCAGTTGTCTAGAAAAACTTTGAAAATAAGCCATAGGACTTTGAAAGTATTTGAATATATTATGATATTACGTATTGAAAAACTAGTTTCAGGGATAAAAAATTTTACTTGCATCAAGGGGTTTTAAATTCTTTTCAAGGGTGTTCACCAGAAAATGAAGGTATTCAGAGCAACAACGATTGATGATTAAGCCAGAAAATTCCATGCCCATTGTAGGTACATGATTTGAGAAGAAAACAAGAAGATAAAGAAAATATGTAATCAACCTATGGCATCAAGTGAAAATCTCAGAACAAATGTTCATAATGCACCATTTTTGCAATTGCTTAACACTTCCCAGGAGCTGTCAAACCCTGCCCCGCTGCGTTTGAAGGGTTACTGCTTTGTTCACAGAAACTTGCTATACAAACTGGGGTGGGCCTGGTTTACTGTGAGGCTCTGTTGACAACTAGTATCTAAACTAAGCTTGGCAGGAATTGTGGGGTCTCAAAGAAAGGCTGAGAGATTTGGTTCAAAATGGGACAGATTGAAACAATTTAAACCAAAAGAATATGAAACTAAATTCATTTTGTTTTTTGAGACAGGGTCTCACTATGTAGTTCAGGCTGTCCTTGAACTCACTCTGTAACCCAGTCTGGGTTCCAACTCATGGTGATCCTCCTGCCTCAGCCTGTTGAATGCTACGATTACGGGCGTGCACCACTAAGCCTGGCTTGATTTGGGAGAAGGAGTAGTATCATCTGCAAAGTTGGACATAAATTCCAGTAAGTGCAGTTCTTTTTACAACAACTGAGTGAGCTGCTAGAACTCAGAAGCATGTGCCAGACTGACAAAAGTATTTCCCTGAATTTTACACTGATGGTGACACTGTTGTACACTAAGTTGCATATGAAAGAGATTTTCTTCTTTAAAAAATATGTAAGAGGGCCAGGGATTTAGCTCAGTGGTGCTGCCACCTGTGCAAGGTCCTGAGTTCAATCCCCAGTACCACCAAAAAAAAAAAAAAAAAAAAAAACTGAGCAAAAAAGAAAGCCATGTGTAGTGGCACATGCCTATAGTCCTAGCACTCAGGAAGCCGAGGCAAGAGGAATGCCATGAGTTCCAGGCCAGTCTGGACTCCCTAGTGAGTTTAAGGCCAGCCTGAACTACATCGGGAGATCCTGCCTAAAAAAAAAAGAAAAAAGAAAAAAGGGCCGGGGATTTAGCTCAGTGGTTCCACCGCCTACCTACCTCACAAGTGCAAGGTTCCGGAGTTTGATCCCCGGTACCAAAAAACAAAAAAACTATGTAAGAACCAGTGGGAGAAATAGACCGTCCAAAGGGCATTTGAAGTTTCAGCCTCGGGAAGAACTTACATTGTGAAGTTTCAAATGCTTCCTATGATTAAGGCCTTATAGCAGAAAAAGCAAAACCTTTAGGAAGTTAGCAATTCATACACTTTCTATATTCTATATACCAGAAACAGATAGATATTTAGCTTAGCTAATTTACAGTACACAACCATGTTAGCTAAGCAGATTATCACCTCTGGGTTTCCCATGACTAACATGCTTTATAAAAACAAATAATTCCATATGATGAATGTGATCCTATGTATGGCAAATATGTTGTAATAAATAAAAATTAAAATCCCAGGCACAGATCAGATCTGGAATTGATATTTTTCTTGGGCAGCATTTCAAAACTAATTTATTGGTCCTTTTATTTTTTTAAATGTATTTAATTTTGGAAACAGGTTCTCCCTATATAGTCAGCTTTGAACTTTCAATCCTCCTGTCTCAGCCTCCTGAATGCTGGGATTATTGGTCCCTTGAGATGATTAATAATGGAAGGCTCTAAGGATGGGGAGCCCATCTCAGAATCATCCAGATCATGGGTTACTGATCCAAAAGTCTACTAAAGCCAGGATGGCGTGCAGCATGTGATGGGCATACTTTAGGGTATAGGGAGGGTGACAAACAGGAGGGAATGCACAACTGAGGGAGCGCTGATCATTCAGCTCCGTTGACAGCTGGGCCTTAGGCCCTTGGTGCTGTGGGTACAGAATGAAGACAGAACCACTGCTACCATAGAGTGACAGATCTTCTTCCTCTTCAAAGAACTTTAGAAACCCAATTTTCACCCAGAAGATTGACTTTTATATTAAATCTCCTGAATTTTCTTTCTTTCTTTTTTTCTTTTTTTGCACCAGGGATCAAACTCAGAACCTTGTGCTTGCAAGGCAGGCATGGTACCACTGAGCTAAATCCCCAGCGCCTATATCTCCTGAATTATAAATGTTGGCAACCAGTTATTTTGTTTGTAGCAGCTTATTATTATTAGAGAGTCAGTAAATATGCATTTTGCGTAGGGTGGTTTGGTATCAGGATGGAACTCAAGAGCTTGTGCTTGCCAGGCAGGTGTGGCACCACTAAGCTACATCCCTGGCCCTTGCACTGTATAAAAATAGATGTGTAGGGCTGGGGATTTAGCCCAGTGGTTCTGCTGCCTGCCTTGCAAGTGCAAGGTCCTGAGTTCGATCCCCGGGACCAAAAAAAAAAACAACAACAACAAAAAATGTAGGCCAACAACAAAACATAGTCTCACAAATCAAACTGTTAATACCTTGGCATATATCTTTTTCAGCTCTTTTTCTCACAATAATATAGAATTTTTTTTTTTTTTTGAGACAGGGTCTCACTATGTAGTTGAGACTGACCTGAAACTCACTTTGTAGCCCAGGCTGGTCTCAAACTCACAGCGATCCTCCTGCCTCAGTCTCCCGAGTGCTGGGATTACAGGCATGCGCCACTAATACAGACATTTTAAAAACAAAATGTAATTACCCTATATGTATGGTTTTGGAACCTGCTTGTGGTTAATTATTTTGACCTTTAATTTTGGTGCTAGGGATGGAATTCAGGGCCGTGCATGTTAGTAAGTGCTTTACTACTGAGCTCCGGCTCCAGCCTTTTGTTCTCCATCTCAGTAATTATTT
>NW_022900929.1:46827594-46836662 GCF_012274545.1 Fukomys damarensis
GAGATCCTGTCTCAAAAAAAAAAAAAAAGCAAAAACAAATAAAAGTGTGAACACTCGGGCCAGGGATTTAGCTCAGTGACACTGCACCAGTCTTGCAAGTGCAAGGTCCTGAGTTTGATTCCCAGTACCGAAGAAAAAAAAATGAACCCTCACTTCCTAGCTTTGTCCTGTCACTTCCTGCTAGTGTCCTTCAGTTTGTTTCTCTATCCCCAGTACTTCTTATAAACTGCAAGTTATATCTAACATTTCTTTTGGGGAGTGGAAAGCAGCTAGAATATATGTTATGTGATCACAAAATACAGTGAATCTTTAGATTTTCTTAAGCAAGAATCTTTAGATTTTCTTATTGGTCCCTTGGCCAGAACACACTGGATCCAGAAATGGTGACTGTCCCTCCAGCAGTTACACTTATAGTCCCCAGACAGCAAACTGAGGAGTGTTACTTGGGGCACTATATGAATGTCTGGTCACCTACCTGCCGTTTTGTTTTTAATTTTTTCCCTCTATTACTGGGGGATTGAACCCAAGGCCCCACAAATGCAGGGTGAGCCCTCCGGCACTGACCTACGTACGTATCCAGCCTGTTTTGAGTCCAGGACCTTCAGTGTGCTACATCCCAGGTTCTTCATTCCTCCTCTTCCTCCTCCTGTTCCTCTTCTCCTTCCTCTTTCACTTCCTCTTCTTCTTTCTCCTCTTTCTCCTCCTCTGCCTCTTCCTTCTTAAATCGAAACATTTATATTTTGTTACAGAGACAAAACTATCCAAGCAAATAATGAAATATGCATGTTTTTTAAAGTATTCCATCTTTGGTTCTCAGTCCTGGGATTTAGTTCGGATTTAGGGCACTTCAACGCTTCTGGATGCTGCGAAGTCTCCGTCCTGTGACCACGCTTCTCTAGTTCTGCTCCACATGGTCACCCTCCGGATTCTCCTCCCAGCCCTGTGCATCTTCGTCCCCCTCCAAGCCAGCCTGGTCTTTAGCAGGGAACTCCCTAAACCCAGCCTCCTCCTGCAGGAGACCCAAATCTCCCAGCTGCTTTTTCTGGGACACCGCGCCCCTCCAAGCCCACTCCCTTGCAGACCAGCAGGAAAGTCAGAACTCTCCTCCTCAAGGGCTGCCACAATCGCTGCCGCCGCCACTGGCACTCCCAGCCCTTTTATTTTTATTTACGTTCTCACTAAGTTACTAAATTGCCCAGGCTGAGCTTGAACTTGAAATCTTCATAGCTCAGCCTCCAAGAGTGCTGGGATTACAAATGTGCACCACCTTTCCCAGTTGGCTCCCTTTATTTTTTATTCAGACAAGGTCTGGCTAAATTGCCCAGGCTGGCCTCGAGCTTTCCATCCTCCTGTCTTGGTCTCCGGAGTAGCTGGGATTACAGGCATGTGCCATGAGACCGACACCTGTTTTTAACACAAATTAATAATCTTTGCCAGAATCGATCATTTTATTAGAGTTCACAGAATGCTGTTTTTCCAATTCTATCATTCCTTCTTCATTTACTAGCTGGCATTTGGCTTCTCAACTAGGGTTCTAATTAGCAATATAAAAAAGTAGCGCTGCAGGTGTAGCTCAGTTGTGGAGGCCTTGGGTTCAATCTCCAGCATCAGGAACAACAACAACAACAACAACAACAATAATAATAAAACTCAATACATTTGGGGGCAGGGTTTACCTTGTGGGCTGCCACCTTGTGAACTACAGTCTAAGCCAAAGTCTCACTCCTCAACAGCATAGCCTCCAGCATTAGGTCTTTTATTTATAACAATCAATTACTTTGCGCTTGTTGACATGTTGCTTGTAATCTTCTCAAGTCATTTTATGTGTGCATTTGTCTCCCTGGCTAGACTGTGACCTCCTGAAGGGCAGGAACACTCTTGCAGTATATTTCCTTTGCTACTCCACATGCGTTTCTAAAGGGACCCTGGCTATAGTTGGGACTAACTGGCAAAAAAGCACTGGTAAGAACCGCGTGTTTCAGGTTCTTTGGTTTTCTCTTATTTTCCATTATAATGAAGTGCTTATCTCATTGGCAGTCAACCTTTACAGTTTACTTGTGTGATGGGAGATGGGGAGAAAGAGAGGAAATAGCCTTTCATCAGTCTTCGAAAGTTGTAAAGTCATTATGAGCCCACTGCGTGACCTTGGGCAAGTCATCATCACTCAGAGCTTCTATTTTTTTCAATCATTATAATGAGTTAGCTGAAGTCTCTAAAATTATAACTCATTTGCACTAATCCTCTAAATTTTTTGTTTGTTTTTTGCAGGAGGGTGGTTTTGGTGTTTTTTTTTGTTGTTTTGTTTTGTTTTGTTTTGAGGAAAGGTCTCACTATGTAGTTCAGGGTGACCTTGAACTCACAATTCATCCTAGGCTGGCTTCCAATGCACAGCAACTCTCCTGCCTCAGCCTCCTTAGTGCCTTAGCATGTGCCACCACACCTCGCTTGTAACTAGTACTCTTAGCAGGTATTTCTCCTGACCTGTCCCTCTCTGCTTCTACAGCATTTGTCTTCCTTCACCGCACTACCCTTCCCAGTAAAACTGCCAGTGAAACATCTGCAGGCAACAGAATTAGCCCCGGGGCCCATCCTACCATCACATTAGACTGATCTAATCCATATATCTCAGTAATAATGCTTTGATTTTTCAAGGTCAAGCCTCAGTTTGTTTGTTTGTCTGCAGAGCTGGGGATTGAACTCCAGGGCCTCATGGGTGCTAGGCAAGTGCTCTACCACTGAGGTATACCCCAGCCCAAGCCTTGGTCCTTTACGTCCAGGGCCATGTGTGGATGTCCCAAGGCCTCTCTATGACTGGCATGGCAGAGGCCCAGTCTGTAAGGCCAAGGATGGAAATCACAGAGGACTGGAATTGGGCAGACCCTGAAGATTCTCATGGTAAAGGCTCTGGACCCCAAGCCAGGCCTAAGGTATGGGTGCTTCTAAAATATAAAACTAGGGCTGGGGATTTAGCTCAGCAGTTCGGTGGCCTGCCCCACAAACGCAAGGACCCAAGTTTGATCCCCGGTCTCCGGTACCAAAAAAACACAAAACTAAATAAAAATGTTTTTGCTCATCTGTGTTTTCCAATCCTTTTATTTCAGTCCTATTGTTCTCCTTTTTACTGTGTTGTTTTTTGTTTATTGTTGTTGCTTTTTGGGTGGGGTCCCAGGGATTGAACACAGGACCTTGAGCTTGCCAGGCAGGAGTGGTGCCACTGAGCTAAATCCCTGGCCTTCTCCTTTTTATTGTGTACAGGCACAGTCTGAAGGACCTCATCCAACTGGCTTTATGTGCTTGGAAATAGCTCTTTCTCCATCTTTTCCTGGACTAAGGACCATTGTCAGCCTAATGACAAAGGGAATCTTACTATTTCACCTGGCCATGAGAGATCCAGGTGGTGCAGGGAGAGACAGCCAAGTCTCAAAAGGGTAAGAGAAGAGAATCATCTTAGCCTCATTTTTATTAACCCACATTTGGGTCTGTGGCAATCTGGGCTGTCCAGAGCATAGAGCGGAAATCTGCTGTCAAAGCCTGACCCTTCACCACTTGGGAGGCTGAAATAGCAGATCTCCCAGGAATTCAAGACCAGCCTGGGTAACACAGTAAGACCATCTCACACACACACACAAAGCAAGCCCATGACTCTGTCTAGAGACCCAGAAGGGACCCTAATTCTCCTATTTCTTTCCTTTCTCCATCTCAGATGATAACTGGGAGACAGGTTGGCCAAACAATGTTTACCTATTTCTGTACCATTGGCACCATCTAATGAGTCTCTCACCAGCAAATGCAAAATTTTTTTAAATTTTTTTTTTTTGGTACTGGGGATCGAACTCGGGTCCTTGCACTTGCAAGACAGGCTGTGGAACCACTGAGCTAAATCCCCGGCCTGACTGCAAATTTTATTTTATATTTATTTATTTATTTATTTATTTACTATTGTTTTTTTAAATAGTTTGTTTTTGTTTTTTGGTCCTGGGGATCGAAGTCGGGTCCTTGTGCTTGGGAGGCAGGCGCGGGAACCACTGAGCTAAATCCCTGGCTGTAAATTTTAAATAGAGCTATTAAAGAGAAGCAGTCTTCTGGCAAACAGGAAGAAAGGGAAGCTCCTGGGATGCAGGGAGCAGTTCGGAGCCTGCTGCTGGCATTGGGAGGGGGCTGGGGCTGCTCTTCAGAACTATCACGCGTTCTTCCTCAGATGAAATTATAGTCCCCCTGGCAACAGCAGCATCTTGGGAGAGCTGCAGAGTGGGACAGACCAGCACAGATCTAGAAGGGAGTGAGCCCAGTTAGATTAGGAACAGAAGGAAGCCAGAAGCAGAGTGAGAAACAGGTCAGATGACAGAGTGGTCTAGAGCCCCAGAGTACAGATGGAACCAAAGGGATGGATGGAAAGCTACACAAGCTTGTCTGGTTTTGCCAGGCCTGGAGCAGCCTAGCGAGAACGATCTTCCAGTTAGGGTCTTTGCATTACCTTACTTAATAGTTCAGAAGGAGCAATCTCAGCTGCACAAGCAGTCTAGGTTCAGAACATATCTCTCTCTCCAAAAAAAAGTGCATTTCCTTCCTCTGGCACTCAGCGGTTCGAATCTGAACTCTTCTTCACTTGGAGGCCTCTTCTGTGTAATTCCTAGGATGCCTGGCATAGTCATTTTAGAATAGCACCAACTGGGGAATCTATGTTCTGGGGAGTTATTTCCTTAGGAAAGTCACTGAGTAATGGAGAAGACTCGGGATTAAAGATTACCAGTTTAGGGCCAGGGATTTAACTCAATGGTTCTGCTGCCTGCCTTGCAAGGGCAAGGTCCTGAGTTCAATCCCTGGTACCAAAAAAAAAAAAAATTACCAGTTTAAATAGCCTAAAGTCAAATAATTTAGCCAACTAGTCTAAAGTAAATATTTATCAAATCTGCAGCAATTTTTGTTTTTGTTTTTCAGTCTTACCATGTAGCTCAGGCTGGCCTTGAACTCATGACAATCTCTCTGCCTCAGCCTCCCCGGTGCTGGGATTACAGTGTGCACCACACCTGGCTGCATCATTTTAAAAGGACTTTGGCACAGTCACCCTTTTACTTATTGCTATTATCTATTTAACCTTTGTTATCAGCTGAATATGCTTTGAGCCTATTCGGTTTTTGTTTTTTTTTTTATCAAGGATTTGAATATGCCTTTGCATTGAGCTACATCCCCAACCCTCCCACCTTTATTTTTGTATTTTCTATTTTGAGACAAGATTTTGCTAAATTGCTCAGGCTGGATTCAAACTGGTGATTCTCCTGCCTCAGTCTCCCAGAATGCTGAGATTATAGGCATGTGCCATGGCTGATATGTTGGCATCTATTACATTTTTCAAGGTTCTTTTTTTTTTTGAGACAGGGTATCACTATGTACCCAGGCTGGCCCTGAACTCATGCAATCCTCTTGCCTCCGCCTCCTGAGTGCTGAGATCACAGGCATGTACCACCACACCTGGCTCAAGGCATCTAATTTATAAAGGGATGCTGGATTAAGATTAAGACTCTTTTTTTTTTTTTTTTTTTGGTATGGGGATCAAACTGGCAACCTTGAGCTTATGAAGCAGGCGGCAAAGCCACCGAGCTAAATCCCCAGCCCAATACTGGACTAAGAAACACAAAACATTATAAGCAAAATGTCTGTACCAATTGTATTTATTGCTAGAAATTTTAAACTTTTAAAAAAGTGTTTGAAAAGTAGGTAACAGAAAAAAAAAGACATACATAAAGGTTGGAAGGAATCTTACATTTACAAAGTGCTGCAAATTTGATAAATCTGTATTACTGATAAGTGATATAAATCCTTGAAATACTCAAGAGCGTGACAGAAAGGAATAGAATACCTAAACGAATATAAATAAAAATACCCAAAGAGGGAACTGAGCTCTTGTCAAATTGGTCATTAAGTGAACTGAACTTGAAGCAAACAAGTTTATAATGAATTGGTTTTTAAGAAACGTAGCTTTAGGTGAATTCAAGTTTCAGTCAAACTGACTGGAAGCAAAGTGTCTTGCTCCTCCTAGCGCCCCTAACCTGAGTTTGGGAGCTGCAGTGGATATAATCTGGAATTCCACTGAAAGGTGGCTGGTCTAGAGTGGTAAACTACTATTAGGGAACCAAGTGTAAGAGGGACCTGAGAGGAAGGGGGTGACAGTGTGTACGTGCACACCCCCGCACTTACACACCCATGTAGACCCATACTAGGAGTGGGCCTCAGTGTACCTAAATGTGGGAGTAAGCTGGCCTGAAACGCCCTACTCACACTACCCAGCAAGTCCCACACCCACACAGGCCACTTCGCCATCTCCCCAGCTGAGGAGAGCAAACCAGAACAGGCCCCATTCAGCCTCCCCGGGCCTATGTGAGTCCCTGAGAAACAGGCAACATGGGTAGAGGCTCACCTAGAGCTGGTCCTCATTCCCAGCAGAGGGAGGAGGAGCTTTCGTATCCTTAGAGAGGAACAGAATCCTTTAAAAAGGTCAGGGTTTCCTCTTTCTCATTTAGGTACGAAGAGAGGACACAGTGGCGAATACCTGGATGGCCTTAGGGCTGATACCACACATGGGGTACAAGGGAATGGAGTACTCATGACGTCCTCTCCTCCTGTCACCCAGGGACAGAACATCACGTATGCACAAACATTCACTAGAGACAGACCAGGATCTGATGTTCAGAAAAGTACTGCAGCCTGCCCACTGCACACGCCAGGGCCGGTCACCACACCAGGCCACCAGCAGCTTCCTTCTCCACAGTCCATTTGGAATGTTGGGATCTTTGGGTCTCTGGCCCTTTGGAGCTCTACCGAAAGGACTCTTCTGCCAGCACTGCAGGGCTGGTCTCAGCTGGTCTCAGAGGAGCCCACTGGCCAGAGAGGTTTGTCAACTGTGAGGACAGCGGCAGCAGTGACTCTAGCTCAGATATATTTGGCAGGAGGCTGTTGGGCATTGAGTCGCTGCATGTGACAGCCGTGGCACAGCAAGTGCCCATCCAGAGGGAAACAGCAGCAGCCTTCCTCATCACTCAGCTGCATTCGGCAATCCTGGAGAAGAAGACACCTAGTTCAGTTCAGCCCAGGCTCCTTGAAGACCTCTTGGGAGCCAGCCCTGCTCAACTCCACAGGACTGGAAGAAGGGTGGCTAGGAGAGGTATTGGCTGGTAGAGAGGATGGATGAGAAAATACTTCACTGGACACCAGGTGTCGCTGCTGCAGCAGAAATAAGGAGACAAACCCCCACTTCCAGCAGTCAACCAGCAATCCATGATTTTAGAGCAAGGACTGGGGCAGCCAGATTCAGAAAGTACCAAACTAGGACCAGAAAGTGGCTATAGGACAGTAAAGAGAATGGAGACAGACCACAGCATCTCCCTTTCTTTTTTTTGAGACAGGGTCTCATTATATAGTTCAGGCTGGCCTTGAACTTGCAGGGATCCTCCTGCCTCAGCCCCCGACCCAGCCCCAAGTGCTGGGATTACAAGTGTACACCACCTGCTTAGCGGGTTCCCTGATTTTCTGTGCCCTACATGTCCCACAGATGAACGGCTCTTCTAAGACTTGACTCCTTCCCTTCTTCCCAATTCCAATTACAGCCAACAGCCCTGGACCCCAACACTCACCTCACAGTGGTAGCACTCAAAGTGATAATCACGGTCCATGGAAATCACCCTCACAATGTCCTCACAGCCCTGAAACATGCAGAGCCCCATGGGGATAAGAGCAGCATCACGACCCCAACTCCTCCTTCCTGCCAGGGATACTCCTGCCCCAGTAAAAAAATCACACAAAGGCTTCCAGGCCCTCTCTAAAATCAAGTAAACTGTCCACAGCTTTAGGAGGCTTTTGCAGATCCTACTGGGGTTTCCCTTCTCCTTCCTGGTGGTGCCCCAGCAGGTCCCCATGCAAGGCACCCCTGGGGGCGGTCTCACCCGCTGCTCCCAGGTGTGGGGGAAAGCAGAGGGAAGGGAAAGGGACAGGGAGGTAAACAAAGCAGACTAGGCTGGGGACAAGGAGCTCCAGTAGGGTCCAGTTCCTCACTGGCCTTTGGCTTTTCTCCCCAGCTCACTTTCTACACACATGACCTATCCTGTCACCCTTGAGGGTTCTTCCACATTTTCCAGCCCTTACTGGAATCGAAGATATGGAGGCTGGGCCTAGCAAGGCTATCAGACACATCTAGGCCCGGATGTTGGGGTCACCACTGTGACCCCAAGAGCAGAGTCACACGGGAATCTTCCAAGAGTACATTCCTCAGCACCGTCACTTCCCGAGGGAGGCCAGGCCACAAGGCTCCACCCCTCCCCAGAGGCGCGACACTGGCTGCCCAGCAAAAGAACCCAGACGTACTGACCTCTGAGGGGAGGATGGGCTGGCCACAGGCTGCACACTTTGGGGCGTAGTTTCTGAAAGAGAGAAGGTAGCAATGAGCTGAGGTCTGGGAATCTCAGAAACCACCTCCACACTGCACCCCAGGGCCAGACTCACTTGTGGTAGTCAGTGACACAGTACACCTGGTTGGAGAAGTCCACGGTGAAGGGGACGCCATCCAGACACTTGTTGCAAACGATGCACCGGAAGCAGCCTGGGTGATAGGACTTCCCCATTGCCTGTAGGATCTGGCTCACAAGGCAGGAGATTTAGTCTCCCTCACACCTAGCTCTACAGCCACACATTATGTTTCCCATGGCTTCTACTAACCACAACGAACAATCTGCTGCCCTCCCAGAAGAATGCTATTTGAGGGGCCTAAGGTGTCAAAAAATAAAGGCAGAAACCCCGAAAAAAATATTAGAGATCAGCCAGGCCAGTGGATTTCAATCTTGGCTACAATTTTAGGGTCCCACGTCAAATCTTTCTTTTTCCCCCACCTCAGTACTGGGGAATAAACTGAGGATCCTGTGCTTGCAAGGTAGGCATGGCACTACTGAGCTAAATCCCTGGCCCGTCCACCTTGAACCTTTAATCAAAATATAGCCTAAGACTGGGGATTTAGCTCAGTGGTTCTAGTGCCTGCCTCACAAGCACAAGGACCTGAGTTCAATCTCTGGTACAAAAAAAAA
>NW_022900929.1:46836742-46841984 GCF_012274545.1 Fukomys damarensis
AAAAAAAAAAAAAAAAAAAGGACCCACTATGTCGCCAGGGTTGAGACTTACTGACCAAATTTAATTTACCTTTTTTATTTTTATGGTGTTGTGTTTTTTTGGTTTTTTGAGACAGGGTCTCACTATGTAGTTGAGACTGACCTGGAACTTACTATGTAGCCCAGGCTGGTCTCGAACTCACAGTGATCCTCATGCCTCAGCCTCCAGAGTGCTGGGATTACAGGTGTGTGCCACCACGCCCGGCTTTTCTTTTTTATTTTTAAAATTTATATTTCTTTCATTACTGGAGACTGAACCCAGTGTCTGTACAATAACCTACATCGGCAGCCCTTTGCTACTTTTTATTTTGAGACAGGGTCTAAGTCACTAAGTTGCCTAAACTGGACTCAAACTTACAATCCTCTTGACACAGACTCCCAGAATGCTAGGATCACAAGTGTGCTATCATGCCCAGCCTTTTTTTTCTTTTCTGAGACAGTCTCACTATGTAGCCCAGGCTGGCCTTGAGTTTGAGATCCTCCTGCCTCAGCCTCCTAAACACTGGATTACAGGTATGAGCCACATGCCTGGCCCCAATCCTTCCTTTAAATGGAGAAGAAAACAGTTCCAGCTGATCCCAAGCAGTAGTGGAAAAGGGATTAAGACCTAGGACCCCACACTCCTTGCTCTGGCTGAGGGACTGGCTGTGCCTGCCAAAATCCCAGAAGCCTGGGATGGACAGGGAGCCCAGGATCCTCTCAAAAGGCAGAGGGAAGGCATTGTAAACAGCTGCTTTGGGAAGGAATGGCAAAAATGTGACTCATGTGGTGATAGGTTTCCTCCCTGACCTCTCTCAGTATCCAGTTAGTCCCGGATTCCACCCCTCAGGCCTAAAAGCTGCAGCCTCAGCTCAAGGCACTTTCCTTACCTTCTCCAAGATCAAGTGACCACAGACACAGCATTTCTCAGCTGCCTCCTGAAACCCTGAAAACTAGAGACAAGAGGAGGAGTTACTAAGCTGCGGAGGATGATGGAACCCCAGGGGTCCCCATGTGGGAAGCAGCCCAGACCCACAGCCCTCACTCACCAGATAATCCTCCTCACAGTACACCGAGCCATTGACACTGTAGAAAGCCTTGCAGCGCAAAGTCCGCCCTGGAAGTAGAGAAGGAGCTGGAACCCATCCTGAGCCCAGGCCCAGGATTTCTCTGTGCCACTGCTCCCTGGCAGTGCACAGCACATTTCAACCTGGACTCCAGTGCTGCTCCTCCTGACTGCTGGTCTCCTCCCTCCCACACACACACAAAGTCACGTCTGATGCAACTCCGCTTTGCTCTGGAGTCACTATAGCCGGCTCCTCTCCTTTGCACACTGCCCCCCAGCTCCTGTGTCCCCCCAGCATCTTCCTGTCGGGGGCCCACCTGGGGAGTGCCTGGTAAGGAGCTCTGCGCCAGGTGCTCTGCTGGCTCTGCGATCCACACAGAGAATCACACTGTCCCAGACTTGGCCCTCTGGGACCTTTTAACCTCAGGGGTCTCTGCCTCAGCACAGCTCTCCTGCTCTCCCAGCCGTGTCGTGCTCCTTCTAGGGACAGACTCTACAGAGGTCAGGGCATTGGAGTAGCCGCTGGGGACAGAAGGTTTTGTTTGGGAGCACAGCCATCCTCTTTCCTATCAGGCTGCTCTTCAAGCTTGGAGGGACCTGCGCCTCCTGGTCCACAGCAGCCCAGGCTTTTTTACATGCAGACAAGGCAGGAGCATTCCCCACCTGACCCACTCCCAGGAACTACGACACAGTGTCTAAACCATCAGGGATGACGGAGGAAGGAAAAGAGGGTGAAGAATGGGCACTTTTCCCAGCTTTCGCCTTCTTCCCAACAAAATCTCCACTTCTACCTCTGCCTCGTGTTTGAGAAAAGCTGACTGAGTAACTCATGGTACAGAAGAGGAAGGAGAGGCAGCCTGGAAGGCCCTATAAAAAGGACAGAGACAAATGCACCTAAAGAAAACCAGGCAGAAGCTGGGTAAGTGAGAAAAGCTGAGTGCTGGAGTCAGACAAGCAGAGATAGGAGATTAAAGGTTTAGCAGAAGAATCAGAATGGGTAAGCAGCAGGGAGGGGTAATGAGAGGTAAGGGAGGGAAGAGAGGGAGTTAAGGCCGCTGGGCGCAACCCCCCCAGGGCCTCCGGAGCTAACAGCAGCAGTGGGCATTCCTGGAGCGTGATGTCATCAGCTTGGCACAGCCTGGTGGCCTGCACTCCAGCGAGGTGGCTGAACTCTGACCAGCCAAGAGAAAAACCCCCCTCCTGGCCCCCCATGGCTCCCCACTCCCCCAGCCCACACCCCGCCCTTCCCACATTCCAGCCTTTCACTGTCGCCCCAGGCAACTTGGCTGCCCAAGACCAAACCCCACCAAGGAGAGGCTGAGGGCCAGGCGGGAGTCCAGGCTGGGTGAGCAGGGAGGCAGAAGAAAGAGGGGAGACAGGCAGGAGGCTGAGCAGTGGCAGGGAGGCAGAACAGAATGGGCGACGGGAAGCCAGAGAGAAGGTGGGGCAGCTGTGGGCTTCCACATGCTTAGTGGGGACGTGGACAGCTGCTCTGCCCGAGGAGGCCCAAGCTGTCCTTAGGGTCCCCACGGCACTTAAGAGAGTGCCTGAGGGGCCGCCCACACTCACCGCAGGAGCAGCAGACAAAGCACTGGGTGTGGTAGAGGCTGTCCAGGGCCTGGCAGGCATTGCTCTGCCCGTAGATGCCTTTGTTGCACTTGATACAGGTGCCTGAAGGGAGACAAGAGGTTGTCAGCTCACACCACACTCCCACAGCTCAGATCCAGGGATCCCCAAGCTTCACTGACTGCTCTTTGCTGATATGCTAGAGGACACAGCTTCTCGTGCATGCGCTACCTCCCTCCTAAAAGGAGAGGATAACTGGTAATGGGATGCAGCAAGAACTTGGCCGGGCAGATTCATTCTTGTTCACTCGATTAATCAACAATTGTGCACAGCACTGTACTCAATACTGAAGAAAACTGGGAAAGTCAAAGTTATGGCTCTTGGCCTCTAGATGCTTAGCCTCTGTTGAGAAAAACATTCAACAGACAATCGTGGGATGAATGGTCAAAGATGGCAGTCACGGGATTCACAGCAGACTCAAAACAAAAATAACAAATAACTTCATAGAGAAAGCAGGCCAGGCTCAGGAAGCCTCCTTGGGGCTTCAGTTTTCCTGTCTAAAACAAGCTGCTATTCAGGTAACAGAATGATTTCTCTCCTCTGTACCTTGCAAGAGGTATATCAGAAGTTCCAGACTCAAGCCATTAGAGCCTGTTTTCAGAAGGCTCTGGCTCAGGAGGGCCCTGTGCAGGGCAGTGGGGGCAACTGAGAATGTAGGTTGTATTCAGAGATAAGACCAGGTTGAATAGGAAGGGGGGAAAGGTGGCAAACTCCTAATGACACTGTGCCATCCATCACAGAGAGACAGACCTGAGCTGCTCTTCCTCAACATCCCCCAGCCAGGTGTGGTAGTGCCACACACCGTATTCCTAGTGCTCTGGGAAGCTGAGGCAGGGAGATAGGAAACTAGCCCAGCCTAGGCAACTTGGTGACTTCACAAGACCCTGTCTCAAAATAAAAACTAAAAAAGGGTTAGGGAATGTAGCTCAGTGTCAAGGCCCTGAGTTCAATCCCCAGTATCACCAAAAAACCCACCCACCCACCTACACACACACAAAAAAACCCACTAAGACATATACACCTGGCCCTGGTACCCGCCTTTCCTGGGTGTGTCCTTCCTCCCCTCCACTCCCCAATTCCAGGCCCATGAGTGAGGGCTAGGGCCTGTCTTTGGAGAGCAGATCCCGACGGGCCCGCCCCACCTCTCCCCCAGCACACTGCCACACTCCCTGCCTGTCTGGGCCCATCCCAGGCTTTGCCCAGGGGCTTGGGAGCCTGTGCAGCAGCTGCAGCAACTGATGGGCCCAGGCCTGCCCTGCTCCCACCCTGTGGCAGCTGGGCAAGGCTAAAGCCAAGGAAGAGGGCCCCTCCTGGGGCAGCAATCAGAGGGGACAGTCAGCCAGGGCTGGGCACAGAGGTCTACAGTGGTTCTGTAAGAGGCAAGCTGACCCTCAGGGAGAGGAGGTCCCCACTTTTGAATTCACAATGTGGCCTCCTCATGGAAGAGGAGACCTCCCCAGAAGTGCTTGCCCCAGGGTCCTGTCAAAGCCATTCCTTAGGAAGCCTGGGACCTGACCGGAAGACTATAGAGGAAACTGCTCAGGCGTGTTTGCCTCACCTCCTCTCGCCCAGCATGTCCACACCTAGGTTCTTCCTGCCATTCTTATTGCACTTTCTTTGAGTTCCTTTCTTCCTTTTGGCTCCAATGGTTTGGCCAAAGAGACATCTTTCCCAGCTACCTCTCCTGGGCCTCAAAAGGAAACAGCTAAATGGGCCCTGTCACTCAGTCTCCGTTGATCAAAGTGATTTTAGCATCATCTGATCTGGGCTTTCCTCCCTCTCCCAAGGGGGGGAAATGGCTGGGGTGGGCTGGAGGATGGGCTGAGCAGACCCTTCCAGCCTGCAGTCTTGTCACCCCCGATTGTCCTCAGCCAGTCTCTTCCAGCTGCAGTCCCCTTCTTACTCACATTTGTAGCTATGGACTCCAACAACACTGGGTCCCTGGGCAGGGACACTGGTGGAGAAAGGTGGGGAGGAAAGGTCTAGAAAACTGCAGAAACCCACAGTCCTGGCAAAGGGGGCACTCAGCTCTCCTGTTCCACACCCAAATTAGCACTGCTTTACATAGTGAAGTAGTGCTTGTAGGCTTTGACTAAAGGATTGTTCAAGACCCCAATCTCCCTTATTTGATACATATAATCAACCTATACTTTCTGAAGAGTGAGGGGGAGGCTGTATCCACATTTCCTTAATAGAAGCATGAAGTAAGGAGCTACTTGTAACCTGATTTTTGTGTACTTATGGCCAAAACTCAAGATCAGGTTATTTCTGGTAATTATGGAGGTCGAGTTCCATCCAGGGACGGTAGTGTCCTGGCAGTTAGGACTTTTGCTCTGACTACCGGAGGACGAAGAAAATAGAGGCTGGTACCACGGGGTCTCTGCTTAAATGCCCACGCGCGCAACTTGCCAGTGGGACCGGAGCTGGGCAGTACTTGAGTTCCTGGTTTCCGTCCCCGCGCGCTCCATCCTTCCTCCCATGTTCCACTTCCCCGACAGCCGACACAGTTCAGTGTGCTCCGGGAAGCGCCCCA
>NW_022900929.1:46841997-46842563 GCF_012274545.1 Fukomys damarensis
CGCCCGCCTTGCGCATTCCCCGAATTCCTGCGGGCGGAGCCAGGGCCCGGGTGGGGGCGCTGCGCGCCGGAGCCTGTAGGGGCACATAGGTGGGGGGCCCGAAGAAGGGGGGGAGATGCTCTCCCTCCCCACTGCATCCCCTCCCCAACAAGGCTTCCTTTCCTATGGCTAAAACTGAAGCTGTCTAATGCTTGAGACTGGGACTCAAGAGATAATTGGGGCGCTGAATTTAGCAGTTGGAGCCCTGGTCCATCTGAAACCCAGGAGGGAAAAAGAAAGCGCTCTGGGATCTGCCCCCATCCATTTCTCTAGCCGCTTCTCTAATCCAGCGTCTCCATCACTGACCCCTGGACACCGGCATTGCCGTCGGGGCACTGGGGAGTCGAAGGTGGTGCCCCCCTTCCCCGCGTCCTAGCCACCTCTGTCTCACCGAAGTAGTCCTCTCGGGCTTCCGGCTCCCGCATCCGGGCCCGGGCGGCCTCTGGAACAAACATACTCGGTGGCTCCTCGAGACCCGACGTCTCAATCCCCGAGGGTTCCCGGCGGGCGCCGACCTCTCGGCCCCC
>NW_022900929.1:46843037-46870946 GCF_012274545.1 Fukomys damarensis
CCGTGGTCTCCAGCCGGAAATCGGGGGGTAGTGACTGAGGTAGAGGCAAGGCCCGGGTGGGCGGCTGTCCCCCGGGAAAGGAGCCTTCGTAGCGCTGCGCCTCAAACGAGCCGCGCGGGTTCCGCTCGGAGTCCAGGGGCCCTTGCTCCCGGGCCGGCTCCAACGGCTCATCCCCAGAGCCCCCAGTAGCTCCTCGGGGCCCTGATTTCCTAGGTCCCCCCAACCCACTCAAGCGCCCCTTGCCCGGCCCGGGGGTCCCATCAGACCCAGACCGGCTAGCTTCACCCTTTCTGCGGCCGAATTTGGCGCTGCCGGAGTCCGAGAGTCTTAATTTCTCCAGCAGGCGACTGGCTTTCTCCCCTAACCGCTCCATGCCCTCGGGCCCGGGGCCTCCAGCCCCCTCCCCGCCCGGCACCCTGCAGCGCTTCGGCGGTCGGACTCGGCTTCCCCAGGGGCACAGGGCAAGCACTCGGGCTTAGTGGGCGGCCCAGGTGCCTGGCGCCGGGAACTCCGCAGCATCCCCCGGCGGGAGGGGCAGTGTCCCCCCGCGCATTGGGGCTAAGCGGGGCTGGAAGAGCTGTCCTGTCCGCAGGTCTAGCTGTTCACGCGTCGACTCGCCCGACGGCCAAAACGCCCCGGGCCCCCGCCCCCTCTTCTCACACTCAGCTCGAAAGGAACTTCTCTCCCAAACTTTTGTCTGCCCGGCCGGATCTACTTTCCGGGAAGGGCGGAGCGCGGTGCGTCCCGCAGCTCTGGGTGTCTGCGCAGGGATCCACGGTGCGTCGCAGGAGGCGCTGGGCTAAGTGCGTTGGGGGTGGAGACCAGCGGATTGAACGAGGGAAGAGGGCAAGGGCCAGTTTAGGCAACTGCGACCACAGCACTCAGGAACTGGAATGGGAGAATGTCGGGGGAGGGAGAAGGGGACTCTTTTTTTTTTTTTTTATGCAGTTGGAATGCGCGGAGGGGCACTGTGGAATGTCGCGACCTGGACGGGGGGACCGGGCAACTGGGCGACGGGAGGCTGGTTCTGCTCAAATACCGTGACTTTGTTTCTAGTGTCCGGACTGTGGGAGATGGAGAGAAGCTGGTGCGGAAGCAGCGAGACAGGGAGAGAACCATAGAGAAGTAGACGGGGGCGAAAGGAGAAAGGTAGATAGCTGGGTAAAGAGGCTTACGAGCGAGGAGGTAAAGCTAGTCCTGACGGGTGGAGAATCCTACATGGGGAGGTGGAAGACAGTGAAAGATAGAGCTGGGGTAAAGGCGAGTGTGGGAGGATAAAGGAAAGAACAAGTTGGTCTGTAGAGCTTGAGAGACACAGAGAACCTTCAGTAAATATACTTTCTGAACCTACTGTTCTGTGATAGTGGATCAGGAGGGTGGAAGATTTACGTGTTTGTAGAAGCAGTGAAAAGGAGTAAGGAAAAGTTTGTGAACTGAAAGATACCTGGGGGAGGGTGTGTGTGTGTGTGTGTGTGTTTATAAAAGCGCTGAAGAAAAGGTTTGGGACTAATCGCTGCCTTCATGGTAGAAAGACAGAGGACTAGACAGACACCCCCTGGTGTTGGGAAGTGAGATTTTTAGCAAATATTTCAGGTGACTAGGGATAGATCTAGTTTTAGGGCTGAACGCCTCCCCTCCCCCCATCCTCCCCGTTGGTTGGAGACAAGGGTATGCATTAGGAGGAGAAGATGAAATACCAGTTAGAGGAAATAGGAAATGAAAACGATCATGTAGAAAAGACACTGATATTGACCATGCTGGAAGATAACCCCGGCTGAAGCTAAAACACCAACTAAAATGGTTTTGTCCGGACTAGTGCATCAAGGACAAAAGGCTGAGGGAGTAGAATGTAGAATAAAAATGACTCCTTTGTATTTAGATAGCAAATGAGTATAAAAATTACATGCAAACAAATCATGCATATTATTTTCATCTCATATTGGACACCTTTTATATTAGTGTAGCCTTAGAGAATGGGAAAAGAAAGATTAATACTTTGGGAGGAAATAATTTGGTACAAATTACTTGGCTTCTTCAGCCAAGACGCATTGTTACTAGGACCTCATCTCTCCTGAGAATCATCCTGTTTCCCAGTCAAGCCAACAGCTCTTCCCAGATCCTGGGGAGTTTCCTATCAGATGGAAGCAGAGGGAACTGAAAGCACCAGTTACAGCGCTATCAGGTTACATCTAGAACCTGTTATGAGCACCATCCTCAGAATTAACAATAAGGGCTTTCCTGCTGTGGCAGGAGCTTTCTCTCCAGTAAATATTTCTTGCTCTTAAAAAAAAAAAGAATTAACAGTAAGGTTTTCCCTCCTTTCCTGACCCCAGTTACACACACACACACACATTTTTGGTAGCAGGGCTCAAACTCAGGTCCATGTGCTTGCAAGGAAGGCGCCAGAACCATTGAGCTAAATCCCTGGCCCTACTTATTTACGTAGTTGATCCTTTGGGATGAAGATGAGTGAGTACATCTTAGAAAAAATTGAGGAGCTGTTTGAGAGACCTACCCAGGAGCTGGTGGTGGCCACAATGGGCACAGCTGAGATAAACAGCCTACCTTTTCAGGGGATGATGGGAAGCAGAGATGAGTGAAAAAGTGGAGTCCTCTGATAAGGCATGTTCCACAGCGTGCATGACTAATGGTAGCCACTCCATGATCAGAGCTAGAGCTGGGAGCTCATAGGTCTTCTTCATCCCCAAGCCTTTGATTGTACTCTCATATCTCTAGCCCAGACTTTTTTAGACTTAAAAACTCAAATGACCACTCAGGAGGCTGAGGCAGAAGGATCATAAATTTGAGGCCAGCCTGGGCAACTTAATGAGATCCTCTCTCAAAACATATAAAGGAATAAATAAAAAGGAAAACCAGGCATGGTGATACACACCTGTGGAAGCAGTTTGAGGGTAGTATTCCAAGTTCATACTCAGCCTGGGCAACTTAGGGACCTTGACTCAAAAGAAATGTTTAAAAGTTGGGGATGTAGGTCAGTGTGAAGCCTCTGGGTTCAATCCCCAGTGTCACAAAAAGTAAATAAATAAAAAATAAAAAGGTTGGGCCTGCAGCTCAGTAGTAAAGTGCCCTGAGTTCAATGCCCAGTATCACACATAAAAAATCCACAAAACCTCTCAAATGACTACTAGGACCTTTTACCTTCTGCAACTGGCTCCTCTGGCAGTCCTGTAGTAAATGGTACCAGTAACCACTTAGCTGCTTCAATCAGAGACCTGAGCATCAACCCTAGGGTCTCCTCCTTTAACCCCAAATCCTATAAATCACCAAGTCCTATCAATTCTGCTTGCTCTTTCCCTCTTTTCTTTTCTTTCTTTCTGTTTGTTTTGTTTGTTTTGAGACAGAGTCTCACTATGTCGTTGAGACTGACCTAGAACTCACTATGCAGCCCAGGCTGGTCTCGAACTCACAGCGATCCTCCTGCCTCAGGCTCTCGAGTGCTGGGATTACAGGTGTGTGCCACCACACCCGGCTCTAAATATCTTTTAAATCTGTCCTGTCTCATTGCCACTGTACCATGTTCCATTTTCACCACTGTACCACTTTGTCTCCTGAACCAATGCAGGTGTCTCCCAGCAGAGGCAGCTTCCTCCAGTCTGTGTTATACCCGGAGTGTAAGTGATTCTCCTAATACACAAGACTCTCATTTTCCTGCTTAAGACCTTTCAGTGATTTTTCACTGTCCTGATCTAACAGCTATACTCTTTAAGGTAATTGTTTTGTTTTTTGTTTTTGAGACAAGGTCTTGCTATGTAGCACAGGATGGCCTTGAATTCATGGTGATCTTCCTTTCTCAGCCTTCCAAGTGCTTGGATTACAGGCAAGCACCTCAATGCCCAGCCTTTTTAAGGTGTTTCAAAAGGTCTCCTCTTTACATCTCCAGCCTCTTCTGTCAGCATTATGCTTTCTCCGAACTGGTCTGTAGTAAATTAAACCTTATCTGTACTCTCTTGCCTCTGGACCCTTGTACCTGCTATACCTGTTCGAAACACTTTCCTGGCTTCCTTCCCTTAGTTAGATCCTCCTCACTTGCCAGACATCGGCTTAAACATCACTGCCTATGAGTAACCTTTTGTGACCGCAGAGTAGACTAGCTATCAGTGCCTGCTGCATCCCTCCATAGGCACCTCTGTCACGGTTCATCAAGTGCCTGGCTTCCTGACTACACAATAAGACCTTGTCATCTAACCTTATAGTACCTCATTTTTACTAAGCAATTAATATTTGTTGTATGGGGCTGGGGATTTAGCTCAGTGGCAGCACACCTCCCTGGCAAGTGCAAGGTCCCGAGTTTGGTCCCTGGTACCCCCACAAAATTTTTTTTGTTGTTTTTGTATGACTGACTGAATGAATATAAAGCCATTTTACTTCTCAACCCATTCAGTGTTATGTGTGTGTATGCATGTACCTTCCTCAAAATACAGCTCGGCTGACAGGACTGAAAAATAGCCATAAAGCAGGAGAAAACTGCCAGTGAAACATGGGAATTCTTTATTCATTAATTTCTTCATCTGTAAGATGAGAATAATAAAATCTTCCTTATATGATTCAATAAACAACAGCTATTATATCTAGATCCCAGAGTCACGTCCGTGGATGAAACTGCCCACCAGGTGGCAGTATGATGCAGGGCTAGTCCTGTTCTTCCACTGCAGCGAGAGACCAGCAAGTCTGGGGAAGCAAAAGCTACAACCAAAGCTGCATCCCCTGAGCTTTGGGTGAGAGGGATGCGGGAACAGGGGGCAACTCCAAGACCCAGACATGTGTTGGGAAGGCCTCACGCTTCTCAGTCCCATCTTCCTTTTCTCATTCCAGGCTCCTCTGAGGTGCGGTTTACGCTTAGGAGTAAGCAATTTCTGGCTTGCCATTCCCAGTGGGGAGTGTCCCTCCTTCTAAAGATGTTCTTTTAGCCCACCAGAGTCTGTTACAAACAGAGGCAAATCTCTACTTTCTCAGATTGCAGAGGGTATCTTATTTTGAGAAGACCTGTGGCCTCCCATTTCTGGGACACAGAAGTGGCAAAAAACAGTTATTCTTGATGATAGACTTCACTCATCCTTTTCCACCTTGATTTCAATGAATGAGTTCAAGTCAGGACAACAGGTTTTGTGGGACTGGTCAAAAGACGGGGAGACAGATCCATTCTCATCGCCTCCCTCTTCTTCTTCTTCTTGGAAATTAGCGTTGTAAAGTTCTGGTGGAAGGAGCTGGGCTTCAGCAGAAGGCAGCCTGTCTGAGGGAGGCCCATACACACGGTTGGCTTTGGTGCCGTGTTTCGAGTTAGCATCCAGGTGGTAGCAGAGCTCTGTGAGGCGCTGGGCCCGGAAACGGGGAGGCCGGGCCACCCAGACCCCTGGCTCGTTCAGACTGTCCTCTTCATCTGACATGAGCTCTTCAGTCACGTCCTTCCACAGGCGTTGGTCCTCAGGTCCAAAATGCCTCATGATACTGGATCGGTTGGCAAAAAGCTAAGAGGGAGCCCAGGATAGGGAGAAAGACAGACCCGATTACAACTGGGGAAAGGATTTAGGTAGGGAAGAAGGCAGAGTAAAATCAGTACCTAGGGGAAACTAGTGCCCAGGTCATATCTTACAATTGGTTCACCCTCCTTCTTCACCTGGGCTACAGTCCTGGAAGTCAACCCTATGCTCAGATACCAAGGTCTCTGGCTCTTCCTACTACACTTGGTAACATTTAGAGCTTAAAGGCTGGGAATGTTGCTCAGTGACAGAGCACCTGCCTATCCTGCATGAGGCCTTAGTTCAACTGCTAAGATCACACACACACACACACACACACACACACCCACACACACACACACCCACACACACAGAATTTAGGGTTTAGCATCTTCAAAGAAAGTCCTAGAGACCTACCCGGTACCGGCGACTTCGAAGTTTCTTTTCTTCTTTTTCTTTCAAACCTTTAAAGGGGTTCAGAGAGTTGCGGTACTCACGCCTCTTGGTGAGGAAGTAGGCTACACAGGCTCCTGGGGACGGGGAGAGAAGAGAGCAAGAAGTACCATCCTCTAGAGCGGCCCTTTTTTTCTGCCCTCATGCTGCTGAATGGGAGATTGGAATCACTAGACATAATCCTTGGCATAACCAGCATATCTCTAGTCCTCTTGGGTTAGTACCCTGTACCCACCTCCAACACTAATTTCCCTTAGTATCTCCAAGTGCACAAAAGACAATTCTAGCTGGACAGGCACAGTGGTCAGGTCTGTAATCCCCAGCTACTTGTGAAGCTGAAGTATCAAGACTACAAGTTTGAGCCCAGCCTGGGCAATTTAAAAGAATTTTATATTTTTCAGGCTGGTCTTGAATTCACTAGGTAGCCCAGGCTAGCCTCGAACTTGTGGTGATCCTCCTGTCTCAGGCTCCTCAATGCTGGGATTATAGGCTAAAATAAAATTATTTTTTGGTACCAGGGATCAAACTCGGGTCCTTGCACTTGTGAGGCAGGCGGCAGAACCACTGAGCTAAATCCCCGGCCCTAAAATAAACTTTAAAAAGGACTGAGCACGTAGATCAGTGGTGGAGTGCCCTTGAGTTTAATCCTTAGTACTACAAAAAATTGAGACAGGGTCTCACTATGTAGCTGAGACTGACCTGAAACTCACTATGTAGCCCAGGCTGGTCTCGAACTCACAGCGATCCTCTTGCTTCAGCCTCCTGAATGCTGGGATTACAGGCTTGTGCCATCACGCTAAAAAAAAAAAAAAAAAAAAAAAAAAAAGACAACTCTATTGCTTCTGCACCCCTTCCACATCAAATGTATCCCTATTGCCACTCTACCAATGGCTATTTGCAGTACTTTTCAGCAGAATTTTCATAATACTTCAAGGTTAGGGACAAAGACAGAAGTGAGCAAAGAAAGACAACCCAGGACCTGATAATTGAGGACAAAAGGACAGGCCTGGCTTCTGACCTCAGATTCAGGCCCAACATAAACATAATACATGGTGTGTTAGCCGTTTTCTTCTCTCATTTTCATTTCAGACTGAGAAGAGGAATAAAAAGGCGATTTGAGGTAATCCTGTAACTATATTGTTGCTGGGAAGAATAGTCCAAAACCCCACAGTGTTTTTAAATGCACTGTTTTCCACAGCACCACCATCATCCATCCGCACTGTGCCTCTTCTCCGAGAAGCAGGGAGGAGAGGAGCGGAGAAAGGGCGGGTGGGCGTGAATGTGGCCGGCTCACCTTTCAGCTCCTTGTCAGTGTAATTGTGGGGACTGGTCACCAGCTCCTGCTTGAGCTTTTCCAGAAGGAACTTCACGACTGAAATATTCCAAGAGGACTTGATGCTACACAGAGGGCAGAATGGATAAGGCAGTCAGCTCTTAGGAGCCAGACGGAAACACCCAACACTGAGAAGCTCTGTGGCAAAACCTCCTCCATCGAAAAGCAGATATGAGGGGTACTGGTCAGAGCCAGGCCTCAGCTTTGCTGTACTGGAGCTTCTTCCCCACTTCCTTCTCCTTAGCAAAATACCCAGAGAACTTTTTGACAAGGAACCATACCTTTCAGACCCATTGAATCTCTTCTCATTGGTGATGTGGTTATGCACATTGTGGACCAATTTCTAGAGGGGGGAAAAAATCAGAATCAAGCCAGGAGTGGATATAATGAAAACTCCCTTCTGACCCCTAGGGTAAAAAGGCACTGTAGCACTCTGGAAGGCTGAGGCAGGAGGATCCTGAGTTGCAGTGCAGCCTGGACAATTAGGATAATTTGGATATTTTGTTTGTTTGTTTGTTTGGTGCCAGGGATAGAATTCAGGACCTTGCGTTTGTGAGGCAGGTAGCAGAAGCACTGAGCTAAATCCCCAGCCTGGACAATTTGGATTATTTTGGACAGGGTCTCAAAATAAAAAATAAACAGGGTTATGATAGAGCTCAATGTGAAGGCCCTGGGTTCAACCCCCAGGTGCCCCCCAAAAAGCATTGTCCCTGTGGGGTTCTTTGCCTGAATCCTTTCCACAGCCGAGATCCCATCTTTCTCTCTATATATATATATGCCTTTCTTAGGCAGAAAGCCTAGCCAATGGGGTGTTGTTTTTTTTTTCTCCTTTCCATTTAATTTGGGTCAAGACTCCAGAATCATTCCTGTCTTACTTCTGAGAAATGTGATCA
The DNA here is from genome assembly GCF_012274545.1 of Fukomys damarensis. Classification (NCBI taxonomy): domain Eukaryota; kingdom Metazoa; phylum Chordata; class Mammalia; order Rodentia; family Bathyergidae; genus Fukomys; species Fukomys damarensis. The sequence goes on from NW_022900929.1 coordinate 46,851,194, forward strand.
CTGTAACAGTAGTTCTCAAATATTTCCACAAAATACCCCTAATGGCAGAGACCAAGCAAGCACCTATATACAAGGGCTACTCCAAGTCTTCCCCTTCTCCTTTTCATCCTCCCCCTCTCCCTCCTCCTCCCCCCATTCTCCTTCTCCTTCTTTTTCTCCAGGAGCCAGAGTAGTAGCACTGAGCTACAAACCAGTCTTTTGGGTTCAAATTTGCCATCCTCCTGTCTCAGCCTCCTAGAGTGCTGGGATTACAGGTGTGTATCACCATGCCCAGCAATAAATGAGCATTTCTTGAAACCTTATACTCTTCTAAATTTTAAAACCGGGGATTTTAAAGCCAGGGATTTGGCTCAGTGGTTCCGCTGCCTGCCTCACAAACATAAGGGCCCAAGTTCGATCCCCAGTACCAAAAAAACAAAAAAGAAACAAACAAACTATATCTATATTTCTTTGAAATATAGAAATCTGAAATCTAGTAAAATTAATGACCCAGGAAAATGCCCAGCTTTGGCCATGGGTTTATATATCCTTTCACACATTATCACTAGACCCTGAGGTACACACACCATGGTCTGAAAACAAAAATCTAAAATAAGAGGAATATGAATTGGATAGCACGTTGAAGACTGTCACCAACTCCATTTCATGTCATGAAGCAGGCTGTCTTTCAGTTTTGCTAATTAATATCTAATGAATGTTTCTCTTTTTTGAGTCAAGTTATTCTGTTGAACACCTACAGTGTATTTGCTTTGTTTTGTTTTTGAGACAGGGTCTCACCATGGAGCCCACACTGGACTCTATTTGCAATCATCCTGCCTCAACCACCCAAGTATTGAGAATAGAGATGTGTGCCACCATGCCCAGCTTAATGTTAAAAAGTTTTGCTTTACCTGCTCCAAAATCTGATTTCCATTTGGCCCATAAAACCATCAGAAATAGGAGACTCTCTGCTTTGCCTGTCTTTTTTTTTTTTTTTTTTTTTTTTTTTTTGCCTTCTACCAGGGTTTGAACTTAGGACCGTGTACTTGTGAGGCACGCGCGGTGCCACTGAGCTATAGCCCTGGCCCCATGTCTCTCTTGTAAATTGGCACCTATAGCTGAATCTAATTCATCAGCTGAGGCCTGGCCAGGGGAGTATTACCCCCAGGGTATAACTCTGCACTTCTATGAATAAAATCCAACATAGTGCAACCTTTTATTTTCAATACCAGGGATCAAACTCGGGACTTTGCACTTGTCAGGCAGGCACAGAGACAGCCACTAAGCTAAATCTTCAGCCCCCTCTTTCTTTTTATTTTTTAATTGCAGTACTGGGGATTGAATCCAGCGCCTTCTAAAATCTTCTAAAGAGCCTTTTTTATTTTTTATATTGAGACAGGGTTCTGCTAAGTTGCTGAGTCACCCCAGGTGCTTTTGAACTCAGGATACTCCTGCCTCAGCTTCCCAGTGTGCTAGTATTACAGGCACGCATGTGCCATCATGCCCAGGGGGTGCTACCTTTTGCAGCAATCCCATGTCCATTACAATATCACAGGGGGCGGGTGTTAGCTCAGTGGTTCCGCCACCTGCCTTACAAGTGCAAGGATCCAAGTTCAATCCCTGGCACCAAAAAAACCCCCCCAAAAATATAACAGGGGTTCATCCTGCAACTTATACTTTGAACTTTAATGCAGCGTTTCACATTTCTTTCTGTTTGATTTAATTTTGTCATTTCTGATTATATTTTCATTCCAAGACCTTCAGTCTTGAAACTGACAGATTCACATCCTGACCTAGCAGTTCAGCTCTCTCTCCAGAAATCCCCAATTTATCGTCCTGCCTTCATGTTGAGTTGTTGTACTACCAGGGAAAGTACTATTAACTCTTTACAGCTAGGGTCTCTGCTCCATAAAAAGGACTGTAATTATACTGGCTTTATATTTGAGTTATTTTGCCCCCTTAGAAGTCCAAGGACTCACAAAGAAAGATGAATGCAAGAATTTGGGAGAGTTTCCCAACAAAAGAGAGAGAGAGAGAAAAAAAATGAAGTTATATAGCTTCTAACTCAAGTGGTTTGGAAGAGATGAAGTGATAAAAATCAAACTAGGCTTGAAGTGGAAAGAGAAAATACTCTAGACAATAAGTGTTAAGACTGCAAAGGCTGCTGGCTCCTCTACCTCCTGAGTGAGCTAAAAATAAATACATTTCCTTAAGGGTGGATGGGATCTGCAGCATTCCTAGGATTTAAGGGTTCTGGTTTGGCCCTTCTGGTTTACAGAATCCTAGCAGCAATCCACAGGAGCTCCAGCAGATGCAAGAGGTGCCTCTCTGATTCCTTCCCAGAGCTAAAGATTTGAATAATAAAGACCGCAACCAACCCTCCCCATACAAACCCACACTCTAGTCTTTTAAACCTTGCTCTGTGATGGGCAAGGACATTCCAATTGGCCCAGTAGATACATTTCAAGCATGATAATAGGGAGCATGATGATCGAGCAGCTGACTTGCCACAAGGTCCCCAGATCCACTGAACTCTCCAAAGAGAAGGAAGAAGCCAAGTCTTAGGGCTGGGAGGTGTGGCTCAGTGGTACAGTACCTGCCTAGCATGCTCAAGGTGCTCAAGGTCTTGAGTTCAATCCTCAGTAACAGGAGAGAGAGAAAAAAAAAAAGCCAATTCTCTAAACTACACTTCTCTCTAGAGGCAGGCAGGAGTGGAATGGAAATGATTTTTAAGTCCTGATTTTACACAAATTATTATTATCACATTTATTTATGATTTAAACATGATGAAGTTTCAGGGAATCCCTTGAAATGCATTTCTAGGCTTATTCCTTCATTCCTATTACTGGCAGCAGGAATGGACCTCTTGGGCCATAGATCTGTGACAGAAACTAAACTCACCCCCTGCTCTTGAAAAGATGTCCCTGAACATAATCAAAACTCAAAATGAAGGCTAGAAACAAGTTGATACTGATAATGAACGGTGTCTTCCAGGAGAAAAGAGAATCTCTGCTGCAAAAACAAATCATATGAAAGGCAGAACAAGAAGGAGATTGCTCAGAAAAAAAGAAAGACAGAAGCAGCACAAGGATATGTAAATGATGACCAGCTCTTTTCAGTCTTTACTGAGAACGTAACAGGAAGGAACGGGCTACATGGTAGGATGGAAGTCAGGCTGGCTGTGAGTGACGCCATGCACTCCCAACCGGGACTCACATTACTTCGGTCGTTATGCCAAGACTGGAAACACATCGCAGTCCACAGATACATGGTTAAGGAACATCTCCATGGTATTTAGAAAGGTTTGGGGCACACAGCTGATCCAAGACTGTGGCCATCCTAGGAGCTTTCCCAACCCTGAACTACTGACGTAAGCTGGAGTATTCTGCCTTCTCTCCATCAGCCCACACGATGGAAATATCTCCAGTGGGTTCCCAATGTTACCTGGGGGCAAAAGTGCCACAAGTTGAGAACTATTGCCCTAGAAGATGTCTATGTTTGGGTCAGCTGCCAGGCTGGGAGCTCCCGATGGAGCAGGCTGTCCCTAGTCACTCAGAGAAGGTTTAGTGCACACCTAATGCAAGCCAGTCCCTTTTCAGCCAAGAGCTCTTGGAATGACTACATTCTCCAAATGTCTAACTGAGCTGAGTGTACAAAGGCCCCCTAACCCTTGGGGCCACCACAGGACAGCCTGACTTTCCACCCAAGGGGGCCCCCTGAGGCTGACCCAAAACACTAGCCAAAGTGCCACCCTTTGGTGATTATCTGCTCAATCCCTTAGAGGTTTCCCCATCAAGAGTATAGAACACTGGGAGATGTGATGTGATTCCCTTCTTGTGAAAGGGAAGGTATCATTTTTTCTAGAGAAGCCCACAAGTTTGACAGATATAAAATGTACTACCTAACCCCGGGGCTACAGAATGCTCTTCCTTGTTTCTTCCACTCAGTAGGATTTGGGACATCATTCACTCTGTATGGAAGGCTTAAATCCACCCACCCTTCATGATTCGCTTCTCTCTCCAGATTGCAGAAACAAGAGCTCACTTACAGAGAGAACTAGATCTCGCTTGCGCCTGGAGTTCTTCTGCCCACTCACGCGGGTCCTGCACGGGGAAGCAGTGAGCCCGAGAGAGTGTCTCGGGTCCCCGGTGCTCCCAGGGCCAGACTCTTCCAAGGTACTGTCCAACGCAGCAGCAGCACAGAGCATGTCCTCAGGACGGGGTGGTGGCAGCTTGGCTCCATTCTCTGGTCCTGTCTCTGAGGATGCCCGCTGGATAGCCAGTTGTGTGGCTGGAGAAAGCTGTTTGGCATAAGCAGGGACAAGCACTCGCTGTACTGCACCCTCAGAGGCCACATAATCATCCACCAGCTAAGAATAGAAAAATGAATGGACTATTAGCCAGCCAGGCACAGGGGAACCTAGTCAACCACCATTCTTTGGCCAAGACTAGTGCACAGAGAGTGGAAAAAAGGGGGGGATCGGAGCAGTGTTTGATGTTCAATAGCTTGTTTCTCTGGATTCTTTTTTTTTTTTTTTTGAGACAGGGTCTCACTATGTAGTTGAGACTGACCTGGAACTCACTATGTGGCCCAGGCTGGTCTCGAACTCACAGAGATCCTCCTGCCTCAGCCTCCCAAGTGCTGGGATTACAGGCGTGTGCCACCACACCCGGCTACTCTGAATTTTTATGGGATAGCTGGAAAATAGTTTTTGTGTGTACTGTATGGCCGTTAGCGTAGGGCTGCTTCCAAGGACAAGGCAGGATTCTGATGCTCTATGAGCAGTCTTTGATGGCTTGCTCTTGAGTATAGGAAATGTAGCAAGGTAAGTGTTTTGTTTAAAAGGGATTAGGGAAGGGAGTGATGGCAAGAAAGGAAAATCAAACAAGAAAGGAGCAAGAAAATTAAATAGTAGCAACAGTGGAGAGGGGGAAAAAAGGGAAAATGAGAGTAAAGCAGGGAGACACATTCAGAAATCCCTGGGGAGACTGGCACAGCAGAGTTCCCCGCACCTCCCTTCCATTCCCTTTGAGGGGCAGTCTGTGCCCTCACCTTGATCCTGGTCTGGCCACATTGGGCTGTCATGGCCCTGACACTGAGCTGATTGCCTGTGCCCTCACTCAAGGACACACAGGGCAAGGGAAGGAAGGAGGGAGCAAGGGAGAGAGGGAGAAGGACAGGAGGGGAAGATTTCTGCAGCCAAGAAAACAAAACAGAGAAAGTGGGGGGAAACCACACACAGAAAGAAGCGGGGGAGGAGGCTGAGATTTATAGACCTGTGAGCTGCTTTCTGTGCTGTGAAATCTAATTCCATCCTGTCGGCTTGGAAGCCTTCCCTGCCTGAGCAAACCCACGGCTCAGGGCATCGCCTGGCCTGGTACCTCCTGACTCCTGCCTTCCAGTTCCTCCTCCCACGGGCCCAAAGCAGGACTGAGAGTCCTGACCAGGGACCCACTGAGAGTGAGCAGCAGTGACGACTGCCACGCCAGCTGTGCCTTCGAGAGAGCAATGGCCAGTGGCCACTTAGACTGGAGGGAAAGGGGAGGGTCTGCACTCACTCCTCCATCCCAGCAGATGGACTGGGAGTCTCCTCCCTCCCACCAGCCCTGTGTATTCTGCTCTGTGCTCTTTCCTGAGCCTGGAAGCCTTGTCCAAGGGGGAGGGGGCGGGCAGCGGAGGATGAGGTGGAGAGAGCCGACAGACCTCCCGCCATCTCTCAAGCGGCGACACATCTGTTATTTCCGTCTCTATGATCTCTATAGTTGCTCCATCTCCTTTTCATGCTTCCATGTGTGACATTCTGCAGTTCTTACTCTACTCAGCCAGGATTTTCCTGCTCATACGGCCCTTGAGCAGTAAAGAAACTGAAATAGACCCATGTCTTTTCCTGCTCACTGAATATGCTCGCTTGCTTCTCCTTTGCTTCGCTCTTCCTCCCTCCATGCCATCCTCTTAGTATTCGCTTTCAGCCGTCCATCTCTTTGCTACACCTTCCCCACCTCATTGTCTTTCCCCCACACACATCCTCCTCTTTCCACAAGGACCCATTTTTCTTCTATCCCTTTTTTCCTTGTTCTCTTCTTTGGACCTCTCATTTCTAATTGTCTCTTCCCCTCCCTGTGTCTGCCTTTTCTTTTCTTTTTTTTTGGGGGGGGTACCGGGGATTGAACTCGGGACCTTGTGCTTGCAAGGCAGGGAGCAGCACCACTGAGCTGGATCCCTGGCCCTGTGCCCGCCTTTTCTTACCCTTGCCCTGGTCCTCACCCTCTCCTTTTCTTCTCTCTTCCCTTATCCCTCCCCATTCCTATCTCACCATACCCAACTCTTCTTGGCAGGCAGAGGGCCCGTGTTAAAATATGAATGAGCCGTCTGTGCATGGCAGGCATTCTCTCCAGGAGAGGCAGAAGCCATGCAGCAGCCGAGACATCTGTGAGGAGAAGGTGCCATGTGGAGCGACTGTGAGGGAGGGAAGGGTTCGCCAGCACCACGCCGGCCCCAAGCCACCGTCCAAGAGGCCAAATCAGGAAGGAAATGGAGTGCCGACTGTCCCTGGCCGTCCCTGAGGACAGAGGAAACTTGGTGCTGTTGTTTTATCACAAATAAAAGAAAGGCAGCCGGGCGTGGAGGCGCACGCCTGTAATCCCAGCACTCAGGAGGTTGAGGCAGGAGGATCGCTGTGAGTTTGAGACCAGCCTGGGCTGCATAGTGAGTTCCAGGTCAGACTCAACTACATAGTGAGACCCTGTCTCAAAAGTAAATAAATGAATGAATAAATGAAAAGAAAGGCTTACAGATGGAACGAACGTAGAGAAAGAAGGGCAAGAGAGGCCAGGAGCAACTGCACTGCTGTGTACTCACAGGATGCAGCAGCGGGGGCCCCTCGCTGGCAGACAGGGCGCATCCTGGGAGCCTCAGGTCTCTCTGAGGGGCCGGGAAGCCCAGAGGCCCAGGCCCCACGGCTGAGGCTGCCCCCAGCAGCTCCTCGATCACCACCTGCACACTGCTGCCCACGCTGTCACACTCCTCCTCCACAGCAGACAGAGTCTTGCAGGCTTCACCAGGACTCTCCTTGAGGGGCCCAGGTTCCTCAGCTGGGGGACTGCGGGCCCGGCTCTCCCCATCCTCATCAGGGTTACACACTTTCCCTTGCCTTAGTTCACCTACTTCCTCCTGCAGCCGCTTTAACAGTTCATTGTTGGCCCGGGCAAGACCCAGAGCGGCCTCAGCCAGCCCCACTGCCTTGTCCACGCGCTGGTAGATAATATGCAGGAGCTGATCAGAGCTCTGAACTGCCAGGCCATGTCCAGTCACCGTGATGGGGGTTCCTGGAGGAGGGTTCCTGCCCTGAGAGCCTGCGCTGTCCCCGCTCGTCTCGCTCTTACAGGCACAGCAGCAGCATCTGGCCTCACTGCCGCTGGGAGGGGAGAAGAGAATGGTGGCACTGAAGGACATGGCTGATGAACTCAATGACAACCGTGCTCACACCCTGGACAGCTCCGAAGGGCCTAAGGTCAGTGGACTTCGGAAGCGCTGGCCTCTTCGTCAGATTTCACTTTGCTTTCCCACGGCGGATGGTCAGAGGAGCTGCGGCTCCTGGCCGTGGGATCCGCGACGGAGAAGTGGGCCAGCCGTGAAGGAGCACACAGTCCATGGCTGCCTCTCCTCAGCCTGCGTGGGGAGGAGGAGAGATGCCACCTTCTACTGGCAGATTCTATGGTCCCCTAGCACAGCACACCGAGTGTCACACTCGCCCCCTACTGGCAGGGGACTTCTGAGGAGGGCAGCGTCATAGGGTGGAAGGCATCCTTCCTGCACCCACACATCCGGGCCACTGCATTCTAAGGAACAGAGGGCACTCAGAAGGCCCTCCTGGCATCTGGAAAGATGAGATTAAGGAAGACAATGAAGATCTGTCTCTTTCTCCTCCTTACTGTAATGACAACATTGCATTTTAATGCTTTAAGGACTTGAGAACACTTCAGGTAGGTTTTCCCATCTACACAACATCACTGGTAAACATATCACCCGAGATTAAGAGAAGAGACATGCAGAGAAGTTATGTATTTTTCAAGGTCAGAGGAAGTTATTGCTACTTTCAATCTAGAGCTGATATTTAAAAAAAAACCGATACCACTCTTTGTTGACACAAAGAATCATTATTCTATCCTCTGTATAATTTCCATACAGATGCATTCAGAGTAAAATTCCTAAGTAAGGAATCTATCAATCACTGCAAACCTCAACATGTCACCCACTTCTTGCATCATTAATGCTTTGGGGTGAGGACAGGAAAAGAAAAGCTGGATCAGGGACTTGACCTGGGGTGACCCAGGGCACTATAATAACCTTGCTCCCAGAATTGTATATGTGATAATTGTATATCTTGAGTCCATCAGCTGGCAGCCCAGGGAGATCACTCCTTGGGTCCCTCATCTCTACTCTGCTCCTTAAGGGAACAGCTAAGACTTCATAGGAATAGCTAAGGAGCAAGTGAGGCCTGTCCGTCCACAGACCCTTAGATGAGGAGAAAGCAGGATATCGATGATGAACAGACCGCCTCTCTTCAGAATGACTGTAGTTAAGCAACTAAACTACTCCAGGAGGGAAAAAGGGATTGTGGTAGGGGTTTTGATTTGTAACACTGAGCACATTCCAAGGGACTTAATAAATATTGTCATTTTCTAAATGATACTTGATTATAGAAAAAGAATCATTTCACCTAAAGCTTCGAAATTGACAAAACCTTAAGTATATTTACAAATCCCTGAGACACATTTCTATTTTATTCTGTACATTATATCATAACATCAAAATTAAAAGGAGAGGAGGTGGCTTGGGAAATTTTATATATATATATATATATATAGAGAGAGAGAGAGAGAGTGTGTGTGTGAGTGTGTGTGTGTGTGTGTGTGTGTGTGTGTGTGTATTGAGTCAGCAATCTCATTTCAGAAACAGGCAATACCAATGCCTCTGAGGTACAAAGACATAAATCTGACAATGCCTTTTAATTACATTTGGTTATTAAAGAATAGTCTTTAATTTGCTGTTTTCACCCTTTATACTGAAGAAACAGCTTTTCTATGGCAGATACTCACTTCTTGCAAGAACTTAACTCAAATCCATTTACAGCTTTCCTGTCATTAGAGTCACTGGAAGGCATAGCTATACCTGAAACTAAAGGTTAAACCAAATTAAAACTAAAGGTTAAAGGAAAGCACTAAGCAATTCTATGTCAATTTATGGATGAATCATTTATGTAACGTATCCTTTTCCTACCTAAATAAGGGCCTACACTCCTCTTGAAGATTTGTTTCTTGCTTTTGTTTTGACACCAGAATTTTAGAAAGAATTTAATCTTAATTCCACAGACTTCCCTTACCGAACACATAAAAACACCCAGTTTCCAAATGTATCTCATTTCTCTGAGCACCTGCATTCTGCTATCTACCTCAATGAATCCTTCTCATGTCCCTTTAAAAGAAAAAAAATTTTAATCTTAAACATGGATACTGTGAGAAAAAGAAAGTTCTGTCAGTGATAAAATATGCTGGCTTGTTGTTTATCAGGTTTTCGGTTGTTTTTGTTTTGCAGTGCTGGGGATAAACCCAGGATCTCGGCATATATTCTACCACTGACTTTCTCCTCCCCTTAAATGGGGTTTCCTCTGTCATTTCTCTTTCTTTCTTTTTCTTTTTTGAGACAGGTTCTCACTTTGTAGTTCAGGTTGGCCTTTAACTCACTATGTAGCACAGGCTAGACTCGAAATCACAGCGATCCCCCCATCTCAGCCTCCTGAGTGCTAGGATTACACTGTGCACCACCACACCTACCCAGCTCAGTCATCTTTCTGAAACAGCACTAAACTAGGGATTTAAAAAAAAAAAAAAAAAAAAAAAAAAAAAAGAGGCAAAGCAACAGCATTCTGGGATGGTGAGGCAGGAGTATCACAAGTTCAAGCCCAGACTGAGCAATTTAGCAACAGCATGTCTCAACATAAAAAATAAAAAGTGAGTTCAGCGCCAGCCTGAACTACACAATGAGGCCCTGTCAGAAAAACTAAAACGGGGCTGGGGATTTAGTTCAGGGGCACCATGCCTGCCTTGCAAGTGCAATGTGCTGAGTTTGATCCTGGTACCAAAACAAAACAAAACAAAAACACCTAAATAATAATAATAGAAGGACCGGAAATGCAGTTCAATGCAAAGCCTTGGATTTAATCCCTAGTACCACACAGAAAGAATGAGAGAGGAAGAAAGGAGAAAAAAGAAATAAAAGGAAACTTCGCATCTGTCTGCCTCACAATGAGTCGGTGAACTTGAGTGGGTCATTTCACTTTCTGAGGCCCAATTTTCCCATCCCTGCCTGCTCCGAGTGCGTCTGTAATGTGCTACATAAGGCATCTAGGGCATGCTGACATGTGGTCAGTGTTCCACATATGGCAGCTGGATGATTTATGATTAACCCTACAAGTGTGTCCTTACCCTGATGCACATCCTGATTCCCTAACCTTGAACAAAATCCAATGCCTTGAAACAGAATTTCAAGAAATTTACCTCTGAATTTAACACTGAATTTCTAAGAAACAATAGATTCAAGTTTACAAACCTGCATTTATAGGTACAAAATCTTCCATAATCTAAATTAGAAAGGTAATTAAGAAAACTATTTCTAATTTAGTTATTATCATGACCTGGCCTTAGACTAACGATATTACTTAAGTCTGCTGGTCTTTAATGTTAATTATATTTTCCTCTTGTGAGTTCACTTTGTTTCTCAATTTCTTTTCCTTTCCACTTTTTTTTGGTGTTGCTATATTATGTTCATTTAAAAAATGTCACAATAGCCAGGTGTGGTGGCGCATGCCTGTAATCCCAGCACTTGGGAGGCTGAGGCAGGAGGATTGCTGTGAGTTCAAGACCAGCCTGGGCTACATAGTGAGTTCCAGGTCAGTCTCAACTACATAGTGAGACCCTGTCTCAAAAAAACAAAAAAAAAAAAAGTCAAAATAAGGGCATTAAATAGTTGTTTTCAGGCTATCCAATTAAACATGTACAAATAAAAGTTTAAAAAAATAGTTGTTTTCTTGAATCAACTTGTCTATAAAAACCTGGTACAGTGCAGTGTAGCACAATGTGCATTCAAATGACTCTTTCAGTTTCCATGGATACCACAGCTGACTTAATTTCCCTGCTTCTTGCTACAGTCTTCCACCTAAAGTCTAAAACACAGAAAGAAATTGGGGTCATCCAATTATAAAGAAATATTTTACATTCTATTTACTAAGCACATAATAAATGCTAGATAAATAATTACCAACAAAACAAAAACTAATATCATTAGCTGTATACATCCCCATTAAAGCAGACAAGCAAATGCAAAGGGGAAAATAGTTTCTAAATATTTTCTGTGTGTAAGGTCATGCTAAAGGACAAGCCAGCAGGGAGTGGTAGTACACACCTGTAGTGCCAGCACTCGAGGGGCTGAGGCAGGAGGAGTGTCACAAGTTTAAGGCCAGCCTGAGCTACATAGCAAGACCTATCTCAAGTAAAAACAAAAACAGCAAAATATACACGTGCCTAAAAATATAGTACAGACTGAAAACTCCTGATGAATAAGTTCAAAATAATGAAAAGATTAATAGGATGAAATCGTCTGAGAATGAGTTCTTATAGAAGCAAAACCTCCAATCGCCTTGAGCAGTGTATAGGATGAACTACAAGCTGGTGGGACATTCTATAGAGAAAAAGATATTACGGGATTTAACAGGGTACATGCAAGAGGTCAGAGCACAGGGCCTCTCCAGCATAGTAAGGAGAGAAGCCAGAGGGCTTTGAAACCAGGTTAAGGAGACTCTTAGAGCAGGGGACATGAGGCACTGAGAAAGATCAGTCAGTGGACAGTTTAGAGTGTGTGGGTCAGTGCTTTCTGCCACAACACCTGGACTCTGCCACTATGGCATCAAAGCTTTCACGGACAATATGTAAACAACTGAACACGGCTGTGTTCCAATGACCCTCATTTATAGCCAGCGAAATATCACAACACTTAAATGTAAAAGCCTTTCCTAGCTGGCAGGCCATACAAAAACAGGCGGCAGGCTGGATTAGGCTATGGTTGTAGTTTGCCAACCCCTGCCTTAGATGCTATATGTGGAACAGTTAAACATTAGGAGGTGATTTAAGTGACCCAGGAATGGGGTGATGAGAAGGGGGTTGTGGAGATGAATGTTGGACATCCTGGAGGAAGAAGTGATATTCCTTTAGCTAATAAATATGGGTGATAGAGACGTTCGTTAACGACAACTTCAAAATTATAAAGCCAGGAGTGGTGGCACACGAAATCCTAGCACTCTGGAAGGCTGAGACAAGAAGATCCCAAGTTTGAACCCAGCTTGGGCAATTTAGGGGCTTACTAAGACCCTATTTCAAAAATAAAAAATAAGCTGGGTGTAGCGATACATACCTGTAATCTCAGTACTCAGAAGGCTGAGGCAGGAGAAGCAATTGGGAATTGGAGGCCAGCCTAAACTACACCACAAGACCCTGTCTCACAAAGCCCAAACCAGGGCTGGGGATTTACCTCAGTGGTACTGCACCTACCTTGCAAGTGCAAGGTCCTGAGTTCGATCCCCAGTATGGTGGAGGGGAGCAAAGCAAAACCAAGCAAACAAACAACCTCCCCCAAAGAAAATAAAATGTAAAAGGGCTGATGTAGCTCAATGTGAAGGCCCTGGGTTCAATCCCTTGTACTGCAAAAAAAGAAAAAAAAATATATATATGCCTGAGGGTCACATACAGGATGGTACCACTAATAACAGAAATGAGGCTGTTGAGATCAGGCCTAGTTCCTTCGAAAGGTTATGTTCCACCACCTGCCTCACAAGTGTAAGGACCCAAGTTCAATTCGATCCCCAGCCCCGCACCCCCAAAAAAGAAAAAACAATTTCCACTAATGGCAACTTTTTTTTTTTTTTTTTTGGTACCGGGCTTGAACTCAGGTCCTCGCACTTGCAAGGAAGGCGGGAGAAGATTTTAAAATATAATGTCCTAAAAAAAACTGAGTAGGTCTAAAAATCAAAAAACGAGAAGAAGGTCAGAGCTGGAACACAGATTTGAAGGCTCTGGCAGAATTAGCGTTGAAACCAAGTGAGCGAATGAACTCTTCAAGCCTAAAAGGGAAGTGTGGTGTGAGACACAAAGGCCGAGGGCAGCACTTCCAGCCAATCCAAGAGCGTTCATTAAAAGAGAAGGCTGAGAAGGCGTGGCCAGCCAGGGGGGAGAGCAGTGCTGTGGCAACCCAGGTACAGAGAACGTCAGGAAGTGGATCTAATCAGCGGTGAGGAGGACTGCAGAGCGGTCAAAAAGATGGAAATTATGGGACTTTATTTTATTTTACTGTGACAGTCATCGAAGTCATTGTGACAGAAAAGTAAGTTCTTATTTTGGAGACAGATTTTTCTCAGCATGGGTAATTCCAATTAACAGTGGAACTGTGTTACAAATATTATTGTATTATTTGTTGTCAAGCCCCCACCCCGCACAGCAAGGCTTCTCACATGCTCCCGCTGAGAACTGCATGGAGCCCTTCTGTTTTATTTGGGGACAGGGTATTGCTAAATTGCCCAGGTTGACCTTGAACTTTTGATCTTCCAGCTTCAGGCTCCCAAGTAACTGACTACAGGTGTGGGACACCTCACCCAATTTAAATTCTTTTCATGAGGGGGACTAATGGAAATGTCATTTACTGTAACAAAATTTTAATTTAAAAAACTATCTTTTCTAGCACCCTACATCTAATGTAATTTTTCCCCTATCACAGCCCACTTAACTCTGCCAACCTTAGTGATATACCTATACTTGCTTTCATTCTCAAAATATATAGCTTCCCTCATACCCTGTATAACACTAGCCTTTCAAACCCAAGGCCTGGTGTATGCTAGGCAAATACTCTGTCACTGAGCTACATCCCCAGGCTTCAAGATGTATAACTGTTTAATTCACTAATCCAGAAGCAATCCTCAGAATGCTTGGCAAAGTGTGGTTAACACCAGTCAGTTATCAAGGCAATGTGTGTATCATTATTATTATTAATGCTGTCAACTTTTGCAACTTCAGATTGCTACTTTATTTATTTATTTAGATATGAGATCTCGGGCCAGGGACTTAGCTCAGTGGTTCCAGCACCTGCCTCGAAAGCACAAGGACCCGAGTTCCATCCCCAGTACCAAAAAAAAAAAAAAACAACCAAACAAACAAAAGATATGAGATCTCTTTGTGTTGCCCTGCCTGGCCTTTAACATTTGGGATTAGAGTATCCCCCTTCCTCAGCCTCCAGAGTAGCTGGGACTAGGGGTGCTCACCATCACACCCAGGTAAGTTTTTTTGTATATGTGGTGCTGAGGATCAAACCCAGGGCCCCAGGACACTATACCACTGATACACTGCCAGTATGATAATATAGTCTGTTTTTTTGGTACCGGGGATCAAACTTTGGGACCTTGTGCTTGCGAGGCAGGCAGTGGAACCACTGAGCTAAATCCCTGGACCCTGATAATATATTTTAAAGCCAAGAGTTCATATTTTCGTTCAAGAAAGAAAAAACATAGAATAAACTAAGGTTGAACACTATAGAACAATATACATGTATTTTGTAAAATGCTATCAACTTTTATCTGGGGAGGTGGTTCGGTGGTAATGAACTTACCTGCCTAGCATGTAGAAGGCCAATTCCCGGCACTTCAAGAATATAGCCTCTAAAATAATCTTTCTATATGAACATTTCTTGAGGTGAAAAGTTAATAAATAAATGAAAATTCAAATTCAAAAAATAAACTTTAAGGAAAATGTTATCAACTCTTATAATTGGCGCTAAGAAAAAGACCTTTAGTCTTACACAGGTCAAAATGAAATCTACACAAAATATATTTGAGGTTCATTTCAGTATTGGTCTAATTTTACTACATATGAAATGAGCCTAGAAAATGTACTTCTCCATAATTTTGATATTTTTCATAAACACTTAAGATACAGAAAGAAAACTCATCTCCTTTAGACAGTTCAAGGTGAGACTGTTCATAATCTTTTTTTTTTTTTAAAGAAGTAACATTTTATCAACCATAAAAATGCTCGACTTCTAAAAAACTCCACAGTGAAGACAGTCTGGTAGATCCAAAATGTGTAAAAACTATGCATAAAACCCACAGAATCTGAGAAAAGGGGAAATATTTATATAAATAGTGGTTTTAAAAATGTAATTTTGTTCTACCAATTATACTTTTTTTTTGAGATAGGGTCTCACTATGTAGTGAGACTGACCTAGAACTCACTATATAGCCCAGGCTGGTCTCAGACTCTCAGCAATCCTTCTGCCTCAGCCTCCTGGGTGCTGAGATTACAGGTGTGCTCCACCATGCCTGGCTCCCTACCAATTATACAGTAACATATGCACACTAACTGAAAATATGCTACAACCACATCTGGAAAATCAGTTTAATATTTTCTTGGGGGGGGGGCTCCTGGGGATTGAACTCCAGTCCTTGTGCTTGTGAGGCAGCACCACTGAGCTAAATCCCTGGCCCAGTTTAATATTTTCTAAGTGGACTTCACCCCCACCCTCACTATGTAATATAGCTTGTTAGTACTGCACAAGTACAATTAGCAATAATGTTTAATAACTTTTAAACAAAGGTAAAGGGATTTTCTCCCTTAAGCTTTAAACATCAAAACCTATGCTTATAAATTTAAAACTTTCAGGAGTCTAAATATTTCAAATGAAAACTATGACAAACTTCTCAAGTGTTCTTTATGTTCCAGGTACTATATATCAACCTACTTATCCACAGAGACTGTTCACAATCTTAACCATCCCCCTCTCCTGAGTCACATGGATTTTTGTTGGGACTAAATATATCATACTCTCGGCAGTTCCCCTGCTTGCTTTCTCCCCATTCTGAGTTTGAATTTTCTGCTTGACTGAGCTCACCTCCAAAATATGAAAAATAAGTTTTCTCATACTTAATAGATGTGTGTGATACGGTATCCCTCAGATGATATATGCTCTTATAATGGGCCTTTGGCTTGCTCAGGGTCAGGCTAGAAACGGACTTTCTTAAACATGATGTGGAAAGCCTGGCAATTCGTATCATAATCTTAATTTTAAGAAATAAAAAAGGAAAATGGCCCCTTAAAGCTCCTCCATGCTGGTCAGCTCTGCTCCTCCACAAGGTGCAAAATGGCTCACCTGTTTGAAGGTCCTCTCAAAACCTATTTTTCTAACAGAAATGAGATCCTATCACACATGAGCAGGTAATCAGGTAACATAAAATACAATTTCCTTACATTCTAAAAGACTGACCCATCTAATGATCTGCAAAACAAAACAAAAAAAAAACCACCTCATCATTAGGTTTACAAAACATAATTGTAGACCCAGAGGGCAGAAGGGTTTTAAACAATAAGATTCCATGTAATCCCCAAATCAAATTTGTAGATCAGGGGATGAGTTTTTAATCTAGCACAAGCACAGTCCTTTTTTATTTGCATTTGCTAAAGTGCAACTTGGTAAGACCATAATTTCCACTTTCAGATTTTCATATAAATGTGCCTGATCTGAAAGAGCTCTTACTGCATTTCTGGAGAAACTAAGAAATGGAAAGTTAGCTCCTAAAACCCTACCACGCACCCAGCAAGTCCTCGGTAAATGTTAGTTGATTAAATATTAGTCAAAGATGACAAGATGGGCACCAGGGACAACAGAACCATTCCCGACTGGCAGTGTGATTTGGCTACAAGCTGCCCTGGACAAGGGCGCAGTCCTCGGCCCGCTGTAGAGGCCGAGGCGCGGCCGGGGATGTTGCTGGGTCATCGTGCGTACATTATGTGGCCACAAAAGCTGAGGTCTGGGCTGGGACAGGCGCTCGCCGCGGGACCCGACGCGGGGTCCCATTCTAACAGTCCCGCGGGCGTTCCTCCAAGTGTGCCTCAAGCCCCCACGCCCGCTGAGACTACAAGACCGGGGAAGATACGGAGTCAATCTAGCCGGCTCGTGTACTCGGCCAACGCTCGAACGCGGGACAGGATGGCGCCCGCCGTCTCGCTCTTTCAATCTAGCCGGCTCGTGTACTCGGCCAACGCTCGAACGCGGGAAAGGATCGCCCCGCTCGCTTCTGGCTCTCGATGATTGGTGGTTGGGCGACGGGGGTGGGTGGGGCGTGCACAAACCGGGTTGCTATTGGCAAACATTACCAATCACTCAACGAAACAGGGAGGGGAGGGGCCTTCTCAGGGAGGGACAGGACTGCGAGGCTTTTCAAGGCCGAAGGACGCCATCTTTGGTTTGTTATTTGTTTACTTGCTTTTGTTCTTTGCTATTCGCAAAGCTATGTGTACGCGATTATAACTACAATTGACCTCAGATCGATTTAATACGCTTGATGGTGGCTGATTTTTAGTTCCTGTCTGCCTTGGTTACAGGTTTTCAGGTAACGCTTGCAAAACAGCAGTTTCTCTTAGTTCAAAGTTTTCATCTCTAAGGTTCCCTCGAATTCCCAGAAAGAAAAAAAAGTCAGCTAATCTCATATTTGCTTTTCTTTGTTAAGAAAGCCAAGCCAACGATATATTTGCATGAGGAATTCTCTTTCTTACAAGACATTGTATAGGAGCGTAGATTCCAAGATGTCGAAATGGAGTAGCCTAGGAAGTGGAGCTGTGTACCTCTTTTCCTAAGAAGCTAAAAAGTGTACGTGGTAACCTGTAGTAATGCGGAGAGTTAGAGCAAAACCTCATTAAAAATTCCTATCACTGCTGAGGTAACAAAAGTCAATAGCATCTGAGTAGATTTGGAAAGCAATGCAGGTCTAAACTTGTGGACTGATCCACATTCGAGCAGCATTTATTAAACGCTGATCTATCTCGCATTGTTAGGGGATAAAAATATACTCGGTACAAGTTAAAAACCTGGGAAGCCCATACTGGGTCATTTTCCTTATAATAAATTCACAACCTTGTACACATGATTTTATTGCAGTTGTTACTTGGATGTCTTAAATACTGCTTGAAATGGAGGACACAGCTGAGGGATGGAAATATATGATTATCATCATACAGAGGTTTTGTAATGAAGTAGATCCTTTTTTAATCACCTGCTTGCTACTACACTCGCCACATTCCAGTCTCTCCCTCATCACCCCATATACTTCTGTGCTTTTATTCCAATCTGCAAATACAGATATTGTCTGTATGGCTGCTAATTAGGAGACAGTGGTCCTCTAACAGGAAGTGACAGTAGGCCTTCTACAGCAGGAGGCTCTGCTTTGAGCCTGTTGTCCTCTAATTCACTTGTCACTGAAACTTAGCCCAAGGAACGATTTTCATTCCAAAAATGAAGCATGATAACAGAATGCATTTCTTATTCCGATTATTTGCTTTTGCCTCCTCTTGGCCCCCATCAACTCCACTGTCAGTTTTTGAGAGTGGACTTGACTGAATTTTTCCTGATACTTTACCAGCTGTGGAGCTTTTCAAACAAATCCCAACCAATAAACAACTATTTTGTCAAAAAGCCAAGAAAGAAGTTCCCTTTGGAACACACCAACCAAACCACACATAAAGGCCAAAATATACACAGCTGTACATTTAAGAACGTGAGACAATAAAAAAGCAAAACCACTTAGGCAAAACAATCACTTTGGCTTTGAACCACAGATGCAATAAATTGCCTACCCTCATTTGCAACATGGACTATATACACTCTGGCAATTTAATTATTCACTAATTGATCCTTTAAAGGAGGAGCAGAAAAATACTGCAAATGCACATAAAATGAAAGTAAGTAAGTAGGTTCAAGTTTAGGATTTCCTCTTAGTTTTCTTTGCACACAAAATCCTATTTTGGTCACATCTGGGAGCACAACAGAAAAAGTTCACATTCTAAGGTCTATTTTGCACACATTAAACCAAAGGCAATCACTTTTGAAAATAAAATCTGATATGGCACATATACACATATTGTACATATACACAAAGAATAAACCCCAATATTTATGAAATCATTTGCTTTAAGAAATACATACACACACATACACACACAGATGTCCTCACGAAAATGTGTGTGCAAGACACACCGTCCTCTCCCCGGGAAAGTAAGTGTCCCAAGTATAATATTCCAATATTCTAAATCTATTGGCTTTGGACAATTGCCATATCCAAGCCACTTGGTTTTGGTTCTGGGGAAGGATGTATAAAACGCACGCCAAAGAGCTTTGTGAGGGAGCCTCAAATCTCAAATCTCTCTCTGCTTCCTGCGATGTTGCCCGTGGCAGGAATTTACATTATCCCTTCAGCCCGCTTAAAAAAAGAAAATCTATACTTCCCAAGTGGCTAAAATTTCAAATCCCTCAACCACAAAAATTTACCAGTTCTTAAAATGTGATAGCAAAAAGGAAAAAAACTCTATAAATTTGGCTGGAAACAGTTGTACACGGCCATCCCGCTTCTCAACTTCTTGGTATATTTAAAACCTTGACCAGGAAAAAGAAAGAGGAAGAGAGACAGAAAAAGAAATGGGGAAAAGAGCAAATTCCCCTTAGCAACAGTTTCCTCACCCCAGCACTGCCACAGATCTCTATTTTTTTAAAAAAATTTAAACACACAAGATTAAGGAGGGGGAAAAATGTAAAAAGGATACCCGAAGGTCGTATGGCTCTTTGTATTCGTGTGTGTGCAAAAAGGAGGACTCGCGGCGCCCGGAGCCGGCAAGCCCCGCCCCTCCCCAGA
>NW_022900929.1:46871106-46878652 GCF_012274545.1 Fukomys damarensis
CTGAGTGCCTGCCCGCAACGCCCCCGTCCCCGGCACGCCGGTCGCCTTCCCCACCTTTGCCGCTTGCTTTCACTTTCTCACCCACTACTCTCCCTTTCCTGTCCTGTTTACCCAGTGAAGCTAGGCCCGGCTCCAGCTCAATGCTGTAGTCGGTGAGGGAGCTCCTTCTGACACTTCGTGAACTTGGTTTCTGTAACTTGTGAACAGTAACTGTGACTGGGTAAAACGGCGACCTGCTGTGCGCCTGGTTTCCAGGTGGATCTCTGGGCCTCTTGCTGCCTAACACCCCACCTTTCCACTAGCGGGCACGTAGCTGACCAAGTCCAGGTGAAAGGCAAAGTACTTTTACACTTTGGGGGTTGTTTTGCCACAGGCTGAGCCCGCAATTTTTCCCTACTTGGCCAAGACCACTTTCTCAGACTAAAACGGCTCTCCTTGACATCCTGCATAAAGATCACTTTAAAAATCACCCAAAATCTGGTCTCACCTTAGCTATTTGTCCCTCCTTTCCACGACCCTCACCTTTTCACCGTGTATTACTCCTTTGCTCCAGGGGTCTGTGTCTGTCTAGAATGGTGCCTGTCTCCTCTGCTCGCACTTGTCAGTTTGTATCCTTTCTTCAGCTAGTCCAGTAGACGCAGACCACCTCCTCTTCTGCTCTGTAGCATGTGGCCTTCATGCTCACTCAGGTTACCGGCACTGCACTCATTGAGGGGGGAAAATTTATATATATATATAAATGATTGAACTCAGGGCCTTTGCCTTAAACTACATCCCCAGCAAAGTGTTTTGTTTTTGTTTGAGACAGGTCTTGATAAAGAAATAAATTGACCAGTCTGATCTTAAAATTGAGATTCTCCTGCTTCAATCTCCCAAAATGCTAGGATTACAGATATGAGCCCCCACACCCAGCTTCCTTCGAATATTTTAGTAAATTCATGCTGAAACTCTTTGAGATTAGGGAGTATTTATTTACTTATTTATTTTTGGTACCAGGGATCAAACTCTGGCCCTTGTGCTTGCGAAGCAGGTGGCGGTGAAACCACTGAGCTAAATCCCTGGCCCAGGGATTATTTTGCATTACTCTACAGGGCCCTCACAGTGAGCTACATCCCAGCCGTTTTTTAAAATTTTGAGGCAGGGTCTTGCTAAGTGACTAAATTGCCCAGACTGGGTTTGAACTTGTGATTCTTCTGCCTCAACTTCCACAGAATGTTAGAATTATTGGGATGTATCACTAAATCCAACTCAGAGATGATATCTTAAAACTTAGTTTTCCATCTACAGACTATTTAATTCTAACTGTAGCAACATAACTGTACCTATTTAATAAGTACTGAGATAAAAATCACTTAATGATCAAGCCAGGCGTGGTGATGCACAGCAGTAGCCCAGCACTCGAGAGGCTGAGGCAGGAGGATCACTGGAGTTTTTTTGTGGGGGTGAGGGTATGTAGGATCAAACTGAGGACCTTGTGCTTTCAAGGCAAGGCACGGTGCCACTGAGCTAAATCCCTGGCCCTACTTTGGGGTTTTTGTTTTGTTTTGTTTTTTGAGAAAGGATCTTGCTATGTAGCCCAGGCTGGCCTTGAAGTCCCAGTGAATCTCCTGCCTCAGCCTCCTAAGCGCTGGGCTTACAGGTATGGGCCACCAGACCCAAAAGGAGGATCACTTTGAGTTCAAGGCCAACATGGGCTATCTAGAGTGAGTTCAAGGCCAGCCTGGGATATACAGTGAGACCCTGTCTCCAAAAATCTGAATAATGGGGAGACCCTAGCTCAAAAAAGAAATTTATTATTAAACGGAATTTTTTTCCTAGCTAAAACACATTTTGAAACTTAGGTCCTACAAGAAAGATGATACTTCTATAGTAACAGCGCACATTTGTTGTGCAGGCAATGTCCTGAACACTTTGTACATGTTTTGTGCTATTATTTTTTTCATTTTAGAGATGTGATTGAAGCACAGAGTGGTATAATATTTTGGCTAAATTTATATAGTTAGTAGAGAAGGACAGAGTATTTGAGCCCAGAAAATCCAGCCCCCAAACTCATGTCCATAAACCCTGGCTTTACACCAGTCTAAAATAATATTGTTGGGCTGGAGATTTAGCTCAGTGGTTCTGGCGACTGGCTCGCAAGCGCAAAGACCTGAGTTTGATCCCCGGTACCAAAAAATAAATGAATAAAATAATACTGTTACCTAATTAGTCTTTATATACTCTACAAGACGAATGCAAGGATGCTTCCAAGATTCAGTGTCAGAGGAAACAAAACACAAAGTTGGCAGCACTGTTCTAAACTAAGAATAATAAACGTGACAACTAAATGCAAAGTATTATCTGAGCCAGAAGAAGCTATAATGTTCATTACCAGCATAACTGGGCAAAATGAAATATGCCCAGGATATTACAGAATTTTCCTGAATCACTGTTAAACAGTCAGGGTGTTGGGATTGCCATTTCATAAGAAGCTGAGACTCAGAGCTTACCCTTAGCCAGTTTATCGACACCATCCCACTCACGTGTCACCAGCTGTCAGCCATATGCTCCTGGTTCCTGGAGTCCAGGACTTGCTTGGTAGGATCTGGTTCTCAGTGGAAAGGCCTGTTATTGCCCCAGGTGTGCTTTTCAGCCCAGCAGCTCCCTAGCTGATATGCAACCCAGGAATAGCTTTGTTTTTATTATTTTATTTATTTATGTTTTGGTACCAGAGATCAAACTCATGACCTTGCACTTTCCAAGGCAGGCACAGTGCTACTAAGGTAAATCCCCAGGCATAGCTTTGTTTTTAAAGGATTACAGGCTTTCTGTGGGTTTTTTTTTATTTTGTAGTACTGGGGATTGAACCCAGTTCTTCACACAAGCTAGGCAATATTCTACCTGAGCTATCTTCAATCTTGTGGTTTTTTTTTTTTTTTTGGTTTTTTTTTGTTGTTGTTGTTGTTGTTTTTATGTTTTCCATTTAAACATTTAAAAAAGGGCCTGGGATTTAGCTCAGTGGTTCCACCAACTGCCTCGCAAGCACAAGAACCCGAGTTTGATCCCTGGTACCAAAAATAAATAAATAAATAAATCTATTCTTTAGCTGGGCGTGGTGGCGCACGCCTGTAATCCCAGCACTTGGGAGGTGGAGGCAGGAGGATCACTATGAGTTCGAGATCAGCCTGGGCTACACAGTGAGTTCCAGGTTAGTCTCACTATGTAGTGAGACCCTGTCTCAAACAAACAAACAAACAAACAAAACCATTAAAAAATACACAAACCAGGCAGACATGGTGGCACATGTGTGTAATCCTGGCACCTTGGGAGGCTGAGGTAGGAGTTACTATTATACTTCCTCTATCTATCTCTATCTATCTATCTATCTATCTATCTATCTATCTATCTATCGATTTTTGGGTACCGGGGATCAAACTTGGGACCTTGCGCTTGTGAGGCAGGCGCCATAACCACAGAGCTAAATCCCAGCCCTATACTTCCTTTATTACTGATGAGAAATCTGAGACTGAGAGAGATTGGTCACTTCCCTTCATGCCACTGAGCTCCTGACCTCAGTGGTGGTCATGGGTGAGGTCAGAGTTCGGATCCAGATGAACCACTGGAAGGCCTGTGCTTTTGGCTTTTCTTGAGCTGCCTACATGGAAAGAGCCTCTGCCTGGGTCTTATTCTCTTACTGTCTGGCTAAGCCCATGAAAGGCACACTGTATTCATGTTGATGATCAATGAAATGTTCAGAAACCCCTTACAGTCTCCTGGGATATATATATTTTGTTGTTGTTTGTTTTTATTTTTTTGTTGTTTGGTTTTGGTTTTTTTGAGACAGGGTCTCATGTAGTTGAGACTGGCCTGGAACTTACTATGTAGCCCAGGCTGGTCTCAAATTTATAGCGATCCTCCTGCCTCAGCCTCCTGAGTGCTGGGACTACAGACATGCACCACCACACCTGGCTCCTGGGATATATTTTTAATCATAAATTCATTTCCATAAAGGTCAGAATTAATTTGGAAAAGTCATTTCTTTTTAAGCTTCTTTTTCCCCCTACAGTTACAGGGGACACTTAGAATAGAAGACTTGAATAAAGCACTTTTGTACTATTAAATAATGAGAAAGGGATAAAAATGAAAAAAATTTTTTTTTTTTTTTTTTGGTACTGGGGATTGAACTTAGGACCATGTGCTTGAGAGGCAGGCAGCGGAACCACTGACCTAAATCCCAGGCCCCAAAATTAATCTTTTTCAATTGAAAATTATAATTTTCAACTCTAAAGCTTGTGAGATTTTATTTATTCATTTTGGTTTTTTGAGGCAAGATCTCATTCGAAAGCCTACGCTGGCCTTGAATTTGTGGCGATCCTCTTGCCTCAGCCTCCTGAGTACTGGAATTACAGGTGTACAGCACCATGACCAGCAGTGTGAGATTTTAAATGTTAGACGTTACAGGTGACTTGTTCTTTTTTTTAAGGTACCTGGGATTGAACTCTGGACCTTGTGCTTGCAAGGCAGGCAGCAGAACCACTGAGCTAAATCCCGGCCCTACAGGTGACTTGTCGATGGAGGAAAAGCTGCTCATTTGGCACTGAACCCAATAGATCTTCTACGGTGAGCCATTTCTGTTTGTGAGCTTGGGGGTGCCTCCACACCTACCCACCAGGGAGACCAGGGCAATGGGTCTGACAGTCACTCTTATGCCGGAGAGTGTTTTAGGACAGGGCTGAAGGAAATTCTAGAGCCCTGGGAGAATATGTCCTCAGGGATGCTGGACAGGAAAGTGTGAGAGAGCGAGGATTAGGAGAGGAGAGAACTACAGAGAGGTGGGTGATAAGATAAAGGCAAAGGTAGAAAGGATAGAAGAGGAAGCTCAGCAGGGTTTGTGCTGCAGCAAGAAGAAAGGCAGCTTGACTT
Organism: Fukomys damarensis; assembly: GCF_012274545.1. NCBI lineage: Eukaryota > Metazoa > Chordata > Mammalia > Rodentia > Bathyergidae > Fukomys > Fukomys damarensis. The sequence continues at coordinate 46,876,009 of NW_022900929.1, forward strand.
TAAGGGAAAATGTCCTGAATTTGACTGTTAATGAAGTGCAAAAGAAATTATATAGAACACTGAGAAGTCTTTCTTAAAGTTTAGTTTAAAATGCCAAAATAAAACAAAATAAAATGTAATAAAAATTAAAGATAAGTGCAAAGGGCCGGGAATTTAGCTCAGTGGTGCTGCCGCCTGTCTCGCAAATGCAAGGACCCGAGTTCAATCCCTGGTACCAAAAAAAAGGTAAGTGCAAAGAATAGGAAAAGGGAGAAGCAAAGAGGGTAGAAGATGGATAGATGTCACCCATCACCTGTAGAAGTGACAAAATTAAAAAAACATCACCAATGGCAAACACTAATACAAAACACTGAGAGAACAGGATAGTCGCATGATTTCAAATAATCATTGTATTAGTTTGTGAGGGCTGCCAAAACAAATACTTCCAAACCTGTGTGGCTTATTTTATTTTACTTATTCATTTCAGGCAGGACCTCACTGTGTAGTCCAGGCTGTCCTCGAACTCCCAATCCTCCTGCCTCAGCTTACAAGAGCTAGAATCACAGCTGTGTACCACCATGCTTGGCTGCAGATGCTCTTTGATGTAGCACATGCCCAGGGTCCTTTAAATGAGACACAGAAGACGGCTGAGCCTGAGAACCACCCTTGGGCTCCCTCACCCCCCAGTACTGCACATTGAACCCAGGCCCTTGTGCACGCTATACAAGCATTCTAATACTAAACTATATCCCCAGGCCAGGTGTGGTGGTGCACACCTGTACCCCCAGCATTTAGGAGGCTGAGGCAGGAGGGTCACATCAAGTTCAAAGCCAGCCTAGGGCCAGGGATTTAGCTCTGTGGTGGGTGGCGCCTGCCTCGCAAGCACAAGGACCTGAGTTCGATCCCTGGTACCAAAGAAAACAGAGCCAGCCTGATCTACACAGTGAGTTCAAAGCCAGCCTGAACTATACAGCAAGACCCTGTCTCAAAAACTAAATAGAAACAAATAAATAAGTGCTACATCTCCAGTTTTTAAAAAATATTTTTATCTTGATATAAGATCTTGCTGTCATTGAATTTGCATCCCTCTGGGCCTCAGCCTTTCAAGTAGCTGAATTTCAGGCACATACCATAGCCTGCTGAGTGGGACCCACCTTCACACTTACTGTTCCTCTGTGGAGGAGACTCTGTTATGCTGGTTTAAAATGTTTCATTGTTTTCTTTTCTAACTACTAAGCTTTGAGAGCAAACCCAGACCCAAGGGAGGCTGGCAATTATGAGCCTCACCTACCTTGGTGCCCACAAGAGCCCTGCTAAGCAGCCGGCGCCGCGCTCACGGTGGTCTGGTCAATGCTGTGTGGTTGCACATGCACCCCTTTACCATGGCCCCTGTGCTTGCGTCCCTTTCTACTTGGATCCAGCCCTTTCCCCTCACCCTGATGCCATGCTACTCCTCAGTCTTCCTGGGAGATCATGGCTCCCCCTTCCCCACTTGAACAGCCTTTGCCCTGACCTGTGGGTGTGTACGGAAAAAAAGGGGATGAGTTCTATATGTATGCTGTGTGTGGCCAGGGGATATGGACATAATGGGAGAGAAAGTGTCTTAGTGGCCCTAAAAATAAAATGTTCAAAGGTACCGAATCAGAGCTCAGCATGGTGGTACATACCTATAATCCTAACTGTCCAGGAGGCTGAGGCAGGAGGGTCACGATTTCAAACACAGCCTGGGCAATTTAGTGACTTAGCAGAACTCCCCTCCTTCAAAACAAAAAGTAAAGAAAGGGCTGTGGATGTAGCTCAGAGAAGGCCATGGGTTCAATCCCCAGCACAGAGAAACCACCACAACAAAAGGTACCAGATCTGTAGTCCTGTTTCATTTACCCTGTTGTCCTTACGGAGAGCTTTCTGCTTTTCTGTCTTCAGCCTAGCTGAAGGGGCTTGTGTGAGTGGTGTAGACATGGAGAGATCCTTTCAGAAGGTAAGTGACTGTGATAGTACAGGGCAGCACAGAGAAGCGCGTGTTCATTATGTACGGCTAGAGAAATGATGTGTCTCCAGGGGGACGTGTTTCACTGTGCATTAGCTCCGAACCACTTCCTTCCTGTCCCTGCCCGCTTGACAGTGCTGTCCTTGGTCTCCTTCCCCACTCCGGCCCCTCAGCTACTCCTCTGCTCAGAGCCGGGCGTTGCTGTCAGCATCTCCATCCATCTTTCTCTGCCACATCCGCGTCTCCCGGGCACTTCGCTCAGTCTCACGCTTGCTGTCCAGGAGCTGCTTTTCTGTTCCTGCCTCTCATTTGTCTCCTGTTCTCCCTCGCTCCCTTCCTCCATTCCATCTGTTTTCCTCCATAATACCAGTTTTCTGGGTCCCCTACAGCTAGTGATAACCTTTTCTTGTTACATTAAAGCTCATAAGGAGTGCTTGGTTTATTGATTGATTGGTTTTCATTTAAATTCTGCAGAAGAAAAGGATTTTTTAATTTTACTTTTTGGACCCAGGGCCTTGCACATGTTAAGCACAAGCTCTGCCTCTGAGCAAAAAGTCCTCGTCCAAAAACGGGTATTTTTACAAAGTGAGAGGAGAGAAAAGAGCTGAGTAGTGGGAGGCACCAGAAAAAGCTGAATTCATGGTATCTTATTTTCTTCTTTTTTTTTTTTTTTTTTTT
>NW_022900929.1:46878746-46890133 GCF_012274545.1 Fukomys damarensis
TTTTTTTTTTTTTTGGTTTTTCGAGACAGGGTCTCACTATGTAGTTAAGACTGACCTGGAACTCACTATGTAGCCCAGGCTGGTCTGAACTCACAGCGATCCTCCGGCCTCAGCCTCCCGAGTGCTGGGATTACAGGCATGCGCCACCACGCCCGGCGGTATCTTATTTTCTTTCAAATAAATGCAGTCAGCTCTTCATGGATGGTGACAGCTTAACTTGGACTATACAGGGTTAAGTACTGAGTTACGCTTGGCACCTAACTCAGAGGCAAAAGCTGGGAGAAATGAGTTGAGTTAAATACACCCAAGAAGCTGACGTGGGTAGAATTTCTTCTTCCTGACCTGCTAACAACTGTGAAAAAGGGACATTTTAGGGATGGCAGTTACTGAAATGCTTCAGTGGGGCATAGCCCCTGGGAGCCACAACTTGGCTTGGAGGCCAGGCCTGGGGAGCTCCGAGGGTGTGGACAGTTGACTGCCAGGAAAAGCGGGGCTGCCGGGTCAGGGGAGAGGACAACAGCTGCTCATCGGAGCAGTTCTGATTGCTGTGTTTACTCTCTCTTCTTGCCCACTGTAATTAAAGCCTTCCAACATGACGCTGGCTTCCTGAGGAAGCCAGAATTTACAAAAACAGGCAAGAAACAAACACAAAACAGCAGAGATGCGTGGTTGCGATGTAGGTATGTTTTAAATCATAAAGCAATTAATTGTGTCTTGAGGTCACTGGTGCTGGTTTAAAGTACCAAATCACCCATTACAGCCCTGGCAGGAGGTGCTCTTCTAACAAAATAAGAGAAAATAAAAAAACCAAAATGTGCTCACCACAGTAGATATGCTCATGTAGGGTCTCCACTGGCCCAGCCTCTGCCTTACTCCTGCCACAGGGGAAACGCTCCCCTCAGAAATCCTCTCCACTTTTCCCCCTACCTCACTCCCTCTTCATCGTGCCTCTTGATCCCTTCCCCTAACAGACTACATAGAATCCATGGAGCAGAATAATTCAGTTGTCTTATTTCCTCTCAAAGGATGTGAACTTCCACTCCACAAATGGCTTTGACAGTATTCTCATTGCTAGCTGACATCAAGAGACACGGACCCTAAAGAGGGAGCACTCAATAACTATTAAGCTCCAGTCTCTGAGCTGCTTCCGTCCCCTCTCCCTCCAGCCCCACGCCCTCGCCTACCTTTCCCCTTCTTCCCAAGCATCCTGCTTACCAGCAGTGCACCCTGCAGCCCCTCCTCGCCTGACAGGTGAGGCCCATCTATCTGCCTTCAACCGCTGCTAGCAAGAAAATTCTTGAGGCCTCTAGGAGTGTTCGCTCTCCTTGTAATCTGATTAGTCCCCTCACCTACCCAGAGGAGCCAGATTTTGGTGTTACTGAGCTATCTGGAGGGAGGAGAAATTGTCAGACATCACTTAAAAAGCCCTGTCCCTTGGTCGCCTGGGATCTGCCAGGAGAAATTAATCTTCCAGCTATTTAAGGTAATTTCTTTTCCATCATCCTTTGTCAAGACAACTGTACTGGGAAATGAATCTGAAGGGAGTCCCTGAACCGGTCTACTCCACTCAGCACATCTCTGCTGTGCAGCATCCATCATCCCCACACAAGCAGAGGTGACGTGGCTGCAAAGCCAGCTCCCGCAAGTACCAGCAGCAAGAAATCACAAACGCGCAAGGCGGATAGCACTGGCCTAAGGACCGGCAATTTTTCCGTACCTCTGCTCTATTTTCTTTCTAGAAGACATTGATCTCTTCCCACATGAGCCGAGAAGAGAGAACAGGCTGGGAGCTTATGCCTGTTCTCTTGAACATGAATCTGGCAACGCAGAGGAGGTGTCTACTTTAAACAGGCCACTGCCAGAGCGAGGTGTGAGACAGAAGCAGGCAAGATCTTCTCTAGCCTGAATTACTGGTTCATGAGCTGAGGCTAGGAGTCTTCCACTCTCTGGGGTCATGGAAGGGAACTCCAGCTTCAATGCTCTTTTCATCCCCACGGCTGTTTCCCAGGGCACTGGTTTTCATTTTAAATTTTTGTTGTTGTTTGCGTTTTAGACAGGGTCTCATTATGTAGCTCCCACTGACTTCAAAGTCCTGTCATCCTCTTGCCTCAGCCTCCTAAATGCTAGGACCACAGGCTCTTTTTTTGTTTGTTTGTTTTTTGAGAGGGACTTGCTATATAGTTCAGGCTGGCCTTGACTCACTATGTAGTCCAGGTTGGCCTTGAACCTGTAGCAATCCTCCTGCCTCAGCCTCCCAAGTGCTGGGATTACAGGTTTGCACCACCATGCCTGGGTAAAGTACAGTACTAATTTTAAAAGATCTGCAAGCCAGCATCCTAAATGAGATGACTATACCTGTGCTGCTGAATAGCTACCTCACCGTTTGCTAACAGTCTACCCAGCAGACAGAGGTATCATGGCTCCTATTTCAGCTGAAGAGTCCTTAGGGGTCTGTGCTAGACGCTCCCTAGCTCTAGGGGCTCCTGATACACTTTTCAGCAAAACGAATCTCCTAAAGCACAAGTCATTTGTTTTCCAAACTCCCTTCTCTGATCTCACTAATTCCCAATTTCCCTGCATTTGACAAATGCAATTAACAAACCTCGATCAGCTCCTGGCCGACAGCCCTCATCAATCAATACAAGAACTGCACAAAGTGGAGGAGGAAAGGAAGGTGGTCACAGTAGGGGAGAAGAGGCCTGACCCCCTCTATTTCTATGAATGCCCTCTACTTACTTCTCAGCTTCAAAACATGACCCTGGGTTGTCCCCCCTACCAACCACTTTCTTCTTTCTGGCTAAATAAAGCTGGTCCTACTGTATCCTTCTCTCTTGGTTTTTAATGTTTTTGCCTGCCAACCTTCTGTCTTCTCTTTAACAGAAGCCCTTCCCATCTGCTGCCACCCTAGCCCAGAGCCCCCAGTGCCGAGTGTGACAGCTCAGTTTCTCTCTGTGCTCAGCAGGGCCTCTTCCCACCCATACATTCCAGTGCCAGTTCTGCCACATCGTCTGGGAGGCTACAAGCTCACTCTCTCCCTGCTCCACTGCACAGTGACATACACGTCAGAGGGCCAAAAGGACAAGATCCCGTGCTCCTGGGCACTACTGCTTTCCCATTCACTTCTCTCTCCCCTCTCTCTCGCAGGGTCCCAGCCTTCCCTTCCTGACTGGTTTAGAGCCCATATTCACCTCCTTAGGCTCTGCTGAATACAATATCCACTCCCTGCTCCCAGCCCAGGAAGAACTCTTTCCTCTGCATCCTGCCCGCCAGCCCTGTGTGTCTTTCCACCTCATCAACTCTTCATCTCTTTGCAAACTAAATCGGGAAGCCTCTTCCTCCTCTCTCCCTCCTTCTCCTTTGTTATTAGCTTCCCGAGTGGGGACATTAATGTACTCACTAGACAATGTCTTCACACCAGTTTCCTATAATTACAGACCTTGCCTCCCACTGTCCTGGCTCATTTGACTGTAAAGTGCTTGGAGGAGGGACAGTGTGGACAAAAGACACAACACAGACTGGGGTCGAGTAGTGAGTAGTGTAATGTTAACAGCCAAGAAAGTAAAACAATTGGTCACTTCTGCAGCAGCTCGTTAACAACTGGTAACTATAGAGGTCGGTGTTCCAGATCTTTAAAAAAAGGTACTGAGACAGCTGAGGTTTCTTCCCCTATAGGATGGGGTGCTATATTATTACCAATGACAGGCACCCCAAGAAACGCAGCAGCCACATCCACCCTCCTTCAGGGGACAGACTCGCTGAACTTGTCATGCAGATCAGCTACATTGTCACTGGAGACCCGGATCCAGCCATCCTCGCGCACATGGTAGAGGTTGACCGAACCTCCAGAGTAGGCATCTCGGTAGGTGGCTTGGTAGATGGCTCGACGGGCCAGGTCATAGGCCTCCTCCACTTCTAGGTCATAAGAGTAACCTCGATCCATGACCCCGTAAGCGTACACAGAGCCAGAACCTACAGAGAAGGCGACCCCGGAGATCCGGTTCCCTTCACTGTCCACATAGTAGAGGCCTGGAAAAGGAGACAACGTGGTTAGCAGGAAAAACTGACACTGCTTTGACATCTAATTCATCTTCAAAGGCAGCAGTTCTCTGTCCCTCTATTCCTAAGGGGAAAGCAACACAAATACTAGAAAAGAGGACTCCTATAAAATTACTTGGGAGACAGAGAAGGGGATAAAAAAGATGTGTTCTGTGCATTTACCAATTCCCTACAAGGAATGTAATCCTGCAAACATGTACTAATAAAAATAAAAATTAAAAGGAAAACTGAAAAAAATAATTATTTGGAAAAAAATCGCAGTGATCCTCCTGCCTCAGCGTCCTGAGTGCTGGGATTATAGACCTGTGCCTCCACACTAGCAAAATGAAATACATTATGAAACTGAATTTTTTTATTTAAAAAACTTGGCTAGCTGGTCATGGTCCAAAGACAGCCTGAACTACATAGTTGAGATGCTGTTTCAAAACAACTATAAACAAAACAAAAAATCTGGCTACAGATGGGGATGGTGACACACTCGAGAGGCTGAGGCAGGACTGCAGGTTCACAATCAACCTAGGCAATGTAGTGAGACCCTGCCTCTAATTTTTAGTTTATTGCAAACTCCCTGGGTTTAATCCCTAATGGAAGGATAGAAGAAAAGGAAGGGCAGTCTGAGCATGTAGCTCAGTGCAAAGACCCTGGGTTCAATCCCTAGTACCACAAAAACAAACATATGGTTACATGAAATTTAAAATTACATGTATAAAGGCTGGGGGTTTAGTGGCAGAGTGCTTGCCCAGGATAGGTGAGGCCCTGGGTTCAATTACCAAAATGGTGCGGGGTAAAAATTATGGCTCATGCTTTCTTTGAATTGATAGTATAGAACAGATGGTGGTACACACTTTTTTTTTTTTTCCTGGTATCAGGGATCGAACTCAGGACCTTGCGCTTGTGAGGCAGGCTTGGTGCCATTGAGCTAAAACCCCAGCCAGATGGCACACACTTGTAATCCCAGCACTCTGGGAGGCTGAGACAGGAGCATCCCAAGTTTGAGCCCAGCCTGGACAACTGGACAACTTAGGAACTCAGTGAGACCCTGTCCGAGGGGGAGCAGAGCGCGCACACATGCACGCACGCACACATAGGAGAAGGGATTAGAGGCCAATCGCCTATTTTGAACAGAAAAGTTTTGTTAGAACACAGCCATACCCATCTGTGTGGCATAGTGCTGTACAAGCTAAGTTAAGCAGCCCTGCAATGTTTTAACAACCAGGCAATGCTCTGTGAAATTTGTCTTAGGGAATTTGGTCTTAGCATAAATATCAGAGTATACTTACACAAACCTAAAACAGGATGTGTGATTGTCATTGACCAGAATGTCATTATGTAGTACACAACTACAGCTGACACAAAGACCCTGTGGCCTAAAAGCCTGAAATACTATTTGGTCCACTACAAAAAAAAAGTCAGCTGATTGCTGGTAGAGATGAACATTTAGACAAAGTTCGAGAAAATTTCTATCAAGACTGGGAATATAGCTCCATGATATAATGCTCATTTAAAATGCACCTGGGCCCTTTTTAATTGTGTGACAGGGTCTCAATAAATTGCTAAATTGCCCAAGCTGGGTTGGAACTTACAGTCTTCCTGCTTCAGTGCCCACAGTGCTAGGACTGTTTTGGAAACAGTCTTGCTAAGTTGCCCAGGCTGGCTTTGAAATTGTGATCCTTCTGCCTCAGCTTCTTGGGTAGCTGGGTGTACCTGTGCCTGGCCAGCACCACTAATCCTTTTCCTATTTCAGGTATCCTCAACTTTCCTAGTATATCAGAAATCATCAAAGTTTTCTTTTTTCCAGTACTTGGAATGAACCCAGGAGTTTTGCACTGAGCTACACTCTCAATTCCTTTTTAAATTTTGAGACAGTCTTGTTAAATTGCTCACTCTGGGCTCCAACTTTTGATCCTCCAGCCTCAGCTTCCCAGCTTAAGAAAAGTATATTTTTTTCAGCAGATGTGAGGAAAGAGATGCATGGGCCTTGTTTACATTCTTCAGGTGATTCTAATGCCAGCCAGGCTGAAAAACCACTTCCCTCATCAGCTTCCAGATTCAGCTGATTCTGACGACCCAAGTCTTTCTCTAGCCAGTGGTGGTGAATGTGCGGTACCAATGAAAGCTCTAAAGGTTCGCAATCACTGCAGCCCCTCCTCAGTTCCAGTGCCACCACCTTGCCTCACGGCTTACTACCTGTTTCCAATTTACCTTTCTGGTTTTCTGTCTCACTACTTCCCAAAGCCTTATTCTTCCCTTCCTTCTTTGTTCTCCTCCCCCCACCTTGTTTTTTTGTGTTTTGAGCCAGGGCCTTGCTATGTAGTTCATGCTGGCCTTGAACTATGTGGCACAGGCTGGCCTGGAATATGGAATTCTCCTGCCTCAGCCTCCCCTTCCAATTACTGAGATTACAGGCATACCCCACTACATCCAGCCTCACTTGACTTCTCAAGGCTTCACACTGAATGGGGTGGGTTGTCTAGGGGTAATCCCACTATCCTGAGCTGAGATGCCCCCCACCCCATGCTTCTGTTTCCAAAATTTGCATGCTAGTCAGTCCTGAAGTGTCTTACGCTGTTTCCACCACCTGGAACAGACCCAATAGCTAAGGGTTTAATACAACACTTTCAAAGTGCTTCCCTGGACAACAAAAAGCATATAGGAACTGTCCTTTCACTCCTTGCAAAGAGAACGATGTCTCAATTTCCAAAATAACAAACTGAGCTGCTTTTTTACATTCACTTTTTAATCCCTTCATTCATTCTCCTTTGGGTTGAAAACTGATATTCCCTGTATTCCTTTCTAAACTCTTTCAAACCAAGTGAAAAAGGGGTAGGTATCATATATAAACTAAGAATTTAATAAACAAGTAATGAATGAAACAAAATAAGGGAAAAGAGTATCTTCAAACACACAGGAGGGAAAATTACACAGAAAGTGACTAGCTGTACTCCAGCTTTACTAAAAGATCAATTCAAAATCAGCTGGGATGGGGTGTAGCTCAGAGGTACAACACTTGCCTAACAAGAGTTGAGACTCCAGGTTTAATCCCCAGTACTGAAACAAACAAGATCATGTACAACTTAGTAATTTAGTGAGCCGTCTCAAATAAAAAAATAAAAGGGGCTGGGCACGTAGCTCAATACTAAGGCCCTAGGTTCAGCCACCAGTACTACAAAAAAACAACCAAGGATGAACTTCTTGGCAAGGTTTATATACACTTAGGCTGGCTCGGCAGTGTGGGGCACACCTGTAATCCCAGCACTTGGGAGGCTAAGGCAGGAAGATTGCTCTGAGTTCAAGGCCAGCCCGAATTATGAAGCAAGACCCTGTCTCAAAAAAGAAAAAGGCTAAAGAATTTCCTTTTAGAGAAAATAAGACTTTAGATGATAAGGGAGAATATATCAAGCAAGGAAAGAAAGGAGATGGCTCAAAAGGCTCCTTCCAGGCCAGAGACTCTAAAGCAAAAAGGGAAGAAAATGACTTCTTTTTTTTTTGGTGGTGCTGGGGATTGAACTGAGGCAGCAGTATGCTACATCCCTAAGCCCTTTATTTTGAGACAGGGTCTTGGTAAGTTGCTCAGGCTGGCCTCCAACTTTCCATCTTCTTGCCTCAGCCTCTTGAATAGCTGGGATTAAGGGTTGCACCACCATACTTGGCAAGAAATAACTTTTTTTTTTTTTTTTTTTTTTTTTTTGTACCGGGGATCGAACTCTGGTCCTTGTGCTTGTGAGGTAGGCAACGAAACCACTGAGCTAAATCCCCAGCCCACTCTCAATGTTTTTTTGTTTTTGTACCAGAGATCAAACTCGGGCCCTTGTACTTTCGAGGCAGGCAGTGGAACCACTAAGCTAAATCCCTGGCCCAAGAAATAACTAATTTTTGAGTGGCTACTACATATTAAAGCTTCACTGTACAACACAGTGGCTATTAGCCACGTATGGCTGGTGAGGACTTGAAATGCCACTACCACATACTGAAATATTTTCTAGGTATTTTGGATTTTTTATGATGGTCTATGTAGTTCAGGCTGGCCTCCAACTTGCAGTGATTCTCCTGCCTCAGCCTCCCAAAAGCTGGGATTACAGGCATGTGCCGCTGTGGCCCAGAAAATTAATTCTTAAAACTGATTTCACTTGTTTTTTTTTCCACTTTGTAAATATGTCCATGAGAAAAATTTAAGTTACATATGTGTCTCACGTTATTATTATTTTTTATTGTTTCTGGTACCAGGGATCAAACTTGGGTCTTTGTGCTTGCAAGGCCATTATTTTTTATTATATAATGCTGGCTAGAGTGTTCTGTCTATCATCCAATTTAATTATCAAATATAACTTTTCGTAGGTCTTTCCAGGATTTATTTTATGAGACAGAGAGAAAAATACTATGTACCAGATATTTGACTAGTTGCTTTATATTTACTAACCCACTTAGCCAGGGTGATAGGAAGAAACAGGATGAGGAAAAAAAAAAGCAACCTGCCTAAAGTCACACAGGTCATCAGTGACACAGCAGGTCTGACTCCATACCCTTTTCTACACTCCAGTGGCTTCCTTAGACAGAAGGCCAAGAACCTAATGAGCCATCGAAGTGAAACATGTCTGTAATCCCAGCACTCTGGAGGCTGAGGCAGGAGGATGGACTGCACAGTAAGATGTCTCAAGCAAAACAAAATAAAACAAAACCCAAAAAACCCACCTAATCAACACACATCCTCAGCAGGGTCACAAAGCCCCTCATCTAACACCCCCCCAGGTGTCAGCCCAAAGATCACATGACTGTAGTTCAACTCACCAGGGCCTCTCTTATCCCAGCCACAGATCATGGTGCCCATGGACAGCCCCATGCCTTTGTACTGATAGACCATGTTGGCAAGCAGCTTGGAGGCCGCTGCTACAGAAATACGCTCCTTATTTCGAAGCTCATAGATTCGACATTGCCGAGCCAACAGCCGCTCCCAGAAACTGCAATCTGCTGCACCTCCAGCCATGGTGCCCAGAAGGTAGGGGTTGATCTCTATCACCTTCTTCACCGTCTGGGAAGCGATGTAGGCACCCGCAGTGGCCCGGGAGTCAGCTGCAACAATGACTCCATGGCGAAACTGAAGAGAACGAAAAATAAGCCACATCAGACCACCAAACATTTGCTTTATATTTTTTTCACCAATGCAAACCCAGCACATCTTTTTATATGTCACACCTCTCACAATATACCTCTCCACAGACTGATGTCAACTAAGCTTCCCTGCAGTCCCACGACTAAGCATGACCAGCATCACATTCGTTTTATAGATGAGGAAACGGGTGCTATGAGATAGAACGACCTGTCCAAGATTTAGGGCTTGTCATTACAGTGCTTGGCCAGGGACCTCAGACTCCTACTACAATGCTCCCTGGACATCATCAAACTTCCCGCTCAGGCCTCAGAGATTCGCTTATCCAGGAGGGGACGTCCATTTTACAAGACCTTTGGTGATCGACCACAATAGCCCTCCCCGGGCCGCGGCCTCCCCTCTCCCACCAAGGAGCTACTACACAGGCGCAGCATGGGGTCGTCGAGGAGTCAACTCAAGGTGCCTCGAGTTCCTTCCCGGGCAGCGCGAGGATCAAGGCTTTCGGGGACAATGAGACAGCCAAACTGCTAAGGTCGGGACGAAGACTGAGTGTCCGCCTGGGGTTGGTGGCCGCGGGGATGGCGACCTACGGTCCGGCTGAAAGGCTGGGAAGGGTGCGGGCATTCGAGACTCCGCGGGGCAAGGAGGTTGCATCCGCACCTTGAAGGCCAGGGTGGTGGTTCCATGAAGCATTTCGATTCGCGGCTCCTCTGGGGCACCCCAGCTGGGCGAGGCCAGGCTCAGCCCATCGCTGGGACTCCCTGGACCCAGGTCTAGTAGATCTGCGCGACCCCCGAGTCCAAAAAACCCGCGCCGGTTCACCGGTAGCGGTCCCTCCAACACGCTGGCCAGCGCCATGTTTAATAAGGGAAAAGGGAACTAACTCCGAGAACGCCTAGCAGGGAACGGCCGGGCAACGCCTCGCCGTAACTGCTTCATTTCCTATTAAATCTATTCTCAGGGGAGAGCCATCTTAACTTCTGGCAACCACTCCTCCTAAAAGGACAGCCAGACGTAGGCGCTCATTTTCACCAAAGAGCGGGCAGGGAAATGGCTTCACTACCTTTAAACTCCTATGACTACAGTGATTGGAAATGTCCATATTGAGTGAGAGAGAGGAAGTCGGCCATCTTTGAGAAGGGCGTGACTGGTTGAAAATCGGTGCTGGACGCTTTGCGTTTAATTGACCCGCCCAGCCCGGAGTCCAGTTTGCAAGTTACTAATCTATTGCTTCGGTACTCGGCTAATGAGACTTAAAATTGCATTTTGTTTTAAGAAAACCCCCTTCCCCAATCCAGGATATAATAATTATCTATACTGAAGCCATTTCCCAGTGGCATTAGTTAAACCCCAGTTTGTGGTAAAACAAAAAACAAAAAATAAAAGTGCTCATTGGGCGCGGGATTTAGATCAGTGGTTCCACCACCTGCCTCGCAAGCACAAGGTCCTGAGTTCTACCCCAGATACAGAAAAAAAAAAAAAGTGCTCTTGTTTGTAACGTCACTCTCCACACTGCAATTATTTAACAGTAACCAACTTTTAAGATTCAGTATTGTCTTCCACCTTCTACTGAAAATTGTAATGACTTGCTCAAAAGGCAGATAAGGAATAAAGAAAGGAAAGCGAAACTCCCAGTTAATCCACCAGCTAGATTCTCAACTCAGCACTTGAATAATTGAGGAAATAGTAATTTATTGTCTCAAAGCCTAGAAGAGCATATGAGACCCCACAAAGATGTACCAAGAGATTCTCTTCTTTCATCTTACCAAGATGAGTCTCTCTATCAGGAACGGGCTATATTTATTGTCTCTTTCTCCCTCCTTCCACCTTCATTTTTCAACTGTTGGGAATGGTAAAAAGCTAGGAAGTGGGCATATGTATGAAATGTTACCTCCTGCTTTACTGTTTTGTGAAGTCAGTATCTGGCCTTCCTTTCTGGATTCCACTAACAACAGCTAATTTCCACTTTCCACTGATTCCCAATTCCTTGCCCCTACTCCCTCTTAGCTGACTCTGCAAGTGCTGTATTTTTAATGCTGAAATTTGACAACCCTTTCCAACCTCGACCATCAGAATGTAATGAAATAGGAGATCTTTGTGTCTCACACTCAGAAGGTGTGGAAAATGCAAAGTGCATGTTTTTATTGACCTTGTATTATTTATCCATCACCTCTGCAATGCAACTAGTCCTTCTGACTTCTTTCAGTGATTCACTCGTGTTTTCTTT
>NW_022900929.1:46890594-46908315 GCF_012274545.1 Fukomys damarensis
TTTTTTTTTTTTTTTTTTTTTTTTTGTATTGTTTGTTTTTTTTTGCAGTAACGGGATTCTATCTCAGGGCCTTGCTCTTGTGAGGCAGGCACAGCGCCCTGATTCTTTCACTCTTGACCAACATTTTCTACCTGTACCTTTGTAAAGGCACCTTCATATTGTACCTGGCTAGAATTCTACCTGGGAGTTACATTGCCAAGCTCATCACCAGGATTGTGAGCTATGTATTTATTTTTGGATTGTGAACTATCAATTTAGTATTTATTTTGAAACAGCAGCTCAGCCTGACCTTGGACTCACTATGTAGTCCAGGCTAGCCTTGAACTCTCTGATTTCCTCCTGCCTCAGCCTCCCCAGTGCTGGGATTACAGGTGCGCACCTAGCTGGATCATGAGCTTTCTTTTCTTTCTTTCTTTTTCTTTTTTTTCCCAGTACTGGAAATTGAACTCAGGACCTTGCACTTGCCAGGCAGGCACAGTGACACTGAGCTAAACTCCTGGCCCTGGATTGTGAGCTTTTAAAGACAAGTATTTCTCTACTATTCATCTCTATGCCTCCTGCTCAATACACATTTGCTACACAGACACATGAAAGAATGACAATAATATTCCTCCTGTCACAGAGCTTGAAACCTAGCTCATCTGAGACACCACCCCTTCCTTTCCTCCATATATGGTGAGTTTCTAGGTCCTATTGATTCTCCCTCTGCAATGTTTCTCTGCAATTTTTCTGCAGAGAAAAATTCTTTTCCCCTGTAACTGATAATCACCTTTGGCTTCTCATTTCCTCACTCCTGAATTACTGAGAATTTCTTCCTAAACTGATTTTCTGGATCTAAACTATCACTCTCCATTTCACTGGCCACAGCAGTGGATTGGTTTTCCTAAAATGCCATCTTGATATTATCACTCACCTACTTAAAGTGTCCTCTAAATTTCAAGCTCTTCAAGATGGCACATAAGGCCTCCTATAATCTGCTCCTGACTCCCTTACTCCTTTCTCCTTTGCTTCAAGGTTGTCTTGCAGGTGGGGAGGAGGTCAGAATGGATTGGTAGGAACTTGGGAGTCCAAGATGGTTTTATCAAGGAGGTCTGGATTGCTTTTCTTTTCTTTTTTTTTCTTCTCCTTGCCCCCCTCATCCTTTCTTCTTCTTTGAGTCGGGTCTTACTAAATTTTTCAGGCTGGCCTTGAACTCACTGTGTAGCCCAAACTGGACTAAAACTCACAATAATCATCTTGCCTCAGTCTCCTGAGTGCTGGAATTGCAGGTGTGTACTGCCTCACCTAGATGTTTTCTCTTTTTTTTGTTGTTTTTCTTTTTTTTGAGACAGGGTCTCACTATGTAGTTGAGACTGACCTGAAACTCACTATGTAGCCCAGGCTGGTCTCGAACTTGCAGTGATCCTCCTGCCTCAGCCTGCCGAGTGCTGGGATTACAGGTGTGCGCCACCACGCCCGGCGATTTCTTTTTTTTTTTGGTACCAGGGATTGTACTTGGGACATTGCATTTGTGAGGCAGGCATGGTACCACTGAGCTAAATCCCTGGTCCTAGCACCTGGGTCCACTTGTTGCTCAAACCCACAGCCTCTCCTCTTTCAGCCCTTAAGCTGGGAATGATTTCCAAAATAGAAAGTACTTAAAACAGATGTTGAGGGTTAGAGTAACCAAAATAAATTTAAAAATAAATAAAATAAAATAACCTGGGTTTAGAGTGTGAGGCTGGAGGGAGGCCAAATAGGAGGCCACTCAGCTGACCAGACCTGACAGAATGATGGCATGACCTAGGGAGGTGGGATCCATCCTTAAAGAGTCTAAGACTTAGCTTTCTGTCACCTTTCTATGCCACCGTAATAGTACACATGAATGTCTGACTGATGCCCTCAAGAACAGCAGCAATGCTGAAAAGGAAGGCAGACGCCAGGTCCTTTTAAAGCCAGGCTCCAAAGTCATCCAGCTGTGATTCTGAAGTATGGTTACAGTGGCAAATTTGAAATCATCCATGATAACACAGCTAAGGAGCTTGTTGTGAACTTTTGTATGCGTGAACTTTAAAGTCAGGTTAAATAAATGTGGAGTGATCAGCCCTAGATTTGATATGCAGCTGAAAGGTAGAAAAGTGATAAAATAAACTACTGTCATCCTGTTGGTATGGTTTCTTTTTCTTTCTTTCTTTCTTTTTTTTTGAGACAGGGTCTCATTATTTAATTCAGGCTGTCCTTGAACTCACTATGTAGCCCCGGCTGGCCTTGAACTAGTGGTGTGGCCTGTCTGCCTCAGCCTCCCATGTGCTAGGATTACAGGTGTGCACCACCAGGCTGGTAGTTTGATTTCATTGTGTTGACACCCTCAGTGGACATCATAGACCATGAAAAAGCACATGGAAACACAGGAGGGAAAATCCTGGGTTTCTTTTTCTAGGGATGTAAAACATATATACAAATAAAATACCTCAATGGAAAAAAAAAGCCTAAGAACTAGTCTTTAGAAAGAGGATCTAGTCTATCTCTGTAGTATGACTCCCAGGTGGTCCTACACAGGGAAAAGGACCTGCCAGACCTTAGGCACTTTCCAGTTTCTCCAGTGTCCCCAGGCTGTCTGCACTGCCCTTGGCATTGAGACCCCAAGAAACCACAGCCCTGCAGCCCCATGACTGTGCTGTCTGGTGGGTCTGGCTCACTCCTAGTGCTGGGTGTGTTTCTTTGAATACACTCATTCCTTCCAATAGCACCACTTTGATCTGCAGCATTAGGAAAACCCGCGCCATCTCCTGCTGCAAGTGGCTGCAGCTGGTCACTCTGCCCAGTCTTTGTGAAGGGCCAGGCAGGTCTACCGGCCCTACCCCTAGACTGCTCCTGGCTGGTCTAGGGCTGGGTCTCAGTGTGATGGGGTTGAGGTCAGGAACTACAAACCAGCTTTTCTGCCTTCGTGAATGACTTGTTAGAAGAGGGAACCCGAGGGAGGGAGCCACTACACCCTTTTGGCCACGCCCTCATGAGCTGCCAGGAATGGCATCTTCACCTCCATGCAGAGGAAGAGGAGCAAACACTCCCGGTTCTTTCCTTCCCCACCACCCTCAGTAACCTAATTTTCTGGAAGGTATTTTAGCCTGTTTTAACCACCCTCTCCATCCCCCTTTACAAAACCATCTCGCTTTTTCCTCCTTTGTTTGCCTCAGTCCATTTTATTTTTGCCCAGTCTTGGTCATGTGTTGCAAGTAGGAGCAGAGCCTCACAGTCTCCTGGTCTCACACCTCCCCAGCATTGAGGGGATGGGGTCCCCCCCTCAGCGGGTCCCCAGCATTCTTCTATCAGAGCACTGTTTTCTTTTTATCCCCTTTCAATTTTCTTTTTTCTTTTTCTTGGTACCAGGGATTGAACTTGGGACCTTGCGCTTGTGAGGCAGGCGGCAGAACCACTGGGCTAAATCCCCAGCCCTCAATTGTCATTTTTTATTAGCACATATTTACAGTACACAATGGTCACATTGCCTGTGGGGAGTTGATACATGTACCTAATACATCTTAATTCCTCATTCATCCTTCCCCTCATCTCCCTCCCCTCACTGAGTTGTCTTTACCTCTCCCAGGCTGGGTGCCCTCACAGGCCGGAGGCAGGGCCTTATTTGTCTTTGGGTGCCCAATGTCCGGCAGGAAAAGCAGGAGGGACGCAGCTCTGCCTCCTCCTCATGTGCCCCTCTCCTTTGCAGTTAGTTCAGCCCCCTCTCCACTCAGGTTACAGAACGACCGACGGGAGACTCTGTGACTCTCAGATGTGTCACGGGCAGCACAAGGTGAGGTGAGGAACTGACTGATGGACAGCATCTATCTTTCCTCCGCGGCTGGAGGCTCCTCTGGCCTCACCCTGTTTCCTCTCAGCAGCTCTGAGGAGGAGGAGGCTCCACCCGTCAATCCCCAAGCCTGACTGGGGCTGGGGAGAGGTGAAGCGGCAGCCCACGCGTTCCGCTTACGCTTCTGGCGGCTGCCCAGCTTCTCTGTAGCGTCCCTCTCCCCCACCTGACCACAGCCCACAAATCCCTGTGCTGCTCCTTCCTCCCTTCACTCAGCCTCAGGGATGGCTCTGCAGGATGTGTGCAAGTGGCAGTCCCACTTCCAGGGACCATCCCCTCACTTGCCTCAGGCTGGCTGCTGGGCTGTGCCCCGGGGCTGTGACCCTCAGTCCTTCCTGAGGATTTATGGCCCTAGGCTGGCCCACGGCACCACCACCCTGGCCTTCCGCTTCCGGCATGGTGTTATTGCTGCAGCTGACACGCGTTCCTCCTGTGGCAGCTATGTGGCCTGTCCAACTTCGCTCAAGGTCATCCCTGTGCACCAGCACCTCTTGGGTACCACTTCCGGCACCTCAGCTGACTGTGCTATGTGGTACCGGGTGCTGCAGCGGGAGCTGCGGCTTCGGGCCCTGAGGGAGGGTCAGCTACCCAGTGTGGCCAGCGCAGCCAAGCTCTTGTCGGCCATGATGTCTCGCTACCGGGGGCTGGATCTGTGTGTGGCCACTGCCTTGTGTGGCTGGGACCGCTCTGGCCCTGCTCTCTTCTACGTGTACAGTGACGGCACCCGCTTGCAGGGGGACATATTCTCTGTGGGCTCGGGATCTCCCTATGCCTATGGTGTGCTAGACCGTGGCTACCACTATGACATGACCATCCAGGAAGCCTACACTTTGGCCCGTTGCGCTGTGGCCCACGCCACCCACCGTGATGCCTACTCAGGGGGCTCTGTAGACCTTTTCCACGTGCGGGAGAGTGGCTGGGAATACGTGTCATGCAGCGACGTGTGTGTTCTGTACAGGGAACTGCAGATGTTCACAGAAGCAGAGCTGGAGGGTGAGGCCCATCAGACCCAGCCTGAGCCTGTCATTCTTCGTGGAGCTGAGGAAGGTGGAGAATTCCCTGTGGGGCCAAGGGAGATGGCACCAGGAGATTCCAGGATACCAGCAGAGACTGAGACATTGTGAGAAGTGCAGGACTTGGGGACCAGGGTGAGGGAGTGGGCTGGTGGAGGGAGCAGTGGGAAGGCTCTGCTGGGAGCAGCCTCAAGCCCCTGGATCCAGCCCTTCTGGGTTACCTGCTTCATTTGTTCCAAGTCCCCAGCTCTTCTGCCTCCAAGAGCTACGGATGGCTCTGTCCAACATGTTTGTATTGATGCCTGATGTGTTTATCCATCCTCCTCGTCTCCAAGCTGACTTTGAGTAAACACTTGCTGTGTGCCTACTGCCCACCAGATGCCAGGGGGCTTGATCTCCTTTTCTCATTAGGTACTGGTGCTAGGTGCTAGACCTCCTTTTCTGGCTGCCCTCTTTTCTTTTCCCCCACCCCCTCCCTAGGCAGTCTTCTATCTGTGGTAGCATGAGCTTGTCTCTTTCTCCTGGTCACCTTCTCAGCTTGATGAGACACAGCCCCTTTCACAACAACGTAGAAAGAGCAGCCCAGTGGGTGTGAGTCCAGAGCAGGGCGGGAGGCCATTTGGTGGTGACTGTCTCAGCTGCTCCATGCCTCTGCCTTCATTGTAATGACTGTAATGATCACTCCTGCTCTGAAGGTAGCCCTTTCAGGGAAAATGTTCCTCAGTTCATGGAAGAGGAACCTGGGACTTGCCCAGGTTACACCATAGGTGGCAGCCACGGGCTTTAGATCCAGGTCTCCCCCTGCAGAGCCTAGGCTTTAGGCCCAGCTTCCCTGGATTCTGGGGAGTGATGTGGAAGGAGAGTGGAGAGTAGCTGGGCCAAGCCCTTGCCTGGTGGCCCCTAGTGGCCAGGCGAAGGAACACTGAGGAGCATAGGCCCTGGAGGGGTAGCTCGGGGAAGCTGCTTCTACTCCAGTCTCATCCTGCCATGTCTGCCACAGCTCATACCTGCTCTCTACCCTTCTGGGCCTGTCATTGTCATGCTAGATGTTTTCTTTCTCCTTCCAGACTCTCCTCCTTGGTGCTGTCTTTGGAGAATGAAGAAAAGGTGGCTGTGCCAGGGGGGAAATGCAGCTAGCACATTCTCTCCTTCCCCTCCTGCCCACTTCCTCTAGAAGTGAGGGCTGACTTGGATTCAGGCTAACAGATCCAGGAGGGCTACTGCCCTCTCCTCAGACCAGGGGACAGAAAGCAGGGCTGGCCTAGGAGATGAGGCCTGAAGGAAGGTTCCTGAAACTTCTTTTCTGTCATCCCAGTCCCCAGAACAATGCTCCTCCCCTCAGGCTAACAATTCTTCTGAGCAGGAGCTGGCTCTACCAGAGACCTCTAGACTGTCTGAGGAGGTGTCTGTGGAAGAGAAAGGAAGGATCAAGGAGCCCCAGAAGGGAAAACAAGGGAAGTGGTGGGGACAGGGGGGAAGCTGTACTGGGGAAGAGGACACAGGTGCCCAGTACCAGGGATTAGCCTGCAAGCCAGGACCAAAGGATCTGGCCAGTGGCCTCCACAGCATCCTCCTTCAGCCCTTGCCCACTCCCAGCCTCAGGGTTGGGGATGTGGGACCCTGCTGCTGTGAACCACGTGGACAAAGAGGATTGAACCTAGAGAGGGCAGAACTGGAGGGAAGCTCCCTCTTCTCGCATCTCCTTCTTCTACCCCCCTTCTTCCCACCTTTTTCCTTCCATAGCCCTGACCACCTTCACTACCTTTGACAGGATCTGTCCTTTCAAATGAGGTATTTGAGGGCAGAAACAAGCCTGGTGGTACTGCTGACAAGGCTGTTTTCCTATGGTCTGTAAAAACTTAAAAGGAAAAAGCTAATACCCGCTTTCCACCCCCACCCCCTGAACCGGGGATCAAACTCAGGACCTGTGCTTAGCAGGCAGGCATGGTGCCACTGAGCTAAATCCCCAGCCCTATTTTTCATATAAGGCCCTGCTATGTAATCCAAGCTGACCTTGAACTTGCAATCTTCCAGAGTGCTGGGATTCTAGGCATCCTTTAAGTTTTTAATGCGTTGGGAGAGGATCTCAGGAGGATATGAGGGAGGGCTGGTCAGACAAAGTCAACATCCCATTCTAAATGCACCCTCTGTCTAAGAGCGGCCATGAGCCATTTCCTCCATTGCTCCAGTAAGGTTTGATGCAGGTATCAGGTGAGAGCAGAGGGGCAGAGATCTTGTCTTTCCTGCCCTAAACTGGATGACCTCGTTCTCTTTGATGCCGCTTGGGATAGTGCTGCCTCCAGTTTCCTGAGGCTAGGGCGATGGACAGCCTGCTCTGCCAGAGGCCTTTGGCTGTCAGTGGTGCGGTGTTCCAGCTTCGCAGGAGTAAATGACACCTGGCACTGCAGTGAGAGTCCTTGTCTTCCCCCACCCAGCAGAAGCGCAAGGCATCTACGGAGGCAGCCTTCCCTAATAGCCAGCACCCCACATAAGGAAGGCTTGCCCCACTCCCACAGGCCTCTAGGGTCCCAGCCTGGAGGAGGCCAGCTTCCTGAGCTGGCATCTGGCCAGACCCCTCCCTGCCTCAGGGAGTGGGAAGTGGAGATGCTGGCCACGGCCCCTCGGCTCCCACCCCAAGGGACTTCATTCTGCCCTCAGTAGCCCCTCTCCGTTTCCTCTCCCTTGTGTTCCACGGAGACCAAGACTGGGGAGAGAATTCAAGGTGGGAGCAGCAGACCCAGCTTCAGTGACTGACTGGCTCTGGCCCACCCCTTCCGCAGTTGGCACTGCAGTCCCCAGGAAAGGCTCACTTGCCCCTTTCTGCTGCCACCCACCCACTTGTTTCCCAATCCTGGAACCCTCTCTTCCCCTCTTCCTAGAGTCTTTATCTTTCCTCCTCTCTCCTCTGTGGCTCTTACCCAGTACTCCTCTGCCTTTCCTTCCCTCTTGGAAAGTCCCACCTTCATTTCCCTGGACAGTTTGAGACTAGCAGCAGGGCAGGGAACCTGGAGAGTCAGTGGTGGGGTGGGAATGGGGCTGTACTTGCTGTCCAAAAGGAGGAGGCAAACCCTCCTCTGCCATAGAGGGTTTTGAAGCGGCTTCCCTCAAGGAGAAGCAATAAGCTGGGGCAGGGGAGGGGAAGAAGGCCGGGGTCTAACTTGGGCCTGTCCTCCCATCCTTCAGTGCAAATGAATCTCTGTCCAGAAATCTTCCTGCAGAAACGAGCATGGTCAGGTCTTACAAAATAAAGTGTTTGTTTATTATGAAATTAGAGATGGAGGCTCCTCCCCTTCCTCCCTCTTTCCCCTTCCCCAGCTGCCTCCCTCTTTTCTTGTCTCCCTCCTCTGGGGTCTGGAAAGTGCACAAGACAATGCCCAGAGCTGGGGTCGCCAAGGGCTCGCTGACAGCTGGGCAGAGCTCCAGGGAGGCAGCCAGTGGGGCTGAAGCTCTTGCCCTGGGAGGTGGGCAGCTCCCTCCTTCTGCTGGAGGCCGGTAGAGCCAGGATGAGGCCATGAGTGATGGATGGAACCATGCGGGCAGGTCTGCGAGGACAGGGACATGATGGTGGTGAGGGGCAGACCTGGGGGGCGGCTCTGCCTACCCGCCTGCCCAGGGACCCTGGGGAACTGACCTGGGGCAGAGTATCCCCTGCAGGAGGGTGGGCAGCAGTGGCTGGAAATTTCTTTTGCTTTTGGAATGAACAGCAACAACCAAAAAAACCCAAAGAACCAGTTACAGGGACCCAGAGCAAAGGAGGGGAGATGAGGGCTGGAGAGGGAGACACAGCATGTGTGTGGGCAAGGGAGACAGTGCCAGACTCAGACGCACAGACAGAAACAGCCACAGAGAAGGAGTCACAGTGAGAAAGCAGAGAGGTTCAGGGCAAGGGCCACAAACCCAGACCTGGACAGAGATCCCTGGAGAGACACACAGACGACTCAGGAATGGGGTTCAGAGAGAGGGTGCCCTGGGAGGGAGGAGGGACATGGGGCGGGAGGAGGCTGGGCCTCTGGGCTGCTGCCACCTGCCTGGACCCTGGGGGCTCACTCAGAGGGCCTGTGAGGGCTGCCCCGCACTCAGGGGCCCAGGGGCTCCTTGGCCCCATACAGCTCGGCCAGGGTGCGGAAGAGTGGGCCCCAGTCATCCAGGGGCTCCGCAGGGCCTAGGGTGCCGCCCACCTCACTGCCAGAGCCCAGCGAGCTGAGGGAGCCACAGGAGGAGCCGCGGCCCTCGTAGCCATACACCTGCACTGAGTCGTACGGGGGCACCCTTATTTTCCTCACCCCAAAGAAATCCCTGTACCCATCCAATAGTCCCTCCTTCCCTCTACCCCTGACAACAGTCATTTTCTTTCTGTCTCTGTGACTTTACCTAATCTGCATATCTCACATAAATGGAATCATAGTATATGATGTTTGTGTCTTGGGGCCTGTGCCCGGGGCAGCACATCTCGGCGGGCAGGAGGCCCGGGCACCGGTGGAGCCGCCCCATCGGGGTTCTGCAGGGCTGTGATGTCGAAGGCCTCGGTGTCCTCTTCGCCACCGCCCTCATCATCATAGGTGATGATGTTCTCACGGACGTCCTCCTCCTCCAGGACCATCAGTGCTTCTTGCTTCTGCCGCCGCAGGGCCACGAAGAGCACCAGGAGGGCTGCGGGAAAGCACAGAGGCCTGAGCCGGGGGATGTTCCGAGCAGGACGTGGAGGGGCTGGGATGGAGGGGGCAGCAGACCCTGACAACTGGACAGCTTTGGTCTGAATCCTGGTCCCACTCTTTACTTGCTGTTTGACCATGGGAAGTTGCCTGCCTTCTCTGAACCCTTTCGATCTTTAGTTTGTATAGTGGAAATCAGAGGAAACATATTTACCTTTTAGGTTTTTGAAGGGATAAGTGAAATACCACAAGTGATGTGCCCGCACCACACCTGCCACAGAATACGGGTTCAATAAAATAATTTTTAAACCAATCATTGTGGATTTGCAGATCAAGGATATGAAGTCAGAGTTCTCCTCCCGAACACAGCAGGTGGTAGGAAAACCCAGGTGTAAGGGGACACTCAAGCCCTATGTCCAGGAACCTGGTTCTTCTCCGTAACCCCTGCGAGCCCTCATCCCACTGCTATGTCCTGCTGTGGCCCGACTCACCAAGCAGGGTGCCCACACAGGTGACAATGGCAAGCAGGGCGCCAGTGCTGAGCCCAGTGGGTGAGAGCTGAGCTTCGGCCCTGCAGGACGCCACGGAGCCATCAGGCCGGCAGTGGCATACACTGACGGTCACAGTGGCAGTGCTGCTCAGTGCCGGCTGCCCCCAGTCCCACAGTTCTACGGGAACCAGGTATGGGGCCTGGCGGGGTGGAGCAGGGCGGGAGGGCAGCAGCAGGCTGGCGGAGCCATCTGTGGGAAAGGAAAGGTATTGGGGCACCTCCGGGGAGGTCTTCCTGGTAGGGTTGGTCTAGCCCATAGGAAGGTATGCACACCTGCCTTCTGGCTGGAAGGCTGACAGGTGGGGCAGAGGTCATGCAGGCTGTGCTGGGGGTGGTGGAGGAGGACAGGAGGAGGGAGACAGTCACGGGCATGACTGCAGGACACCACCCACCTCGGTTGTCTTGGACAGTAAAGTTGGCATCAGGACCCAGAGGACCTTGAAGGGAGACTCGGCTACTGTTGCCGACTTCGTCTCTGTCTAGGGCCCAGATGACCTGAATCAACTGGGAAGAAGAGGAAATGAATGAAGTGGGCCACTGGAGGCCTTGGAATCTAAACCCATCTGCTTCAGATGCTCACCTGGCCAGGGGCTGCAGAGTCACATACAAAGGTGTCATAGGGCTCAGCCAGTTGAGGAGCATTATCATTTTCATCCAGGGTCTGGATGGCCACTTGGATACGGGAGGCCTGTGCGGAACTGTCTGAAGGCAGAACACCAACACATATACACCACACAGGACACACAACGCAGTTTAGATACAAAATACACAAGGCACTGCCGTGGACGTCACACCCAGCATATAGTGTGCACATGCAACAGTGAAAGAAGCATGTGTGACATAAAATCATGTGAAGTGAATGAAACAGCATCAAGTATGATATCCAAGCGGTACCCAAGATACATACAATATACAACATACACCCAGCAGAACACAGTGCCTATGATGCCCGCACACAGGGTGTAGGCCGCATATGAGAGTGCCTACAGGTTGAGCGTAGACAAGAGCCATACACAGTCATACCACATACCCAATATAGGAGTGTTGAAAATAAATGCAACAGAAGCAGATGTTTGATACACAGCAAAAGCAGCACCAGTGCCCCACATCCCAGGCCCGGAGGATGCATTATCATATACAGTGACCATGCACAGCACCAGTGGATGCACACACACACACTCGTGCACACATCTCATCAGAGGTCTGGGAGGCTGTAGTGCTGCAATGAGAATCACTCAGTGTTGACCTTGGGGAAGGAGGAACTTCATGGTCTACGTCTTCAGGGTACAGAGCCTGGGTACCATAGCCAGACACAGGCCCCTCTTCGCCCATCACCCTCAGCAGGTGGCTCCCCATAGCCCTACCTTGCTTCTCACTGCCAGTGCCATCCAAGAGAGGATGCAAAGTGTGTCTCCCTGTCATCTCTCCTAGGCTGAGCCTCTCAATTCCTTTAGTCTTTTTCCTAGGCAGGGGGAGAGCTGGCTGGCCCTGGTGGGAAGGGCTGAGTGGACTGCCAGGCTCTAGTCCGTGATAGAACGGGATGGGGCCTGCTCCTTCACTGCAGCAAGGACCCAGGGCTGCCAGCCAGTGCGGGGGCGGGGAGGGCAAACTTTGACAGGAGGGTGAAAAGACAGCAAAAGGAAACAGACACACACACACACAGGGTTATCTACATAGACATCTTTAAACTATAGACACACAACACTGCCAGGTAGCACACAGTTGCATATACAAAAACAAACCCAGACACACAGAGTCAAACATGCATGAAATGCGTGAAGTATGGAAATAGTATGCGCATAGTATGGTGAAGGAGGGACCAGCTTAGGCTGGTCAGATGGGACAGAGTGGGTCAGACAGCTCCTTCACTTAGTCTCTGTGTGACCTTGGAAAGTTATTTAACTTCTCTATGCCTAAGTTTCCTCATTTAAAAATAGGGAAATACTCATCTCTCCCTCATAAAATTTTGGTGAAAAGTGTGTTAATCCATTTTTGGTACTTAAAATAGCATCTGATACACAATAAGAAATAAGCTATTATCTGTCTACAAGCACTCACATATACAACATAATATATACATATACAAACAACTCCTTGTATAAGCCACTGTACACATCCAATCCCACCTATACGTAAGTAATTCTACATGACACTCAATTTCAAACACGTACATACCCACTTATATACATATACATGCATGTCACATACGTGGAAGTATATACATACATGAGTATACACCCACATATACACATCCACACAATTCTCCACTGATGTGTGCTAACATTTACATATACAACCACAGCTTGGACAGTCAGTAGAAGACAGCAGGGGGATACACAGAGGGATAAAGGGCTCTACACAGAAGGGCAGGGTTCCCTGTCTCCCAGGTGGCTGGTGCCTGGGGAGGGGCACAAAAGAGCTGCATAAGAGAGCTGGCCCCACTCCCCCACTTGGAGGGACCTGCAGGGACAGGGCATGGTCTGCCAGTGCACAGGCAAGACCCAAGCGTTCTAGGTTTTCGGCTAATGCAAGTCCTGTATTCAGGGCAGTGCTCAGACAAACCCCTGGCTCCAGGCCAGCACTGCCTAGGAGACAGAAAGCCTGTTTGGTGGTGAGGATCCAGGCGTGGGACCTGGGAACAGGACACTGGTGAGAGTGCGATGGCCTCTCCACCCCCATGCCCAGGCACAGCCCCTCTGCCAGGAGCATGCTGCCTCCTTAGGGCCCAGGACACCTCACCGAGCTCTGTGGCCAGCACAGTGAGGTTGTGCCAGACATGAGCCTCACGGTCCAGGGGCGCTGCTGTTCTGATGGTGCCATCTTCGGGCTCGATAGAGAAGCAATGCTCTGGATCCGAGTGGGGGAGGATGGAGTATCTGGGGAAGATGGGGTGGGCTGGGGCCAATCTGGGGGCTGCCACCCCTCCCTCCTTCCCCTCTCTGTTCATCGTGAGGCAGGTGTGGTGCCACTGAGCCCAATCCCTGGCCCCACTCTGTTCATCTTGCTGGGCCTCATGGCTCATGTGGGCAGAGGGTCTAAGCTCCAGAGTCCCATGTGCCCAGAGCCATAATTTAGGTTGGAGTCCCCTTAAAAGGCAAATGTCCCCGGGAGGTTCTGTCAGACTCAGGGGATGGGGTTTCACAGGAGTGAGGGGAGAAACACAGAAGGATGTGTAAGGGGAGAGACACTGTCTTTCAGACTCTGAGGCCCTGTTCTGGGGACTCACTGACCTGTGTTTCAGCCCTACTCTGCCCCAGACCAGCTGTGTGACCTTAGGCAAATTGTCTGACCCCTTTGTACTGAGTTCAAAATGAGAAATACACCAGCACCTCCCTCGGTAGTGTGACGGGGTACTGCCAGGGGAGGCGGCAAGAATGGCTGTCCTCAAGGCAGACAAGACCAGCTTCAGTCCCAGTTCTGCTACCTACTGTGGACAAATTACTTAATCACTAGCAGTTGCAGTTGGCCTTTAAAACAACTGGCAAGGATAACACCTACTTTGCAGGGGTGCTGTGAGAGTAAAATGCATCACTTAGGCACCCAGGAAACACTTAGGGAGAGATCGACTTATCTAGTGAGGTTTCAGGCAGGGGTTGGGGAGGGCCTTCCATGCTCCCCTGGGGATGACCTTCTGACCTTCGCTGGGAGGTATAATTTGCAGCAAGAAAGGAATGGGCTGGGGTGGGAAGAACCTGCCTCTGGGCTCTTTCCTGAAGGCCTGGCCCCTCCCCAGCCCACTCCCCCTTACCTGATCGGGCTGGCTGGGGAGTCTAGGTCCATGGCTGAGATCTGGCCCACTAGGGTCCCTGGGGCCTTGTTCTCCAGTACTGACAGGTGGTAGGCAGCCTGGGTGAAGGCGGGTGGCTCCGGGGCATCCTGCACGGCCACTCGTACTGAGGCTACATCCTTGAAGGGCCCTCGCCGCAGGTAGGCAGGGTCAATGAGGGTATTGGTGGCTTCCACACGAAAGGAGTAGGAGCGGCGAGTCTCAAAGTCTAGGGACTACGGTCAGGGGAGATGACAAGTGAGCAAGGCAGGTAGAAACCAGGCCAGGCCTAGCCCTCAGGTGAGGTCTCTTCCCTGTGTGCATCCAGTGCAGAGCAGTGGTGGCCCTGGAGTGGCCATGACCTCAGTGGTTATGGTGGCCAGCATGTTACATAGTCTAACTTGAGGGCACACCTGTGAGGTCCAGCACAGGGTCCTCAGTGTGTTCTAAGAGACTCGTCAGAAAAGTGCCCAATGGGTGGGAGATGTAAGTGAGTCTGGAGGTGAATTGTTTGTTGTTTTGTTGTGATTTATTTATTTATTTTTAGTACTGGGGATCAAACTCGGGTCCTTGCACTTTCGAGGCAGGCAGTGGAACCTCTGAGCTAAATCCCCAGCCCTGTTTTATTTTCTTCTCATGCTGGGGATGGAACCCAGGCTTTATACATGTTAGGCTAATGCTCTACCACTGAGCTTCCCCTCCCACCCCCCATCCGAGAGTGCTAACAGGCAGGAGGCTAACCTTTCGGACAGTGAGGAGCCCGTCTTGACCCTGGGAGTCGGTGCCGATGCTGAAGGCCTCTGAGCCTTCCCCATCCAGGATGCTGTATGCCATGAGGGCATTGTCTCCTAGGTCTGGGTCCTGGGCTTGCAGCCGGCCCACCAAAGTGCCAGGCTCAGCAGTCTCCACCACAGAAAACTGGTACAGGCCTTGGAGAGGCATGGAAGGGAAACAGGCTTTTAGAGAGTTCCTCAGCCCTCCCCGCTACCCCCAGCACTTCCTTCTCCCAGGGTCTGGCTGGGATGGGGGTGGGGAGGGGCAGCTTCTCCTAATGCTGGAGGGGTAGAGCGGTCAGAGGATAGCTTAGGTGCAGCACTGCCCCTTACTCTGAGGGAACTTGGGGGGGTTGTCGTTGACATCACTGAGGGTGACGGTCACTGTAGTGCTGCCCGACAGCCCCCCCATGTGGCCGCCCATGTCCTTGGCCTGGATCACGACCAAGAACTCCTCTTGCGTCTCACGGTCCATGTTGGGGATGGCTGTTCGCACCACTCCTAGGTAGAGACACTGAGTCAGGGAGTGTCTGTCCCTGTGGCTGCCCCAGAAGGCCCCAGAGCTCCATCCTCACCAGTCTGGGGGTCTACAGAGAAGAAAGGCAGTCCATCCAGCACCGTGTACACCAGCTTGGCACTGTTCCCATAGCTGGGGTCATCGGCGTCCTGAGCAGTCACCTGGATCACTGATGTCCCTGTGGGGGATACCAGCACCTCACTCAGCAGCAGCACGGAGAGATGGGGAGAACAGCAGCTGACAGAGACCAGATGTGAGGGAGGCTGAATTAAAGGAGGTGGATTCTGGGACAGTGAGAGAGGAAAGGTGAAGGGGTTGCAGGAGACAGGAACTGGGGCATTCAGAGCTAGGGTGCTTACCCACGTTGGACATCTCGGGCACTGTGGCGTGGTAGGGACCGAGGGGAAACACAGGTGGATTGTCATTGATGTCTTGCACTTTGATGATGAACTCCGATGGAGGCTCCAGGGGCCTGTTTGAGGCTCGGTCCACAGCTTGGGCCAGTAGCACATATTGTGCCTTTTCCTCCCGGTCCAGGCTCTTGGTGACATGGATATTGCCTGTAGCCTCGTCAATCACAAATACAGTGCCTGCTCCCTCCCCAGTCAGCAGGTACTTGGTGCGGCCCTCGCCCCGGTCAACATCTGAATGCAGCTGTAGGAGTCAGGGAAGAATGGCAGAGAGCTCCAAGTGCAGGGACAGAGGGTTAGAGTCTAGGGTTGGGTAGTGTTGAGAGTCCTGAGGGACCAAGGTCACTGCAGAAGTGAAGAAGTTGCAAGGCAGGGCTTACGGGCCTGACAGAGTAGTCAGAGCAGACTCGGGAGAGGTTGATCCTTACCTTGCCAATAAGGACAGGCTCTGGACCGGCATATTCTTCAATGACGAAGAACTGGTTCCAGACCCAGCTCCTCCTGGTACGCAGCAGTGCAGGCCCTGGGCGCCCCTGGGACCCTGCCCAGGCCCGGCCTGGGGCTGCCAGACGCCCCATGCAGCCCCAGCCACCCAGCCAAGCCAACAGGAGCCTCACCAGGCCCCACATAGTTGGACTCCTCCAGCCACAGTTCTGTTCACTGGCCTCGGGTGCTGAGGCTGGGCAGGGCCAGGTGGGCCATGAGCTGGCTGGGGCAGAGGGGTGGATGCATTGCAGCTATCCCATGGATCCACACCTGTAGGACAGGTAGCTGCTTAGGGTCAAGGAAACCCTCAACCCCAATCTTCCCCCAAATCAGATGCTGAAGACCAGATCTCCAAGACACTACCATTCCCTACTGCCCAGAACCAGACTGAGACAGAGCAGTCTGACGCTTCCCTCCAAGCAGGCTCTGCCTGTATTCACCTCCAGCCGTCCAAATTGATAAATCTCTGGCCTGTCAACTCTGAGAAGCTGGGGAGGAAGACAGGAAAGGGGGTGCTGGAGGGCTAGGAATCCCAACTCCTGCCCTGTCCTTCCGTCTTGGCATATAGCCAGGGGACAAGAGTGGGGGTTCCCAAAGAAAGGGCTTAAAATTAAGGGGTTGGGATCCATAGAGATGTGGCGTTAAGGAGTGGAGGGTCAGGCTGAGATGACAAGGAGTCCAGCCCAAGAGAGCTGCGAGCCTGTGACTGTCCCTCCCCTATGGGGAACCTCACCTCTCCAGACCCTGCTCCCAGCCCGCACTGCCAGCTGCAGACCTCAGGGTGGATTGGTCTCAGGAGGCAGACTGGGGACCAGCACTGGAAAGAGAGGGGACAAGGCTGTGGGCAGAGTGAGGAGAGGGAGTGAGGGAGTGGGGCACACCCAGAGGCTAGAGACACAGTGTGGCTGAGGGCTGGACCAAGACTCAGGACCAGGTGAGAGACAGACAGAGCAGCAGTGAAAGACAGAGCGGCAAGGGGGGAGAGAGAGATCAGGGAAGCAGCCTGCATGTCTCTGAAAGGCAGAGGATGCCAGGCTTGGGAACCCTTCGGGTGCAGAGGGGCTTTCTGCATGTGTGTGTGTAGTGGGGGTCAGATGGGGCCTCTGAACTTCATTTTGGGAGAGGAAGCAGGCAGGAGCGTGGAGTCAGGGAGGGGCTGCGGGAAGGGAGCTGGGGAGGGGACCCTTCCTCTCCTCCTGAGGGGACCCTCAGGTAGCTGTCGATACTCCTCCTCTTCCCCTGGAGCACACACACACACCTGACTGTCCCCTGCTCTCCAGGGAGGAGAAGCTTGAGGGGCGCTGGAGACCGGAGAGGGAGGGAGGCGGGACGAGGAGAGAAGGAGAGGACAGAGGAGTGGGAAACAGGATAGCGGGAAGGGGAGAGCAGAGGGAAAGGAGGCAACGGGGGAAGGAAAGGAGAGCGGGAAAGGGGAAAGAGACAGAAAAGGGAAGAGGGAGAGGAAGGAAAAGGCAAAGGGGGAGAAGAGACGGGAAAAGACAGGACAAGAGGGAGAGGATGGAAGAGAGAAGGGGTAGAGAAGGCAGACAGATACAGCGAAGGACGGGGAAGAGGAACACAGGAAAAAAGAGGAAGAGAGGTGTGAGGGAAGCAGGGACAGAAGCAGAGCGCGGGAGAAGGGAGCCGGGCTCGCAGCCGCGGAGCGCGCGGCTCGGAAGACACCGCAGGCTGCGGCCCCCTGCCGCC
>NW_022900929.1:46908890-46922832 GCF_012274545.1 Fukomys damarensis
CGCGCGGGGCGCGGGGAGGCGCGGACGCGGAAACCCACTGCGGAGACCCGGCGCCCCGCTCCCGGACCAGCTTTCGGGACTTGTGTGGCTGCAGTGAGCATCTCGGGAGCTGTGCAGAGCACGGTGTCGGAAAGGCTGGAGTGTGCTTGGGGTGGCACATGGGTCCAGGGAACCCGCGAGCAGGGTCGAGGGAGTGTCAGGGACCGAGGCGCGGGGAGGCGCGGACGCGGAAACCCACTGCGGAGACCCGGCGCCCCGCTCCCGGACCAGCTTTCGGGACTTGTGTGGCTGCAGTGAGCATCTCGGGAGCTGTGCAGAGCACGGTGTCGGAAAGGCTGGAGTGTGCTTGGGGTGGCACATGGGTCCAGGGAACCCGCGAGCAGGGTCGAGGGAGTGTCAGGGACCGAGGCGCGACATCGGCGGAAGGGTGGAGACGGGGAGTGAAGCTTTTTTTGGGAAGCTGGTTTACAAGAACCCGCGGAGCGATGGGCTTGCGCCCCCTGGTGGCAGTTGTGAGGAACACCTGGAAGGTGCAGAACAGGTGACTAACGGCCTCTTCGTGCACCTGACCTGGAAGCAGAAGCTGCCCACGTCTGCTGGGCACAGGACGCCCCATTTCCCGGGGTCCCCAAGTAAGGAAGATCAGTTTGGAGGCGGTGAGAGCCAAGGCAGTGATGCCGCAGGGCCTGGGGCCTCTGCCCGCGTGCACGGTGCGCCTAGCACAGCCTTCTTCAGTCTGGCGCCTCACCCTAGCCCTTCCCAACGAAAGCCACTCCACGTGCTAGTTAAAACTAAGTCAGATTTTTATTTTTTTCCATAGACCACATCATTTAATAATAAAAAAAAATAAAAATAAAAATTGAACAAAAGGAGAAGGTGGATATAAAGTGGAACCAGTGGGTGAGAGGCAAAGGCTGCAGGTCAGAGTGGGAACTGCAGGGGCCCGGGACTCAGGAGGAGACGCTGATTCAGCTCATAGGTGACCCAGTCCTGGCCCCAGCTGTTCCCAGCGAAGCTGTACCGAGGTGGTGAGCGGGATGGAGAGGCGTGGGGCACCTGGCTGTTCCCACTGGCCGGACACCTCTCTCCTAACCCAGCTCTTCCCTCTCTAGGATGATGAGAAAGGAGAGGGAGGAGGGCTAGGTCCCAGGGGATAGGAGGCGGCAGCGCGGGGCAAGGATGACGCTGCTCCATCTGGTACGTGGGGACAGGATGCAGTCGTCGTCAGCACTGGGCAAATGTTGTGAAGACCGAGATTCAGGGGGTGGTGACTGTGCCTACCCCGCTGTGGCCTATAACCCTGGGGCAGAGTGGCTGGTACCTGCAGCTCTCCTAGTGGTGTCCCCACTAGCTAGCGGCGGCCGCCCCTGTCCCGCACAGGTGTGCTCCGACTCCTGCTTCTGCTGTGGCGCTTGGTGTCTCTGCGGTCCCTCTCCCTGCCTTTTTCACGGTCCCTGTCCCTGTCCCTGTCCCTGTCCCTCTCCCGGTCTCGGTCTCGGTCTCGGTCTCCCCTGTCTCGCTCCCGGTCCCTCTCTCTCTCCCGGTCCCTCTCCCGGCTGTGCTCCCGACGTTTCTCCCGTTCCAGCTGTCGGTTCCTTTCCCGCTCGGCTTCCTTCTCCCGCTCCTTCTGCTCTTCCTCCTCTTGTTCCTTTCGTCGCTTCTCCCGCTCCTTGGCCCGTTCAGCCCGCTCTGCCTCCTTCTGAACAATCTGTAGCCAGGAAGAAAGGGGAGGAAGGAGGCATTCGCAGCCTGCTCACACTCAGTGTGTGCTCTGTGCATCTTGTTTGGACCCTGCACTCCTGGCTCAGGGCTGCTGTTAAGCAGGAAGGGGTAGGAGAGTCCATACTTGCACCTGGTTTTTCTTGGCACTTCTCTCCAAGTTTTCAACGTTTATATATGACATATACTGGATCCACCCACTCCCAACCTCTGGTATTTCTCTAGATGTAAACAAATCTCTTTTCTTTAGCTGAGTAGCATAAACCTAAAATTCTCTAAAGGCTCACCGCTAAGAAGCAAAATTTCGAAAAGCAAAAAACTGTTGGCCTGGGCAACTTAGGACTGTGGTACAAGACTGTCCGAAAA
This sequence comes from Fukomys damarensis, assembly GCF_012274545.1. Classification (NCBI taxonomy): domain Eukaryota; kingdom Metazoa; phylum Chordata; class Mammalia; order Rodentia; family Bathyergidae; genus Fukomys; species Fukomys damarensis. The sequence continues at coordinate 46,910,976 of NW_022900929.1, forward strand.
AAGGCTAAGGGGGCTGGGGATTTAGCTCAGTGGCACCATGCCTGCCTCGTAAGCATAAGGTCCAGAGTTCAATGCGCAGTACCACAAACAAACAAACAAACCCCACTAAAACCACCCCACACCAAAAAACTCTAAAACAAAGAGGGCCAGGGATTTAGCTCAGTGGTTCTGGCACCTGCTTTGCAAGTGCAAGGACCCAAGTAGGACCCCTGGCACCAAAATAATATATAAATAATAAAACATAATGAACGTAACGTAACTGTACTGTCTACCTAGAATGTACCAATAAATTAAATTTTTAAAAAATAAAACAAAGAAATGTATGGGTTTATTAAACATGTTTTTCTCAGCTAATTAAAGTTCCCAGAAACCTGGTGAACACAGCTAACTTCCCAGATATCCACACATCTCATTTCCTGGCTCTGACCAGTTCACTCTCTTGGGTTTGGTTTCTCCATGGCATAACCATCAACTATTTGTTAAAACTGCCTCTCTGTGATGCTTCCTCTCTTAAGAATCTAAGCCAGGGTTTGGCCTCCTCTCTCCAGCTGGGGTGAATCTTGAGTACTCACTTGACTGTCAGTCAGCGGGAGCCAATAGATGCAAGGAGCTGCCTTAGTCTTTCGGAAAAGGTCGTCCAACAGCTTGGCAGGTGGCTCCTCTTGGGCCTTCTCTGAGGTGCAAGGAAGTGAATCAGACTCGATGCACAGGACCCCCTGACCCATCTCTGGGTCCCTGCCCCACCAACTAGGGGACACACGTGCTCCCCCCGCTAAATACCTTTCTTCTCACTCTTCTTTTCTTTAGACTTTGCGCGTTCTTTGCGGCGGCGGTCACGGGACCTCGAGCGCGAACGTGGCCCCTCTCGAACTTTGTCCCTATCCCATTCACGCTCTGATCGCGTTCGCTCCCGCCGCTCCATTTCCCGCTCCCGCTCTGCCCACTGCTCCCGCACTGCCCTCTCCTGCTCACGCTGCTCCGTCCGAGGGTGCTGTGGTGGCTGGACTGGTGGTGGGGGTGGGGGGTGCAGGGGCCGTGGTACCCCTTGCTCATCTGTCTTAGTTTCAGAGGGGCGGTCCACCAAGAGGCCACGGTGATAGTCCAGCTGTGGGCAGAGGAGGGACAAGGCCAGTCAGGAGATCGTATCACTCACTGACGGAATCCAGATGCCAGGGGAATAAGATATTTTGAGGCTCCATGGTTCAGTGAAAGGAACCAAGGGGGTAAGGGAGAACAGCAAAGAAAATCTGCATCTGGAACCCAGCAGATGACCTCCCCTGCCCCTCCCTGCCTTCTTGTCCTTAGGTCTCTTACCTCATCTTGCTCAGCATAGTCAGCACAAAGGAATTTGGGATTGGATTGGGGCCATTTGACCCCATGCAGAGCTGTGCGGGTGGCAACAGCTTCCTCTACTGTTGAGTACTGGTGGAGGGAGAAGGCAGAGAGTCATGGTATATCTTTAGTCCTTCCCTTCTGCCCCAGTCCCCGTAAAACTGCCCACAGTGGTCCAAGCAGGAACTATGTGTCCCAATCTATAGAATTAGCTCCTTCCCCTCACCGTTACAAAGCAATGAGATTTGATCTTGTCAATCCAGAAGGCCTCTTCCACCAAGGTTCCTGTACGCCCCAGTAACTCCTTCAGTTGGCCTAAAGTGAAGGGACGAACCTGCCAACAAAGATGGAGATGGCTCAGGGCACCAAGAGTGACTACGTGCCACGCCTCTGCAATTCTTCAAAACAACCCTATGGCCTGAGTGTTTTTCTCCCCATTTTTCAGATGAGGAAACAAGTAACTTGTTCAATGTCAGTGAATAACAGGCAGATCTACGAGTTGGAACTCAGAAGCATCATTCCAAAGCTTAAACTCTTTTTGAGATAGGGGCTTGCTGTTTAGTCCAGGCTGGTCTTGAACTATGTAGCCCAGGCTGGCCTCAAACTTACAGCAATCCTCCTGCCTCAGCCTCCTGACTGCTGGGATTACAGGTGTGTGCCACTACACCTGGCCAAAGCTTAAACTCTTAGCCACTATGTAAATCTGCCATGTGGGAAAGCAACTTACCAAATTGGAGATATGAACGATGTTACTGATCTTGCCCCGGGGCGGGGAGGGCACCTGGGCAGTTCGGACTGGGTCATCAATTGTAATGGAAACTCCAGACTTCTGCTGGCTAATGGACCGCCGAGTTAAGGTATCTCCTAATGACACTATCAAAGAGAGCATAAGAGCAGCTTTCATTAGGGAGTAATTTTGGCTGACCTCCAACATTCTCATGGTTCCCTTTTAATTCTCTACCAAGCAGCCAGTATTCCCTCTAGAAGTGTAGAACACTGATAATGTGCAAGGTATAATGCTAGGCTAATCTCACTGTGGATTCAAAGATTAAAAAAGATTCAAACCCAGCTCTCAAGTAGCTTAGTATGGAGACACAAAGCAGAAAACATCAATCATCTAAAGAAGTCTGCATGAAGTGCTCTAGAAATTGAGGGAGCTGTGTTACACTTCACTCACCTTTCTTTACTTCGTGTTCTACAGGTGGGGGCAAGGCCACCTCTACTGACACCTGGGGAGGTACAGCTGGTTCTGCTTCAGGTTCCTTCTCCTCCTCCTCTTCCTCCCTCTGCCCATTCTCCTGGCCCTCTGCAGGTACTACCTATAAAGGAAGCAGAGAAGAGTGTCAAACACTGGGCCAGGGATTTAGCTCAGTGGTGCGGCCACCTGCCTCGAAAGCACAGTCTGGAGTACCAAAAAAAAAAAAGAGAGATTGTCAAACACCACACTGGAACATTCTTTTAAGCCTCTGGTTCCCTTTGGAGATGGTGGTAGGTAGAGTTGAGTCAACCTAATAGATTCTTCCCACTGGAGGGAAGATATTATCATTCAATTCACTTCTACCAGATCCTGAGATTGTTAGGGCCTCAATTCTGTCTTAACACTAAGGCAGGATTTGGCAAAATTTTAAAAGTAAAAAAGAACTCTGAGATTTGTGAGCCACCCAGTCTGCCCAGTTTGCTGCAACTTCCCAATTCCCGTAGCATACCAGCAGCCAGAGAGGAGTAATGAAGTAAAGTGACTGTGTTCCAACAGAACTTTTATTTACAACAAGCAGCAGGACTGATGTGGCAGTCTGACCTCTGAAGGTACCAATCAACCCAGCCCTGTGCACTGGAGGGAGAGCTATCTTCTATGATTTTACTTTAGGTTCCTGGCAGCCTGCTCTTAGCCACTGTCCTCCCTCCATTCTGGGATGGAGAAGCCTTACCTGAGTGACTGTCCGGCATATTTTCAGCCCCTTGTCATGAGTCCCATCATCGCCGTTACGCTCTGTCTCGTCCTCAGAGATGCGGGAGTCATCAGCATGAAGATCCACAACAGCCTCCTGCCCCGCCAGGGGTTTGATGTCGGGGATGAGGCTCTGGGACACAGATACCCCCCACCCCGTTACAGTGGGCCCAGGTCTATTCCCACCTTAAGGTGTCTTATCCTCCCTTCCCTGGTCCTCCCACCTCACCTTGAGCGATTCAGTGGTGATACTGATGGAGGGTTTCTTCTGCGTCGTGGCTGTGCTGGCTCCCCAACGTCGCTTCCGACCAGGCTGGCCCCCCTCTGTGTCACTGTTTCCAGCTGGCACCCCCTTGGTAGCTGCTGTCCCCAAGAAATAGGACCCAACGGTTAGATGGGTCTCAGGCCCTCTGCTGCGCTCACACTGTAACTTTAACTCTCAGGCTGCTGGAGTTTCACTAAAAGCTTAACTTAAGGAATTGGTATCTGGGGTGCTAGGAAAATCCTGGCTGCAGAATGAACAATGGAAGAGTTAAGAGTCCTTTTCTGACAGACGGAAACTATTTGTCTCAAAAAAAGGGAGGGGCTACTAGTTTGGCAAATAGTTTAAGTGTTAAATCAAATATCTAAGCATGGGAGGAGAAAATCCTATGTGATACAAAAATCTAGGCAGGATCAATTTAAGATCATGATGTGCTCTCAACTTGTAATTCACAGTACAGATAGATATTCTATTAAACATCTATTATGCTTTTGTAGTCTGGAGTTCTTCACTGGGAAAATGTTACTATTTGACATGGGAGCACTTTCATCTCTTCAGCTGTCCTCTCAGGATAAACTGGTCAGCGTTACACAGAATCTCTCTAACTCACTTATAGTTTAAAGGGTAAAATGTCTCTAAGTGCCAGGTGCAGTGCAAATGCCAATAATCCCAGCTCCTCTCAAAGTGCAAAGCTGAGATGGGAGAACAGCCTCGGGGACTTAGCAAGACCTTTTTATCCCCCTCTTGGTACCGGGGAATGAACTTAGGGCCTTGCACTTGCCAGGCAGGAACAGCACTACTGAGCTAAATCCCTGGCCCCAAGACCAAGGCCTTGACAGGAATGGTTTCAAGACACAGTGTATCTCATTAAAATGAGACTAGAGAGAATCACTGACAGGGACTGTCATGAATTTCAAATGGAACCCTATATATGCCAGGAAGACGCAGATTTACTGGGGAGAGGGGGTGGGGCAGGAGGGAGTGAACCAAGAATGACAGAGAGAATGGGACTGATTTCCCTATCAACATCATTTTTATGGCACTTTTGACCTTTATTGGGGAGTCAGGGCTAGACTTACAGACAACGGAGATCTTCCTCTTGAATGATTTGGGCAGCGAGCTCTGTATAGAGAAGGTAAGGGGAAAAAAGAGAAAGAGAGACACCCCACAGAGAGGGGGGAAGGAGGTTAAATGGGGCAGTCTTAGCATAGGCTCCAAAGACACACAGACAGAGAAAGAGAGGGAGACACAGAGATAGACAGAGACCAAAACAGAAGCGGCAAACGGCAAAAACGAAGCAGAACTGATGCAAGTTAGAGAAAAAAATAAAATCAAAGATCTTAGGAGGGAGAGTCAACTACTGTACTCCACACCATACCTAAGCATTAGCTTGACCAGAAATAAGCTGAAAAAGGCCTTAAAAGACGGTGGTGGTCATACCCCTTCCACTGTTTCTATGCTCAGAGGTCACCAAGCCCAACAAGGTATGCCCAGAGCTGAGTCATCTATTTCTCCTAATCCTTCCTTGCTAACCCAAAGAAAACACGAGGAAACGAAGGAAATACAACTTTGAGATGGCAGCTTTAACAAGACAACCCTCCTCTTCTCACTGCCCAGCCTGACAAGGTCAGGTTTTGGGATGTATGGATAGTAGGTTGTCGGGACAAAGCCCATCACATTGTGGAAAAAGGCCACACTGGACTCACTGGAGATGAAACTCCGGGGCCAAAGCCACACAAGGAATTTACTGGTATAGTTTTTACGAAGGGCAGGCTGATCCCAGGGAGATTCTCAGACTTTCCAAACACGGTAGCTCTAGCAGAGGCCTACTTTTTCCTTTATAATCAGGGCTCCAGCCACAGGGGCTCTGCCAAGGACCAGAGGACAGCCATGGGCAACTTTCTCCCCTAAACATTCAATGGGACAAAGACTATGGACAGAGAGAGAGAAAAGGGGAATGGAGCACTGCGAGATTTAGATGCTTATTTCTGGAAAAACTAAGACCACCTTGTCACCACCCTCCTAAAGGGTAGGGCAAAATCCTCTTGATGAAATCCTGTTTCCCCCATCCACCCCCAGCCCCGTTTCTGTCGTCTAACCAAGTCTCCTTGGTCTCTGTTAAGGGCCAGCCTGACCCCTAGCTGGGTCACTCTTGATGGGTAAGTTAGTGAGGGGGGAGGGGGAAAAAAAAAAGGTCTTAATTAAAACAGGAAAAACATGAACCAAATAAATAAATCCAACAAAGAAATCAGAAATATAAAGAAAAAAATTAAAATAAAAGATTAAAAAAAAAAAGAGAGAAGAAAATAAAGAAGAAAATAAACTAGGAATATGACAAATGTTCCAGGTACCATCTCACACCTGGGATCTTCAGTTCAGCCAATCGCACCTCACTGTGTACTGTATCTAGTCAACCGCCGGTCCAATCAGAATGAGCCCTCCCTGCTAGGCGCTGTGCAATTGGTGGGGGGTTGGGTTGGCAAAAAAGGTGGGCGCACGGCGTGGTAGTCAGCACGGCACTGCCAGAGTCCTCCCAGGGGCGCAGGGGGGGCGGGAGGGTAACGTGTGGGGGGACGCTGCCCAGTTTCCATGATGTCAAGACAGTTCACTGGTGATGACCAGGCTCAGCAAGGGGTAGAGGGGGAAAGGGGGACAGAAACATCAGTCCTGGCCCTTGCAGGGGCATCATCTTGCAGTCCCTGATGAGATGGCTGTGAGTAGACGGGTCCTTGCCTTTTATCATGAGGCAAGCAGAACCCTATGTCCACCAGTGGCAAGCTGCAGCAACACCACCACCCAATACTTGGAATCCAGGTGATGATGACTCCAGAGTCCCTTTCTCTTCTGCCTGTAACTGGGGAAAGGGTCCTCCCACGAGTGGGATCATGGAGCCTCTGAAGAAGGTGGCCTGGGGATAGCAGGTGAGCCCCCAGAACCTGGCACACATTCAGCAGCAAGGTCAGAATACTTTTCTTCTTCTGAGTCATGGGTGGCAACTCCTCAGGGACGCCAGCTGTGACAGTGGTTCCAGTCAGGTGGATGAGTGAGCCCCTGCCTCCAGGGATGGAGGAGAAATTGGAGCAACCAACGTGCTGCCCTTCACCATGGGCAACAGGGACCAAAGGAAAAGTCCATCTGATGAACAAGTGGTGATACTTGGGCCAGGCTGTCATCAGCATTAAATCCCTGGGGCACAGACCCTAGACTTCTCTGCAGGGTTCCTAGTCGTCACAGCTTAAGCCGAGGGTCCCACTCAGTGTTTCACAGAATGGCACTGTGATCACAAACATTGACTCTTTAGGTTGTCTTGGTGCCCCAGATGAGGATCCCAACAGTTTGTAGCAAACAAGGCAACCCACAGTCCTTGATAGGGCCAGGGCACATGGGCAGGCACCCCAGCACTGGCACAAGCTCTTCTTGGGGTGTCCCAAGTAGGGAGATGATGCAAGTCCACCCCTTTCCAAATGCTTTTTGTTTTCTCAATAAGTCTCTCCACAACAGTGCTCTTCTTGGCCCCCTGATGTAAGCAAGACAGGGAGGCAAAAGTGGGCCCATCACAGGAGCCCATAAACATGCCCCCCTCTGGCCAAGACACCTGGATAGCAGACTTGGCTCTGATTGGGCAGCTCAGTAGCAGCGAGTGGGTCCAGAGGAAGAGGCGGCATCAGCGATTGGCCAGTTGGGCAGGGTTATATTTTACGGGCGGATTACCGTACATGAGGTACTTGGACAAAGTTTTACGGGGAAGAAGGACCTTGTAATAAATAATATTCTGCACATCAAATCACTTTCACCGGTCCCCACCCCCGCAACACACACCAGAGAACAGCTACACACACAACAGTCCCTCCCACCCTGTTATCCTACTCCCAAACCCAGCTAATTCTATTAACAGTCAAGAAGATTTCGCTGGCTGTGATGGGGGGGATCCCCCTGAACTGGGTACAGGATGCAATATAGTGTATACATGTGTGTGTGTGTGTGTGTGTGTGTGTGTGTGTGTGTGTGTGTGTGTGTATGTATGTGTGTATGTGTATGTGTGTGTGTGTGTGTGTGTGTGTGTGTGTGTATATAAATATAAAGGAGGATAGAGGGGTCATAGATACAGCGAAGGGGCTTTCTGGATCACTCAAGAGTGCAGGCTTCTAAGGTGCTACATCTTTGTAATGAAACCACTGGGGGGCAGCTGAGGAAAAAAATTCCTCAGCATGGCTGGTCTGGTGAGACCCACCACAGCCCACTAGATGGCGTGAGTTTCACCAGGTTTTTAAAAAGGAGGGAAAGCTCAAGTTATTATGGGAGGAACCTTGGGAAGATAATGAACCTGGGACTTGGAAAAGGGACCATTAATGGACTTTCTAGTTAGTAACAAATTTCAAGGAGTCTGGACTGCACTCTTGCAACACAGGGAAAGGAGAATCAATGAGCCCTGTCCCCATCACAAAGGTCTCCCTTGCTAAACCAGCGAATTCTCCCTTGGCCCTATCCTGATCCAAGGTCCTGTCTCAGCCCCTTTTAGTTATCCCACTGTGTAAGAGGGATCACCAGAATAGTCTACTCCTTCCCCTAAGTCCACTTCTGCCCACCCAACCCAACAGGTGGCTTGGATATTTACCTCTTTCTTCTCCTCATCTTCAGCATTGCCCTCTGGGCGGTCATCATTGCTGACTTGGTCGGCATTAGGCATAGGAGGCTCTGGAACCTCATTTTCAGGTCTGCTCTCACTTGTGTCCATGGTTGCTTCCTCCTTCTCCTCACTGACAGTATTGGGAAAGGTTGAGGGGGAAGGGTAAGAAAGAACCAAGGGGGAGAGAGAACAAGACATTAGCTTTTGGGTCATGAAACCTTCTATGCCTTATCACTTGGATGCAACTGGAATGGCTGCTTTTCAGATCAGCCTAAAAACTTTGCTGCCCCAGGCAAAGTAGAAAGCCATTTTCCTTAGGGGAAAAGCATGGATGATAGCAATCACAATCACCCACTTCTCAGATGGGATAACCCTGGTGTAGGGTTAGGATTCCAACTGTTCCTAAGTAATTACTCACCAGAGCACTCTTATGTGAAAGGAGAAACACCCTCCTCTAAAAGTAGTCCCTCAAAAGTGACTGACTCACCCACAACCCTGTGGCCAACCTACAGCAACCATCGCCATAGGCACCTTTACTACAGTACATGAGACACTAAGGGGGAGAAGTGTGATTCCTTAAAAAGATAAAAATGGCCATAGCTATATGGCAAATGATCCTAACTTTGCGTTTAATCAACTGCTTAATAAGTAAAGGCCTGCTGACCCACAGGATCTGGAGATAACAGGCACAGAGAAAATGGCTGGGCTGGGGGTTGCAGGGAGTTTCAAGCCTCAACAAGGACCTTCTCTCATCCAAAGGAAAAACTAAAGTTGCCTAAGAGACTATGAAAACTTAAAGAACTAGGCCACTTTTACCTGATCAGAGGTGTAGGAACTGTTCTTAGATCTGACTTTCACCTAGTTTCTCCCACTCCCTCATTCCAACTCTTAAGAGGTAAAAAGAGCAGGCCTTCTAGTCAGGACACACCCTCCCACACTAGGAAACCCCCCAGCACAAACACTGAAGCCCCTCAGCTCTTAACCACACAAGTTAGCACCTACTTCAGGTAAATAATCCAAGATTCACTTCAAATAGACCATCTTCCCACATTCCCTTGGCTCTCTTCATCTCTAACTTCTAATCTCCCTCTAGCACCCAAATACTAGGCAAAAAAAATCAAAATGATCAAAGGCCCAACTCTCCAGAAACCTAGCCTCTCTAGGTCGCTAGCTAACCACCACCAGAAAATTCAGCATTCCCAACAGGCTGCCTGACACTCAGAGGTCAGAACAGCCTCCCTAGGGCAGTCAGGGAGAGATGAACGGGCCAGGGGGGAGGGGAAAGTCGAGGATGTGCCCCCAGCTATCAAGCCCCCACAGAAACATGTGATTCAACTGCTTAAATATGGAAAAAGGGTTTTTTAAAAATAAAAAAAGCCTATTTCCCACACAGAGAGGGGAAGGAGGGCCAATTAGAAATCGGGCAGAAAGGACAAAGGGGGAAAGCAGAATGATTGAAAACAAACCAAAACGAAAGCCGGAATGAAAGCCATGAGGAAGAGAAGATGAGGTTAAGTTAGAGATAGGGAAAAGGGATACATGGAAATGTGAATCTCTCACCCTTCTTTGCTTTCTGATAACATGATTTTTTTTTTCTCCCCCTGGAAGTGCTGTTTATCCCTTTCTGGAATGGAAGAAATAACAAAAACCAAACAAAAAAATCCTAAAAACAAAAACAAAAAAACCACCTTTCTTGTCCCAAAATCCCACCACCTCCTCCCCAGCCACCCGATCCACAGAGAGAAATCGAGATGCAGCAACTGGAGATCCAAAAAAATGGTAAATGGAAGGGGAGGTGGTGGTGGTGCAGGGAGGCTAAAATAGATCTGGCTTTTAAGAGATAAGCGTTAAGTCCTCACGGCAAACCCCGAGTTCAGCTGGATTGGTCTCCGGAGAAGGAGGAGGAAGAGGGCCAGGCTGCTGGTAGTGGCTGGCTCTATTGTACTGGCGGAGCGGCAGCGATCAGCCGGAGACATGCAGGGGAGCCATCTTGCCACTTACCCAGCAGCCCGTGTGTGCGGATGGGGGAGGGCCCTGCTGCAGCAGGGGAGGGGAAAGAAAAGAGGGAGGGAGCTGAGTGAACAAGGTTCTTATCCTCCGGCAGGCCACAGGGAGCAAGCGGACGGTGGCTCAAGAGGCCCGGCCTTTTCCTTCTTTTCTCAGATTACAACAGCTACTGAGGCCTAGGCCCACAGGCCCTACGGGTGCTCTCTCCACTCTAGGGACAAGGGCAGAGGCCAGGTGGAGAGGACACACAAAGTTACAGCTGCTTAATTGGAAGACTCCAGAGAATAAGAAGAGGAGAAACAGCAGAGCTGGGAGTAAGACATAATTTGAGAAAGATAAAGCCAAGGGGAAAATGATTATAAAGATAATCAAAGCTTCCATCCTTCCCACAGAATGGAGGAGAATGAGCAATATTTTAGGTGCCCACCACCCTCAACCCAGGAAGCAAGGTATGGACACTGAAACCAAATCAGCCAGGCATACACTCAAGGGGGGCAGGGGAGATAACAGTCACTATCCAATCACTAGAGTAACTGGCTGCTCACCCCTGGAGATGGCCAGCCACATGGTAACACAACTTCAACCAGTCTGTTTCTAAGGGAGAACGGAGGAAGTGGACAGACGGAATTCCTCTCTAAACTACTAGTAGAAAGAAGGGTGGGTCTCTGAAGAACACAGACAACTTTGTTTTCAAGTTTTTAATAAAGTCGCTCTGCGCCAGGGTCCCCTGGAGCCAGAAAGACTAAAATAAACAGGGAAGGATACCTAGCATCACTGAAGCTTGAGGCCACTTCCTGGAGTAAGAGCTCCAAGGTGAGGTCTCTCAAGCAGACTAGACACAAAATCAGAGGGCTCTGCTACTTGGGAAAAAGGAGATGAAGTGGGTAGACAGTGACTGAGAACTCAGTGAAAATTATTCATCAACTATTCCTCACACTATGTGTGAAACAGACTCTAAGGGTTCAAGACAGCACTCAGTAAATACCTGAAATGCTTCTCTGTTGAGGGCAAAGATGCTCCTTTTGTATCCTAACAGCAGAAGCTTAATTCTAGAACAAGCTTCTTTTTTTTTTTTGGTACCAGGGATCGAACTTGGGACTTTGTGTTTGCAAGGCAGGCAGTGGAATCACCGAGCTAAATCCCCAGCCCTCTAGGACAAGCTTCTGAGAATTTAACCAAAATGTGATGCTAAAGACGGAATGCAGAGTCTCATGGATGCTGGGTAAGTGCTCTACCACTGAGCCATGCCCCTACCCGCTTGGCATTTTTCTTTTTTGGTACCTGGGATGGAACTTGGGACCTTGTGCTTGCGAGGCAGGCAGTGGAACCACTGAGCCAAATCACTGGCATACACCCCCTTGGCATTTTTAATACCACATCTTTTATCTAGGAATTAAATGTTCTCCCTGCTGTTGAAAATTCTGTATTTACCACGCCAAATGCATGTTAAAGTGGTTATATTATTTATTACTTAAAATTCCCTTTCACACAGTGTCCCTTCTGCTCAGAATATGAGAATGAGAACTGGGTGTGGTGCACACCTGTAATCTCCGCTCTCGGGAGGCTTAGGCAGAAGTATCTCTGTGAGTTCGAGGCCAGCCTAGGCTGCAGAGGGAGTTGAGAGTGAGCCTGAACTTCATAACTGAGACCCTATCTCACCAAAAAAAAAAAAAAAAAAAAA
>NW_022900929.1:46922973-46963898 GCF_012274545.1 Fukomys damarensis
AAAGCTAGGCCACGTCTTGGTTCTGGCCCAGCCCTCTTACAAGCTGTATGAAAATGGCCAGGTTCCTGATCCTCTCTGAACATCTGTTTGTTAATGTGTACCGTCAATACCTATTTCGTGGAAGAGTGCAGTAGAGTGTTAGCTTGTGACTGATTTGAAGTTAAAGTAAGGATATGCACAATACGTGTGTACACTTAATAGTCCACTGTGTCATTTGCTGTCACTTCTGAAGTTTCTGACTCAAAGAGTAGACTGCTCTTTCTCTGATTCCAAATGATTCAGTGACTGGCAGTGCCCTTATCACTCTATAACGACTAGTTTGCCTCCCACCTCCACCCTGCAGAGTGCTGCAAGGGTAAGGACTACCTCCCTTGGCCCGTAGTGCACAAAGAAGGCTCTGTAAATATTTCTGAATTAGGGTGTTGGGGGAGTACCACATGGATACTTACAAATGCTTGCTGACCTAAACTTTTCTGGATCTTTCTTGGCTAAAAGTTCCACAGAGAGTATTACCTCATAAAACATTACCTTCAGACATCCTCAAATAAATGATCTCTGTCCCTCCATGGTCCTAACGTATTTCTGGGTGCTCAAATACCTCTCCAGAAGCTTACTTGGAAAAATTTTGTTACTGGAAATGTCTCCTTTGTTTTTTTTGGAACTGGGGATTGAACTTGGATCCTTGTGCTTGCAAGGCAGGCACCTGAACCACTGAGCTAAATCCCCGGTCCATGTCTCCTATTTTTAAGACTACGAATTTTGGGCCGGGGATTTAGCTAAGAGGTTCTGCTACCTTCCTTACAAGCCCAGGGACTAGAGCTCGATCCCCAGGACCAAAAAAAAAAGAATTTTACTACTGGCCTTAAGATACAGGAAGATTATTATGATCACTTTTGTGAGATACCAAGACTTTTTTTTTGAGTATAAGGAATCTTTGAAATTGTCCCATCCTTTGTACATAAAGGTTATCTTTTTCCCATCCCATCCCTCAAGTTCTTGCACAAATACTACTGAAATCATTGGCAAACATAAAAGTTAGGAATGGCAGAGGGGTGGGGACAGTTATTCATAATTAAATAGCACATAAAGCATTTGTAGCCCAGAAGGATAGAACTACTTGGAAGATAATATTATATTACTGTTCATATATAAATGATTTAAAGAAATTAAGGCAAAAGGACATTCCTTTAGCAACATATGTTTCAGTTTTAGTTATTATAGAAAATTCATGAGATGCAAAAGACCTGATGTAAAAATTTAATAATGCTAGAACTTGTATCCTCAGGAGCTTACTAGTTCCAAGATTACCGGGCACAGTATAATTTTAGATGTCCTAACCTTTGATCCAAATCTTTTAGTCAACAAACTCTACTGATGACAATTATGCTTGCATGTGATACTGACAAGTGAGTTAGGGAGAGCTACATACCCAGCTTTGATTTATTTAGTTTTTAAATTTTGAGATAGGGTCTCACTAAATTATCTAGCTGGACTTGAACTTGTGATCCTCTTATCTCAGTCTTCCAAACAACTGAGATTACAGCTGTGTGCCACCATGCTCTGCTTGAATTATGCTTTTTAAAAAAATAATGCAACATTTGGGATACTGGCAGTGTAGGACCCCCAGGGGAGTATCAATTACACCATTATACTGGAAACCCTTCCTTCCTACTAGAAGAACAAATACGCAAAGAACCAAGAGCCTGAAGTTACTGCCTACTTGGTTCACATACATAGAAGGTTGTACTTCAAATAACTCAGTTTTGTTTTGTTTTGTTTTGTTTTTGAGATAATGTCTTGCAATGTGGCCCAGGCTGGCCTTCAACTCGAAGTTATCCTCTTGCCTCAGCCTCCCAAGTGCTGAGATTACAGGTGTGCACCATCACAACATGCCAAAAAATCAAAGTTTGAATTAACTACTGTCAAATAATAGAGCTGCTCACACCTGCCTCCCTTTTTAAAACAAAACAAAAAACCCTCCCTACTGTTTTGTTTTTGTTTTTTTTCCCAGTACCAGGGATCGAACTCAGTACCTTGTGTTTGCAAGGCAGGCTTGGTGCCACTGAGCTAAATTCCCAGCCCTCCCAACTGTTTTTTAATATAAAGAGAGAATATTATTATTTTCAGCTGTATGAGGACATTTTTGTGATATCCATAGCAGGCTGAAGACTAGATTTTGGAACTGGGCTTGGATGAAATAAAACTAAGGGTTCACAAATCTCTGCTCCAAGCAAACAAAAAAGATACCTTACCTCATAAATTTAGAGTTCCTCAGGTACAATCCAAATCAGAACAGGTTTAACTAAATACAGCAAAAAAGTTAGGCAATCTCTTCCGAGTGGTGAGAGGCGCTTGACGTAGTCTAATTTTTAAAAAGCATTTTACTGCTGTTTTTACGTCATTTGACTTCTTGTGGAGACACACAGGAAAAATCAAGGTTGAGCCACAAATGATTTTCTTCTTTAATACAGTTGATCTTACTTTTAAAATTGGCCAGGGATCTAGAGGACTGCAAGCCTGTGAATCCTAGCAGTTTGGAGGGGTACAAAACCAGGAGGAGTCTTGCAAATCAGCTGAAATGTAGGAAAAGTTCTCAAACATTCATTTACCAAATCCAATCCTAAAACCACCTATGGGCTTAATTAAGCCTTTGGGCATGTCTGTTTTTGTTTTTATTTTTGAGACAGGGTCTTGCTATGTATGTTAAATCAGGCTGGCCTTGAACTCATGTAACCCCAGATGGCCTTAAACTCAGCAATCTTCCTGCCTCAGCTTCCTGAGCGCTGGGATTAAGGTGTGCACCACCACATTTGGGGTTTTTGAGACAGAGTTTCACTATATAGTCTAGGATGTCCCAAACTCAATATGTAACCCAGGCTGGCCTCAAATTTACAGTGACTCCTGCCCCAGCCTCCAGAGTGCTGAGGTTACAGACGTGCAGTACCACACCTGGCTGTACATGTCTTCCTGTTAGGCTGCTGAACAGACTATCTGACAGGGAAGAAGGAAAGCAGGTAAGAGGTATGTGTTTGAGATTTTCCTGAGTGTAGGTTCCATTTCTACAGGATAGGATGCTAGGCAACAATGGCCAATCTCAATATGTGCTCAGAGTGCAACTTGGCTATTATGGTACATTGTTGGAATCCATGTGGCTAGATTAATCTCAGTCCTAAAATGAAGGTCAAGACCACCAATTCCTGGGGAGAAAAACTCTGTGTATGACTGTAATCTTTACTTGCCCTGAACTAGAATGAGAAAGTCCAGAAATATGTGACTCAAAACAACATAAAATACTTTTCTGTTGCTAGGATCTTACACTCACAGAATTTTAAGGATAGCAAAGAATTTTTCAACAAACTGTTTCTCAAGGTACACAGGAAGCAGTTCCTCAGCCCAGTAAGCAGCAGGTCCTCAATATGCACTTTGTGTTTCACAGAATTGGGAAAGGGTAGTGATTATGCCTGAGTTAGAAGGATGGGAAAATGTTATTCCATTTTCTCATTAATGATGTAGCTGGGGATTCTGAATACATTCCAGAATCCACTGAGTTTTCACTTTATGGTCCTAGAAGAAAAAGCTCTTTTCCAAAGAATATACCCATCTCAAAAGGGAAAAGCAAAAACTTTTCAAAAGTAGGGTGAACTTTTGGCTTCCCAATGGAAAATAAAATGGCCATGAGATGGCAGCAGAGACAAGAACCAACAACAGATGATATAGCAAGGGTCTATCCCAAAGCAAAAGCTATGTTAAAGAATAACACACTATCATTAATGTCACAAGGAAAACAATCATGTCAACTGCCCACCACCCTCCAAAACCCAAGAGTTAAAAGATAGTGTGAAGCTCTCAGAAGAGTGTAAACTATCAGACTATTATATATAGGGGGAAAGAATATTGGTAGTAGTAGTGCTAAAATGATATTAAAACAAGTATGGAAGAACTTAAAGCCAACTCCAAAGCAGTTCAGAATTCTAGATGTCCAAAAGCTAAGTAATCTTATTCCCTTAATGCTTTAAATTTTCATTTTCCACAAGATTTTGAAGCCAAGAATTTTGGCTCAGTGGCTTCTTTTAATACCAAGTTAAGAATAATGAATGGCATATGGTATCTATTGAATTATCAACTTTACCTGATACAAGAGTATTTCTTTAGGAATTTTAAGATCAGTCAAAAGGTTTAAGGGGTGCAGGAATGAATTTGTGACTTGACAGGAACTTCATATTTTGCTCCACTATATGATGAAAGAACGTAAGACTGTGTTTAATAAAATGATAGTAACCAGGAAAAATGCACGGACTAACAGCATACCCTTGGTGTTACTATTTACAGGCCCTCTATATCCTTTATTAAACTATTTCTGGGTGGCAATGTAGCAGGTGAGATTGTTTCAAAAAATTAAAAAGGCATGGGCCGGGAATTTAGCTCAGTGGTGCCGCCACCTGCCTCACAAGTGCAAGGTCCCGAGTTTAATCCTTGGTACCAAAAATAAATAAATAAGGCTGGGGATATAGCTTAGTATGAAGGCTCTGGGTTCAATCACCAATACCCCCCCAAGGGAGCGAGAGTTTGGTGGCAGCTTCTACCACAGTAACTGAAGTCTAGTCTTTATCCAGATATATCTCTGCCTTCATGTTTTAAAAGATAAATTAAAACTAGGATTGCTTAGTCAAACAACCTTAGGGAGCAAAGACCTGTCCTACACCCAGTTCCTTATTATATATACCAGTCAAGATCTATCACTTACACAGTGTGACGAATCCTTTCTGACTCTGGAAGACGAGAAGTCTGAGTCTCTGAGGTTTGAGGCTGTGTGGCAGCTGGTGGCTCTGCCTCTTCAGCTTCACATTTCTTTGGGCTCCCCTGTCAGAACACAGCAAAACAAAGATAACAAAGGATTTAAATCTGCTTGGTTCCTTTTCTTCAACCTGGAGCTAGAAAAAGGCAGAGCAGGACATACACAGTACCAGCTCCACACAAAGCCCTTTGCATCTTATTTCATTTTACAATGTGGGGCCGGGGATTTGGCTCAATGGTTCTGCTGCCTGTCTTGCAAACACAAGGTTCCAAGTTCGATCCCTGGTACCACACACACAAAAAAGAGTTTATCCATTTTACAATGTGGAATGGACTATAGCTTAAAGGTAAATACTTAAGAATTTCTACTTCTATCCAGGGCCTTATGCATGCTAAGCATGTGGTCTACCACTAAGCTAGATCTGTAAGCACAGACTTCTTTTATTTTAAAAAGACAGGATCTCACTGTGTAGTCCAGGCTGGCCTCAAGCCTGTGGTGTTCCACCTGCCTCAGCCTCCCAAGTGCTAGGATTACAGGCATGCAGCACCATATCTGGCTAGATTTTTTTTGTGTGTGTGTGGGGGGGGTACTGGGGGTCAAACTCAAAACCTTACGCCTGCAAAGCAGGCACAGTACCACTGAGCTATATCCCCGGCCCTAGAATTTTTTGGGACAACCAAAGAAAGGCTTCCTTTTGGGCAGATAAAAGGAAGAGTTATGAGCAAGAACTGAACCTGAGATGAGAACCCTGCGTCATGTACTCATGCAAAGCTTTCATAAACCAGGGAATTGGAAATGAGTTAAGTAGGACTAGCAGGTATCTCAATATTCTGCATTTCTTTTGAGCCTTGCCCAGACTGACTTTTATTTTAAAGGTAAGACAAAAGGGAAAACCATGCCTAGTCCTCCACTCTCTCAGAGAGGGGCCACAGTAGCCTACCCGCTCAGGCTGTACCCTCTGGGTCACATGCTTTTCGGCTGGCCCAGGCTGGTTCAGATGCCTCCCTTGGATAGAGGATAAGCTGGTCGGTGTCCTTTCCTGTGGCTCGAGGACATGCAGCTGTGGCAAAGGTAGAACTGCAACCTCTTGACCAGAAATGGGATCTTTGGTTTCAGTGTAGCTGGTGTTGCTGTCCCTGGAGACTCCAGGGCTCAGAGACTGAAGAAATGGAATGAAACACATTAGTAAGGAAAATTACTCTATATGGAATGTACTGGATATACATTTATATGGACAGGCAGTACATATTCAGGAGATCATTGAGTTTTCCTACTCATTGACCCAATTCACACTCTTCATCTTCGTGTTTATTTTTGAGTTAATAATCTTTCTGACTGCTTATTCAACAAATTTACCAAGTTCCAAATGGGTGCTAGGTACTGGGATGCACACATAAAGTCATATCTATATCCTCAAGAAGTTTATGTCTCACAGAAGAGATGAGTAAAATGGATTTAACATTCTTTGGAATCAAAGGGAGTCAAATAAAAAGGACCAATAGGGCCGGGGATTTAGCTCAGTGGTTTTGGCGCCTGCCTCGAAAGCACAAGGACCCAAGTTTGATTCCCAGTATATATATAAAAAAAAGGACCTCCGTTAGGGAACAATAAATTGAAAATTAAATTCTGTAATGAAATGAAAATAATTAATGAACTGGGAACTAAGTGAGTATTGTCCTATTCCTGGAATAGGCATACAGACAGAACACTGGCATACAGACAGAACATCAATTTGTGCAAGACTGTCTTATACTCACTTTTCTGCTACTGCTAGATGCAGAACGGGAACGGGAACAGGATCGGGAACGTGACCTGGACTCCGATGTTGACCTGGAGCCTGTCTTGGGTCTAGTGTGAGGGGTGGTGTGAACTTGTGACTGGGAAACCTCTCTCTGCTTGGACCTTCGAGGTGAGTAAGACTGAGAGCCTGAACTGTCAGGAGAGCGGGATCTGGATCTAGAACTGGAGGATGAAGATGAAGAGGACCGGCTTGAGGATGAGTCTGCTGACTGTTTTAATTTGTGACTTGGGAAAAGAGAATGAGAAGCCCTTTGGTCTTCCATCTGTTCCAAACACTGCTGTTTCAGAGATTCATCAGTGATGCCTTTGGCTGGTGTTAGTTCTTCCATTTTTAGAGGGAGTGGTTGAGCAGATTTTTCTGACTCAGCTTCATGACCTTTTGGGGTTGAGTATTCAGCCAATGTGCTTTTCTGAACTAGGGGCAAGACACTCTCCTCTGATACTTTCTCTGATGGAGATTCTGCTTTGGTGTCTGCAGGACTTGCTAAAGGTGATGGGCCTCCCACCAACTGGACAGTGTGCTCTCTGGTCTCAGCTTCAGCACTAGGAGGAGATAACTGAATGAGGACAGGAGGAGCGGGGCCTTCCATGGGCTCTATTTCTTCCTCACTCTGTAGCTGTGTATGAGGTGGTGGAGAAGATGCTTCCTTGGTAAGCAATGGTGGGGGAGTCTCCTCTTCACTGGCAGCTTGCTCTGGTTGTAGCACAAGAGGAGCCTTTCCCAGATCTTCAGTCAGTTGAGGAGGGGAAGGGGACTGTGATTTTTTCATCAAGCCCTGTGAAGATTTTGTTTCTCTTTCTTCCTCCTCAAGGGGAGAAACTGTTTGTATTTCTTTCTCTTGTTGCTGTCTGGCCAGTTGACCTCTTCTGGCCTCTTCCTGGGATCTTGTGACTCGTCCTCCTCTCTCTAACCTCTCCTGATCCTGGGATCTTATGGTTTTGGGTCTCTCATCCATCACCTCCTCTGGTTTTGCCTGGGACATCTCTTCCCCTAGTTCTTCAAACTGCCTTAGAATTGGGGCCTCCCTAGATTTTTGTCCCTCCTCGTCTTCCTCCTCTTCTTCCTCTTCCTCCTCCTCTTCCTCCTCTTCCTCCTCTGTTTTCAAATTTCGATCTGCTCTAACCCTCAGATTTCTGGAAGGTGTTTCTTGATCCTCTTCCTCTTCAGCAGCCTGGCTGTACTCAGAGAGCTTAGCTGCTCTTGCCTGGAACAAAACACATCCAAAGGCTCCAAATATATTTGCTCACAAGCAACAGAGGAAAAGTAAGTGTAGCATGAGATAACCTTAGGAAGAAGAAATTCAATGACATACACTACTGACAACACAGACAGGTATGATAACAAATAAACCTAACTAATATGATCCCCTCAGAGGTATCAAAATAGTGAACCAAAAGGAACACGAAAATGAAGATACTTCTGGTTAGTTTTTATTTCATGCAGGACTAGGGATCAAACCAAAGGGTGTCCTACCATTTAACTACATTCCCATCCCTTTTTATTTTTTCTAAGATAGGGTCTATGCTAAGTTGCCCAGGAAGGACTGGAACTTGTGATCCTCCTGCCTCAGCCTCCCTCAGTGCTGGGATTACAGGAGTATATCACTACAACTCAGTACTGGTTCATTTCATAGCTTCAAGCTTTTAAAATAAATAAGAAAGGGGTATGGGGAAAAAATGAGAACCAAGACCTGTTATGTAAAGGTAGGTACAAGATCCCAGTGATGAATGGAACTGTAATGTATATCTAAAATGTACCAATAAACTCAATGAGAAAATAAATAGATAAGAACGGAATATGTAGAAAGCATGGGGGGGTGCACTAACCTATCACTTATATGATTGTTCATACTTTTTCATTGAGAGGGGATCTCACTATGTACTTCAGGCTGGCCTCAATTTATATCATTTTGATGCATTTCCTTTCATTCCTTTTTTTCTGTTCTTTGTAGCCTTTTTCTTTTTTGCTTTTGTGGTGCTAGGGACTGAAAACTTGGGGCTTCATAGGTGCCAGGCAGATACTCTACCACTAAGCTACACATCCTCAATCCTTTTTTCATTCAGTCTTGCTGAGTCACCCAAGATAGCCTTGAACTTGCAATCTTCCTGTCTCAGTCTCCTAAATAGTTAGGATTACAGGCATGAGCCACTACATCTAGTTTGGATAGTCCTAATTATACTATTGTACACTTTTGTATCCTATTCATTTAATAATGTTTCATATAATTTTAAGGTTTTAATCGAATAATTATGCCATATCTTTAATAATGTGCTTTAAAAATATACATGAACTCCCACAGCACAAAGCCCACCCCGCAACAGTAACAAGTCTGTTGTTATTCCCATTTAAATTAAGAAACTAGATATTTGCTTAGAAATATGAAGGCTAGCACACACCTGTAATCTCAATACTTGGGAGGCTGAGGCAGGAGGATCATTTTGAGTTTGAGGCCAACCTGGGCTATAGAGTGAGTTTAAGGCCAGTCTGAACAATACAGTGAGATCTTGTCTCAAGCGGGGGAGGGCAGGGATTTAGCTCAGTGGTTCTGCAGCCTGCCTCGCAAGCACAAGGACCCGAGTTCGATCTCAACAAAACAAACAAACAACCTCTCCAACCAAACAAAATAATATGAAAAAGATGAAAAGCCAGGTGCTGTGTATATGCCTATAATCCAAGAAACTTGGGAGCTCAAGGCAGGAGAATCTTGAGTTCGAGTCCAGCTTGGGCAAGTTAGTGAAACCCTGTCTTAAAATAAAATAAAAAGGAGTGGGGATACTGCTCAGTATACAGCGCTTATTTGTTATGCAGGAGGCCCCTATACAATCCCAGTCACTCTTCACCAAAAAAATTAAAAAAAATTAAAAAAAAAAAAAAAAGACAGAAGAGAGAAAAGGACTACATATAGAAATCTGGAAATGATAATTTAAAAAAAATTTTGAAGAGGAAAAGAAAGAGGTGGAAATAGCTAAAATATTACTCAAAAAGGTGACTGAAGGGTTTAGGAAGTATCAGAGTTACCTGTCTGACCCTGGATGAACGTCTTTCTCCTTTCCTTGGTTTTTCATCATCAGATTCACCTTTCTCTTCAGAAACAGAGGAGCCTTTTCCTATGAAATGAAAGAATATTGTCAGATTTATGATATGAATATTTATTCATAACTTTCTGAAATCCAAGCAATCACAGCATCTATACTGCTTAGTACATCCCATTATCAACCTCTAGCTTCTCAACTCAAGAAAGACTAAAGCAGTGAAGTCAGGGCATCACTGTAATTGCTGCTGTGCACATCTAGAATATTTTCAATACCTCAAAGCCCAATTCATGTATTACAGATAACCTAAAGTAAAATAAATTCTAGCAGCTTTGTCTAGCAGAGGTACAGAAATACTTAAAATGCACTTCTTCCTATAAAACATTTTGTTATTCTGAATCTAAACTCAAGATTTCACTACTCTGTCTTGTGTCCCTTTTCTTTTTTCTTTTTGATTTTTTGAGACAGGGTCTCACTGTGTAGTTGAGATTGACCTGGAACTCACTATGTAGCCCAGGCTGGTCTCAAACTCATAGGATCCTCCTGCCTCAGCCTTCTGAGTGCTGGGATTACAGGCATGTGCCATCATGCCCAGCTTTTTTTTTTTTTTTTTAAGAGATGGTCTCTCTGTGTAGTTCAGGCTTGCCTTGAACTCACTAAGTAGCCCAGACTGGGCTCAAACTCATGGCAATTGACCTGCCTCAGACTCCTGAGTGATGGGATAACAGGCATGCACAACCATACCCAGCATGTGTCCAATTTTTTGAAAAACCTACTGCTACTTTTGCTACCTTTTTGTTTTGTTTTGTGTTTCCGAGACTGTCTTGTTATGTAGTTTAGGCTGGTCTTAAACTCATAGTGAACCTCCTTGCCTCAGCTTCCTGAGTGCTGGGATTAGACCTGCACCACCACACCTGGCTACTTCTGCTAGATTTGACCAAAATATTATGATTAAATATACTGGTCAATTTCTACAATAAACTCAAGAAGTACTTGGAAAAATTATTTTCAGGGCCCTAAAAGTTCTCAGAAACCTAAGAGGCCAGGTGTGGTAGCACTCACCTTTAATCCCAGAACTCAGAAAGCTGAGGCAGGAGGACTCCTGGCTGCAAATTCAAGGTCAGCCTAAAGTACAAAGCAATGGAAAAGAAAATATACTTCCAGCTGGGCGTGGTGGTGCACGCCTGTAATCCCAGCACTCAGGAGGCTGAGGCAGGAGGATCCTGTGAGTTTGAGACCAGCCTGGGCTACAGAGTGAGTTCCAGGTCAGTATCAACTACATAATGAGAGGCTGTCTCAAAAAACAAAACAAAACAAAATAAATAAATAAACAAACAAAAAGGATAATTATGTTCCAGATACTTAATTGGCTAGATCAGGCTCAATTTTAATATAGCAAAAACATTTAAATAATCCACAAAACCATGTTCTATATTTGTTAATATAAATAAAGCACATCCTGTAAAATCTAATCCAAGGTCTTCTCTTTTCTTTTTCTATCTTCCAGTAAAATGAACTAGGCTTTGCTTCTGTAGTAGATAAAAAACAAAACCAAAAAAAAACCCCAAAATGAGCTGGGTGTGGTGTGCACATCTGTAATACCAGCTACTTGGGAGGGTGAGGCAGTAGGATCTTAAATTCAAAACCAGCCCTGAGAGAGCCTATCTCAAAAGAAAAGTATAAAAAGGAATGGGAATGTCAATGACTGCTACCTATAGCCACAAAAAACAAAAAAACATATTTTGTAAACTTTATTTCTGGGTCATCTGATTAACATTTCCTATCTGGGTAAGTGAATAAAGACTTGCATTATGGTTTTATGTACCAGATCTATGATATTACATAGTTATAGTCTAGACTCTTTAGCCAACAATTGAAGAATCTGTAAGGCACTAGTACAGCAGCTATAAAAATTTCATAATTCAGTGACCTAGAATAGGTGAAACTATATATAAAATGAATAAAACCAAAAGAAACATTTTCCATAAATATCAAGCAAAGTTCCTTTGCAAGTAAAGCTGATTACTGTATTTTAACAAAAAAAAAAAAAAAAAAAAAAAAAAAAAAGGTATTACAAGGTTGGTCAAAGACAAATGAGTTAAAGTCAAATGAAAGTTTCAGAGTAATGATTTTATTTATTTCTTTTTTTGTGGTACTGGGGATTGAACCCAGGGCCTTGTACAACTTAGTCAAGTGCTCTACCAACGAGCTATACCTAAAGCCCTTTTTATTTTGAGAGGTATCCCTGTGCTGCCCATGCTAGACGTGAATGTCACATCCTTCTGTTTCAGCCTTCTAAGTAGTTGGGATTACAGGTTTTCATCACTGCACCTGGCTAGAGCTGGAATTTTAAAATTAGTTAAGTACAGCCAGGCACTTAACTAGGGGAGCACACCTACAATCCCAGTACTCGAGGCTGAGGCAGGAAGATCGAGTCAGAGGGCAGCCTGGGGCACAAAGTGCATTCAAGATCAGTCTGAACTACACAGCAGGACACTGTCGCAAAAAACCTAAATAAATATTTACATATGTACAAATTTAATAGTTTTATTAGCTACATATTGTGAAGAGTTCATTCTATTGAACTGTGATATTATTTTTGACACTGTAAAAGTAGTGACAGGATTCTGGATGACAACTCCTTTGGATACACTGAAGTCATCAAAGTTATTTAGGAAAACAGAATTGTTTAGAAAGTTTTGGTCATCACTGTTTTGAAAAAAAGTGAAAACTAAAGGGGATTCCTCATACGTGAAACAAGTAATTAGTAATGCAAAATATAAAGGAGATGAGGCATCTCTTTCTATTTCCTCCGAAGAAGCTAATACAATTTGAACACGTTTTGGGGTTAGGTGTTACCTTTTATTATGAACACATGACTGTTTGAAGCCTAATGTTATTAACACTTGTGGCAATTGAGCACTTTAGCTAAGGGTGGAGCCAATATTAGTAAGTGGCTAAGAAATGTATTTTAGTTTATTTTTTGGTACTGGCGATCGAACTAGGGTCCTTGTGCTTGCAAGGCAGGCGCCAGAACCTCTGAGCTAAAACCCTGGAAGAAATGTATTTTAGGAAGATACAGATAAAATTAGAAAATTGCCAGATTTCCAAAAGCCAAAAGTCAGAAGCCTTCAGAAAAAAGTAAAAGGTGGCTTCTGGACAGTACAGGATGTATTAAGAGTGAAGAGAGAGAGAAGAAAAAAAAAAAAAAAAAAAAAAAGAGTGAAGAATGCATAAAGGCCATTTAGGAAAGTAGTTTCTTTTTTATTTTTATTTTTTGGTACCGGGGATTGAACTTAGGTCCTTGCGCTTGTGAGGCAGGCAGTGGAACCACTGAGCTGAATTCCTGGCCCAGAAAAGTAGTTTCTTTTCTTTCTTTTTTGTGGTACCGGGGATCAAACTTGGGACCTTGCACTTGCAAAGCAGGCGGGGCAGAACCACTGAGCTAAATCCCTGGCCTGGAAAATGTTTCTTTATCATAGAAAACAAATCCTTGGACAAGATTTGTAGGAGGCATGTAAAGCAACTAGAGTCATAGCAAAACCTGTGACTAAAGTGCTTCCTTAGGTACAAATAAGAAGCAGGGCCAGGCGTGGTGGCGCATGCCTGTAATCCCAGTGCTAGGGACTGAGGCAGGAGGATTGCTGTGAGTTCGAGACCAGCCTGTTCTACATAGTGAGACCCTGTCTAAAAAAACCAAAAAAAAAGAACTAGGATATGACTCAGGTTAGCGCTCTAAATTAATATGCCTTGCACTTCTCTGGACTCTCAGCATTCAGATTTATGAATAAAAGAAATGAAGGCTGCAAGCTCTGTAAGAGAAAAGCTGACTAAGACCACTGGTGGCTATACAGTACTTTTGTTGTGAAAAAAATCTGTATTCTGAATACATATTTTAAAAATATTTTTGTATTTCATACATTAAGCTCTTTTAAGAAACTAAGGGAAATAAAGATTTTTTAAATAGATGCAGTCAAGGACATTTTCATATACAGACAACTTCCAACTACAGGGGGTAGGTATTGTACTCAGGGGGCTGAGGCAGGAGGACTACAAGTCTAAGGAAGCCTGTCTAAAAAAATTTAAAAGGGCTGAGGATATAGCTCAGTGGTAAAATGCTTGTATACCAAGTGTGAGGCCAACAGTTAGATGCTCTCTACAACTTACTACATTCATGTTTTGTAATTTATCTTCTACTTCTCTCTTTCCTTTTACTCCTGGGTATTTTTCCTTTTATCAGTTACAGCTACAGGCAGAGTCCTGCTGATAACATAAAGCACTGAAGAGGGTAGTTCAGAGAAGAATTAAGTCAAGAGGAAAGGTCAGGGATTCTACATTTTTTTCTTAGGAAATATTTTCCTATTTGGGATTCTGGCTATAGCACATAAAACAAGAGGCTGCTGGGATATAAGGCAAAAATATATATTTTTTTGAGACAGGGTCTCACTATGTAGCTCAGGCTGGCCTTGAAAATGAGATGATTCGCCTGCCTCAGCCACCCTCATCATACCCTGCATGATCTCCTTATTGAATAGTGAAGCAAGGATGGGGATTTAGCTCAATGATAAGAGGGTCTGCCCAGCAGGTGTGAGGCCTCAGGTTCAAGTCCCAGCACTGAAAAAACAAACAAACAAACCCTCAAAGCATCCAAAGATAACAAGTGAGCTTCTACTAGACTATGGCAGAGACATTCTACACCTTCAAGAACATGGTTTCTGGGTAAATACCAAAGTGCATGCATTGTTAGATCTCCAAACTTCCACACCATTTAGCAATGGAATCAAATGTTGTGCTGTCATTAATGACATTCACAATCCAGTCAAGATCATAAGTAGGAAAGTTTATGGCATAAAATACACTGAAGAGTACTTCAGACAACTGTTAGCTGTACTCTACAACTTATCACATTCATGCTTTGAGTACTTTTTTTTTTTTGGTACCGGGGTCAGGCCTTGCACTTGCGAAGCAGGCAGTGGAACCACTGAGCCAAATCCCCAGCCCTCATGCTTTCTTTATCTTCCACTTCTCTTTCCTTTCACCTCTGGGTATATTTTTATCTATCAGTTATAGCTACAGGCAGGCTTGCTGATGACATAAAGCACTGAAGAGATGGGTTATTCTCACTCTTAATCTTTGCTTTTGAAACTTTAATATCCACTTTTGAATTTCATTTCAAATTACATTTACACTGGGCATGGTGGCACATGCCTGTAATCCCAGTACTTGGGAGGCTGAGGCAGGACGATAACCTTGAGTTCAAGGCCAGTTTGGACTACCAAGTGAGATGCTGTCTCAAAAACAGAAACAAAAGGTAAATAAACAAACTGCATTTAAAACTGAGAAAGGGGAAAGGAGGAGTGGGGAAGGGGAAGTAAAAATAATTAAGATGAATTATATACATGTACTAATTCACCATATTGAACATAGCACGCACTAAAAACAATAACAAAAAAAACGTGAGGACTTCTTTTTGAGGGGGGGACAACTACAGATTGACTCCAAGGGCCTTTGCTCTGAACTACACCCTTCCCCCTTTTTCATTATTTTGAAAGAGTCTCAAAGCCACTAAGATGCCCAAGCTTGTCTCACATTTGAGATCTATTTGCCTCAGGCTCCCACAGTGCTGGGATTACAGGTCCCACCATGTCTCTGTAAGGCCTCTCTTTTGGGAGGTCTACTTTTCAAATGATAGTTCTTTTTTCAGGAGGCTAAAGCAGAAGGGTCACTCTGAGTTCAATGCTAGTGTGGGCTACATAGTGAGTTCCAGGTCAGTCTCAACCACATAGCGAGATCCTGTCTCAAAAAACCAAAAAAGAATTTACATGGGGCCAGGGATTCCCCCCCAAAAAAAAAAAAAAAAAAAAAAAAAAGGAATTTACAATGGGTCCCTTGTTATCTATAAAATAAAAAGTTCATGCTTAATGACAGACACTTAAAACCCTGATATGACCAGCCCACACCTATAAACCCTGTACTCAGGAAGCTGTGGATCACCACGAGTTCAAGGCCAGCCTGGGCTACACAGCCAGACTGTCTCAAAAAAAAAAAAAAAAAAGTAAACAACAAAAATAAAGTTTCTCTAACTATTTTCAAACATGAAATAACTTTTTACTCTGGTGAGATTGGTCTATTACTTTTTTGTTGCATGGTTCTGGAAATTTGAACATAGACCCTTTGCAATGAGCTACATTCTTAACCTTTTACTTTTTATTTTGAGACAGGGTCTCACTAAATGGGTTCAAACTTGTGATCCTCTTGCCTTGGCCTCCCAAAGTGCTGGGATTACAGATGTGCACCACACCTGGCAATTTAAGGATTAGAAAAACCCTTTCTGGGGATGTATCTCAGTGCAAAGGTCCTGCATTCAATCCCCCTACTAGAATGAATAAACACATACCACATTAATTCCTATCTCTGTTACATTGTTTCTTCCTAAAAACATACTGAAATCTCTTCCCTGCCAACTTAAATCTTATCATTATTTTTGGTTGAGATAGGGTCTTGCCATGCAGTTCAGGCTGGCCTTGAACTCACAGTGATCCTACTGCTTCAGTCTCCTGAGTGCTGAAATTACAAGTGTACGCCATCACGCCCATTTTTCTTTTCTTTTTTTGGTATCAGGGATTGAACTCAGGACCTTCTGCTTGTGAGGCAGGAGGTGGCACTACTGAACTAAATCCCTGGCCCCTTTTTTGTTTTTCTGAGATGAGACCTCACTAAGTAGTTCCAGTTGTTCTCAAATTCATTACGAAGTCCAGCCTGGCTTTGAACTTGTGGTGATTCTCCTGCCTCAGTATCCCAAGTGCTGGGATTATAGATGTGTGCCACCATGCTGAGAAATCTTACCCATTTCTAAAGCTCTTCTCAACTGCTATATCTCTATCAAGAGATTCTCTAATCACGCTGGCTCTGAGATCTTTCAATCCTGAGTTTCTATGGTATGTGTACCATTTGTCATGTCCTTCTATTGTTATTTTTATGTGCAATTATTCTCTCTCCCCAATACTTTACAGTTTATAGACTCCTTATGTACTATAGCACAGAAATATGTATATACAGGAATCTAGTATTTTCTTGACTGACTTTTGAGAAGAAAATGAATTTGACAAAGATGTATATAGAAGATCTTTCTCCTTCCTTTTGGCTTTATAACTGGGAAAAAAGAGTGCTAAAAACAACCCTCTTAGGGTTTCATACACACACACACACACACACACACACAAAGAAAAAAAGAGGCCCCTGAAGGAACTTAATAATTCTAAAGAAGCCGGCGTGGTGGTGCATGCCTGTAATCCCAGCACTCTGGAAGGCTGAGGCAGGAGGATTGCTGTGAGTTCAAAACCAGCCTGGGCTGGGCTACATAGTGAGTTCCAGATCAGTCTCAACTACATAGTGAGACCCTGTCTCAAAAAACCAAAAAAAAAAAAAAAAAAAAAAAAAAAAAAATCCAAAGAGCTGCCTTGTTTATTAAAAAGTGTACAAAACTTTTTCACAGGGTCTAAGTCTAGGATTAAAAACAAAACAAAACAAAAACAAGATGGGCATGGTGGTGCACACCTGTAATCCCAGCACTCGGGAGGCTGAGGCAGGAGGATTTCTGAGTTCAAAACCAGCCTGGGATACATAGTGAGTTCCAGGTCAGTCTCAAGTACATAGTGAGATCCTGTCTCAAAAAACCAAAACCAAACAAACAAACAAACGAAACAAAAAACACTGAACAAAACTATGACCTAATGATCTTCCATTTTTCTAGCCCACCATTCATTATCTCCAAAAATCTATTTTCATCAAGGAATTCTACAGTAATCAGTGCTGAAAACTTCCAAGTATTCTAAAAGTATCTAATATGGAGGAACTCTGAGCACCAGCAATAAATAGTAACAGTAATGATTTGAGAAAATTGTTAACATATACATTGGCTTAATACATCCACCTAGTGCCCAAATGTCTAATACACATATTCTCTTGAACATACAATTTCAGACAAGAAGCTTTCAAAAGACAAAACAAGCTGTATTTATAGACTATTGCATGAGACACTATGAAAATTAGGTGTCTACTACTTTCCATAATGTAGAAAAATTAATCTTGTATGACTCAAGCCTACATACTATATTTGCTATTAACACGTTCATGTTGGGCTTAGTGGACTGTGCCTGCCTTGCAAGCTCAAGGTCCTGAGGTTGATTCCCGGTACCGCAACAAACAAACATGTTCATATAATACTCTGCAGTGCCTTTCACAGACAGCATTTTGCACAACTATAATCTTGTAATTAAAATATTTGTTGATGGTCCATCTCTTCTCTAGACTGTAAGTTCCCTTATGGCAGATTTGTCTTTTTTTTCTAGTGTATTCCTATTGCCTAGTATATGGCTAGTATACAACAGACACTCAATAATAAAACTGATCATTAATAAACTGTAGCAGATAACCAATTTTGGGGGGGTGACTGAATATACTATACTACATAATATATACAATTGGCAAAGCAATGAAATTATGAGTGTTATTAAATTCAGAGGTAGAAAAGGCTGCAGAGGAATGGATAAGCAGAAAAATCATACTGCCTCACAAAACAGTGAGATATTACTAAAATATAGGTAAAAGCAGACTTCAAAAAGGACATATAATTTTCCTGAAAAACAGATGTCAAATATCAATGTCACAAAATTTCCCTGGGACTTTCATGGAGGCTTTTCATGAAAGGAGGCATAACTACCTCCCCCCACCAACTACGCAGGATTGACCAAACAGCGCAGTGGGGAGGGAGATACGTACTGGGTGAATGTCTGCTGAGCTCCAGCTCTGGTCTCTCCAGGCTACTCTGAAAGTCAGGAGGCAGCAGGGAAGCCACTCCCTCAGGATGGATCATCTCGTCCTCCGACTCAGCTGAAGCTTCTGCAAAGTACAGATTGGGTCGGGGCAGGGAGGGAGTGAAGGGCTCAGCATATGGGAATATGTGGAGAGCAGGATATCAGGCACAGTCAAGATACAGAGATACATACCAAATGCAGCAGTGCACAGAAAGAAAAAAACACCCTAGGATTAAGCTCTACCTCATCTAAATGGTAGCTTAATTTGTAAACTCTTCCTGTTGGCAGGAATCTTTTTCTAACAAGACAGGCAAATTACACTTCCCTTTCTCTCAAGGGTACACAGTAACTCATTTGGTTCCATAAAATACCAAAGCAAAACGAGTAGTAGTCTCAGCTTGACTTATTCTTGAAATCACCTAGTTAGATGGGCCTAGCTACTTGGTGACAGGAATGAAAAGGAAGAACTTGTTAGAAGTGACAATCTGGGTTTACCTTCAAGTTCTGCAGCTTCTCGAGCTTCACGTTCCAGACGCTGCCTAAGTAACTCCTGTTGCTTTTCCAGATACTGCTTTATGAAACTGTTGTTGCTCATTTCCTCACCAATCTGTGTAGAAGAAACAGAAAAAGAAATTCTAGGAAACCAAACCAAGAAAATGCGAGGAAAAAAGTTCCATGGAGCAAAATCTAGCCCACATAGCTGGACTCAGGAAAACAGCTTTTGGAAGGTCCTTTTCTAAACTACTCTTTATTAAGGATCAGAACAAATAGTCTTGTGAACCGGGCATTGTGGTGCACATCTATAATCCCAGATACTCAGTAGGCTGACAGGTGGATAGCAAGGTTGAGATCAGCCTGGGCAATTTAGTGAGACCCTGTCTCAACATAAAATAGCCAGAGTGGTGCCACACGCCTGTATACCCAGCACTCAGGAGGCTGAGGCAGAAAGATTGCTCTGAGTTCCAGGCCAGCCTGGGCAATATATTGAGTTCAAGGCCAGCCTAAACTACATAGCAAGACCCTATCTCAAAAAACCACAATAAATAAATAAAATAAAATAGGCCAAGGGTGTAGCTCAGTAGTATTATGCTTGTCTATCATGTGCAAGGCCCTAGGTTTAATCCTTAGTACTGCAAAAAATTAGAACATTAAAAAATAAGTAGCACATCAAAGTGACAGAAGATGACAAAGAGGAACTATACACTTTTTAAATATTCAGTACCCACCCAAAGTGATGCTGGTATAAAAAATAACTTAAAAAGAGATCAAATTTCTGAGGATGCCTTTTTCTCGTAGCGCTGAAGACTGAACCCAGAGCCTCATATGTAGTAAGCATGCCCTCTACCAGAGAGCTCAATGGCAAGCCCAAATTATGCCATTAATGTGAGGGAGATCTGGCTGATCTGACCAGCTAGGCAGGTGTCTGTCCCCTTCCTCCCTCACCACTCCATGTGCATTCCTCCCAAAGCTGCACACACTCAAAGAGGAAGACCACTCAGAGGAGGATTATTTCCTCAACCAAAGGTATACGAGTAGCTGTGCTCTCCTTGTTGTTCTCCAAACAAGCTCTCAAGGCCCAAATTATGCCTTTAAAACTTTTGGATAATCCAGGACATTATCTAGAAATAATCTAAAAAATCCAGGGGCTTATCACTTTTCCCATTTTTCCTGTAGCACAGATTCCCATGTCCCTCTTCTTTCAGTATTCTCTAAGTACTCCTCCATATTGCTTAGCAAGTCCTATTAGAACTATAGAAAAAGCTAAGAAACCTGAGTAAATTCTTCCTGTGGTGTTAATGACATTTCCTACGCATAGTAAACATTATGTTTCTCCTAAAGTAGAAATGAGTCTCTTGTTATTCAATGGACACTGATGATGTCTGAGTTGCATGTATTAGAGAATAAGCATGTTTGCTACTAAAATCTTGTTAGTAAAAGGTAAAACTCCAAAGATTAAAACGCAATTAGCAAAAGGAATATAATTTTAAGCTGATTAGTTTATGCAGCTTCTTATGCTTGTTATAGTACTTAATGTAACCTCTGAAAGCTGGCTACATTATTATACTTACAACTTAATGAGCTTGTAACAGGGGAATAGGAAAGTTCTCTTGTTTTCCATAGTACCCTGGGACTTCATTTAGTATGGCGCTGTACACCACTGAAATAACACAGACCTGGGTTTCTCCTTGTATTATGTTACATGTTATTCTAAGATGATTTCAAGAGCTGAAAGAATCCTCAAGATAGTGCAGTCTAAATCAGGTGTGCCTATAATCCCAGAGCTCTGAAAGACGGAGGCAGGAAGATTTTAAGTTTGAGCACAGCCTGGCCAATTTAGTGAGATTATGCCTCAAAATAAAAATATAAAAAAAGGGCTTAGGATGAGCTCAGTGTAAGGGTCTTGGGTTTAATCTTCAGTATTGGGTTGGGGGGAAGATTGTGTAGTCTAAAAAATTTTTTTTCGTTTTGTTTTCTGAGAAAGGGTCTCACTATGTAGTTCAGGTTGGCCTTGAACTATGTAGCCCAGGCTGGCCTCAAACTTACAAGATCCTCCTGTCTCAGACTCCCAAGTGCTGGGATTATAGGCATGCATTACTACACCCAGGTCAGTCTACAATTTTTTCTTTTTATCTGTGGGATAATTTCTTCAAAAGCAATACACAGAAACTCAATACATAAAACAGATAAAAGCAGATCTAATCTACTAATTTAAGAGAAATATGAACCGTGTCTGTTTCAAAAGGATTAACCTTCCCTAAGAAGCCCTTCAATCAACTACAAAACCCCAGAACAGCTATAAAACTACAGATCTAATCCAACTGTTTCTGATATTACAGTCAAGGAAACCAAGGCTTCCAAAGGTTAAGTGTCTTGTTCTAAGTAACAGAACTATTAGAGATGTTTAAGAATAACTCAAAAGCCAGGAGTGATGGCACATTCTTATAATCCCAGCACTCCTAAGAGGCCGAGACAGGAGGGTGGTCAGTTCAAACTCAGCCAGAAAACTTAAAATACTGTCTAAAAACTGTAGCTCAGTTTAACGGACTTATGTTCAATCCACCCAACCAAACAAAAAACCCTGTATGAAGGCACATGCCTGTAATCTCAGCTACAAGGGAGGCTGAGGCAGGAGTATCATCAAAGATAGTAGTTATAT
The DNA here is from genome assembly GCF_012274545.1 of Fukomys damarensis. NCBI lineage: Eukaryota > Metazoa > Chordata > Mammalia > Rodentia > Bathyergidae > Fukomys > Fukomys damarensis. The sequence continues at coordinate 46,944,575 of NW_022900929.1, forward strand.
CAGGAATGGTGGGTGATTTAGAAAGAACTGAATTCAGGCTGGGGCTATACTTCAGAGGTAAAGCACCTGCATGTGTGAGGCCCTGGGTCAATCTTGAAAAGTGTGTATCAACAAAAGAGTTCTTGATCAGCAACTACTGTCCTACAGTGTCCTAACGTAGCCTACTTCATAGCCATATGCAAAGATATATCCAAAGATATAAACTACTTTTCCCAAATCAACAGCAAATGACTTCAGATTCCTGTACTACACTTAATCAGATCCATACTTTTTGGTGCGTACCATTTCAAGTAGTATCAGAAATTAAGAGCTCCTCTGATCTTCTTACCTCATGCTCTTGTGTAAAACTGATTAGAATTCAATTGTCCTAGCATGAGAACATTACCAACCAAAAGAATGTAGGAAAATATCTGCGAGGAATTAAGGATCATATATACAACACCATGCCATTCCATGTTATCTTTATTTCCCAACAGCACACTCCATCTAACAAACCTTCTTTCTTACCTGGGAATTTGGCTGGAATGCAGCATGGGGTGTTGAGTGTTTCTGTAAATTTTCTAGCATTAGAGCCTGGTATGGAGAAGGGCAAAAGTCAGAAACTGGGAGAAAACGAAGAAACCAAACTTCCACCCCCTCCCATCACCTCTTCATTAAACTCAGTGACTTAAATATACACTTCAACTGTACTTCTCTTACACAGCCCTAAAAGCACTTTATTGTTCTCATTCATCTTCCAAAGACTTAAAGGTAGCCATGGTTATGCTCCTAAACATACACATGAAAATACAGGCACACAGAGAATCGGTACCTGATTATGTCAGAAAATAAGTGGTAACAGAACCAATACTACACTCCCTATTATCTTCTATACTTTTAGCCAGAACCTCTTCTGTATATGGCCATATAGAATATAAATTGCTTCTAATATTCAAACTTCAAACACATGAAATTATGAAACGTGGGGCTGCTTGCTTGGGGCTGAATGAATTACTTGTTCAGTTACCTGGGAACAGAACTACCTAACTTGTGTAACTCAGAATGACACATTTTTCAAATTTATAAAAATTTCGAAGAGCTACAGAAAACAACCACAGACCCTGTTAACTCTCGTCTGACCTAATCCACACCCACATAAAATCATCAGCTTCTGTATAAGCAACAGTCTGCCAACTCTTGAGTCAAACTAGCTCTAATTGGTATCACAATATCCTCATTTTCCTTCCATTTTCACAAACCTATACACACCGGTCCATCTATCTCATGACAAGCCCAACCCCATCTACTTAAACGGATTCAAAATCCCTAACGTCCATCAACGAGCCTCAACTCGTTCATCTAGTCACCAAATTTTATCCATTCAAATTGCTTCTGGATTCCCTATAGACACCCCATCTCACCAAGTCCCGTCAAATAAGGTCTCACCTTTTGATCTAATCAAGCAGACATTCTTACACTGCCCCAATCCTATTCTTGCAGATACTGATACCAACCCAATCCGCCCTCCGCCCAACCGTGCCCCTAACTCGGACCCAGCCCAACTCGCCCCCCTCAGGCCAGGAACGCCAGTGGTTGTAGTGGGATTTAACTCCTTCTGCAGCGCATGCGCCGGAACCAGAGACACAAACAAGGAGGGGGTGGGGGAAGGAGGAAGGAGCTTAAGACACTCCGGGAGAGTAGCGCGCACCCTCCCATTTTAGGCTTGCGCTGCAGCCGTTAAGGCGGGAACCGGGGGGCGGCCACACCCCCCCGCGCCCCCTCCCATTTTAGGCTTGCGCTGCAGCCGTTAAGGCGGGAACCGGCGCGATCTCTACTCCAGCGCAAGCCTCACCAACCACCGTGCGCGCGGAACTGCAGGCTCGCGCTGGCGGCCTGAGAGCTCGCGCCGAGCCCGGATACTGCGCCTGCGCCGCAGTGGAGACTCGTCTCTACCGGGTCCGCTCCTCTCCGATAACCCGGCAACGCCGACTCCTCACCCCTTTGAGCCGCTTGACCAGGGTGCTCTTCTGCCCGCTCTTGGCTAGGCCTCGCTGCTCCAGTGCGGCCTTCAGGTCGGTCACCCGCAGTGCCTGAAGAGGCTTCCCGTCCAGAGTCACCTCCTCCAGCTCCGCCATCTTGCGTGAGGTACTCGGGTCCGTCCCGACGGCTTCGGGCATCTTCGGTAATTTCCGCCAACGCCCTTCGAACGTACTGAGCTGACCCCGCCCACTGCTAGAGCCTACCCCTGGATTACCACTCAGAACTCCCGGGTTCCTCCGGAATTGTTCGGGTGTTTCCGATGCCGCATCGCCACCAATCCATTCTTTCCATCCGCCCTGCGACTCCACCTTTTTCGCTTGTTTTCAGACTCGGTTATCTTCGTCTTGCCGAGGCTTTGAATCGGACCTATCCGGAATTTCTCGCCTCTAGTATAAGCGTAATCGGTACTATTCGGCTATCTCCGGACCTGGCGCGGAGGTGCTGGGGCGCTAGGGTGTTTGGGACTGGTCCGAGGCCGGAAGTACGTGGGCTGCCGGCTGGCTCTGTTTAAGGTTTTCAGGAAACATGGAAGTTGTGGCAATGGTTGGAGTCGAAAGGCTCTTGTGAGGCTCTCCGAAGGCTGAAAGGAAAAGGGAGGTAAGAGGGGAAGAAGTAACTCCTTGAGTTGGGTCGTGCTCAGTGTTTTCGGGTTATCTTTGTAGGGCAAGACCCCCTACTCTGTTAGGGAAACAGCTGCGGTTCCTTATCTTCTGAATAAAGGAATAGTATGTTGCTCATTTGGAGCATGGGAATAAAAGCCTCGTGGTCCCCAAAGTGGACAAGAAGGAGCAGCCTTGAGCTTATCGTAGAAGTCAACGTAGTGAAACCTTGGAAAACTTTCTGAATAAAAGAATAAAGTTTCTTTAGCAGGAAGGAACAGCCAGCCGCCTGAAGAGCCATTGAGGAAACGGAAGCAACACTGAACTGTTAGGATTCTTATGCTGATATTGTTTAGGGGTTCCTTTCTTTGTCACCACAAACCTTTCAACTTGCAGCAGAAGAAGCAGTAATATGTTACAAATATTTTAATGTTTTCCACATCCAGACTGTAAAGCTGAAAACTTCAAGCCAAAGTGGCTGGCCTTTTAGTTGCAGTCCTGATGCAAAATCAATGGGAGAACATCAATACGTATCATGCAGTGAGGAAAGTTATTCAGAGGCACAAATGGTCACACATCACTATATAACACTTGTTAGATCTTGGTATCAGTAAACTGGATTTTTTTCAGAGCTTTGAAAATTTGGCTTCACGTTTCTTTGATAGCTTATTTGGGGCAAGACCCTCACCCTGCTCTTTAGTGTTTTCTTGTTTTAACAGGAAATATTAAGGGGGGTCTAAGAGTGCATATGTAAATCACAAGGAAGACTGTTTCATCATATATAATGTTTTTTTCTTTTTACTGAAGAGTGAAACCAGGGCCTTTACACTGAGCTAAATCCCCAGCTCTTTTTAAAATTTATTTTTGTTAATTTTGAGAAAGGGTCTTGTTGAGTTGCCCTTGCTAGGCCTTGAACTTGTGATATTCCTGCCTTAGCTTTCTAGAGTGCTGGATTACAGTCATGTGCTGCCATGCTGGGCTTTTTTTTTTTTTTTCCTCTTCCCTCCCTTGTCCCCCGCCCCTTTTTTTTTGGTAGTTGATAGCTTTGGAACAGTTAGTCTTTAATCCCTGATGGCGCATGTAAGAGTTTTCTAAAGATTCATTCTTTCATTAGAGAAGACAATGATGAGTCAACATTCTTTTTTTCTCTCAAGTTGGAACACTTGGGTAGGAGGAAGGAAAAAAAGCAAGAAATATGTTAGACATTGTCTCAATGTTGCCCCAGCAGGCTTTATTGGTTATGTTTAGATTCTTTATAAGAAAGGTAGAAAGAGGCATTTGGTTGTGGAGGATAACGGGTTTGAAAAAGAAAAGGGTCTGACAAATATGAAGTGTTTCTTGGGTGACTTTAAGATAATTGTATAATGATGGAGATACAGGATTTTCTTGTGTTTCTGTAAATCAAATCTGAAAAGTTATCTCTTTAGTTGTTGACTGAGTGCAGAAATATTCGTCAGTTGTACTTCAGTTGCTCTGTCAGGAGAGAGTATAACAATGCCTTTATGTTTCAGGATGCCACTGGAATCACCTTCCTCTTCAGTGCCACTATCCTTCTCTTCTGTGTTACCCTCAGTACCAGACACTATTACCAGTTCTTCCCTTCCTCCAATGTCTTACATCACTTCCCAGGAGATGAAGTGTATTATTCACTGGTTTGCCAGTTGGTCAGGTTCTCAACGTGAACGTTTTCTGCAAGACTTGGTAGCTAAAGCAGTGCCAGGAAAATTACAGCCACTGCTGGAGAGTCTGGAGCAGCTTAGTGTATCTGGACCAAACCGACCACCTTGTATCTTTGAGTGCCAGCTGCGTCTCTGGGATCAGTGGTTTCGAGGTTGGGCTGAGCAGGAGCGTAATGAATTTGTGAGACAACTGGAAGTCAGTGACCCAGACTTCGTGGCAAAATTTTACCAAGCAGTGGCTGCTACAGCCGGTAAAGATTGATAGGCATTCAAATTCAGGAATAAAACTACAGCTGATGGAGCTGAGGTCATGACTCTACAGTGAGAACTCAGTTCATATGTGTCAAATATTTGGGTGTAGGGGCTGGGGATTTAGCTCAGCAGTTAGGTGGCTTGCCTTGCAAGTGAAAGGACCTGAGTTCAATCCCCGGTACCCCCCGACAAAAAAAAAAATGCTTCTGCACTGCAAATATTCGGGTGTGATATCCCAGTGAGCTGCCTGAACTTCCTGGAGAACACAGACATATTTATTTCAACTTTATCAGCGTGTCAACTGGACTCTATAAATCTTATCCATCTAAGCAAATCCAGATCATGCCAGTCTCCTAGTTTGTTTTCCTAGAGATGTCAAAATCTCAAGAATGTAATGGCTTTTGAAACAATAACCAAAAAGAAAACTACGTTATATATATAACTCAAGCCTACTGCTGGCCTAGGTAAAGAACTGCTCCAGAAACAGGAAAAAATAATAAAAGGCATTTTTATCATGTAGCTGAATTCTGGTTTTATCACCCTTAGCCAGAGTCTAGCATAATTATGTGACAATCGCAATCCAGTTATGATTTAGTAAAATTATGGAAAATTAATAGAGATAGTTACTTCCTTCACACTGTTTGACTTGCAGTGAAAAATAAAAATACCAAACATCAGTGTGCTCTTTTTTTGTTGTTATACTAGAGATTGAATTCAGGGCCTTGCATATTCTAGGTAAGCATTTTACCGCTGAGCTACATAGCCAGCCCTTTATTTGTTTGGAAACAAGGGCTGTAAATTGTCCTGGGTGGCCTTGAACTTGTGATTCTCTTGCCTTAGCCTCTCAGGTGGCTGGGATTATAAGTGTGCACCAATTCTAAAACATAACCTTGGAACTGGTAGCACATGTTCCTTTTATGTTTCTACTGGAAAACAGTAGGGAAATAAGTGACACTTAATGAGTTAACAGTTTATTTTTTGTACCAAAATAACATAGATCTTCATAGCCAAAATACATGGTCATATAAATCTTAAAACCATGATGTTATATTTTAACCATAAGATTTTCAAAACCTTTTTTTTTCTTTTCCATTGCAAGGCTAGTATAGAGTTGATGTGCTGGGAAGGAGGCATTTTGAAGAAAGAACTTATGTATAAACATTAGATTTTTCCATTCATTTGTCTCAAGAAATAATCCTACCCCACACAATGTTTTAGGTAACATCATGCTTCCCTTATTCCATTTGGACCCCTTGTTCCATGTATCTGGTGATGGTGAGGAGTAGATGGTCCCACCCGAAGAGTAGCTTGTTTTTGATAAGCCACAGTTGCCAGTGTACCTACTAGAATTAGCAGCAGTAGGCAGAATCCCATGGACAGAAATACGTGGGTAATGGAGGGATTATGGTCTGAGGTAACCAGCAACCTAGGAGCATAGAAGGTACTATTGGGCCTGGAATAATACCTAGGCTGAGAAAGTGAAGGATACAGATATTTCTAGATAAATACTGTGTCGTGAAACCTTGCTTTATTCAAACATTAGCAAAACAATTTAGGACCTGAAAGCAGAAATAAGACCAAGATCCAAATACTTTAGCCACTTAAATTGTTGGTTTGGCAATGAATACATTGGTTTGAGGGGTATCACTATGGTGCTTGGGTAGCTAGACATGATCTCTTTAGTACTGCTTAAAGGAAGGAGTGCTAGGATCCCTAAGTCCTAGAGTTGGGGGAGCTCTATTACTATGTTTGAGGGTATCACATGATTGTGGGCCCCAGGTGATCATATGAGGGATATTTTCTCTAATACATGACCCTGTCTAAAACTATCCATGAGTGTATACTTAATAAGTACAAATTTAAACATCTGGATTCTGGGGATTCTAAAGAAAATTGCTTGGGATATTGTCTTACTTGCTGTATCCTGTGGTGAAGCTGGCTTCTCCATGATGTAGAGGTTTCTCCTTGAGAGTCAGGGACAGGGCCTTGTACAGCATGGCAACCAATGGCCCTTGGCAGCCGGGAGGCTTCCACATATGCACAGTGAACACCAAATTAGTGGTAATAGATAGGCTGTGGAAATAGCACCTGAATAGACATTTGGACCTATTAATGGAAGAATAGTCCCTGGAAGAGTGTATCTCAAAACAGGTGCAGGCTAAAGAGTGGGGACAGAAAGTCTTCAGAGGTGAGTTATGAAATGAGCATTTTCCACGGCCCATTTTATAATTACTCAGCCTAAGTTACCCTTTTACCTGCCAGTGCCACTTTTGTTCACCAGAGCCTGCAGGACTGCTTCAGCCAGCTCTTCTCCCTGTCGCTTGTCCGGTGAGAAGCCTGGGGCCCCAGCTAATCCTAAAGAAAGCTGGAAGAGCAGGTCTTGGGTTGAAGGACTCACAGGTGGAGAAGTAACTGCATTGGTACCTTCATTAATCTGGCACAACCAATCTTGGGGACAGTAGAGGAGACCAAAGTACCCAGGTATCTGCAAGGAAATATGTATGTAGCAGAGTTTAGCTGCAGCCTCAATTACCAGCTCAACTTTTCCTTTGAAGGAAAATGTACATTCTAGGTCAAAGTCGGGCCTAGTAGGTACTTAGTAAAAAAATGAATGAACATTACAACAGGTTGAATAGTACTATGGTGCAAGCATTTCCCAATTTTCTGCCAGTGCAGCACAACCAGTCACCTTGTGATCCTCACCTCAATATGCGCTCCTGGAAGGCATGAGACCCAAGGTGACCCCTCCGCCTGTACCATATATGCTTTCCTCTGTGTGCATTGATGTAAGTAGCAACGACCAGTGAGCTCTGCTTCCTTGAGATGTGGGAGTGGTTGTGAAGTGAGGTTGGCAAGGAAGCAACGGCTCTGGGAATGGTAGATCTCCCCATGGGGATTCTCCTCTCCAGCTGGGAGTCCATTTTCCTTCTTCCAGCATTCACTCTGAAGGGCAGGGCAGAAAGCAGAATAGTGTCTGTCTTGATGCCTTAGAAGTTGACTCCCAGGCCCACTCAGTTCCATTCTCTGCTCACCAGTCTACTCACACCATTGGCTAAGGGTTTATTACATGTGGCAGCCTTCCAGCATGGGGTCTGAGGAGCAGCTTCCCTTGTCCAAGTGCAGGTAATGGCATCCCAGCCCACTGTGTGGAAGGGATGCTTAGAGTGTCACTAGGATCACTGATAGCTGTGCAGTTCCCCCAACCACACAGCACGCTCACCTGCCAGTACAGAAGAAGTCTGAAGAGTCAGACCCACATGTAGTCAGTCACCAGGCCAAATTCTGTGCCAGCTCCTGCTTGAGAGGAAAAGAAAGGGAGCCCTCAAAAAAATAAGCCCCGGCTGGGTGTGCTGTCCCATGCCTATAATCCGAGCACTAGGAGACCAGTGCAGGAGGATTACAAATTTAAGCTCACCCTGGGCAATTTAGTGATTTAGTAAGACCCTGTCTTAAAGACCAGGTATGGTGTCTTATGTCTGTAATCCCAGAACTCAGGCGATCACCATGAGTTCAAGGCCAGCCTGGACTACATGGCAAGACTTATGTCAAAGAACAAAAAAAGAGGGCTGGGGGGTTAGCTGGCACCGTGCCTACCTCGAAAGCACAAGGTCCTGAGTTTGATCTCTGGTATAGAGAGGAAAAATCTCTAGTACTGGCAGTAAAAAAAAGAAAGAAAAAGCCCCAATCCCCAAGCCAGAAGTGGTGGTGCACACCTATGATCCTAGCATTTGGGAGACTGAGGCAGAAGGATCACAGATCTGAAATTTGAGGCCAGACTCGGCTATGGAGCAAGTTCAGACCAGCCTATAGAATACATGGTGAGATAAAAAAAAAAAAAAAAAAAAAAAAAAAAAAAAAAAAAAAAAAGGCAAACTAGCCAGACAGGCATCCTGGCTCATGCCTGTAATACCAGCACTGCCCTCTGGGAGGCTGACTGAGGCAGGAGGACCACAGATTTGAGCCTGGCCATTGAGGCTTATAATTTGGATTTCATGTGAATAGCAGATACCGTAATCCCTTCTAACCTACTGTATCTCACTTGGCCCTAAAGCTGACTTAGGTCATGAGTGCTGCTGTGGCGGTCCAGCCGTCACAACACTAACATGCCTGAGTTGGGGAGTGAGGATTGAGAAAGGACAGAACACTCAAGCCTGAGTAGAGACCAAGAGAAGTCTGATTTATTTCACAGAAACAGCTCCTTTTATAGGTTCACATCAACAGGAAGCACCAAGCAACTATTTGTATCTTTTATGGAAAGACCGGATTTTCTGACTTTACAAAGAACATCAGATCTATGGCTGTCTCTTTGAGTTTCTTCCACTGTAGCAACAAGTTTAACAAGCAGAGTCCTAGAATGTTACAGATTGTATCAATGCCTTGAGTGTAGAGGTGAAGAAGTTTCCTTTTAAATGTCAAACTCCTAGAGGGCCATGGCCGGGCTCCCACATGCTGCTTTGCAGATCTCCCTCATTTTCTCACCATGGCCCCACCACAGCTCCTCTGAAGCACTGTGGTTGACCTGATACCAGCCTGAATCTTCAAAGGCAGCAAGAGTGATTGGGTCAAGTCGTGTTCGCTGGGCACCATCAAAAGAAGCAGCCATTATTGAGCCCTGGAGCAGTCTGGCTTCCCAGTGTGAGGACAAAGGGCCCTATTGGAGGGGGTAGCAATTAGCTGGTTGCTATCTGGCGGCTCCCTCTTTCTTCTATCATCCCAAAGTATTATCATTCTCACCTCTTCTTCCAAAGGAACACCTAGTAAATCCCTTAGCACCCCTAAGTGTTTGGCCAGGCCGTGGCCAACAGCTGGGGTGGTAAGAAGCAGCTGTTCCCACTTATCTCGCCTTGTCACTTGTTGCCTTGTAGAACAGTTCTCTCTAACTGAGTAGAGAAGGCAATGTGAGGAGAGGAAATTTAGGAAGGGTGAAGTAGAACTGGAAGAAGGGAGGTCATGAGGTGATGAATCCCCTCTGGTTGACTTGGTAGGACTTCATCTCTCCCATTCCTCCCTCTTACCACTGAGTCCTGAGGGGCAGTCTTGCCACTTCTTGAAGAGCTGTCCAGAGAAACCCAGGGCATGGAACAATTCATGTAGTGTGGCCTAAGGACAAATGGCTGCTGAGCGAAGAGGTCTGGATTTGCAGCGGGATTGGCTGACCAGTATCTCTGCCCAATCAACACTTCTCAGTGATTGAGACACTTTCTCTTCCACTGCCTAGGAAGCTGAGTAGCCCCGCCCCCACCTGCTTGCTTCTCCCCATTTATCAGGCAGCAGTCACCATGACAATGTCATCATGGCTGAGGCTGGGACTGGTGAGATGCTGGGCACAGTAGAGAATGGTACCAGCAAGGGGCCTGTCTTCTGAGTCCAGCTGGCAACAGGCAGCATAGGCTATGACGGAGGGCTGGAGAGGGCAGGGTGGGAAGGAGGAAAGGAATGTAGTACACACAGAAGGAATCTCCCTGAAAACAGAAGACTTGAGAACTCTGAAGGGGTGGTAGTAAGACGTGGCTTGTGGGGTTCTTAGCCCCTACCTAAACTGTATCAGCATACTCGAAGTTATTCCAAAGAAGCACAATTTAATAAAAATTGCTTTTCTCCACCAGGCGTGGTGGTGCACCCCTATAATCCCAGCACTTGGGAGGCAGAGGCAGGAGGTTTACTGTGAGTTCGAGACCAGCCTGGGTTACATAGTGAGCTCCAAGTCATTCTCAACTACATAGTGAGATCCCGTCTCAAAAAAATTTTTTTTTTGGTTTTTCTCTTCTGTACCTCACCCAAGATTTAGACTAAACAAGTAGGGAAGGGAAGAGACTTGGTTGAACCTCACCTCTTGGTGGCACTTGGAGGTGTGGGCAACCTGAACATACAGGAGGAAATAAGTGTTTTGGACCCCAGGACCATCTGGCTGAACCAGTTGTGGGGGACCCCACTCTGGCCACAAGGCATATCCACAGAGATGGGCATCAGTCATCGGGCAAGAGAGTGAAATGTATATAGCTTAGCTGCAGGATAGGGACAGTGGGAAGCTAGGTGCTAGGAAGAAGACAGCATGAGTATCCTCAGTCCCTCTCAGCTCCTTAGAATGCAGCATCCTGCCCCTAACCATCTAAGTCTCTGTTTTAATACAGTCTGGAAAGGTGCAGTGGAAAGGGACTAAGGAATCCACAGTGTTGTGAGCCTGTATTGAGTAATTCTGCTACTGGAGGTCTTGAGGGAGGTCTAGAGATCTTCAGATTCCTAGGACTGGGAAGTTGCTCTCACCTTTGCCCCCAGGCAACTCTCTCCTTTGTAACCTGGGTTCAAGAGGCTACACCTGCCAAAAATGAGTATCTCTAGGTGAGCTGGAGACATTTCTGGTATCCCTAAAGAAGGATATGAACTCACCTGTGGTAGTTTGGGGTCTCTGGGTTGCCCCAGACATCATGGCAGTACTGTGCAGGGTCTCGACTCACAAGCAGGGGTCCTTGTACTGGAGGAACTTGACAAGAGTACAATTTCACCCTGATGTCTCAGAGTTCAGTTTCTTTTCTGTGCTGGTCTTCCTCTCTGAGACCCCTCTGCCCTGCAGCCCTCCTGATGCCTCTCATTCCTCACTTACCTGCCAGGACACCCTGGATTCGCTGAGTGGCCTCTTTCACTACGGCCAGAGCTCAGGATCCCCCTTTCATCCCATCATCTGAGGGATTCCAAACTCCAGAAGATGTAGGCTCTCCTGTGTAGTAGATTTGGATTCGGAGGGCTTGAGGATCACGGGAGCCAGGAAGAGTGAGGGAGATGGAGCAAAAGTCTGGGTGCATTTGGGAGAAAGCGGGCGTGAGGAGGGTCACAGACTTCTGGGTCTCATCATGTAGACATCTGCTTGTGCCCACCCCAGGGAGCAATAGCAGCAGCATCTCCTATCCTGCCTGAACCCTGTCTTCTGCTCTCTTCTTCCTTGGCTCTTTTATTTCTGCCTTTCCTCACTTTCCTCACTCTTCACCCAGCTCCACCACTCTTGCTTGTTTTTCTAAGATTCAAGTGTTGATGACTAAATCTACAATTCCCTGCCAGGAAGTTGGATATGAACCACAAGGGCCAGAGCCATCTTCTTCAAGGGTTGCCAGAGGTGGAGCACTCTGGGAGGGGAGTGTTCTCTTGAGGCCTCCACTGACCTTTCTAGGCCCCCTTGCACGGCTAGAACTGGGAATCAAACCCAGGGCCTGATAATGGGACTTGTTCCTAATCCTTTTCTATTCCTGTATCCTAATCCTCCTGCCTTTCTGATAGCTTTGGAAGCACCCCAGAATTTAAAAATTGGTGTGAACATAACAGGTAGGGTATGGGGCCATTCTTTGATTCACAGATACCTGAAAACAGGTGGGCAAACAGACCTCGGCAGTTCACTCCCCCGCTGTCAGAGCTGGCTGGCCTCTAACCAAACTGCAAGACTCTTAGATGTCTTCTACTTCTGTGTAGAGTTGTTAGTAGGTACACAACAGATACATGCTAGCTGATTGACAACTCCTATGGGAGCCTGCTGTGTTAGGTCTATGAGACTTCACAGAACTTGATACGTGTTTGAGGGAGGGAAAATAACTCTTAAAATGGACACTAATAGATGTTCAGATCTGTTTCTAGGAGGTAGATGTGGTGATACACACCTGTAATCCCAGCACTTGCGAGGCCGAGGCAGGAGAACTGCAAGATCAAGACCGGACTGAGCAACTTACTACGACTTAATCTCAAGGTATGTAGCTCAGAGGCACTGCGCCTGCCTCTCAAGCACAAGGTCCTGAGTTTGATCCCTGGTACCAGAAAAGGGGGTGGTGGTGCTGGGGATCTAGCTTAGTGGTATAGCACACACACACACACACACACACACACACACACACACACACCCCTGCCTTACTGAATTCTTGGAGCTCTCTTTTTCTTTACTCATTCTGTTTTTATATCCTGTCTTTTCTGTTTGGATGCTGCACCTCCCCTGCCTGGCTAATTCCTGTCTTTCCTCTAATTACTCCAGGAAGCCTTTCTTAACACCTCCAACTCAAATTCCACACCTGCCAGAGTCTGAGAGGGACCTTCAAGGGAAGGTGCCTCTCCTTGCAGCTCCTAACAGAACCACATCATCCTCTCCTATTTGTGCTGGCTTAGTGTCCTCTCTCCACACCCTATACTCCTTGAAGGGAACCTGCTTCCTGGCACATCCCACAGAGCCTAGACTTGGTTGTGTGGACAAACGTGCGGACTTAACCCCATTGTTTAATTTCTGAAGATGCAGGTCAGGGGTGAATGGCATGATTTAAACCAGCATGACTAATTAGTGATAGAACTGAATTTAAAGGACTCCTTGCTTCTCAGAGAGGCTAGATCTTATACTTTTCCATGTCAAAACGGTGGCTAGAACTACTGATTACAAGGAAGACACGCAAACTCTGGAGTCAAAGCCACCTGCCACTTGCTATGTATAAAATTTTGGCTGTTTCAGTTTCCTCATCTGTAATATGGGGATGGTTGTATTTATAGGGTTGTTTTGAGGAATAAGTAGTGAATGTTCATAAAATGCTGTGAATAGTGTCTAGCTCATAGTAAAAACTAAGTCAAGTAAAGAATAATTATTAGACATACACTTTCTTTCTTTCTTTCTTTTTGAGACAGGGTCTCACTATGTAGTTGAGACCAACCTGGAACTCACTGTGTAGCCCAGGCTGGTCTCGAACTCACAGCAATCCTCTTGCCTCAGCCTCCCAAGTGCTGGGATTACAGGTGTGCTCCACCATGCCCAGCTAGACATGCACTTTCAACTCAGAGGAAAAAAATTTTAGAATCAATTTATGTACAAATCTTTAGGGATTTAATCCCCAGTACTACAAAAACAAACATCTTCAGAGGACTCTTGTTTGTTCTCTAAGACAAACCTAGTCTCCTTCAAGTATCCGAAACTTCTCTCCCCTCCAGATTTCTCAGGGGTTGGCGGGGAGCTGGTTGGGATTTGTGTTCTGAATTCAGGGTCTGCCTGGCTCTTCCGGTTTGCTGGTCCCAACCTGCAGCCACTTCTAATGCTTTGCTGCTCCCTTGCGGCCAGGTTGAGAGGAGTGCCTCTGAGAGCCAGGGTTGATTTTAACTTCCGATGTGTGGGTGGAGCTTCACACACTGGCAGGAAAAATACAAGAACAGCTCTTTTCCCTCACCCACATGCCCGTAAGCAGCTGCATGAAGCCCCACAGACCTAATACAACAGCCTCCCATCAGAGGTGTCAGTCAACTAACACATACTTGTTGAGGACCTGCCTGCCCCTCAGCCCTGGCAGATGGAGATGCCTGAAACACCTGTGTTTCTTTATCGGAGTCCCTCCTTCCTGCCCTTGCATGTAGATTCTTCTTCATATTTCAACATCCAGGTTATCTGACCATTAAGACTTCCTTTGGCTCTCCTAGGCAAAATTAGTTTGCATATCCTTGAATTTTCAAATAGGGTTCTGTCTTATCTTCGGTGTACCGTTTAGTATATATCTTGACTTTGTGTGTTTGTTTCCCTCCTGAATTGCTGGCAGGGGTTAGGCTTTTGCTTTTTGGGATTTTTTGCGGGGGTAGATGTGGGTGTGTGGATGTGGTACTAGGGATTGAATCTACCACTAAATTACATCCCCAGCCCCGTTTGTTTTTTATTTTGAGAAGGGGTTTTGCTAAATTGCCCAAACTCAGGCTCAAACTTTTGATCCTCCTGCCTCAGTCTCCTAAGTGCTGGGATTATAGATGTGCACTATCACAGAGACTGAGTCTTATTCACTTCTGCCTCTTTGTAGATGTATGAGGTAGCTGCAGAGTGATAGTGGAGGTGGGATGAAGATAAGGAAAGACTTCTAATGTGGTGGCACAAGCCTATAATCACAGCACTCTGGGAGGCTGAGGCAGGAGGATTGCAAATTCTAGCCCAGTTTGGGCAACTTAACATTTTAGTGAGATTCTGTCTCTAAATAAAATAAAAGGGGGTGGGGAGCTGGGGATATATTGTGTAAAGGAAGGCCCTGGGTTCAATCTCCAGTACTGAAAATAAGTAATAAATTTTCTAAAAGATAAGGAAAAGGTAAGGAGGTAATGAGAGTGAGAATAAGAATCATGTTATCAAGCACTCCTTTGTGCCCAGAAATTGCTCCAAGAACTTTTATTTATTTATTTATTTTGTATTTGGGATTGAACTCAGGTTCTTGCGCTTGTGAGTCAGGAGGCAGCACCACTGAGCTAAATCCCTGGCCCTGCTCCAAGCATTTTTTATGCATAGAATTCTCCCAGGTATTACTATTACTGTACAACTGAGGCACAGTAAAATCAAGCAATATGCAGAGCTGGTAAATGGCAGAGAGGGATTTGAACCCATGTACGTCACTAACCCACTAGGTAGTAAGGCTTCTTGAGGGCCAGAGGGGAGGGGAAGAAATGTCATGACTAGCGGAAGAGGATCAGGGTGGTGATGAGGCGGGGATGAAGGGATAAGAGAGGCTAGGTTTAGACAAAAGAACAGGAGCGAGAGAGTGCGGGGGGCAAGGAGAGGAAGACTGTGAAGACAGAAAATGAGGGACAAAGAGAGAGGAAGCAGATGAAGACCTGGTGGGTGAGAGGCCTGGGGCGGGCGAGGACAGCAGTCCCCATTGTGGTGTTGTCGTCCAGATGATGCTCCCTCCAGCCTGCCAAGCCTCCTGACCTTCTCCTTCAGGCCCCTGTGGCAAGTCACAGGCCACCTCAGCCCAGAGCCTTATCATCACCAGAAACTGCAGCACCTACGAAATAACTGAATCAAACATCCCCTTCTCTGATACAATCTCCTCTCTTCAGGGTTCATTTGCTGAATTGGTTCACTGCAGCTGTTCTCAAGTGCCCTGGGGAACTGCGACCCTTCCCATCTTTACCTCTGCCCTCCTCTGCCGTGGGTCCAGATTTGCAGGTGGAACCCTCGCCTACATGCCCTCAGCCCCTTCCCAATCTGCCCTTTCCATCCACCTCACTGGTTAATGGTCAGCCCCAGATGGACCCCACTTTAGTCTGCACTTGCTCTCCAAGGACCAGGGAGAAAATCACCCCAGAGGACAAACTTTGTCATGCCACAAGTCCCATCAACTCAATCACTTGCTTCCAAATCAGAAATCTCAGCAGTTAGCTCCCTCTTTCACCCTCATCAATGGAATTTTATACTTTCAAGCCTTGCCTCCAGCTAAGCTACTTTTATTTTTATTTGGTTTTTTGAGACAGAATCTTACTATGTAGTCCAGATTGATCTTGAACTCACTATGTAGCCCAGGCTAGCCTCAAACTCTTGGCGATCCTCCCGCCTCAGCCACCAGAGTTCTGGGATTATAGGCATGCGCCACCATGCCTGGCTCGGCTACTTTTAGTTATCTCTTCTTTCTTGATGAAAATAAAAACCATAAGACGGGTACAGCCTCCACCTGCTATAAACCTGTCTGTACTGATATCCTTTGCTATTTCTTCCTTTTCTCGCTAAAAGAGAATGAATGTCCTCTTCCCACGGAAGGTCAGCCTTCCCTGGATGCTCTGTGCTCCACTGGCGGGAGTGTGGCCTCAGCCTCCCTTCCACCTCACCTTGGGCCCTCCTCCCCTGGTTCGGCCTGGACCACCATAGCCTCCACCCTGGCCTCTGCCATGGAGGGAAGAACCTCCTTATGGATCTCTGTGTATACTTCTCTCTATGCTGGGAGCCCTGCTTCTCACCAGATACATTCCCACTCATCTCTTAGATATCTGTCCTACCTGACCTCACCCCCCTGTTTAAAGTAGGTGCCGGGCTAATATCTGTCACTAATCATCCTTTACTCTTACCACACAGCGCTTCCCATAGTATAGAATTGTGTGTTTGTTTGTAATGTCGTGTTTGTAACTCTCACTAATCTGGGAACTCCACTAGGGCAGGGACTATCTTCTGGATTCATCCCATGGTTTCCACTAGGAAAATGTCTGGCTGGAGGAGGTGTTTAATAAGCTCTTCTTCACAAATGAATGCTTGCAGGTGGCAAGAGGGGGCATCAGGGCAAGGGGAGCTAGGCTTGACCCTGCTCCCCAGGGCTCTGTCCTGTTGGGCCAAGCTGCTCGTGAGGTTTGAAGGCTGGGCGGCAGGCGGGGCTGGACTTTATCTTGGAGCTCAGCCCTAACCTCAGATGGTGACAGAGCTGGAGCCGGCAGAGGTTTTGCAAACCATCCCGATTGCAGAAGAGTAGCAGTCTGTGAGACTGGCGGGTGGGGCCTGTGCTTATCTCCCAAGTGCAGTCCTAACCTCAGACGGTGACCACGGGGAGCCAGCGAGCGTTTTGCAAACCGTCCCAATTGCAGCAGGGTTGGCTGGCCTGGCCAAGAGGGACAGGACCACTAGGTGTGCGGGTGACAGGGGCGTGGACAGTTTGGGCCTTCAGGGTGAAGCCTGGCTCATTGTGCACAGGGCTCGCCTCTCCCCATCAGAGCCCTGCTTCTTCTCAGAGAGAAGTGGGAGGTCATGTGGACAAATGTGCGTCTCTCCCCCTTAGGAGAGGACCTGGCTGCCAGGTCCTAGGGCTCTTCCACTGCTCCTGGAAGTCACATTGGCCATTTTGATAAGTTAGCTTGCAGCCTTTTCCTTTCCCATGGGGAGAACTTGTTATGTGCCACTGAGTTCATCTGAGGCCAGGCCAGGCCTGTTTCTGGGAGTAGCTGACAGGGACATCAGAAATCCTATCCAGATTAGGCCGCTGTCACTTGGATCAGCCCAGGCTGAGTCCAGGAAGGAGGTGTCTTCCTGTGGAGGGCTGGTGAGAGTTCAAGAGAGGTATGCACAGACCCTCAGCCCTGGTATCTCCTGCACCTCCATCCCTGAGTCCCCTCACTGGCCTGGAGCAGGGCGAGGGGTAGAGGTGAAGAGGCCCCTTTCCACCACAGCCCTGACGGGGATCTTGCAACATTGGGATGGGGGCCCTGGGGGCCCGGGTGTGTGGCAACATGGAGGGAGGTGGGAGGGAGGTGCACACCGAAGGGGGCGGCTTTCACAAGCCACGATGGCCGCACCACTGACCTTGGTGGACTCACCTTGGGCAGCTTCCTCCCTCTTTATGCCTTCCTCCTTGCAGCTTTCCTTGACTTGAGATCCTGTCTCAGCTCAAGCCTGTCATCCTGGTCCCCAGTTCTGCTCAAGAAGGAAAGGTGGGCCCAATTGGGTTCTAAAGCCCCGGGAATGAGAGTGTGCTGTTACAGCCTTGATTTGCTGGTTTTCAAAGGCTCCCAGTCCCTCATCCTGATCGCCACATGAGCTCCCTGTGTCTGCCTTTTCCCTAGGGACAGCTCCTGGAAGCCAGTTCCAGGGGCAGAGACTAGCCTGCTCTCCACCCTGCCCCAGCTTCTTGGAGCCCATCCTCTTGGCAGAGGGAATAGCAATGAGTCATCTGCAAGTCCTTTCTGCAGCCAGAAGGTGCTTTTCTTGCTTCCTCTCATCTTTTTTCCAGTCAGCCCCCCACACTTGGCTCCTTCCCCATGATCACTGAACACCTTTTGCACTTGCTGTCCCCTCTGCTTGCTCCCCTGCCCACCCCTCTACTCCCTGCCAAGGGCATATTTGCCTTCTTCTTGAGAATTTTTAGCTTTTAACTTAAATGTCACTTCCTCCAAGAGGCCTTCCTTAACTCCCCCAGCTAAATAGCTTTCCAAGTGAGGGTTGACTAGAATACTTTATTCATTCATTCATTCTTGAGGCAGGGTCTTTCTGTGTAGCTCAGGCTGGCCTCCAGCTCACGGTGTAGTCCAGGGTGGCCTTGAAGTCATGGAGATCCCCCTGCCTCAGCCTCTTGAGTGTGAGAATAAAGGTGTGAAAGAACAGGATTTGGGGAAAGCTTCTGGAGTGAGGAAGTGGTGAATCCACACCTGGGAGCTGAATAGGGTGAGAGAGGTAGCGGGAGACCTGGGAGGGGTCAAAGAAGACATTAAGCACACTTACTGCCTTTTTCTTCCTACCCCTTCGGCTGAGAAGTTGTCTTACTCACAGAAAAGATGCTTGACAAAGACTTGTTGAATACATTGCTCTGGCCCAAACTAGCAGAGGTGAGCCCAAAAGCCCCCTCCAGGCTGTGGGCCCCTGGTGGAGTCTTCTCCCTGCGGTTCAGTCTGACAGAGAGGAGGGGGATGCTTGTTGCTGCACTTTGTGTTCTGCTGAGGTCTTGTAGGGGAAGTAGGGATGTGGCTCTTCAGATTTGGTGCCTCGAGGAGGTGCAGGTGGGTGGAAAGGCTGGGAGGGGACACAATGCTGAGCTGTGGCAAAGAAGCTTGGGGTCAATGTTGAAGCAACCCAGGTCTCAGCATCCAGTACCTTGAAAAGAAGTCGGGGGACAGTGGTCGAGCTGAGAGGAGGAAATCCGGAGGTTGAGTCACTTACCAAGTTCTGTACAAAGCCCCTTATGCAATGCATCCCCCTGGGCCAGAAGGAAGGTGAGAGGATTCTCCCGGGCGCCACTGAGATGTTTCTCCTACCCAAACTCAGACTTCTCCCGTCAGTCCCTGCACCCAAGTTTTCAAACTTTGGGTCTCTGCCCAAACCAGACATGGGGCAGTGGCTTCAAGATACAGAAACAGAAGAGTGGGTGCCTGAGAAGGGAGACAGAGGCCTGGAAGGGACTGAGTCCTGGTTGAAGTAGATCTGGTGCACATGGATAGAAAGTCTCTGCCACTGGCTTAGCAGGAGGGAGGGCGGAAGAGAGAGAGAGAGAAAGAGAAAGGAGAGGGAATATCCAGGTATAAGTCTCTCTCTCTCTCATTCTTCCT
>NW_022900929.1:46964020-46967665 GCF_012274545.1 Fukomys damarensis
CTCTCTCTCTCAGAAATAATTCCTTGATGTTCAACTCAGGCTTTCCCAACAGTGGCCAAGAAGAGACAGGACCCCATTCTGTCTCTGACCCCTGTCAGTTCATGCTTGCCTCAGGAATGTGGTTTTGCAGTGCCACCTGCGCCCTCGGTCTGTGAGCACAGACAGACTCTGTACCAGGTGCCAGGCCACAAGGTCACTGAGGGAGCTTCAGTGACATTGCTCAGCACCTCCAGCCCTCAGTGCTTTATCTATAAGATGTGGCTGCCACTATCTTGCTTGTCTGAGGGTAAAACTCACCAGAGAAGCTCTTGAGGTCTCTGCCAATACCTCTTGAGATCTGTGATTGTATGGAGCTAATTTTGATTCTGCTTCTAAACAGTCAGTGATTCTGGGTAAGTCCCAGCCCACCCTGAGGCCTCGGTTTCTTTATTTGCAAAATGAGAAGTTTAGCTAAGATCTCTGAGGTCCTTTCAGTTATAGCAAACTGGAATCATAACTACCCATGCTTACCACATGCCACGCACATTTCTCTGTGACTATAACCACACTATGAGATGAGTATTAAAATTACTCCCATTTTGCAGGTGAGGAAACTGAGGCACAGAAAGAAGTAACTGGCTCCAGGTCAGATAGCCAGTGAGTAGCAGAGGGGATACAGACTTTGGCTGTCAGTGCTATACTATTCTGCTTTTTTATGAAATTGAAAATGCTCTCAATGTGGGGTTTCACTGGTACATGCAGACTGTCCTCCTTTTATCCATGTTCTCCCATACAAGTCAAGTCTCACAGTCTTTCCCAACTGATTCCTCCCCCAAGCACTCAGAATTTCAAGTTTTAGGGAACAAGCCCCCCAGGGGATGAGGGATAAAGATTGGAGTAGGTGGGTGGGAGCAGTGGAGCGGGGTTAGTCTGGTAGAAGGAAGCTGTGGAACTGGAAGGAGGAGACTTTGGCTGGATCCAGGCTTGGGGGACTGTAGATATGGCAGAGCTCACGGGCTGTGGTGGGGCACTCGGGAGGCTGAGGCAGGAGTATCATTCGACTGTAAGGCCAGCCTTCACTACATAGTGAGTTTAAAGCCAACCTGGAAAATGCAGCAAGGCCCTGTCTCAAAAGAAAAGAGGCAAAGCAGTCAGGAATTTCCCCATAGTCTTGTGGGCACGACCTCTCGGACCTATACGCTGTGGAGAGAACAGTCTGGAGTGGGTACTGGTATTGCCCTAAAAGCCCAGGCTCTCCCAGGAGGGCATCCAGAGGCTGTCTTCGGTCCTGCATGGGGGGAAAGGGGAGCATGGCCTTAGCTAACAGAAAGAGTGCATGGGTGAGGGACAGCAAAACAGGTGACAGAACAGCAGAGTGACAGACACAGGGCCGAGCTGTGTGGCTTGCCGGGAGAAGACTACAGGCTGTGTGTCTTCCCACACATTCCTCTGGTGCCCGAGGTGCTCTCACTCTCTGTGTCTCAGGCATGTGTGTGCACACACACGCACACAGCCTAGCTCAGCGAACGCTAAGTCACTGCAATTTTTATTCAGCCACAGAATCTTCACGGGGCCTGCCCCCTCAGCCACCCTGCCACCCTTGTCTATAGTCTGTGTCTTTGGCTTGGCCCGTGGAGGGCTCCGAGGTCCCAGCAGGGTGGGGTCTCCAGGGTCCGGCCATAGGTCTGGTACCCACAGTCCATCGGGCAGGCTCAGCTGCAGCCCCCCACGCCCTTGATGAGGTTGGCCGCCTCAGGAATCTGGCGGAAGAGGTTGCGGAGGGTATCCAGCTCCTGGGTGAGCTGCTCCACGCGGCTGCGCAGACGCTCGTTCTCGGCCATGTATTCCAGCACCTTCTGCTGCGTCTCCAAAATGCGCCGCTTGGCCTTGTCCCGGCTCTTGCGCACCGCGATGTTGTTGCGCTCGCGCCGCAGCCGGTACTCCAGGCTGTCCTTGTTCACTGCCTTCTTGCCTTTGTGTGAGGGGCCAGCTGGGGAGGGCGCCTTGAGGAGGGGGCTGCAGGGGGACCCAGCGGCGGCCAGAGGGGCCTGCAGAAGAAGGCACAGAGGGGCAGAGGTGAGGGCCCACCCGGAGGCAGAGTGGAGGCGGGGCAGGAATCCCAGCAGCCAGGCCAGCGCCTGTCACCCAGGCAAGGCGGACCTTGAGGGTCCTTCAGGCAAGAACGCTTCCTCTGTCATCTACGGCAACTCTCCTGTTCTACAGTCAGCAGGCATTTCCTCTTCCAGAAGCAGGTGACAAAGAAACAAGAGGAGGAGGGCATGGTGGGGTCAGCTTGCCACAGGGCCTTCAGGACATGGTGATGTTCAGGGCAGAGGAAACTCACGGTGGGAAGGGACTGCTCATGGTATGGCAGGGAGCAGAGAGCCTTGGGTGGGTCAGTTTCACAGAGCAACACCAAACCCAGACTTGTCAGCATATGCGGGATCTGAGTCCCCCATCCATACCACCGTCAGTCCAGCCTCTGGGTGCAGGGAGAATTGACTTGCTCTTACCTTGAGGATGCGAAGGGGCTGGCCGGGTGCTGCCAGGGTCGGGGGCAGGTGCATGGCCGTCTGCCCACAGTGTGCCACTTGGTACTGCAAGGGATTGTAGCTGCCTCGGCTGGCACCTCGGCTGCCCTCTGGTCCCCGGGGCTCTTCCTTCACAGCCACAGCTCTGGGGTCGTAGCTCCCTGGACTGCTGTAGATGCCAGGCCCCAGTGCCTTCCTGTCTGGGCCGAAGGTATGTTGGGGGTAGACGAAGGGCCGAGGGTCAGGCTGCAGATAGTGAGGGAAGGCAGGGGTTCCGGGGCCCTTAAGGCTTCGGGCCTCAGGTGCTGGCTTCATGGCAAAGAGGTCGGAGAGCAGCTGCTCCTCCCCAGACTCGATGTAGGCAGAGAGGTCGATGGAGGCTTCATGCTCACACATGTCCCCCAGCTCCCCTGGCCCCGCTCGGCCCCCTGAGAACTCAAGTGGTGGCTGGCCACCCCGGGGCTCACACTCGTAGTAGGTCCCGTGGGACATGGCCGGCCCGCCCCTTTAGCTCCCCTCCCCTGGGCCCTGCTCTTGGGGCACCTTTGGATGCTTAGCCTGCCCTCCCTCGATCTCCCCCTGCCCTAGATCTGCCCTAGATCTGCCCTCTCTGGTCTCCTTTGTCATCCACTCCTGTGTGGCTTCTCTCCTCCCTCCTCTGCCCTGCTTCCTTTTCCTTCCTCTGTAGTCAATGCCTTTCTTCCCTTTCCCCCCCTCCCTGGGGTGACTTAGGGAGGGGCAGGGCACACCCCAGAGGGAGGGATGCAGACCTTTGAGAAAAGGGGCCCCTGCCTTGTTTAGCAGTTGGGGTGCTCTCTGTGAAGTCCAAGCCTGGGTTTTGGAGATGTCCAGGAGCTGATGTTGTTGGGAAATGCCTCTCGTCTCCTTGTTAAGCCCAGGGAATTCCAAATCCTCACTGAGGGCAGCACCTCATTCTGAATGTCCTCCTCCCTCCAACTTCCAAAAAGTTCTGTGCAGAATGAGGTGCTGAATCAGAGCCAATAGAGAGAGCCCTCCCCAGTGCCGACCTGCCTTCCTCTCCGGTCCCCCCAGTGCAGGGCTCCACCTACCCTCAGGGGCAGCCAGTTCCGTGTGTGTGTGTGTGTGTGTGTGTGTGTGGGTGCGTGTGGGTGTG
>NW_022900929.1:46967681-46972531 GCF_012274545.1 Fukomys damarensis
GTGTGTGTGTGTGTGTGTGTGTGTGTGTGTGTGTGTGTGTGTGTGTGTATGTGTGTGTGTGTGTGTGGCCCCACCTCCCACAGCATTCTCCTGGGTGTGAGTCAGGGGTGTTGCTCGAGGGACTTAGGAAGCAGAGATCCTGGGGCCCCTGTGCCCTGGTACAGAGCATGCTTTGCTAGTTCTTTGCACAGGGTCTGTGAATGGCCAAGATGCTAACGTGTTTTCCTGTATGGCATAGCTGAGCTGCCTGATCAGGACTTGGGCTCAGCTCTACATTGGTGGCTCCAGTGTCTCTCTCTTCCAGCTGCCCTGCTCTGCAACAGCCTCAGGCTGGCACTTCACCCCCACTGTGGGCTCAGGACTCTGCCCCACTTCCTGTGCCCTGGGGTGCAGGCTCATGAGCTTGCTGCAGCTCAGTTTGCTGTCTTTCCTTTTGCATGGCTGTTCTCTGACCTCCAGAGCCTGTCTCTTGGGTCTACTTCCTCTTGTAGATTTGAGAACTTTCTCTTTTGTCATCACTTCTTCCTGGGGCTCTGTTTCAGGGTTTCTAGGAGAAGCCCATGGCTCCCTCCCTGTACTTCTTGGCCTTGTGCTGCCCCCACCAATTTCCCTTTTCTCTTCCCTTGGAACCCCCACTACCTTCTGTCAGAGGCAACTTCTGTGGCCCCTGCTAAATTTCATCTTCAAAAGGGGCTGTAACAGGTCCAGTGAAAATAAAGATACATAGAAATGTGTCACTGGCTCTTCTGTCAGGAGCAAATGCTCTCTCTGAGTGCCCTCTGGGGCACTGTATAAGTTGGGCACATCGGGCGCTGTGTCCCTGTGAATGAGCCACAGTGGGGCAAATGTGGATGGGATCTGTGTGGCACTGAACCGTAAAGATGCAAATGTAACTTGCTTGCAAGTCAGGCAAGTTACTCCTCTAGATAGCATCTCCCTTCCCATCCTCTCTACTCCCTCGCCTGATCCAGGTGCTCTGTGCCCAATCTGAAGTATGATGAGATATGCTGAGAACCCCTGTGCTGGAATGGAAAGATCTGCATGTGTTGGAGACAGATCTCAGGAAGCAGACGGGGAGATTTCTTCTCTTCATTTCAGGAGATCTTGGTACCATTTTAAGTAGGCACCAAGGCCAAATACTTTCACTTTGGCGACATTGTCTCTCTTGACCACTAGGTGGCAATATTGGCCCAAAAATTGGGACTTTGAGGGGCTTCTGTGGTTTGGATAAGGACAGCAGAGGGCCCCTTTGTTAACCGTGGCACTGACTGAGCCTTAGGCATTGGGGAGGAAGGGGAAATATTGCCAGGATGAGGGGCTTGCAGTGAGGTTATGGGGAGGGTGGATAGACCCGGAGGGCTGGTGACAGGTCCCCTCCGTCTCTGACTTTGAAATAATGTTAATGCTAGGTGTTTGCAGATAAATCTTGTTTTTCAGACTTTGTAACATTCACTTTCAATGCCGACCATCTCACTGTGAGTTAAGTAGGAAAGAAGGCACAGCAGACAGTATTTTTATCCCTGCTTTACCAACAAGGAAAACAAATCTGAGAGGCTGAGCTGTCCAAGGTCACCCGAGGATGTCTTGCTGAAGTCAGGAAGTACCACAGGCTTGCTCCTGAGATGGCTTAGGGCTGAAGTGCTGTGGCAGGGGCTGCTTACTGTGTGACTCAGAGAACTCCTTCGCCATCTGTGGGCCACCATGAGGAGGGGGTGTCCGCATCAGGGGCAGGGAATTGGGTGCTGGAGGAAGTAGGGAGATGTGTAAATAAAGCCAGCAGGAAATGAGAAAGCTCGCCGCATAGTGAGATAAGTGATCTGTGCTCCTGGCCTCCCTGAAAGGCTGACGCTGCCTGTACACTGACATCAGTGTTTCCCAGTAACTGAGGGCTTCCTGGGGGCAGCCAGACTGTGGATGTCAAGGCAGGGACTGGAGGGGAAGGAGGTGGGAGAGCAGGGGCTGGAGATTCCTGGTCTGGAGGGGAAAGAAGCCTTCTCCAGTTAGCAGACCATTTTATTTTCCCTACACTGCTATCCGCACTACTTGTTGGGTTATCTTAGTAGTTTTGTGACAAGCCTTGTGAACCAAGCCTTCCCCAAAGGGAGGTGGACGAGCCTGGCAGTGAAATGTCAGTGAGAACTGGGCTCCTATCTGGCCTCTGTCACTTAGCAGCTCAGTGATCTTGGGTAAGCTGCTGAACGGTACCTGTAAGACAGCAGGAGTGTTAAATTAGACTTTGAATAAGATAGTGTATGTGAAGCAACTGGCTTCAGTAAATGTTCAGTCTCCTTCCTTCCTTCCTCTGGCCTCTTGCTGCCGTTTTACTTGTCTCCAAAGAAGACACATACCTGCGGAAGGGGTATGATGCCTCAGTTTGATAAGTATTTTTGAGCACATAGGTCCCAGGCATGGCCACAGGCTCTGGAGATGCATGGGAACCAGTTCTGCAGGTGGAGCGGTGAGGCCACAGGAAGGCAGCTCCAAGATGGAGAGGTGGCCAGAGAGGCCGAGAGCACACACCTTCGTGACACATGCATCTTTGCTTCTTTTCCCTGAAAGGCTATTTGCTCTTTGAATGTTGGGTAAAATACTTCTTCTGGATTGCTTCAAGTAAAGTGATCATATTTCCTGAATTAAAATTAAGGATCAGTGGATTGGCACGTCTCAATAGTTCTATAGGGGAGAAAATATTTGAAGTCTACACTGAGTTGGAAAGTTCAGGAATAAATTTGCTGTTTTCACAGCATATAGCAAAGCCAAAAAAATTTTTTTGTTGTTGAGTGACTGTATTAATAAATTAAAGCATAAACACCTATGACTTTAATGACTTCCAAAAGGGTCCCAAATTCTTTAAAGTCAGAGCATCAGAAATGCCTAGCACGACAGTGACTGGCAGGGTTAAGACAGGGAAAAAACTCGGGCTGGTTGGGGATGTAGCTCAGTGGCACTGCACCTGCCTGGCAAGCACCGAGATCCTAAGTTCGATCCCCGGTACTGGGGTGGGGAGGAAGCGCCGGTTAAAAATAAGTGCCTGTTTCCCAGGAGACCACCCACATTTGCCCCCCTGACCAGGTTGAGATCAGCAGGTGTGACTTTACAGGAAGAGGGGAGCCCCTCAGGGACAAGTGTCTGTGCGATGAGAGGGCACTGGAGGGGCTGGACCTGGCAGAAGGGGTGAGGAGACTGGGCCGGCCAGGGAGAAGTTTGTTGGGCTCAGAAAGGTGGATGTGTCTTCTAGGACAGCCTCCTGCACAAGCCTGGCCTCTGCCCTTCAGGGATAGCAGCGTGATGAGACTGAGAACTGTTTTGGATTACGTCTCAATCTCATTCATATTCATTGTCTGTTTCTCTCTGCCTCTGTCTCTCTCCTAAGAGATGAAGGGACTTGCCTGAGGACACACAGCTGATTAGTGTCTAGCCTCCCACTCAGGGCCTTCTGGACAGCAATCTGGCAGCTTGCCTGGCAGGACAGCCACACAACAGGAGTGGAGCGCCCAGGCCAAGGCAAGAGGGGAGGTGATCCTCCTGCTGTGTCATCTCAGCATCCCAGATGGTGAAGGGTGATGTCTTGACATGTACCATCTTCCCACAGGCCCTGCATCTGCCGGCAGTGCTGGCCCTGGTCTGATGCTGCCCTAGGAGAGAACAGCAGGACTGCCCAGAAAGGAAGGAGTGGGTTGAGTCCCATCAGCTTCCTCTAACAGTTAACCCAAAACATCAGGAGGTATGCGGCTACCTACACTCTTCCTTTTTCCCTAGTACTAGTCCAATAATCCTCATCTTCCTCCTCCCAGAAATTGTCCTGTTGGGTGGTTCTGCATAGCTAAGTGAGCCAGTTTCAGCTCCTAAATGAGGAGTCTTATTTTGAGAGGGTCTAGGTGATATGTAGCCCAGGCTGGCCTTTAACTTGAAATCCTCCTGCTTCAGCCTCCTGAGTTGAGATTACAAGCATGTGCCATTGCACTTGGCAATCCTGAGTCTCATTATAGAAGCCCATCATTTCCTTTCCCATTTGGCTCAGCACAAGACTTTGCTGCCAGGTTCTAGGGACACCATCCCATGCCTTTACCTCACATCACTCAGCCAGGTTCTGCCCTACTTTGTGATGACGATCAGTATTATTTTCTCTTTTGCAGTACTGGGGATTGAATCCAGGGGCCTCAGACATGCTAGGCAAGCACTGTCATGGACCTACATCTCCAGTTCCCCTCCCCCTTTCCCCTTTAAAAAAAATTTTGGTTTTGTTTTTTGAGTGTAATTCAAGCTGGCCTTGAACGTGTAGCAGTCCTCCTGCCTCAGCCTCCCAAGTGCTGGGATTACAGGTGTGCGCCCCATGCCTGGCCAGTGGTTGATTCTTTTTTCCCAGTTGATTCACAGGCTCTCAAGATGGTGCACAGCATAGGACTTGAACACTTTAGGACCCCATAGAAAGAATGTGGAGGAGTTGTTTGAATGTCCAGGCCCCAAGGCCTTAGGAGAGCCTGAAGGTACAGAGATCACGAGCTTTTAGGAATCCTGTCCTGGAAGCTATGTGGCAAGCAAGGACTTGACTAAGGAAAAATGCCTAGTGACTCAGTTTCAGAAGGTCATTTCATTATCAACACCACTGATTCATTTCCATTTAAAATTTTATTACATAAAAAAAACCAAATCCTCCACAAAACAAATGAACAGAATTCTAAAACCTAAACCAACTTTATGACAAGATCATTGTGAAGGAGCTAATTCTATCCCCGCAAAACCTTACGTTTAAAAAAAAAAATCCAAAAGAAATAGAAATAACCTCAAAAATATTTATCCAAAAAGTAAGGCATCCACTTTACCAAAAAAAAAAAAAAAAAAAAAAAAAA
>NW_022900929.1:46973094-46975935 GCF_012274545.1 Fukomys damarensis
TCTCCCAGATGGACCCCAGGTTGTGGAACAGGCAGCTCTGAGGAGGTAGGAAAGCACCCTTCCACCCAGGGAAGGCATTTAATACCAGGTCTGTCCTGCAGCTTAGAAATAAGGGAGTATTTTTAGGTCCAGTTCTTGGATGGAAGGTGACTTAAGGCTGGTTTGGCTCTGGTTTCAGGCCTGAAGGGCTTGGGGATCCTTCACACCTGGTCCCTGAGCCAAGGTCCAGAGAGAAGGAAAGAGCACAACAGGAGGGGCCATCGGGCTGGCTCCAGGTGGGTGTGTGGCCCAGGTGCAGGGAAGAGGGTCACTGCCCCTTTCCATTGAGTGGGGACAGAGGAGAAGCCTACTGGCGGCGTCATTAGGAGAGAGCGAGACCCACCATGCTGGAAGGAAGAAGGCTTTCTGGCTTCAGGAAGCTTTGGCACCACATTGGTAGGTGGGATGCAGGAGGGGGGCAGGGCTGGGCTGCTGCAATCTGAGCCTTTCCCACAGGCCTGGCTTGGGGCTGGGTCCAGGGTCCTTGGTGGTTGACATCCTCCTCCTCCTCCTCCTCCTCCTCCCACCCCTCTTGGAGGAGCTGTCCTGAAAGTAGCCTTTCTCCAGCAGGAAGCCAGGGCGGATGGTGGTGGAGGTGGTAGCACAGGGTTGGAAGAGGAAAGAGGGACGTATCGCCTCTATTTTGGGTGAAGGGGTCAAGAAAGAGGGTTTGGGTCTCTCCAGCTGACCTTCAGTGGTAATGGATTTGTGCAGTCTGTCTGCCTCCTCGGTCTAAACTGAGGGCCCCTCAGGCTCAGGCATGGGGAGGGAAGGCAATAGCAACCTCAGCTTCCTAGGAGGCACTGAGGGTGGAGGCCTGGGAAGTGCTGTAGGAAACCCTTGGCATCTCCACTCTCCTGTAGTGCTCAGAGTGTGGGCAGCCCTTGTGTGGGGGCTTGGGCATGGCCCTGGTATGAGAGACTGGTACTTTGGGCACAGATGTCAGTATTTTTGTTTATAACTGCTCATCCCTAACACCCAGATCCTACTCCTGCTGGTGGGTGTGTGCGTGCTTGTGTTGGGGGGCCCAGGCAGGGAGGCAAGGCAGGAACAGGGAGGAAGGAGGGTAGAGATAGCTGAGGGGAGGATAGTCCTTAGGCCTGCAGCTGATCCTCTGAGTCTTGGTCCTTGGTAGGTGCCGGCTGGTAGACGGACTGTCGCTGCCCCTCCAGGTCCTCACTTATACCCTCCATCCCCAAGTCTCCCTCCTGTGCTGGGTACACGACGACACACATCTTCTGGCTCACCAAGGTCAGTAACTCTATGGAAGAAGACCACACAGAAACCAGGTCAGTGCTAGTGTCCCGCTGACCCTTCCAAGCAGCCATGACCTCAGCCAGTTCTGCCCCAGGTTCCATCTCACAGAGCAGCCCATGCCTGTGAGTGATCCCTCTGCAGGAGACAGCCGCCATGTCTGTCTCTAGCATCTTTTGTCAGCTGCCCTTTGCACATCAAGGCCCCAGCCTTCCCCTTTGTCAATGCCCAGTGACCAATTCCTGGGTCCACACTGGTCTCCACCCAGCTCCAGCAGCTCCTGTAGGATGGCTGGTGGCTGCCTGTGCTGTCAGGACTGAGATCCCTGTGGAAACATGAACTCTTCTCCCTTCAGAAGTCTCTGGGAAGGCAGCTGCCATTCCTGCGCTGCCACCTTCTCCAGAGCCCTGAGGACTCAGGTAAGGTGTGCCCAGGTAGGGCTCCTGACCCAGATCTTGGTGGGCCCTCCCCCTGTAGACCACTCCAGCCCAGCGCAGGAGCCCTAGCCACCCAAAGCCTTCATTAACTCACCAATGAAGTCATTGAAGCCCTTGGGCTTGTTTTGCCAATAAACACCCAGGAAATAGACAGGTACTCCTGTCAGCATGATGGCTAGGCCAATGCCACACACCACCGGCTCTGACCATAGGCTGAAGATCAGCAAGAAGGCCCAAAACAGTAAGTAGATGATGGGGAACAGCAGGCTGACCTGTGGAGCAGAGACACTGTGAGCTGTGTGTGCCCCCACTGCCCCAAGGTTTAAGACCCCCCTTTAGCCCACAACCTTGAGGGCTACAGATTTAGCTCAGTGGTTCCTCTACCTGCCTCGCAAGCACAAGGACCGAACTCGATCTGGTACCCAAACAAACAAAAAAACCCCACACCCTTGAAGCAGAAGGCTAGGCTTCACACAGCTGGACCCCACACCCCAGCCTGAAGGGTGAGCCTGTGAAATGTCAGCCCCAATTTCTTTCTCTCAAGTAATTTGAGAAGATAAACATGTCAAGAGCCAAGACATCAGGAAAGCTAGCATGGCCTAAAGAAGGCTGGAGCCCTGACTTTAGTTCAGAAAGCAGCACCAACTCCATGGTCTTGCCCTTTCCTTGCCGGCCACATGTGTGTGGGGTCCTAGACAGCCCTCTTCTGGACTCTAGGGGATGCGTGCTTCTCCCTGTCCGCCCCTCTTAGGGTGAGGACATTCTTCATCATCCCTTGTAGGTTTCTTCTTTTTAAATTTTCTTTCTTTTTATAGTATTGGGGCTTGAGCTCTGGGCCTTGTGCATGCTAAGTACTGTACAATAAGTTATATTCCCAGTCCTTTAAAAATTTTAGGAAGGTAGACTTGGTGGAGATGGGAAGAGAATCTAGGAATGGGGACATGGCCACAGGGAAGAAAGGGGAGGGGAAGGGGAAATAAAAAGGATTAAGATTCAATATGTATATTGGGTGGGGGATATAGCTCAGGGGCACAGTTCCTGCCTGGCAAGTACAAGGTCCTGAGTTCAATCCCTCGTACAAAAAAAAAAAAAAAAAAAAAAAAAATATGTA
>NW_022900929.1:46976007-47033964 GCF_012274545.1 Fukomys damarensis
AAAAAAAAAAAAAAAAAAAAAAAAATTGATATGTATATTACCAATTCCTCCTGATGAATGTATTTATTATGAATAAAAAACATGTGTTAATAATTATTCTTCAGACTTTGAGACAGGATCTTGCTAATTTCTCTAGCTGGGCTCAAATTTGCAACCCTCCTGCCTCAGTCTCCCAGAGTTCTGGGACTACAGGTATGTGTCACTATGCCCACCTGCCTTTTTTTTTTTTTTTAAAGGTACTGGGGATTAAATCCAGGGCTTTCCATGAGCTACATCCCCAGCCTTTTAAAATTTTTTGACAGGGTCTTGCTAAATCGCTAAGTTGCCCAGGCTGGACTCAAACTTGTGATCCTCCTGCTTCAGCTTCCCAGAGTGTTGGGATTATAGGTGTGCACCACCATCCCCAACCTTTCAGATTTTCTGAGTGGAAGAAAAATAGTAACAAAAATAACAGTGGAGAGCTGAGAGATCTGGAGGGCCCTTGATATCTCAGCTGGAAGAATCTTCTGGTAGGTTCAGGTCTCTCTTTCTAGTAGTGTTCTGGTCCGTATCATTCTTCTGTTTTGCAGGAGAACTCAGCATTCTAGCATATCTTGTTCTGAACGGTCCCATCAGTTCCTTTCATAAGAGATTATTTTTGTAGCAGTCATTAAGTTCACTAACCACAGCAGTGTATGTAGGGTCACAGGAGTTTGAAAAGGGAGGCTGGGTGAATAGCTCAGTGGGAGAGTGCTTGCCTAGCACTAGGTGTGAGTGAGGTGAGGCTCTGGGTTTGATCTTCAGTGCGGTTAAAAAGAAAGAAAGAAAGAAAAGAAGGAAGGTAGGTATTTGGAGGGTTGGAGAGCTTCAAAAAAGAGGAGGTACTTGAGGCCCATTTAGAAAGTGGTGAGAATATATTCATTGTTTTTGAGGCAGTGTATTACTTCGCTGCCCAGGCTGGGATTGAACATGGGCTCAAATGATCCTACTGACTTCACCTCTCAATTAGCTGGGACTACAGGCTGCCACCACACCTGGTACAGTTAGAACCTAGACAGGCAGATGAGAGGAAACCCATTTTGGGAGGGAGACATCTGTCTATCTGGAAGAACAGGGAGGAAACCTTGGAGAGACCGGAGAGCCCTGAAAATCCAGCTGGGTTTGAGAATTGGAGTGGTAGGAAACAATGGAATGCTGTGAAGAAAATAACGTTTAACCCACTTATTCCCCCAGGGCCATTTATTCTGGTCCTGTCTCCAGGGGAGAGAGGAAATGTCTGTCCCCTCAGATTGAATCAAATGAAGGTGACAGCAGATCCCCAAAGAGGTTCTCTCACCTTGATGGGGCGAGGGACGTCAGGCTTCTGCCAACGAAGGACTATCTGCCCAGCAACCGTGACCCCATAGAAGAGGTAGTTGATGAAGCCCACGTAGTTGATGAGCGTGTACATGTCGCTGGTGACCAGCATCAGCAAGGTGGAGATGCACTGGGGAAATGAGGGGCTCAATGGTGATCACAAAAGTACCCAAGAGGCTGGAGGAGGTTCACAGGGTTGGGCACCTGGTGTCACCTGGCTCTGCATCAGTCCTTTTCTCATTATATGTTTCCCTTCGTTACAGCTAAAGCTAATTTCTTTTTTCTTTACTTTTTAAAAAGAAACCCCGAGAAGATTATTAACTGAAGATTAAGGCTTTGTTCTTGCCCTCGTCCTTTTCCACTGGCTGAGTCATCTCACTTATTTTCCTTCCTTTTCTTTAAAAAATTTTTGTAAACAGTTGCACAGCCAGGTCCTATTCTTAGCATTCTGCAAATATTAACACATTTAACTCTCATAACATCCCTGTGAGGTTTTCTTGATGGAGGTCACTTTCTAACTTCAAAGTTATCTCTGTGACTCTTAGAGGAAGCCATGCTTTTCTCTCTGGTAATCTGTGAAGGTCATTAAAAGGGTCAGTTCTCCTGTGAGATCTGATGGTGAAAAAACTTGAGAAGATGTTAATGGGTGAAAAGGACTGACTCCTGCTGTGCTCGCTGTGCAGCCAAGGTAAGGCTCGTTGGAAAAAAAAGCCATGTGGTCCAGCAGGAAGGAACACAACCTTCTCCAGATAACTCTATGGCTAACTGATCAGGATGACCTTCAGCCTGGGCCTGAACATTCTGATATTTCCCAATGGTGTACAATGCCCTTGGCTCCCCAAGCTCTCTTATTCGGATTTCTGACCACTTCTTCAGTGGGCCAAAGCCATTTTATTTTTTCCAAAGTCATTTTTAACGTTTTATTCAGGACCCAGATAGGAAAGAATAACTCAAAAGACTCAATGGGGACAAGTCTTTGCGCTTTCCTTTAGCTCTCCTTAAATGATTCTACTCCAGGGAAATTTTACCCTCATTTCTTCCCCATCTCAAATTTCTTCTTTTCTACCTTCAATTTGTTGGTCTTCCTTTCTGGGGCAAGAAGTTGGGGTGGCGGGAGATGGGTTTTCAAGTGAGCAGCCCAGAGCACAGGCTCAAAGCTTCACCCCCATGGTTACAGGCACCAGGAAGGTCTGATGTGGGGGCCGTGTGTTTATGAGGTGGTCACTTCAGTCTGTCCCCACAGGGTGGGAGAATGAAAATGAGCCAGGCTGACAGCTTCAGGTGTTTTGGACTCGGGGTCTTTCCTTATGATAGCTCCTGATATTAATAAGGCCGATTAATCCATCTGCCAGATTATCTAAGGCCTAGGAAAAGTTGGGCCAACCAGAAGGGTGACAGGTGTGCGTGGGAAGGGTGAAGCCCCACTGCGGTATAAAGAGAGGGAGGGTGCATGTGGGGCCCTTACTGTAAAGAGCAGGGCTGGGATCGGCGTGCAGCGCTTCACGTGGATCATGGCCAGCACGCTGGGAAGGTGGCCTTCTCTGGCTCCAGCAAAGAATAGCCTGGCAGGAAAAAAGAGCAGGTAATCTGGGAATGGCCCACCGGCCACCAAGCCAGGGTCCCTCCTCCATGCTCACCTCCAAGCAGCACGCACCTTCTTGTGCACCTCACAGCCCTCTAGTCCTAATGAGGGTGCAGGCAAATCAGAGGTGGCCATTGGATAGCGGGGGAGACCTTGGGCCTACTCCAGGTCTGGCTGGCTCGGGGCACTGTTACTGTGTCACCCCCAAAGTCTGGAAGGCTGTGGGAATAGCCCCTCTCCTACAGCCTCCAACCCTGTCCAGATGCGCCTCACTACCCGCTGGGTGTACAGATGCCCTGAAACACCAGAGTGAACTACCCGTGGAGAGCGCTGAACAGGTTTCTCGTGGTACTCGGAGATCAGGCGCAGCTGTGTGTGTGTGTGAGTGGAGAAGTTCTGGGGGGCAGTTGCATGGCTCCCTGTAACTGTCAAACTCCTCCATTGAACACTATGACCCATTCATATAATTGCGTGTAAACTGTACTTCACATGTACACCTTCAGGGCTACTTATTCTAGTCCCAAGAAGCCAACCCAAAGAAATGAATAGAGTTGGAGAAAGGTATATTTACAACGATGCTAAGAAAAAAATGGAAATATCCTAAATGCTTAAAAGGATGAGACTGGTTAAATAAAAGATGATCTGTCCATACATGGAAAATGATGAAGCCACAACATGTTTTTGAAAAGAATAGATTACATGAGGACATGCTAATAACATGGTGTTAAATGAGGAATCTGTGATTCTAATTAATGGAAAATTTTTATGAGCATGTAAGAATACACTAAAATGCCCCACTAACATCTTGGATGGTGGAGTTATGAGTAGCTTTAGTTTCCTCTCTCATACTTTATAGAACAAAAATTTTTTTGGTGCTGGGGATTGAGTTCAGGGTCCTGTGTACAACACTATACATGAGGTCTACCACCGAACTATCATCCCTAATAGGACATTCACAACCAGGACAATTATTTTTAAACCTTTTTTAAAAATTAAACTTTTTATTTTGAGCAAAATATTCACATATGTAAAAAATTAACAGGGAGACGTTAGGTACCCTTTACCCAGTCTCCTCCATCAGGACACTGCAAGGTTACAGTATAATATCACAACTAGGATATTGATATTTAAAAGTTTTATTGTTGACAGTTGAGGTGACATACATTTCTGGGAGACTGAGGCAGGAAGATGGCAAGTTTGAGTCCAGCCTGGACAATTTAGCAAGACCTCTCTCAAAAATAAAATAACATGGGCTAAGATATGGTCTTGCCCACGTAGTCCCTGGCTTATCTTGAACTTAGTATGAAGCCCAGGTTGGCCTCGAACTTTCAGTCCTTCTGCCTCAGCCTTCCCACAAGTGCTGCCCCAATGCTAGGATTACAGGTATGTGCCACCATGCCCAGCTCTAAATGTTATTTTTAAGAAGAGAAATCGGCTTGGCATGATGGTACAAACTCATAATTCCAGCACTTGGGAGGCTGAGGCAGGGTTACCACAAGTTCAAGGTTAGACTGATTTCTATATAGTGAGACTGTGTCTCAAAAAAAACCAGAGAGAGAAAGGGGAGGAGAGGAGAGGAGAGGGGAGGGGTGAGAGAGAGAGAGAGAGAGAGAGAGAGAGAGAGAGAGAGAGAGAGAGAGAGAACATGAAAAAGCCAGCCAGATGTGGGCGCATGCCTATAACCCCAGCACTCAAGAGGCTGAGGAAGAAGTGTGAGTTGAAGGTCAGTGTGGACTATGTAGCAAGACCCTATCTCAAAAGTTTTACAGATCCTCACTCAGTACGTTCATAAAAAGGGCCAGGGTATAGCTCAGTGTAAGGCCTTGATTCTATCATCCTACGCACGTGTGTGCACACACGCGCACGCGCACACACACACACACACACACACACACACACACACACATTTCCTTTTCCCTCTTCCAAGAGGGAAAATGCTATAAATTGTTGTATTTTACAAATGAGTGCAAAACAGACTGCTGTTTTTTTCCTAGGGAAAGAAGCACCTAGGGGAAGAGCAAAGAGGATGGCGTGAAAAGGACAGAAAGGTGCAGTGCTGGCACCATGGGAGTTCTGAGAAATGCCACTTACTTTGTAATCGGTGTGTGGAATAGTGGCAGTGTGTCCAAAGTGTGGGGACTGACTCCAAATAGTGACTGGCTCCAATATCCATAGCAGTGGCCCCAGCATGAACTACCTGGGCCAATGTCACTACCAGGAGTTCATGCAGATGCCCATATCCTGCCTCTCCCCCCGCTCCTGTCCTTAGAGCAGCCTCATGCACTAGACTGAGCCCAGGTGCTCTGTGGGCCTTCGCATGCACATAGCCAGGGTCCCACATTCATATCCCTCCTCTGATTGCAGCCAGGACCAAGTGTGTTTACAACAGCACTTGCAAGTGTCACGTTCAAAAGAAACAATCCTTGCCTCGCTGGCAGGCAATGGAGGAGACAACGACATTTAGCATAGCACACACCCACACACGCTTTGACTCCTCAGGAAGGATCACCTTTTCCATTTCCCAGAACACAAAGAATGGAAGTGAGGACAGAGGAAAGGAAGAAGGCACTGGAAGATGAGTTGAGGAAGCTGGGTGGGTGAGGTCACACCTCTGAATCAGAGGCTGAGCATACCACATGCCACTGTCTCCTGCACGCACATGCAGCTCGACCACATGCATGCAGACCGTGGCCTGGCCTGCCTGAGGGACGAAGCCCACTCTAATGCTACTGTGGCCACTCTCCTCCATAGGTCCCAGGGAGCCACCCGGGTCACTCATCTTCCACCGCTCGCCCTCGGCTGGGGCCTCCAGGTGACCATGGCTCCTGTGTAACATGCACATGAGGTAGCTATGGATGATTCTCTTAAGAGTTCTGGGTCCAGGGGATGTATACATTTCCTCTTTGCTGTTCTAACTCCTGAAAACATGGCAGTCCCTTGTCATTTCACAGGAACTCCACTTAATGTGACAGGAGGCCTTGGAAGCAGAGTGGGGCTCTGTCCCAAGGGCAAGGGGCTTTATAAGAACCTGGGTGGTCTCCTTGGATCACATGTATGAAAATCATCCAGTATCCATCTGCTGGCCTCAACAGAACATTCTGGAAGTGGCAGGAAGGGATATGGGGCAGGAAGCGGGAGCAGATAGATCCCTGGATGTGGGGACTCTACGGCACACACCTGCATCTGGCTTCCCAGAGTTCTGGGATGGAGACCATCTGCAAGACTTTCACTGACGAATGCTTTCTTCCCACTCTTCCCCATCCTCTCACTTCATGTTCACCTGCGTCTCGCGGGTGGCGGCACCTGCCTGGTGAGTGAGGAGCAGCCCTGCACTCTCGTGGCACCCAGAGTGAACCCAACCTGTGTTTGGTCTGGCTTTAGAACATTCATGGGAGGCCAGACCCAGAGGCCCCAGGCAGAGCCTCTCTCTGGTCCCTTGAGAGTAGGAGTCTTTCCCTGCCAGCAGCTGCTTGTTTGTGTCCAGGGAGTGGAAAGGGGACTCTAGGACTATAGCCAAGACACAGTCTTGCTGCCAACTGCAGCCTCCTGCTCCCTGCAACAAGGCAGACACTGCATGCGAAGCCCTCGATCTGCGCACCACACACAGTGCAGGTGAGGTGCACGGCCACTCAGCACCCATACTGACACACACACACACCTCAGCAGAGCCACCACCAGGAGCCCACACGGGCCCCCACAGACACAGACAAGCCCACCACATACACATGGAGCAATGCACACAGCAGAGCCGCCCCAGCCAGGGAAGGGCCCAGGAGGCACTCACCGGGAGGAGGTGAAGAGAGACCCGTTAACTCCTCCAAAGGTGGACAGGGCAACGGAAATGGGCATGATCCAGGCCATGACCCCTAGGAGTTTCTCTCCAAAAGTCTGGGAGGGAAAACAAAAGTGTAAATGGAAAAGGTGAGGAGCATTCTTCACCTCCATCTTGCTCATCTCTGGGGAGCGCCTATCTCCCGGCCCCACTGCTGATTCTCTCAGCCCCTGCCTGTACCACTGCATCCAGTGATAGGCACAGGCTCTGAGAAAGTAACTGATTAGCACTACGCTGGATGTGATAACAGTAATTAGCTGACATGTACTATCCTTGTTTTAGGGATGAGGGAACTGTGGCAATAGTGATTAAGTGGCTCACCTGAGATCACACACCTAGGAAGAGGAGGGCCCAGGATTGGGAGCCAGATGACATAAGCCCAGGCCCCAAGAACCCAACATCGCTTCTCCACACTTGTGAATCAGACAGATCTCAGTTCAGATCCTAGTTCTGCTTTGAGCAAGGCTTGTAAATGTCCCACCCCAGTAGTTCAGAATAACTGAACCTAGGGCCTGTTGCACGCTAGAAAAGTGGTCTACTACAGGGCAACATCCTCAGCCCTAGGTTTGTAGTTATTATTATTATTGTTGTTATTTTCTTCAACAAGGTTTTGCTGTATAGTCAAGGCTGGCCTCGAACTCATGGTTTTTCTGCTTCAGCCTGCTGAGTATTGGGGGTTTGTAATTTTTAGGCTGTTTCTCGTGTAAAACATGCATGACTCTTAACTCACAGGGTTAAGAATTTTTACATTCACAGGAACATTATGTTGGTAAAGAGAAATAAGAACCAGCCATTACTTCAGCTGAGAAAGACAAGGTTGTAAAGCTTTATTAAATCTATATTATAAAATGCAGGGGGTCCGCCTTCTCTGTACATGCTGAGCCAGTTTTACAGCACACAGCTGGGGAGGGGTTGTGTAAAGTAGCTATCCTGCTAGGGAAGGCTGTTGGTTATAGGAACATGGGTGCTGCCCCGGTGATGGCAGGGTGCTTTCTTCATGTTCTTAGAGATGACATCAGCGATGGCACTGTCTGAAAGGGTGGGGCTGTGGCCCAGACTGAAGCCAGGTGAGGCAGCAGCGGGGCTCCAAGGCCTTCCTCGGGTATCCAGGACCCCAGCCCCTTGGATCTGCATGATCTTTCCCCAAAGAACACAAACTGCAATTCTGAACTGCTCGCCAGCACCCACTTTTCCCTGATGAGCAGTCAGCTTCTCACTTTCCAGAGGAAACAGAGATGGAGAGAAATGGTGTGCCCTGTGCACGGTTCTAGCTTTGTGAGGAGCAGCCTGTCTCCTTTATAGAAGCCTCACAGTCAGAGTTTAAAGCGCAATGGGTCAGCAGCCAGCAGACTTGCTCTGTAAAGAGTCAGAGACTACATATTTCAGCTTCTCAAGCCATACAAATTCAGGGGCAACAACTCAGTTCTGCACGGTAGTTGCTCTGGGTACAACCAGTCATTAGTTTGCCCCTGGACACTTGAGAATCCCATGTCGAGGATACACATGGATTTTGCACTGAGGATTTAGGATGACTTCCAATACCACAAGCCCATGGATCAGGGAAAAGTGAGTGAAGCTACACAGGCAAATCTATGTCAGCATTCTGGGTTTGATCTTCCTCCCCCACATTCGTACTGGGGATCAAACTCGGGTCCTTGAGCTTGCAAGGCAGGAAGTAGAACCACTGAGCTAAATCCCCAGCCCTCTGGGTTTGATTTCTTACCACGGCGACTGCGTTTGATGCCAGCAGCTCCTGGGGTGACATTGCAGTGACATACGCGACATTGGCAAAGACATACACAAATGTGACCAGTGGGATGGAGATGAAGATGGCTCTGGGAAGGTTCCTGTAGAGGGAGAGGAGGTGAGAAGGAGGCCTGTGCCTGGGGTGCTATTTTGGCGAGGGGTCTGCATGAGGCTAGCCTTGCACCTGAGTGGTGCTTTCTCTACCTGGGAGGTGGGCTTTATCTAATCAGGGCAGGACAATTTAAAGGTACCGAAACAGCTCAGGCTGGAAATGTGCTCCATACCTGCTGATGTCTTTTTGAGCCAGATCTCTACCATGCACCTTTCCATCTGCCTCGAGACACAAGAACTGGCCTGTCCTGAAAACAGGATGCCCAGAGGCCTTGTGGGACCAGGGCATTTGCTAAGGCAGTGGTGTTATCTAGAAGTTTTTAGCTTTTAACCTGCTCTGGGACAGTCACAGGACCCTTTCTCCCCTCCTGGCAGGGTGGATGGAAAATGCTTTAAATTCCTGAGAAATGAACTATTACATCAGGAGAGACCAGAGCAGGTTCAGGATGGGGGTGAGAAGTGGGTAGAGCACACGTGCTCCCTTTTCTAGCATAAGGTGTTAAGGGCTTTTAATAGTGAGGGGAAGAACTGGGCTATAGCAACTCACTTGTAGGGGTCAACAAGTTCCTCAGTCACATAATTAAGAAAGTTCCAGCCTCCATAGGCAAAGGAGCCCTGAAGGAAAGCCAATGCGATGAGGCCGATGTTGGGTTCTTGGAAATTCTCAAATGCATTCTTTGGCTCCAGCCAGAAGTATTCTCCTGTGGACATAACAGGCAGGATGCTACTCAGAGAGTATGCCGGCTCTTTGTTTGGTCTCTAGTGAATTCGTCCTATTGGAGAAGCAGGGCTAAATAGAGCAGGGAAATCCACTTCTAGGGACCTCCCAGTACCTGGTAACCGTAAGTCCAGTGAGGGTTCAAGTTCAAAGTTCAAAACAGTTAACAATTTTAACATTTAACTTTATCGTACATGTCCGCAGTTCATGCAGTTTACAGTCATCTTGGGGAGTGGTTACATGGACATACCACAGCTTATTTTTTGTTTTAAATCCCCTTTCCCTTCTCTCCACCTCCCTCTTCCACTGATTTCCCTATCCCATTTTTCATTCTTGTTGATATTATCTGTCTTAGCTCATGTTATGGTGTACAATGTTTACATTAATGGAGGCTATCAGGTTCTTGTACATGGCAGCATTTCTTTTTTAAAGGGGAAAATTACTTGGAAGGAAGGGCCATAGTACACGGGGGGCTGGTTGTCTTGCTGCGCTCTGGACATGTAAGACTGGAGTCACTTGCAGTCTCCTGACCACTTTCCCTACTACTTGTTTGTGCATTTCCACGAAGAAAGCATCAAGAACAACGTGTTCAGACAGAAGCTTCTATATTAGTTCCAGCTTGTCTTGCTTGTTTTGTCTATATTCTATTTCTTTTTAGGGGTGTGTTTGGTCTGTTTTTAGGGACCTTTTGTAAAGAGCCTTGAAATTGCATTCTTAGTACTTAGCATGGTGTCTTGCACACAGTGTGCCATCAAAACAGGGTGCTGGGCTACAGCAATATCTAGAGCAATGGCCTTGCATGTATGAGGCCCTGGCATGACTAGAGGGGAATTTTGTTGAGAGAGTGATGAGATAGAGTGGAACTAACAATACGTTATTCATTAATCTGTAACCAAGCATTTGGACAGGAAATAAGGAGATTAGTGTGATGAGGAGAAAGGATTGAGACCAGATTAGGAGGAATCATTATCTCTGAAAATATAGCACAGTCATTTCCTTAAGTTTAAATTCATAAAAAAAAACAACTGGTAACTGAATTAATTCAATGGATTAAAATAAGGAGGCACATTATGTAGCAGAAACTTGTTTCCTGAACAAACCATTCAAATTCTCCACACTGCCTTCAGGACCCATGGGCAACTGGGAAGTCTCTCTTTCTCTCATCTGATTTTCTCTGTGAGGCAGTGACGCAGGTAGAACCTTGTGTGCCACGGGTCCCATGGAAACCAAATACAGACTTAGCCTTGGAAAAGACCAAATCCAGTGGGGAATGTTGGCAGGGGCCTCAGGAATGTAGTGCTCTCTCTCGCAGAGATGAGTAATTTTGAAACACAGAAATTCTCCTCTTCTATTCTCCATTTTTCAGATATGGACAAAATATGATAGAGGTCCAGAGCTTCCCTAAGTTTGAGGCAAGATGGCAGTGGAGTCTAGAGGTCCAGGGTCTTTACTTAGCTGTTTTATAGTCAAGCCGAGAGCATGGGGAGACAAAACTCAGCAAGTTTTGGAGGAAATTCCTTACCCTCAGCCACCCTGGGGAATATGGTTTCTCATCCCCTTTAACAAGCAAGTGAAGAGATCTGTCAGTGGTGGACCCAGGAAACCCTAGGGCCTGCGGTAGAAAGTTGTGTGGGGCCCCCTGTTATTCCTATGACACTCACCTTTGCATATCTGTACAACCCCCATGATGATGATCAGGGCCAGAGCCAGGAGCTTCCCAGCTGTAAAGATGTCTTGAACCCGGGTGGCCCATCGCACACTGGAACAGTTGACCCATGTGAGGAGCACTGAAATGACAGAGCCCCGCACGTGCTCTCAGGAGCATGTGAGGTGCAGTTACCCACTGCACAGAAACACAAGTGCTGCTTGCTCCTGATGATGTGATTGTAACAGGCGAGCCAAACATCTTATAAGCTCAGCCCCACTGACCAGAAACTTTGGCTCCATTGATAGGTCACAAATAGGGATTACATGCCCCAAATTAGCACTTGGTCAGAGCATGCCCTGTCCAGGGCTAGAAGCCAGAAGTAGGGAAGAACGGGCTTGAGAGGGTAAAAGTCAGCCTCAGGGCACCAGTATGGGTATTAGTATTAGTATTTAAACAACTATCTGTGCAGGTAGAGCCCTGAGCAGCTGATAGATCTTAGATGTTACCTTCCTGAGCCTGATGTGGGGACCACAAAGGTTAAGGCACTCTTTTATGTCTCTCTCTCTCTTTTTTTGGCTACAGGGGATTGAACTTGGGACCTTGTGCTTGTGAAGCAGGTGGTGGAACCACTGAGCTAAATCCCCAGCCCTAGGTGCTCTTTTGTGACTAGGTTTTTCCAGATACAATCTATATTTAGTAAACATTCATCTTTTTAAAGATAAAATTTGATAAATATATTTAATGGCATGATCATTACCACACAGTATACAGAACATATTCAACACCACAGTAAGTTGTCCCTGTGCTATGTCCCTCTGTACTCAGCCAATCCTCTCCCCTCACTTCCGGCAACCATTAATTTGACTCTCCTGTTACTTTTGTCTTTTGCAGAAGGGTGCATAAGTGGAATCATAGCCTATGTAAGCTTTTGTGCCTGGCTTCTTTAACTGAATGTAATGTCTTGAAATCTATTCATGTTGCTGCACAATTAGTAGTTAGTTACTTCCTTTTTAATGTTAAATGCTAGTCCATTATTTCAATGCATTTTCCATTCTGGTGGACATTTGGGTTGCTCCCAATTTGGGTTATTATGTGATAAAGCTGCTATAAGGACTTGCATAGATGTCTTTTAGTGGATTGTAGAGGGGTTTCATTTCTCAAAAAGTACCCAGAGGGCCAGGGATTTAGCCCAGTAGTTCTGGTGCCTGCCTTGCAAGCGCAAGGACCCGAGGTCGATCCCCAATACCAAAAAAAAAAAAAAGCCACAAATGTACCCAGAAACAGGATTCTGGTCATATGATAAATGTACATGTAACTTTATCAGAAATTCCAAACTGCTTTTCAAATTGGCTGTATAATGTTATATATTCCCTCCAGCAATGTATGAGAATTCCTGCGGCTCTGTATACTTGTCAACATTTGGCAATGTCCATTTAAAAAATAATCTGGCGACTCTACTAGGTGTGTAATATTTCACTGTGGTTTTGACTTGCATTTCTCTAATGACTAATGATGTTGAGCAAGGTGTCATGTGTCTAATTGGCAACCATCTGACATCTTCCTTGGTGGGATGGGGGTCTTTCAACTTAACCTCCTCACAGTCACAAGGCTCCCAGAGAGATTCCAACACCACGGGACCTGTGCGGGCTGGGGGAAGGTTTGCAGGCCAAGTGCTAGAAGGGGCTGTCTCTGCTTTACTGACGCGCTGTCCAGACAACCCACTGGTGCTCTGCGCTGTAGGGTGGGATTCTTATGTTCTGATAGTTGTGAAGTGCTTGAGAATAAAGAAAAAAAAAGTCCCCTGCTTGGACCTTTCCTAAAAAGGTGGCCAGGACATAGCCTAGGACTAAAAAGGTGCACATCACATGTGTAAAACAGAATATTTCTGTCTCTCAAGCCTCCAGAGCTCTGACTTCACATGAATGGCTGACTGAATTATTTCAATACATTATTCTTCAACTACACTTTTACATTGAAATATTTTCCAACCTCACTTGATTCCGAGAATATTTTAGCAGGGTAGAAAGGTCCTGACATTGTTATCCATCTGTAGTTTTCTTCTCTGCACTATCTTCACTTGATAAACTTTTCACTTTTCAAGGTCCAGTTCAAATGTCACCTGTTTCATAAAACTGTAATTTTATTTATTCCTAGCAATTTGTGTACGAGGTAAGAAACAACAGCCATTTTCTATAGATAAGGTACAAAGTTTGTCCCTTCAAACTTCAAACTGGGACAGTCTCAGACTACTTTGTTTATATCTAATTGTGATACTTATTTCTTTGTATTAAAATGATCTTGGGGAGCCAGGGATTTAGCTGCCTGCTTTGCAAGCACAAAGACCCGAGTTTGATCCCTGGTATCAAACAAACAAAACGAAAAGATCTTGGGGCTTGGGGTGTAGCTCAGTGGCAGAGTTCTTGTCTAGCATGCACAGGACCCTGGGTTCCTTCCCCAGTAACATTACATAAATAAATAAATAACAAAAGAAAATGTTCTGTTTCTTTTTTTCCTCTTTACTTGTAGACTAGGAAGACAAGCTCTGTAACTTTTTCATGTTTTTAATCCCAGGGCATATCATTAGTGCCCGAAATAGTAGGTACTTAATAAATATTTGGTAAATAAAATGCAGCTGGAAATGGTGGTATGCATCTGTAATCTCAGTACTTGGGAGGCTGAAGCAGGAGGATCAATGATTTTGAGACCAGTCCAGGCTACTTAGCAAGACCTCATCACAAACAAAACAAAACAAAAAATAAAAGTAAAACAACCACCCAAACAGAACAAAAAATAAAATACCACCATCTATGGTCCTTCAGTCTCACCTCAATCTACACATTCTACAGTGAGCACTAATCTCCCCATACTCCTCAGGAATCTCATTGATAGGAGGTACGATCCTGTTTGTTTCATGGAACCAAAAGAGAAAACTTTCACAGAGTCAACAAAGACTGACTTCAAAAGGAGA
Organism: Fukomys damarensis; assembly: GCF_012274545.1. Lineage (NCBI taxonomy): Eukaryota > Metazoa > Chordata > Mammalia > Rodentia > Bathyergidae > Fukomys > Fukomys damarensis. Next base: position 46,989,948 of record NW_022900929.1, read on the forward strand.
ATCTCTTGATTCCTGGTAGAGGAGCTGCTTTCCAAGATATGGTCATATATGGAGAATCAAAACATGTTGTGAGAGCAAGGATTTTAAGTGCCTGAACAGGGAGAACATTTTGTAAATACCCAAATGTTCCAGATGGACAGAGACATCCTAATAATACACACTTCGTTATCTTACTCAATTCAGTAAAGATCATGTGCCTGGTGACAATCCAACCAAAATTACCATAACTGCTAGGGCTGTGATCTCAGCTTTTCCCCAGGGCCCTGATATATGCTGAGTACAAGGCTGGGCCTTTGTACCCAGGAATTCAGGCAGACACAAGCAACAACAAGGGAAGGAGAGAGGAGACTGATTTATAAAAGGAAGATAAGAAAACAAAACCCAGGTAGGATTAGAGTAAGGGAACAGGATCTTGACTCAGAAAAGAAAATCTTCTTTCACTGAGGGGAAAAGAGGGCACAGGAGGGAGATGACAGGAAAATGTTTGAGGAAAAAAGGGGCAGACTATAAAAAAATCAAAGAAATGTCTCCTTCCTCAAGCAAGAGGAAGAACATAGCTAATTCCACCATGTGCTGGGATAGAAAACAAAAATCCCTCTTTGCAAGACTGGCTGTGTCAAAGAAAGGAAGAAAGGCTCCTCTGTGGCTCCATGGTATTCCCAGGGTGATCAGGATGTCTGAAGGATAGGGACATTTTTCAGGTAGCCTTGCTGTTGGTGTTTTCTGTTCTACCTGGCCTTATCTCTATGATTTCACAAGAACTCAGCCTTTGACTAATACTCAACCTTTGACCCTCACAGGAATCTTTGAGAAATAAAAAGAAATTTTGAGAATAAGGTAGAGACAGGCAAGGCTGCCTATGGCCCCTGATCTCCTCAGAGCAGTGGCTGTGGGCTCCAGGTCTCAGCTTCTCCCTGCAGTTAGGCTGAGGCAGCTCATGATGGTGGAGAGTGTTCTTTCAGTCCCTGGTACAGCAGGATGACTTTCACACAGCAGTTGAAACCTGAGCGTCCACCCAGGGAGGAAAGGTCAGCGAGTGTACGCAATACTTCCTGGGTGCCTGCCAAGTCCTGCCCTGCTCGGGAAGCCCATTGCTGCCTATCTGCTATCCAGCACCCCCTTTGTTGCTGAAGAGTAGGGTCCCATCCCTGTCTCCCCCCACCCCCAGCTAGATTCTGGATTCTGCACAGCTGAAATCTGGTAACCTGGGTGAGAGAAGCCACATGTAGATAGGGAACAAGGCTACTGCATTTTGAAACATGAGGGTTTCCACCTATCTATCCATCCTTCAGCCCATGTACTCACCCACCCATTCACCCACTTGTCCATCCATGCATCTGTCATGAATACAGCGTCTAACAGTGCTAGGCACTCTGGAATGGGAGGTTAGAAGTGTGACAAAGTCCCTGCTTTCTGAGAATGGGCAGTGCAGTGGGTGAGATGGGTGAGCTAAGAGATGACTATAAAACAATGTGACAGCAGAGCTATTCATGCAAGTGAAGGGTGTCCATTAGGTAATTAGCCTAAGGTAATCCTATAGAAGACTCTAGCAACAGGCGTCTTATAATTTTGGTCCAGCCGGACAAAATGAAAAGTATTACTCTGGCTCCTGTCCTTTATCATCTAGCTGTGGGAGAGGGTGCCACTTTTCGAGGTCCCCACAGAATCCCATCCTTCTCTATACCATTTAAGCATTTTTCCTCCCTTTCTCTTTTGTTTCCTAGGTAAAACACAAGCTGAAAAGACAATCAAGAAGATGAGATTTCCAAAAAAAGGGAACAAGACAAGGGCTAATCAATTAATCTACCCAGAATGAAGAAATTCAACATCAGGGTGACAGGAGACATAGAAAGAATGAAGTAAGCAGGAGGAGGGAAATTCAGAACCCAGAAATCTAGTGCCCTGCCTAGAGCCTGGAGCCTCTCAATCACCAAGTAGTGGACTCAACCCTGCTTGCCCTGGGAAAGCTTCAGGATCAGCAGAGAAATGCAGAGTTCCTGTCCCTACCCTGAAGTGGGTGGGCAAGTCCTCGTCCTTGTAGAGAAAGTGCCCTCAGCCCCACTTCAACCTTGATCTCCAGACTTTGATCCCTGGGTATACCAGAAGCCTTTCCCTCACTTCCTCCCCACGATGATGACAATGGATCTCATGAGGCCTTTAGAAGGCAGAATAATAGCCATTCCAAATATGTCAACATTCTAATCTCTGTGGATTTGTGACGATTCAAAAAGAACTGCACATATGTGATTCAGCTAAGAATCTGGAGATGGGGAGCTTATCCTGGATTATCTGGGTGAAGCCAATGTAATCACAGCAGTCTTTATGAGAGGGAGTCAGGAGTTAGGAATGAGAGGTGATGATGGAGAGGGTGAGCAGGATAAAGACATTGATTTGAAGATGCTATGTCTGCCTTTGAAGACAGAAGGAGGTCCCTGGAAAAGGCAAGGAAACAACTCTTCCAGAGCCTTCAGTGCTACATAGTCTTATGGATACCTGAGCTTAGGACTTCTGAACTCCAGTTCTATAAGATGATAAACACGGGCAGTTTTAAGCCCCTGGGGTGGTTGTAATTTGTTACAATAGCAACAGGAAAAACAGGGACAGACATCACATAGAAAGACAAGAAGGCAGGGACAGATTCTTCAAGAGATTTTATTTAAACATTTTTTTTCTCTATGTTTGAACATAGACAAAATATGGACATTGTCCAAGCCATAAAAATGACCAGGCATCTCTTTACTCTGGTTAGTATAGAGAAGAGCTTTTAAAGAGCAACCAGGAGGGGCTGGGAATATAGCTCAGAGGTAGAGTATGTGCTTAGCACACATGAGGCCCTGGGTTCTATCCCCATCACCAAAAAACATGAACACAAAAACAAAAACAGAACAACCAGGTGACACACACTCAGATCATACACAAGGGAGTGTCTGTCCACAGTCCTTGCAAGACACCAGGAAGAGGGACTTCCTAGAAGTGGGTCATGAAGATGAGGTCAACAATATGCTGATGTGGTTGGCACACTTACATGCCATGTGACAGCATCCCAACTCCCTGAGCTCTCTACCCCTAGCTGGGGTCCTATGGCTAAAGTGCCACTACCTCCTCTCCCTCCTCTTGGTGACTCAACACAGTAATAAGCAAGCTTGCTCTACAACAACTCTAGCAGTGCCCTTCCTCCTCCTTTTAGAAAAACACTGGACAAAACACACAGTATTTCTCCTTTTTTTTTTTGAGACAGGGTTTTGCTATGTAGTCCAGGCTGGCCTTGAACTCATGGTGATCCTCCTGCCTTAGCCTCCTGAGTACTGGGATTACAGGTGTGCACCACCATGTTCAGCTTCTCTCTTTCTAGTCCCCAATTCTTTTCCAATCTCCTCCATATTTCATATAACTTCAGGGCCCACATACAGCCCAAACTCACATATGAACACAGGGAAAAGGCTTGTCTTCCTTAAGTGTTCCCAGAGTGAATGCTCTCCCACTCTTTTTTTAGGTCAAAAGTGTCTCGCGTGGTAGACAGAGTGCCAGGATGTTCCAGGCATGATTTCTTTGTTTTTTGTCCCCATACTTTTATTCATCTTCTAATTTTGTTAACCAAAGACACTGAGAGTAGTCAAGATGGAAAGATAAGGAGTGGGGATGTAGCCAGTGCTAAAGCACTTGTGTATTATGCACTAGGCCCTTGGTTCAATTTCCTGTACAAAAAAAAAAAAAAACGAAAAGAAAAGAAAACGAGATGATCTTAAGAATCCTGCATCTGAGTTCATTTTGCAAGTCACAGGTACAGAGTTCATACAGGGCACTACTTTGTAGTGGGCAACACCAGGGGCTTCGGCCAAGCTCCTTTATGGTTTCACTAGGCTGAGTCAACCCAGCCTGAAATCACAGGTGGCGAGGGACAAGGAGTTAAGGGATTATGTTTTGGAAGGGAAGACTAGGAACAACATTTCAGGGGGATTTTTTCTCTTCACTATATTATAGACTATTAAATAAAGAGGCAATTTAAAATTAACCTCTCTAGTCCGTTGTGAAATAGAACATCAGCGAGTCACTACCATAAGTAATTCTTTATTTGGATGAGATGGCTAGGGATTTAGCTCACTTCAGCTCTCTTCACTAGTGTAAGGTCCTGAGTTCAATCTCCAGTGTGTGTGTGTGTGTGTGTGTGTGTGTGTGTGTGTGAGACGGGGAATGGATTAGGGCACTATGGGCTGATATTTCAATAGACAGCAACAGAGTATTGGTATGGTTCAGTTAGCCTGTAAGAACAGCCTAAAATATAGTTGGTTGGATAAAAGGAAACTCTAACATAATAGAGTGAAGAGTTAGTTCAAATCCACGCAAAGCCAGGCATGGTGGCGCATGCCTGTCATCCCAGCACTTGGGAGAGGCTGAGGCAGGAGGATCACTGTGAGTTTGAGACCAGCCTGGGTTACATAGTGAGTTCCAGGTCAGTCTCAACTACATAGTGAGACTGTCTCAAAAACTATAGGAAGCAAGATAAAAGTCAAAATAAAAATAGATAAGAACACCCTCCCTTCCAGGGAAAGAAATTTATTAGGCAAAGTATGCTAAATTAAGTTTCTCCCTATCCTCCAAGCAGAAGACCAAGATGGCTGCTCCTGAGAAACCAGGAATTTCGTCCATCATCCACCACCCCAAGGTTTAGAAAAACAATTTCCCACAAGACAACCTGTGTCTCTGCCTTGTACTAATCCCTTATCCATTGTGTGTGTGTGTGTGTGTGTGTGTGTGTGTGTGTAAGACGGGGAATGGATTAGGGCACTATGGGCTGATATTTCAATAGACAGCAACAGAGTATTGGTATGGTTCAGTTAGCCTGTAAGAACAGCCTAAAATATAGTTGGTTGGATAAAAGGAAACTCTAACATAATAGAGTGAAGAGTTAGTTCAAATCCACGCAAAGCCAGGCATGGTGGCGCATGCCTGTCATCCCAGCACTTGGGAGAGGCTGAGGCAGGAGGATCACTGTGAGTTTGAGACCAGCCTGGGTTACATAGTGAGTTCCAGGTCAGTCTCAACTACATAGTGAGACTGTCTCAAAAACTATAGGAAGCAAGATAAAAGTCAAAATAAAAATAGATAAGAACACCCTCCCTTCCAGGGAAAGAAATTTATTAGGCAAAGTATGCTAAATTAAGTTTCTCCCTATCCTCCAAGCAGAAGACCAAGATGGCTGCTCCTGAGAAACCAGGAATTTCGTCCATCATCCACCACCCCAAGGTTTAGAAAAACAATTTCCCACAAGACAACCTGTGTCTCTGCCTTGTACTAATCCCTTATCCATGTCAGAATTAAATATTTCCCCTGAACTTGATGCATTCCATTTGAAATTCTTCGTCTACCTGGCTCACACCTTTTAAGGAGTGGGCTCAAAGTGGCTGGGAAAAGGCTTGTTTTCTTTAAGCATTCCCAGAGTGAATCCTCTCCCACTCTTCTTTTGGTTTTTTGAGACAGGGTCTCACTATGTAGTTGAGACTGACCTGGAACTCACTATGTAACCCAGGCTGGTCTCGAACTTGCAGCAAACCTCCTGCCTCAGCCTCCCGAGTGCTGCGATTACAGGCATGAGCCACCACTTTTGGCTTTCTAGGAAACGAAAACAGAGTAGAGAAAGGGAGGAAAATGTGCAAACAGGCAGAAGTCCATAAAGAAATTAGTGGTGAAGAAGAGAGGGAAGGAAAGAGCAACAGAAACAAGGACAAATGAAAGGGAAGGAGAGGGGAGGGGTGGGGAGGAGAGGGGAGGGAGCCCGGAAACAGAAAAATAGGCAAAGCGCTAAGCAGAAAGCAGCTATAGAAGGAAGCTGTGACAATTGAAATCAGAAACGCCTTGTACTTCTCTACAACGTCAAAAGAAGCACCTTTCTGGGATGGGGCGCCTTCTTCTCTTTCAAACAGACATAAATTTCACCTGGCTCATGGACCTGCCAGAAAGGTTGGCTTCTGAGTCTCACCTTTTGCTGGGGCGTGCAATTCTCTGCCTCCTGCCTCCCTCTGGCCAGCAACCCCCGGGTCCCTGGCTCCCTGGCTGCAGCAAAGGGGCGAGGCCATGCCTGAGCCCAGGCCGCACTGTGGGGTGTGGCCACGCGTAGCTCCCCATAGGCTGGCGGAGCTCCCGGCCCTGCAAGTGGGAGCAACAGGGCACGTGTTTCTAATTATGGAAAAGTGGCTTGGGTTTGGCCTGTGTAACCTCATCCACTTCCAGGTGCAGGAGGCTGCCAGGAGGCACTGACAGACCAAAATACTTACTAGCTCTGTGAGTTCTAAGGGACACAACCCAAGGCCCTGATAAGAGTCCAGTCTGCCCACGCAAGCGGCAGGCCGGACTCAGCCATCCTTCCTCAGCGATCTCAGAGAGGTCCAGGAGGAGATGGGCTAGGAGTGGGAGGCAGGCAGGCAGCTTTCTAGAACTCTCCTAGGCTCCTTCCCTGCTCCTCGCAGGGCCAAGACATTTTTCATATGGGCGAGGGGCCGCATATAGTCTTCAGGCATCCTGCCTGTCTAAAACAAAGGTTTGTGCTATTGTACATGTAATATAACTTAACTGGGGAAGTTATACATGTAAATAACTTGACTGGTGAAAGACAAAAACATCAAAACAAAGCAACAGCGACCAAAAAAAAAAAAAAAAAATCAAAGCGGCTTTCTTCATAAATTATGCTTTGATCCTGGCATCTATAAAGTACACAATGGTGAGTTTGGTTTTGAAGTAGATCTTGCCTACCTCAGGAGAGTAACATTTTCTCTTCTCATGTATAAGCACTGACAACCAATAAAAAGGCTCAGAAGCCCTTCTCAAGAAGAGTTGCTCTGAGTTTCTGTAAGGGCTGCTGTCCTCCAAGGACAAACACAGGAGGAAAAGGGGCACAGAGAAGTAGCCAGTCCTGGACTCTTTCAGCTAAGCTCCTGCCCATGCTGCCCATCGCCTCCCCTCTTCACCTTCCCTCTTCTCCTGCCCCCTACAGTGCCAGCTGCTAGATAGACCTGGAGTTCCGCTGAATCACCATCCAGCACTGAGTTCGGCCAAGAAGCCTGAACACCTCGCTCAGCATTTTCCAAGAGCTGAGTGGTTCCCTCTTCAGCATTAGCTAAGCATGATTCCTGAGCAGGTTGCAGTTGGGGGAGAAGAGAAAATGAAGACACCCAGAAATACAGGAATGATGCGCTGTGCTGCCCGGGGCAGCCTCGTTTTCATCCTACTTGTGACTTTTCCACCCTAGGTCTAAATGGTTGTCATCTCATTCCCAGTTCTCAGAGCCAGTGCTCCCAGACACAAAACAAAGCAGATAGATGGTGCTCGGTCTACACTGCACAGCAGGGTCTGTGTGGCTCTCCATTGTGTCTGGTCTCGGAGGACGAGGGCGGGTTCAGGACTCCTTGGACTGGAGGGCTTATGGCCTCTGTATGTGTTCATCAAGGTCTATAAATCGGGACCCAGACTGCAGAGTTCCCCAGGTGGTTCGGTTATAAACAAACCGAGTGCCCACACTTACTAAACTCTCAAAACAGCTGAAGTGGTGCCACGTACTTGTAATCCTGCCTAGTCAGGAGGGTTGCCACCAGTTTAAAGCCAGCCTGGGCTACATAGTCAGACTTTGTCTCAAAAAACAAAACAAACAATAACAGCCAACCAAATGAACATACAACATCTACCACTCGCAAAACAGATGGCACCCTTAGTTTTTTTTCCTCAAAACTCCACTAGACCATACTTTTGTAATTCCATACATCTTCTGACTTTCTGTTCTTGAGCAAATGATAAAAATTTAAGTTAATATTAACCCTTACAAGCTCACTGGACACAAGGAATGGGTGACTTTATAAACCACAAGCACAGGCTCCCCTGGGAAAAACAAAGTGGTCCTTGAGAGTCAGCAACAAAAGGGCAGAGGACATTTCAAGCTTCTAGACTAGTACTGGAAAGTAAGCAAGATGGCTCCATAATTGACAGAAACTGAACCCAGCAGAGCTTCCTGTTTCAATGAACCGTAATCCTCTAAGGCTCATCTCTCCGTTGCCAGCATGGGGGCCATGTAGGCACTCACTTTGATGAGCAAAATGCCAGTTAGAGAGAAAAAGCTGGAGACCCAAAGTGATACTATGCAGAGTCACAAATGAGGAGATGAACTGGACAAACTGAAGCACACTGAAACTAGAAAGACTGTGACTTGTCAGGGAGTGTATGGTGTGTGAGGAGCCTGGCTCAAGAACAGTCAGAGCTTAAAGCAGTGGACCGAGGTGTCCAATACCAGTGTGGCTCTCTAGGGAAGAAGACCTTCAAAAGAAGAACTTTTGAATTCTCAACCGGGCATGGTGGCACACACCTGTAATCCCAGCACTCGGGAGGCTGAGGCAGGAGGATCGCTGTGAGTTCGAGACCAGCCTGGGCTACATAGTGAGTTCCAGGTCAGTCTCAACTACATAGTGAGACCTTGTCTCAAACAAACACACACAGAAAAATACCATTTGAATACTCTGTAGTAAATGTATGTGCTACTATGATAGATAAATGATTAAGCACTGTACCACTGGAGCTCAAGACTGAGCTCCTGTTATAGATGTATAAAATGGAAAGCTCAAACATCCAAGTTCAATCCCTGGTACAAAAAAGAAATATAAAATGAAGTAATAGAGGGGCTGGGAATTTAGCTCAGTGGTTCCGCCACCTGCCTTGAAAGCCCAAGGACCCAAGTTTGATACCTGGTACCTGCCCCCTCCCCAAGAAGTTTATAGAAATACTTTCATTCCCAGGGCTATCGGATAAAGGAATACTCCAAAATCCCAATAAAGAAGGAATGGCACTAAAGAATGGGCATCGCACTGCCATTGCAGACATGAATTTCAAAGACACAGGGGATGCCTTCTTCAAGTCTCAGATCTGAATGTTGAAGGATGAACGGGAAGGGTGGCAAAGACAAGGGCAGGCCACTTTGAGCCACTCCATTGAGATGTTAAAATCTGATCCAGAGTTATCCTCAGTTTATTTCACATGTATCCCTGATAAGAAGAGTGCCACCCTTGTCTCCTCCACCCATTAATTACCACGCTGCCAATTCTGTATCCTGATATTCTCCAACCCCACTGTCCCTTTCCTGAGTCGGATTGTTGCGTCTAACCAGAATTTTGGTGACTGCACTATATTCAGTTTTCTTGCCTCTGGCCTTTTTCCTTCTGGAAAACTTATCCTTTCTTTACCCTTGTAGCATGGTTCTTCTGGATACAAATCTGACGACCTGATTAAAACCCTTCAATGCCTTCCCGTTACTCTGCAGATGAAGCCTGATCTCTCCCCCATGGTCCATAAGGCTCTTCACAATAGTTTCCCACTTCTGCCGCATTTCCTACCTCTTGCTCAGATCTGCCACTTGTTAATCATTCCTATGAAAACATCCTCCTGCCCCATCCCACCTCATCTTCCGCTCCATGCCCTGGTTATCTCCAAACGGCCCTTTGGCCTCTATCTACATGTCCCTTTCACCATGATTTGTTTCAACTCCAGTCCCCTGCTCCTGTTTCTCTTACAGTTAGCTCCGTAGATATCCTCTTGGAGAATTTACCACTTCGTACTGAAATTCTCTATGTACCTGTCAGAATTATCCATTGGACTAGGAGTTCCTTAGTGCAGGAATTAAGTACCCCTGTGTACAGCACAGTGCCTGGGGGAAAACAGACAGACACTTGAATATTTGGTGATGACTGGAGGATTCTGTATCCCCTTCGGTACCTATCGAAGACACACAAGTGGACTCAGTAAGTAAGACATAAGGCTTCCTTTTCTGCTGCTGCTCCTGCTTCAAATACAAATTCAGGGTTTTTTGTTTTGGCTTTTCCGCTGCTATACCCCCTATGACTATCCAATAACTCAAGGGCATAAACTGATAAACATTTGTTGGATAAATGAAGCATTGCAATTCTCAATTTATTTCTATAATGCTGCCTAAGAGTCTCTATCCGTTCTAAAGTTACACTTGAAAGCACGCATTGGAGCAGGATCCTGGAGTAACTGTCCCAAGGAAGACTTCTAACCCTCAGTGGCCCTCAGGGCCCTGGGATGACCTGGATGGCAGGCACAGAGAGAATACATTCTAACTGCTCATCATGTGCCCTGGACTCCGTTACACCAAAACATCCTTCATCTGCATTGACAGGAAAACTAGATTCCTCCTCTTTGGTGGTCAAGTAATCAAAATACCAAGCTGATTCTACTCTTAACTCTTCCTACCTCTTGTCAGCTCTACCTTGTTACTGCATTTTTTAATTCCATCTCTCTGGACTGGACAAATTCTTAGCTTGTTTATCTCCTTGCTTCCAGTTTCCAGACCCTCCTTCCTCTGAATGTGAACCTAACCATGTATGTGTTACTTCTTCACTCAAAACTCTTCAGTGGTTCCCTGCTCCTTGGGTAAAATGTGCTCCTTTTTTGTATAATATACGGGATCATTCAAGATCTGTCTCCTGCCCACCTGTTGAGCCTCATTTCCTGTCACTTTCCTAAGTTCTGCCCACACAAAAGTTCTTTTCTCAAATGGGCTATCTCTTTAGACTTCAAGTTTTGTCTGAGCCCTTCCCCGTGCCCCTTCCTGGCTGTCCTCTGCTTTTTGCCCCTCTAGAGACTTCCTTCTTATCTTTCAAGATTTGGCTCTATTTGGTAGTCTTCTCTAGCATTCCTATATTAACTTTGAAGCTGCCCATACTTTTTGCATCTCAATGTATTGTAGTTATTTGTTGGGATGCCTGTCTCTTCACTAGACTTTAACTTTTCCCAAGACTCTTTAATTATGCCTTATTTCTACTACACATAGGAGCTTAATATGCTGAATGACTGATGCATTCTCTAGTTTATTTTCTACAAGAAAGTCCACTCTTTTTTTTACACATAGGAGCTTAATATGCTGAATGACTGATGCATTCTCTAGTTTATTTTCTACAAGAAAGTCCACTCTCTTTTTTTTTTTTGGTACTGGGGATTGAACTCAGGTCCCTGTGCTTGTGAGTCAGGCTCCAGAACCACTGAGCTAAATCCCCATCCCTCTCAGAATAATTTTTAACTTAATGATGTATCATATAAATGTAAAATAAAATATCAGTCAGATTGACCACTAAGTAAAACTCAAGAGATTTTTCCATGTTTTTTTGTTTGTTTGTTTGAGACAGGGTCTCACTATGTAGTTGAGACTGACCTGGAACTCACTATGTAGCCCAGGCTGGTCTCAAACTCACAGCGATTCTCCTGCGTCTGCCTCTCCAGTGCTGGGATTACAGGCATGCATGCACCACCACGCCCGGCTTTCCATATGTTTTTATTTTCAATGCTGTCCACATAGTTAAGAGATAAAAGGGACCTCTGATAAATGGGAATCAAATCTATACCAGTCTAAATTCCTAAATCAAAGCTGATCTGACACTCAGAGAACTTTTTAGGACTAGGAAAGGGCAAGAAAGCAGTGCTGCTCAGGCATCTGAGGCAACCTTTAATGTTTGGGGATGGAAGTTTGAGGCTAGAGAATATAAGAGCTCAAGGGAAGATGAACTGAGATTAAGGGATTTAGATGCTAGGAAAGACTGTTGAACCTTCTCATGTCAAGGGATTAATTTGCAGGAGACTTGCAAAACAACTGAGAACAACCCACTTTGGACAGTTGGAGCCTTCTGTAGAGGAATTACAGGGTGACTCAGGGTTAGGAGAAATTCACTTAGTTCTTTCTCTTCCAAATAGCTCAAGAAGAAGAGGGAGAAATCTGAAGTCCTGGATAGTAGAATCTTAGGAATGTCAGCAGAAAGATAGATAACAAGATAAGAAGAATCCCTCCCACCCCCAGGAACACATATAGGGTTACTTCTTTTTTCTCAGGGTGAAGAAGTAGAAAGAATTTTTTTAAAGGAAAAGACTTCCAGGGAAACTGAATGGAAAGATTCTCCTTCAGATACAAGATGTAACCCTAGGCCCAAAAGAAAGGGAGGGGGCCAGGATCTGCTCAAATAAAAGCTGGCCCAGTCCTCAGGAGAAATAGGAGGAGCAGATCCCAAAGGAAAACCTATATACAGTTAGGAAGCAGGACAGGGGCGGGGGGTGTAGCTCAGTGGTAAAGCTTTTGCCTAGCATGTGCCAGGCCCTAGGTTTGTTCTCTAGCAACACACACACATACACACACACACACACACACACACGCACACACGCACACACGCACACGCACGTGCGCACACGCGCGCTAAACAAAAGAGAGAAATTATTAGAGGCTATTGTTTTGAACTAAGTTGCTGAACTGTTCCCCAACACATCAGGGTAAAAATCAAAATGATGTTATCAGACCTACTAAGCCAAACCTGCCAAACTTAATGGTATGATAATGAAATTCCCTCTGCTTTAATCTTTACACAAAGGAATAAGTAGAGTTAGTTCAGTTATTTTCTTGTTATTCTGTCTCCCCGCCCCACATTACAAGGAGAGTTACTACAAAATGACCAACAAACTATACCAGCTTTTTCTTTTATTTTTTCTGCTTTTTTCAAACCCTTCTGTCTATAAAACCCTTCTCTGTTTATAATGCTCAGACCACTGGGACATATATTCTTTTTTCCAAAATGAAGCGTTGCCCAATTCTACAATGAAAGTTAAAGCCAATGGCTGGGGTTTCCGTGGTAGAGTGCTTGTCTAGTATGTGTGAGGTGCTAATACCAGGGGGAAAGAAAAGGTCAATTAAGATCTTTAAACTAATTTGTTGCAATTTGGTTATTTGACAAATAAAAACTTAGGTAATAACCTAAACAGTGAAAAGGCAAGATGCTGAAATAACCTGTTGATTTGAATATCTGGACACTCAGACATGTACATCAACAGATGCATTTTATTTAGAACTGTAAGGTTATTTATCCACTATTACCAAGGTCACTGGTCTGGGGAGGAGTGAGAGGCAAGACCGGGTGGGGGGGCTTTCCTTGTTGATCTGTATCTGACTTCAATCTTTTTACACGGACAATATAACCATTTTCTTAAAAGACAATCAGAGGAAAGAGAGGGAGAAAGAGAAAGAAGAAAAGGGAGTGGAAGAGAGAGGGAGAGAGGGAGAGGGATATGGGGGAGAAAAAAGGGGGAGAGGTAGAGAGAAAGGGAGAGAGAGATAGAAAGGGGGGGGAGAGAGAGAGAGAGAGAGAGAAACTAAGCAAATCACAAAATAAGGCACCAAAGCCAAGTTTTAACACCTCTCAGTTCCCTTTCCTAAGTCCTTCCTCCCACTAATACGCTTGCTGTGGAGAAGAAAGGCTTTTCATTTAACTAAAATGTAAAAATTTTTTTTTTTTAACTGCCTGGTGGCCAGGGATATTCTGCAGACTCAGCACTGAATAATCAGCTTTGACCTCAATAATAGAGTAACTCAAAGCTGCCTAAGCATGATTCAAATTTGCAGTCTTTCCCTCTCTCCTTTACCCCCTCCAGGCTCTTGCCAGGCAAGCCAGTCACAGCAGGTTCTTTCCGCCTTTCCACTCCCACAATCTGGCTCATCCCAACTTCATTTCTCACCCACCACAGTGTGAGACCTGACCTCATCTTCTCCTGAACAGCCCTGTCCTGGGGCTCTGCCACACCTGCTGTCCCTGTGGGCTCAGGGTCCTGTCCTCCAGGGCTCTTCGAAATACTCCAGGGGCCTCTCCACAGAGGGTGGGCCTTTCCCTGAGGCCATGCACTGCTCGGGATGAAACCCATCTTTACCAATGAGCAGAAAAAAAGGATTTCCTGTGTAAGCATACTTGTGCATACTCCAGTTCCCTAATGTGTGTGTGCGTGCGTGTGTGCGTGCGTGTGTGCGTAGGGACACATATGTGGACATGTGCACTTTGTCCTGCTGCAGCTCCAAGTAGCCTTCACAGCTGGGGGAAAAGGACACCAAGAGCAAGAAGTGTGGAGCAGTTCTCCATTTCCTCTAAGGAAGCAGGAGGAAAAGGGTGAGGTGACGGTTTTTTGCTTATGAAGGTAGAAAAATACTTAAACACGCATCTCAAGGAAACTGAAAAACGCCTGTCTCTGGAGGACAAGACTGACCGCCGTTGGAGGCGACTGCCTTGCAGTTCTACTTAGGAGGCAGAGGAGAGGCCAGGTACACTTCATGGACATTTTGATAGCAATAAAGAGAAATGGGGAGGAGCTCGCCATCTTGTCATCAGCAGCTTCTGAGTTTCTTGCTGGTTTGGGGCTGGCAGTTTAGGTGAGGACCAGCGAGCAAGCCCTCTTTCTGGAGCTAGCTACAGGCAGGAACCACTCTAGTCTCAGGTTTAGCGACTGCCAAGGTGCTCTGCATCAGCCCTGGAAGGACTGAACATGCTCAGAGCTGTTGATTCCCAGGAGGAGGATAAGGGTGGCCTCTTGTTTGAGACACTTCAGCAGCATCAGCAGGAAAAAGGAAACTGTCTGTGTGCACAAACACAGAAACAGCAGTGGCCAGCACTCATGTGGTTCCCCTTCCTCCCCCATTAGCTTGTCTGACAGCAGAAACAGCAACTTTTCCTGAATTCCCACGCCCTCGTTTCTTCCCTCCCCATAGCTCTGTTTGTTTCTTTTTCTTTTTCTTTTTTTTGAGACAGGGTCTATGTAGTTCAGGCTGGCCTTGATCTCATTATGTAGCATAGACTGGCCTCAAACTCACAGATGATTCTCCTGCCTCAGCCTCCCGAGGGCTGGGATCATAGGCATGCACGACCACCCCTGGAAGCTCTGGATCCAGTGAAGAACAAACACAAAGAGGCCTCAACAGCCAGACACCCCAGCTCACCCTCAGTGACTGACGTGACTGGGGCCCTAGGCACCCAGGGCTGTGAGGAGGGCACCCACCATTCCTTCTCTCATGCAGTCTGTGTGCTTCCAAGGTACAGGAGTACAATCTCCTCTCACAGTGGGTCAGGGCCGGTAACTCTGCCAAGTGCTCAAGACACTGTAGTAAGAACAGATGGAGTGGAGATGCAGGCCTGGCAGCCTGGTTCTGGGGCCTGCATCCTTCTGCCTCCAGGTCTGTGGGAAGATCTGACCCAGCATGAGGAATAAAGTCCCCAAACAAGGCTTTCAGCCCCACATTATAACTTGCCTAGGTGTGTGTGGGGCCTAACCCACGGCTGCTCTCCACCTCCAAAGGTGGCACAACTGCCAGGAGAACCCATAGCTGCCTGTCCTGTGAGAGGAATTGGGGTGCTGAGTGGTCCTTCTGCTCCCTACAAACCAACAGGATGAATGTGGGAAAGGCTTAGCCGAGGGTACATGTGTTAGGTGTGAGAAGGCAGGAGCCAAACGAACTGTAGAAACGTGGCCTCTGAGATACACTGGAGAGTGCCAAACATACTTCCAAGAAACGTCTCTGCAGAACTTCTCTGAAGCTTCTGCATCCCAGCTCAGAGTTCTTTCCCCTTCTCTGAATTAGTACTACAACTGATTGAATCCTAATGCAGCATCTGTCTTTATGGATTTTCCCCAGTTAGAAACCTAATCCAGGACAGGGCCCAGAGATAAACTCTCTTTCAAGGAAGTTTAGAAAGTGTGAGTTGGCAAGTTGACAGGGAAGTAGACCAGACTTCTGTCTTGTTTGTTTACTTGTTTTTTGAGACAGGGTCTCCTTATGCAGTTCAGGCTGGCCTTGAACTCACTCTGTTGCCCAGGTTGGCCTCAAACTCACCATGATCCTCCTGCCTCAGCCTCCCGAGTGCTGGGATTACAGGTGTGTACCATCGCACCCAGCAATAGGCTGTCTCTAAAGCAAGGTGCAGAGGACACTTACATAAGCAGAGAGCAGCCAGGAGTCGAAGTCCAGACTCAGGGGGGAAGCAGGTGGGGAAGAGCGGCTGCAGCACGTAGTTGGAGAAGGTGAGGGCAATAACAGCTTGGTTGGTGGGGTAGATCACCAGCACAGCGATCCACAGCCTCAGGAACCTGAGGGGAAGGAACAGAACGCCATGTTGATGTGCCCAGGCATGGCAGGGATTCAGAAATCACCAGAGGAAAACTTGGGCAAGTGGTTGGCAGCCATGAGCAGAGGCAGGGCATCAAGGGGATGTGTTTCCTTTTTTGTTTCCAGGGATGCTGAAGTCTCCTGCTCCCAGCTCCCATTCCCACTCGCACTTCAAATGAGACACCTGGCTCTCTGCGATGGCAATAAATCGGTTTCAGGGTGAAGAGCTAAGTTCCAGCTGGCACTGACACAAGTCCTGGCGTTCTTCCTCTCCCCTTTCTTTTCATCATCTCTTCTCTGCCACTCTGCCCCCAGCATCTCATAATGGAGCTCTGACAGCCAAGGTGAGTTAAGGGTGTGGCTATTTAATGCCACTGCCGGGGAAAGAGGGAGGTGCCTTCCACACCCTTTGGCCCATAGGTGAGGGTTGAGATTTTAGCAGGGCTGCAGAAGCTGAGAAAACCAAAGATCAGGGCTGGACTCCAGAGGGAGGCCATTATCTTTGGCAATCCGAGAATATGGTACACTGTATCTTAGGCGGTCACTCCCATTTGCTAAGATAAAAGGACCTTGTGATCGCTTTGCCTGGCAGTCTGTGGTCAGCGTTGTCACACAGTTTTTTGGTTTTTGCTCAGAGACTCTTGCCCACTAAGGTCAACATAAAGATTAAAAGTTCAGCCTGGTTCCTCCGTCACTCTCCAGAGCACCAAGCAGACACAGGACAACATGGAAGCAAAAGAGCAATCTGACCTCTTTCTGTACCTCTTTATCCCCACTCCCCCTACCACTCAGGCCTCCACAGATCTGCTTACCCAGCTAGTCCTCCAAAGATGTCCTTGACATAGGAGTAATCACCTCCAGACTTGGGGATGGTGACCCCCAGCTCAGCATAGCAGAGGGCTCCCACAGCTGTGATGACACCTGTCACAATCCAGACGATGAGAGCAAGGCCCACGGAGCCAGCGTTCTCCAGCACACCCTTTGGGGAGACAAAGATTCCGGAGCCAATGATGTTCCCTGTGCAAGGTACCAAGAGTAAGAAGCGAAGTCAGCGAGATCAGAAAGGTTGGCAGGAGTGGCCTTTGCAGGCTGGTCCCCTCTCTGATACTTTTCTAAAATGCCTCTGAGATGTGTAAATGACCCTCAGGCAGTTGTGCCTAGTAAGAATCCTTCCTAAAGTAGGTAAAGAGAAGCTGAGAACCAACTTGTATTGGTCAGGAATTTGGTCACATACTTTACACGTTCATTTGATTCTATGGAGTCAAGACAACATTTCTCACATTTTCCAGAGGATAAAGCAGTCTTACAGACTGTTGCTGGAGTCCACTTAGTAGTAAGTGATGGATCAAATACTGACTCTCAGGATACCCTTTTTTCCCCCATTAAGCTTATTGGTACATTTAAAACAAACAATATAGTTACATTTATCATTGGGATCTGTACCTTTACATGATATAGTTTTGTCTCTCAGGATACTCTTAAGTGGGTTACACAATGGTCCATCCAAAGTGATAAAGGTAAAGCCAACGCCAGGAGGGGTGGCGCACGTCTGTAATCCCAGCACTCAGGAGGCTGAGGCAGGAGTCGCTGTGAGTTTTTCCAGAGGATAAAGCAGTCTTACAGACTGTTGCTGGAGTCCACTTAGTAGTAAGTGATGGATCAAATACTGACTCTCAGGATACCCTTTTTTCCCCCATTAAGCTTATTGGTACATTTAAAACAAACAATATAGTTACATTTATCATTGGGATCTGTACCTTTACATGATATAGTTTTGTCTCTCAGGATACTCTTAAGTGGGTTACACAATGGTCCATCCAAAGTGATAAAGGTAAAGCCAACGCCAGGAGGGGTGGCGCACGTCTGTAATCCCAGCACTCAGGAGGCTGAGGCAGGAGGATCGCTGTGAGTTCGAGACCAGCCTGGGCTACATAGTGAGTTCCAGGTCAGTCTCAACTACATAGTGAGACCCTGTCCCAAAAAACCAAAAGTGATAAAGGTCTCAAGATTGGCTGAAAAGAGGGCCAGTCTCAGATACCATGTACCTGCTAGACAGCTTCAAAATCGAGTCAAAGGGCAAAACCTTTTGGACAGATTGTGGTTGCACCTTACGACTGAGGGGTTTCAAGATCTATGAGTATAGACTGCATTCCTAGAGGTTGGATTCCACTCCAGGCATAACAGCACCCCCCTAAATGAAGAACATTAAATAACCCTACAAAAATAATCCCAGTAGTCTGGAGGTGGTTTGTAGAAATACAACACGTGCAAAGCTGTATTCCCCCAAAGGTCATTCCCCTTCAGTGTTTCATGTGACACAGCAATCTCTCACAGTTCCAGAAGAAGAGCAAGGGTAAGTATTTCTCCGTTTACAAACCAAGGGACTGAAACACAGAAGGCTAAATGGCTTTCTCCAAATTCCACGGTTTCTCATGGGTAAAACTGGGCATCGGAGTTTCCTGATGCTTAATCCAGTGTTCTTTTCTCTAATCCGCTTCTGCTGCTGTGTGCACAGGGCTAGTTTTCTCTAGGAGGAGAGATCCCCAGCAGGCACTGAATGGGTGACTGCTAGGTTGTGTGCTGTGGGCAGGGGAGGCGTAGCAGTGAGTGTGGGAGTGGTTCTCAGCATGCTCCTTCCGAAGTTTTCCTTTGTATCCTTCTGCATTTATTTTTTCTGGTACTGGAGACTGGGCTCAGGGGCACTCTACCACCAAGCTCCATCCTCAGCCCTTTTCATTTTTTTACTTTGGACAGGGTCTCACTGTCTAAGCTGGTCTTGAACTTAACAATCCTCCTTCCTTGCTCTGTCTCCTTATGATTAAAGGTGTTTTTTTAGGTTTTTGCTGCTATGACTGAATACTTGAGAAAAACCAATTTAGAAGAGAATAGGTTTATTTTGGCTTTCGTTTCAAAAGTTTTGGTCCAGAGTCAGCAGGTTTCATTGCCTTTGGCAAGGCAGAAACATCATGGTAGAAGGGCAGGGTGGAGGCAAACTGTTCACCTGTAGTAGCAAGGAAACAGAGAGGGAGTGAAGCACAGGAAGAGGCTGGGAACCAGACAAAGTCCTCAAGTTTCTGCCTCGTGATCCCTTTCCCTCAATTAGGCCTCACTTCTTGTATCTATCACCTTTCCATATTGCCATCAAATTATGACTTCATGAGTGGATTAATCCACTTATGTAGTTGTAACTCTTGTTATCCAATAGCTTCCTCCAAACCCCATCAGCAACCAAGCCTTCAAAACAGTGAGCCTGTTGGGGGGACACTTTAGATCCCAACCTTAGCAGAGTAACTGGAATCCCCTGGACAGGTACTTGGAAAGTTCTCTCTCCATGCCCTCCCCAGCTGTACCAGTCAATAATGCCTGAGGGGAAAAACAGGTTTAATCCAAGTGGAGATGCACAGCGGGACTATTACGAGGCCAGTTACATTTGACAGTGTTCTGGGAACATCTTAAAATCCCACCATCTCTCTTTAGTGGTCTGGAACCAATGATATAAGGGTATGCTCAGTTTTCAAAAACTGACTTTCAGATCTCAGCCATAACTCAATCTCAGTTCAGTCCTGAAACTTTCACTTCTAAACCAAAATTCAGTGGGGGTCAGGCATCCAGCTATTGCAGTTAAAGGGGAAGAGGCTATCCACATTCTAAAAGGAACACAGAATATGCTGCCCCTTTCCAAACTACAAAGTTGTGGCATGAGATGAGTAATGAGCATAGGGAATAGGTCCAGAGGGCATAAAAATATAAACAACCAATAAGACTGAGACACGGAATCAGAAAGCATGTGGCCAAAGCTAGAAACAGATGAAAAGCAAACACATTTCTGTTTCGAACACATCTTCCTTCTTTTGATGTGAGTAGTCTATCCCAGCAGAACAGAGATATTTATAGAAAAGAAGCTAGAAAGAAGAAACAATCCATATCATATTTGTTAGTAGAAATATCAGATCCTTAGTAGCATAAGTTCTTTGAAGGCTTTTCTTGTTCCTGTATGTACAATCCTAAGATAGGAATAAGGAGACATCTTTCAGCCTCCTCTCTCTTCAACCAGTCCCCATACGTGGTCTGCATGAGGTGGTGTTGACTTTGCTGGGACTAAAAGTGTCAGGAGATCGCACATGTTAAAATATAACACCCCCCTCCCCGCCATTTTATATCTTACTTCCGGGTTCTTCCCCGACTGAGTCCTTTCTCCCGCCGAAACTGTAAAGCGCGAAACTAGAGCTTCTGCAAGGCGCGAAATTCAAAAGGCAACCTGGCTTGCGATAGGATAACAAAGACCGCTTCTCCCAAGGAAGGATCTTCCGTTGCCTGCCCTATAAATATCCCAGCACTTCCTCTTCTCGCTCTCTCGCTCTCTCTGCTTTCCTGCCTCCCGCTCGCCTCCCTACAATAAAGATCTCCTGCCGGACCTCTTGGTGCGTGAGTGGCATAATTGGGTAAGGGGCACCCAAAGGGGGCTCGAGACCCCTTTCAAAAAGACCCTAGACACAGGACATGTTCCCTGAAGACACCAAGCACTGAGAAAATAAGAGAACTAGAGACAGGTTGCTAACATTGCTGGAAGAAGTTAGTAAATTCCTTGCTTAGCAGGAAGTTATCAAATGAATCTATAGGTCATTTTAAAGCCAGCCAAGAAGAGAGCAATAGAACTAGGATTATAAAACCAGCTCAGGGGGTTAAAAAACAATCAATACTAAGGAGAAAACAAGATTTGACTTTGGTCTTTAAGGTACTGAAAAGTGGGGTGGGGGACAGGGAGCAGTTAGGGATTTCTTAGAGTCAGGAACAATTGCCTCAAGGGGCAAAGTAGGCAAGGATATCGCTTAAAAGATCTGACCTTCTCAGGGTTGAAGAGTCAATGTTCCACTAAGGGCTCCAGGCAAACAAATACAGCTGTAGGATCAGCATAGCGTGTTCAGTGAGCAGTGCCCTCCTGCCCTAGGACATTTCCAGAGTATGAGTGCTCACTCCCCCTCCTTGTAGGTTGCAGGAGCCACTGGAAGATGGGATGAGCAACAGCAGCTGTCCTTTGAGGGTTCTGACTCATTGTGTCCTGCCCCTTCTTATTGTTGGAGGTTCCACAGCTTTCCAGGGAGCTGGCAGAGTGATTGGGAGGGTCATAGTAAGTTAGCTTTGGATAGGAGCTCTCATTTTATAGAAGTTTCGTTCTCCTTCCTTCGGAAAAAAAATCTTAATTTTAGCTAAATTAAACCACAAAGAGAAAAGCGAAACAAACTCTTTTTGTGTGTGTCTCTCTCTCACTCTGCATTCATGTCTGTCTTCCCTTGCCTCTCCCTCTCTGGGTAATGGGGACTGAACCTAGGTCATTTGCACTGAACCTCACCCCCAGCTTTTTTTTTTTTTTTTTTTTTTTTAATTTTGAGACTAAGTTGCTAGGCTGAATTTAAACTTGAAATTGTCCTGCCTCAGCTTCCCAGCTTCCCAGAGTGCTGGAATTGCAGGCATGCACCACCACATTTAGATGCTTCTCCCTGATTTTAAAAAGCCACTGCCTAAAAAACTAGAATCTGAGGACATTTCCTTTGCCTTAGAAGCCTCTGGAACTTGTGCAGAGGGAGCAGTGTTACAGCAGAAGTCTTCTTTGGAGCCAGAAGGAAATTTACATGGCATTTACTCAAAAACAGTATGTACTGGATACGATCTTTAGTGTAACTATTTGATTAATAATCATCTCCTCCCTAGACTGTAAACTCCAAGAGCAGGAACTGTGTTGTTTTTTCTCTCATTGAAGGGTTCCCCTTGTAGCAGAAACTCCATAAAGGTTTACTGAATACATAATGACAGACATCATTTCTTGCATTTTCTTTAGAACTTCCAAATCCTGTAAGACTGTTGAGCATGTATTACAGGCAAATGAGTAAAGCAACCCGCTTATTTCACTTCTGAGGAAAGCCGACTGACAATTATTACCAACTCCAATTTGTGGGGGAAGAAAGTAAGGCAACTATTATACTACCAATTTCCAAACAGGGAAAATGAGAGTCATTATTATCCTTATTTTATGGATGAAGAAAGCAAGATCCAGAAAGGTAGCTATTTGCCTAAATCACAGAGTGAGTTAGTAATAACTGGATTAGAACCTAAACATTCTGCCATCGCTTTGAGCTTTTCCCCAAAAATACAAACCCTTTTCACATATACATACTCAGGTCAGCTTTCCACAGTCCCCTCCATAGACAACAGGAATGGGAAGCCACTTGTTAAAAGACCTGGAATACAGCTGATTCCTCCTATCTGATTGCTTCCTCCTATTGCAGTGCTACCTTCACTGTTAATTTATAAAACATCCATGTCCACGACCTTTCTCAGTTCTCATAACTGCTTTTTGTTTTGTTTTGTTTTTTGAGACAGGGTCTCACTATGTAGTTGAGACTGACCTGGAACTCACTATGTAGCTGAGGCTGTTCTGGAACTTGCACCGATCCTCCTGCCTCAGCCTCCTGAGTGCTGGGATTATAGGTATGTGCCACCACGCCCAGCTCATAACCGCTTTCTCAGGTGTGCAGGACAGGTACCATCATTCCCATTAACCTTTGTGGAAACTGAGGCTCAGAGAGGTGATGAGACTTGTTCAAAGCCACGCACTGCCCCAGAGGCTAGGCCAAGTCCTCTCATGCTTGGCCCATTCTCCCCCAGACTCCATGCTGCTGCTCCTCTAGAGACTTATGCTGTCTAAAGGACTTTCATGGAGAGACTTTGAAGGAGAGCCGGGAAACAGCTTTTCTACCTGACCAGGAGAGTTTCTTGATGAGTTGTAGGAAGAAAGTTGACTATTGTGGGAATTTTTTTTCTCTATTGTTTTCCTCTCAGACTCACTGTCAATAAGAATGTGATGCACATTGTCTGGTAATGCTGAGGTACAAGAGGTCAAGGTTTGACCCTGCTTCCATTCACCCTAATTAACAGAGTAATCATCTTATCGCACAGATCTTCTTTAATGAAAAATGGATTCTAGGATGCTTGGACAATGAGGCCCAGCTTGGCATGTTCCGTCAAAGGAAATCCAAATAAACTATTCCATTAAAAAGGAGCCAGATTGTATAAGTGGACAAGTCCTCACTAGAAAAATCACCAGAATTGAGAAAATCTGCATTTGCCATGAATAATCACTAACTTTCCACTTGTATGCCAACACCCTTGTGACTTCCATAACGGCCTTCCTCACATCCAGGCCTGTCCACACTGGAATGTTGTGGCCATCAAAGAATTCCTCTCCTGGGGCACAGAATTATAGACTTCATATATCCGACAGACCCTCAGATCTAAAGGGCTCTGGCTTTCCTGCCTTATTCATGCCAGTTTTGAAGTCTAGCCACAACTTCCTGCTGGGGCTTGGAGATTCTGGCTATTTCCATGGTGTCCACAGAAAGCTCAAGTGAATCAGCTTTATGTTTCTTTCACAGAGTGGCTGGGAGAACCTCCGAGCTTTACAGGACTGAGAGAGCCATGCGGAAGCCGGGGCTGGCACCCTGGGGCCAGACTTTGATCCTTCCTCACGCCAGGTCTATGTGCAGCCTGTGCCTCTTACCCTGCATGTAGCCTCTATCCATAGGAGGTCTGGAGGAAAGCTACTGAGAGATGGGGGCAGTGGAGACTCTGCCACAAGCCTGTGGGGTGCATGTCCTGCAGTTTAGAGATGCAGAAGGCACTGCAAGCTGTCTTGTGGACCCTTTACTGAAAAGAGCTGGAGGAGCCAGAGTCCTTGCTTTACCATTCACAGGTCCTGGGACCTGAGTTTTTCCTCCCTTCATGTGCAGAATGGGGGGATACATATTTCTGCCTTGCTCACCTCACAGGGTTGTTGTGGCAAGATGACATCCACGTGACCTAGGTTCCTACTTCTAACCTGTACAATGTTAGCAAATATAATGGCGTACTAGGATTTGTAGAAGTAGGAGCGGAGATCATCCTGGGAAGCATCCGACAGGCTTGCCTTGGGGGCTTGGCTCCAAAACAGCATTGTGAGCCAGGACCATGAAGCATTCTCTGAGTCATTTGTCTGTTGTCTAGGTATAATTTTTAGATGCCACAGGTGGGCCGGCAACAGGTAATTGCACCTCAAAAAGTATTTATTGAGCACCCACTCTGGACATGCTTGCTGTGGAAGGTAATTGGGCAGCACTTGTTCATACACGGTCTTTTAGCAAAGCAGAGGGAGCCAACCACCACCCACCAGCCACTGAAGGACAGGCAGTGAATAGTCCAAGGGCTAAGAGTACTGAGCCCTCACATGTATTCACATTCAGTACACACATCTTGCCTCTACTATTTTGCTACCTGATTGGAGAAGCAGGCAACTCTCTAAGGAAGAAGGCCTGCCTTCCTCGCGGCTTTCAACTAGAGGCAGCTTTGCATCCCCATCCAGGGGACAGCTGGCGATGTCTGGAGACACTGGGTTTTCACATTGCTTCTGGCCCCCAGTGTGTAGAAGAAGCCAGGGATGTCGCTAACTGAACAGCACAGTTTCCCACACCAAAAAACTCTCTGCCCCCCGCAAAAGTAATAGTGCCAAGGTTGAGGACCCTGCTTTACCTTCAAGCTTCAGTGTCATCATCCAGTTAACACGGAAAGTCACTTTCAAATCTGAACGAAATTTCTTCCTAAAGCTAAGCACAGGTGTTATTCATGTGAGTAGCTTTCATTTTCCTGCTCAGTCCTGGGGGTGGAATCTAGTTCTTTACCACTGAACAACATCCCCGGCCCTTTTTAGTTTTTATTCTGAGAAGGTCTTGCCTTGTCGCCAAGGCTGGCCTTGAATCAGGATTGTCTTACCTCAGGCTCTTGACTTCTGGGGGATAGAGGTATTGCCACCACACTTGGCTTAGTCACTCATTTTTTTTAAATTAAAAAACCTTTTTAAAAAATTTTCCCCTGTGCCAGAGATCACACCCAGGCCTCATGCATGCTAGGCAAGTACTCTACCACTGAGCTACTATATTCTCACTCACTAAACTCAAACTTTTGTGTGTGATGCCACAGATTGAACCCAGCGCCTCTGCATTCAGCTATATCTCCAGCTCATACTTGGTTGCCTGCCTTCTTTCTTTTTTTCTTATTCTATTTTGTCACTCTATTCTATAGCACTGGATATTGTACCTAGGGCCTTCACACTGAGCTAGATTTCCAGACCATTTCTTATTTTGAGATAGGGTCTCCCTAAATTACTAAATTGCTCAGGCTGGCTGTGAAATTGTCATCCTCCTGCTTCAGTCTCCCAGACTGATTACAGTTGGAATCATAGGCATGCACAACCAGCCTGGCTTCTTCTTCTTCTTCTTCTTTTTTTTTTTAAAAGTCCCCCAGATAGAACTCAGGACCTTGAGCTTGAGAGGCAGGTGGTGGCACCACTGAACTAAATCCGTGGCCTCTGGCTTCTTTTTATTTTTAATTTTGAGACTGATTCTTGCTAAATTGCCCAGATTGCGTTCAAACTTGTAACTCTCCTGGTCTCAGCTTCCTGAGCTGCTTAGATAATAGGCATGCATCACCATGCCTAGCTAAAAGTTTTTATTGTGGTAAAAACACAAAACTAAGTTTATCGCCTTAGCCTTTTTGTTGTTGTTTATTTATCTGTTTGTTTGTTTGAAACAGGGTCTCACTATATAGTTCAGGCTGACTTTGAACTCACTACGTAGCCCAGGCTAGCATCAAACCCACCATGATCATCCTGCCTCAAGCTTCCTGAGTGCTGTATTATCACACTGATCATAGCCATTATCTTCATTATTTAGGATTGAACCCTGGTCCTGAGCCTAGAAAAATGCTCTACCATCAAGCTACAACCTCAGCTCAAGCATCTTAACCATTTTAAGTACTATCAAGTATATTCACATTGTTGTAAAACCATCTCTAATCCTTGATTTGTTAGGATAGCTGTTTTTCATCAAATACTTTCTAAGCACTTCCCCTATGCTAGGCTAACTATGTGAGAATGAGATTTCAGGGAAGACTCAGTCCCTGCTCTCCAGGAGTCGTGTGAAGACACGTGTGACCAGACACAGAGCCGATGACCCAGGTGGAACTGAGACTGCACCAATGAGATTTCAGTACGTGGCAAGATAGAGGAATGGAAAGGCTGCTGATGGGGCTGTTCATATAAAGCTTCCTGGAAGAGGGTGTGCAGGACACCGAGTGCTGAAGAGGAATTAGATGGAAATCATCGAGAACAATGGAAAGGCAACTGGCTGGCTGCTAAGCAGCCTAGACTTGAATTGAACTGGTCAGTTCTCCTCGTTGCAAGCCAACCTGAACTTCTGAACCAGAATTAGTGAATGTGTGGGTTGGGAATGGGTGGGGAAGTGCAGGATGACTTCAAGGAGAAAAGGAAATTAATATTTATTGAACATATATATACCTCAGAACAGGGACTTTGTTTTCAATACTCCACAAAAACTTCCATTTTACAGCTAAGTAAACTGGCCATTAACTTGCTCAAGTTCACACAGATTGTATACATGGAAACAGTTCACAAACCCAATTCTGCCCTCTAAACATTTCCCTTGTCTGTTGTATTACGAATGGGTACTTCCTGTGTACAACATACTGGTACAAATCACAGAAAAATTAATTTTGTTTTTTTTCTGGGGGGGGATTTAAAGATAGGGCCTCCCTATGCAGTAAAAAGCCTGGCCTTAAACTCACTAAGAAGCCCAGGCTGGCCTCAAACTCTTGATCCTCCTGTTTTTAGCCTCCCAGTGTGCTGAGATTACAGGCACATGTCATCCCATCCAGCTTCGTTTTAAGCTTCCTACTTCCAGCTCAGGGCCCAAATACCTCCTTAGGGCAGCCAGACCTGCCTACATCAAATGCTTACTAACTACCCTACACAGAAGCATACCTTAAAGGAGCAGCTGAAGTGTTTCTGCATTTCATATGTGTACAAACAGGCACCTTTAAAATATGCATAGAGACGAGAAAAGTACATTAAAAAAAAAAAAAAAAGCACCAACAGTACTCTCTGAGCAATCACTGCACATTCTGTGCAGCTCTGTATGAGGCTGCTGGGAACATCTTTAGCTGTCCTATGAAACCCTCTCCCCAGAAGAGACGTCACTGCTGACGCTGAGGATATTTAAAGCAGGGAGCAAACCAGTAGGAAAACTGTGACTGTGATAAAGGATGAGAGATGAGATATGATCGATAAAGCTTTTCAGCCAAAATGTCACTCCTTCTATAAATAAAACAGTTTAAAATAGACTTGAGGGCTTATTTTGTGTCTTAGAAATAAAATCCGCCAGTGTTACTTAGCACGAGGCCTAGCATATAGTACGTTCAATAAGTGTGAAAACATGGAACAATCTCCAATCTTATGATCACTTTTATCCCAGGGTGCAGCCTGCAGATTGACATTCTTGGGGAAGAAGGGATCGGGGTTAGGGTGGCTCTCTGTAAGCAAGTCCTGGAGGGGAGCAAGGTACAGTTCTACTTGCTCTTTTGGCTTAGGGATGGGGGAGAATGGCACATGCACAGGAGGATTTTAAGTTCAAACCCAGACCTGCTTGGGTCATATATTGAGTCTCAGGACAGCCTGGACTACAGAGAAACACCTTGTCTAAAAGAATAAGTAAATAAGAGAAGACACTTTCCAGCTCCCTACATTCAGCTCTTATTTCCTGTAGATCAGAACTTACTCCTGGAATAACTTGCTCCTGGCTACTTTTTCCTAAATCTTCCCCCTTTCCCACAGTAACAAGAAAACAAGGAGAACAGCTATAGAAATTCCTGAGGCCTTTTTTGTTTTTCTTTTTGGTGCTGGGAATTGAACCCAAGGTGTCAGGCATGTAAGGCATGTGCTCCAGCTCTGAGCTACACTCCCAGCCCCCTACCTTGTTGGTTTGTTTTTGTTTTTTTGTAGGCTGTGCAGCTGTTGGATTAATCCTCAAAGGAAACAAAACCTTGGTAGCCTGATTTCTCTGAGAGATCCCAATCACTAAGACCACTTTACAAGATGATTTAATTCAGAAAAGTTGTATAGATGGCGCCAGCCTCTCTGAGGTCATGACTTCAGTACAAGGTGCTTTTATTGTCGTTTTTTTTTTTACGTCAAATGAAGTGTTTAGTTCTGAATCCAGATCTATCACAGTAAGCTACGTTCCTTGACCTTTTTATTCATTTTATTTTGAGGCAGAGTCTTGCCAAATAGCCTGGGATGGGCTTGAACTTGCAATCCTTCAGCCTCATTATCCCAGAATTGGAAACATTTATTAACCTGCTAGGTTCCTACAGTCTTCTCCAGGCTCTTAAGGGTCTCCTGCTAGTCCCTCAGACAGTATAACTCTGCTCTTGGAGGGTATGTGTTGCAGCCCTGACAGAAGCAGCCTCAACTAAACTAGCTGCTCCAGCAGTTGTCTGGGTCCTGGAAGCAAAAAGCCTGCAACAAGGTCCCAGGTACTAGCTGTGAAACATTCCGTTAAATCCGGTGTCTTCAGAGCTCGAGCTCAACAACCTGGATGGGAATACAGCTCTGGCATCACCTACTTACTTATCTATTTGAAACTTTCATTTCCCAAATAGTACATTCATAAAGAGTCATTGGGTACTATGCGCCTGGTGTACAGTAAGTGCTCAGTAAAAGCTTATGAGCCACTTATTAAAAGATTACACTGCTGGGTATAGGTAGCCTTACTCTCCTCGCTGAGATGCATTTGTTTTGAAATGTCTCTAAACTGGCTTCTGTCCCAGAGTTTTCTTTGAGAACACTGAGTTTTAATCATATTGTCATATGAACCAAATCCCAATATCTCCCCCTTTAATGGAAATAAAAACTTAAGAACCAATTTTCATACTTCCTCCCTCTGGCCAACATCCAACAAATGTTCTGGGGATTAGAAGCTAATACATTATGTTGGAGGCTAAAATGTAAAATCTTCTAAAGAGGTACAGACCACATGGCTCTGAAATTTTTTGAACCTGCAATTTTTCTGTGATCCGGTGCCATTTCGAAATAGTTATAACCACACAATATAGCTGTAACCACATTTCTCTCATGAAGGTTGTCTTTTTTTAAAAAAAGTGTTTTTCTTGACATCCATGGTGTTTCCAGATTTCGATCCCAGTGCTAGCTTCTTCCTCGTTGGCCCTTTCTACCACCATGCAAACACACAAGCCTTCTTCTTTTTTTTCTTGGCTGCCATTAGACATGGGGAATGGAGAAACATTTTGGCTCTGGAGCTGGGAGATTCAGTTATCCTTTGTGTGAACCTCAGCAAATTACTTATTATCCTTGTGACTTAATTTTCCCATATTTAAAATAAGGAACAAGCTGGGGAAGTAGCTCAGTGGTAGAGTGCTTGTCTAGCATGTGCAAATTCCTGGGTTCTGTCTCTATTACCACCACTACCATCTAAACAAACAAAAAACCAACCTCTTAGTAAAAGAGCTGAAAACCAGCACCAGACCAGGCCACAACTAGTCTTTATTATGGGGAGGATCTGCTGCGCTGTCTCTGAACAAAGGGGAGAGAGCAACATGGCAAAACAGGGAGCTTCTTTGTAGGAGTGGGGTGGGGTTAACCTGAGCTGGGGTGGAGTTGAGTGAGGTAGTATTAAGGGATTGGAAGAGCCTGTGACATCACTACCTACTAGGAGGTAGCAAGTATCAGGTCACTCTTTTGGCGGTAGAAGAGGTATGATGGGAAGAATCCTGTCCTTTGTTGGGAGAAGGCATATTTTAACATGGAGGCTGCTGTTCCATGTGGCAGCCATTTTAAGGCAAGGGTAATCTACCACAAAGAAAGAAAACAATAGTATTTAAAATAAGAAAACTAGCCGGGCGTGGTGGCGTAAGCCTATAATCCCAGCACTCAGGAGGCTCAGGCAGGAGGATCGCTGTGAGTTCAAGACCAGCCTGGGCTACATAGTGAGTTCCAGGTCAGTCTCAACTACATAGTGAGACCCTGTCTCAAAAAACAAAAAACAAACAAACAAATAAAATAAGAAAACTACAATATCTAAGGGGCCGGGGATTTAGCTCAGTGGTTCCACTGCCTGCTTTGCAAGCACAAGGTCATGGGTTCAATCCCTGGTACCAAACAATAACAACAACAAAAATAAATAAATAAATAAATACAATATCTGTTTTCACAGGATTGTTATTATGACTAAATAAGATACTATATGCAAAGAGCTTATACCCAGGAAGTTGCATTGAGTAAGAGTTCAATAACAATAATTTTTGGTACCAGAGATCTAACTCGGTCCCTTGCACTTGTGAGGCAGGTGGCAGAACCACTGAGTTAAATCGTTGGCCCAATAAATAATATTTTCAAGAGATTGTGTTACTTGGGAGACAGGCCTCGTAGATAGACCTGCATCCACAGGGGATATACCAAGTTCCTCCATTAGCATACATTGTGCTGAAAACAGATTGATATGATAAATTATGAACAAAACCTTTAGACTCTGTGGCTGACTTGTTTGTTTCCGACCGCATTTCTGGGCATATACGTGACTGGTATAAATCTACCTAAACAGAAACTCTATAGGAACCTCTAACAAGGCTGGGAAGAAGGAGGACCCACAAAGGAGAGGTTTGCATGTTGAAGGTTTTGTGGGAACATGGTCTGTGCTGGCCAGATGCACCCCAGATTACTTCGAGTCTTCAGGGGAAGCACCTGGAGCCCTGCCTGTCTCAATCCTCTCTCTGCTGACTGCCAATAACCCTCCTTCTAGGGAGTACAGTGTTAACAGCTTCACCTATAAAAATCAGTAGGCCAGGCATGGTGGCACATGCTCATAATCCCAGCTTGGGAGGCTGACAAGGGAGAATCATGAGTTTGAGGCCAGCTTCAGCTGCCTAGTGAGAATTTGTCTCAACAACAACAACAAAAACAAACAAAGCAAAACAAAATTCTGCCCAGATTCTAAAGCAACACATCTTTAGGACACAGAAATAGAAATAGGAAAGTTAGGATTTAGGTAGGTGTTTGAATCCTGACTCCAAGATTTTTCTGTTGTGTGACCTTCAGCAGTTCGTTTATCCCTGAGCCTGTATTTCCTTATCTATAGAAGGAGATACTAAGTGCATAACACCTAGAGGTTATTGTGAGGGACAAACATACAGTGTATGTTAGGTAACTGGAGGATTGCCTGGCATATAATATATATTTAATAATGACAGCTATTAAGATAGTTTTGGGGTTGGATGTGATTACACCTGTAATCCCAGAACTCTATGAGGCTGAGGCAGGAGGATCAAAAGTTCAAGCCCAGCTTGGGTTATTTTGTGACTCAAAAAAAGACGGGGATGGGTGTGAGGGTGAGATGAGAGGTGGCTCAGTGCAAAGGCCCTGTGTTCAATTCCCAGTAACACACACACACACACACACACACCCCAATAGTTTTGGTAACATCCATAAATGAATTTTGCTGTCCTTCATACCTACTTTAGATTTTGGAGAGGCTCCATGACTCCATTTTCACAATGAAATCTAAATTCATCTGCTACCAAAGGTTTCCTTAGTCAGATACTTGGAGAACAATACCCTGGTTAAATTAGGGCAAGGGTGATGTTAAAAAATTAAGAGGAGGGCTGGGTGGTAGCTCAGTGGTAGAATGCTTGCTATGTATACATAACACCAGTTGGGTCACTAGCACTATAAACAAACAAAAGGACATACCTACATGATTGTCCAGGTTTGTAAAATTACTCCTGATTTAAATTTTTAAAAATCAGGCTGGGTGTGGTAGCGCACACCTGTAATCCCAGCACTGGGGAGGATGAAGCAGAAGGATTGATGTGAGTTCAAGGCCAGTTTGGACTACACAGTGACATTCTATCTCAAAACAAAACATCCAAAAATTGTTTTAAAATTTAATAATTTCAGGTTCCCAACAGCCTTTTTTGATAAATGCTACTACTTATTACTACTATCTTCAGATTCTTTTTCAAGAGTCAATTGAATTCAACAATCATGTGAGGGCTGGGGCTTTAGCTCAGTGGTTCTGCCACCTCCAGGCTGACAAGAGAGAATCATGAGTTTGAGGCCATCTTCAATCACAATCATCATGAATAACCAATCATGTGAGTAATCGTTTGATATTAGGCTCTCTGGTAATCACTAAAAATTCTGGGATGTGTAAGACATGATTTTCTTTTTTGGCTGCTAGGGATTGAACCCTGGGCCTTGTACATGTTAAGCATGCATTCTATTACTGAGCTACACCCATGGCCTAAAGAAAACAATTTTTGCAGAAGGAATTACAAAATTTCCCAGAATTATCTTCACTACCCCATTTCCCCCATACCTTTTTTTTTTTTTTTGGTTTTTTTTGAGACAGGGTCTCACTACGTAGTTGAGTCAGACCTGGAACTCACTATGTAGCCCAGGCTGGTCTTGAACTCCCAGCGATCCTCCTGCCTCAGCACCCCCATACCTTTTAAGAGGCTGATCAATCTGGTTGCTGGTGAGACCCTCTCCTGTGTCTCTTCAGACATTCACTAAATCTGGCCCTCCCTAGATCCTAACACAACTAAACTCCACTGCTAATTCTCACATGTTTTCTACTTAGTGCCTATGAATTTCATCTCCCAATCAGATCATAAGTAACTCCAGGGCCCGAGTGTTCTATTAGTTATGTTTTGTTTGTTTTTGTTTTTTGAGACAGGATCTCAAAATCCATGTTCACCACCACAACTGGCTATTAGTTCATTTTCTATTCCATAATACCAGCCATTTTGTCATTTCTCCTTTTGATTATTCATGATTGTGAATGAAAATTATGAGTCTGTATGAAACAGACTTGAACTTATCCCTCTATGTCAGTTAGGTCTCAAGCAGGTTTCTGGCAAATGCTACATTTTCATACCGTTATATGATTCACTCAGGAAATTTCCTTTTTGCCTTTTAATTTTCTTTTTCCACAGTGTTGACAATGAACACCAGATCACTGAATTCTCCACGGAAAATACAAGTTCTATTTTTACATTTGGTCTTGAAAGAACTTGAATCAGTGTCTACTTGGAAATCCCTTTAAAAGAGAACAGGGCAGCTCCTTGGCACATCTGCAACTCAGCAGCCCCTCAGGTGAACAGCAAAAAGGATTTTGCACTCATATCATCCTACAGGGGAAATATGTTTCTTATCCTAGCTTGAATGGGGAGAGGTAATATAGTTCCCATTAATTCTACAAGGATCCACACACTTTGGAAAAATATCCTGATCTCTCTGAAATCACATACTACATTAAGACTCTTTTTCCTGTAGAATTCCACAGCTGTTATTTTAGTTTTTGCAAGGTCACCGTGGGAGATTTGGGACTATTCTTACATTGAAGTATGGTTTATGAAGTCACAGACATATCAGGAGCGACATCCATCTCACCACAATTGAACTTACACATGAAGATTCCCACTTACTCAGTGTTAGAAAAATGTTAAAGAAATGGAAACCTCACTACACATATAGAAAAATACCCTCTACCTGTAAATACCTGAACATGTGGGGGAGGAGTGAGCAAGTGTGTGTACATGTAGGCCTGCACATCTGTGTGTGAATGAGAACCTTCCCAAGGGAGGGGAAGGCTTAATCCTATCAGTTGAATTGATGAAAGGTAACAGGCTCGGGCTATTTATAGACCTTAAATTGGCAGGTGCTATACATAATGAGTACCTGGCTGATCTCATTTTTCAGAGAATTTCAGATAAAGTAAAGGAGATTCCCCCCCCCAAAAAAAAAGTAAGAAAAGGTAACAAAAGGTTCAGATCACTACTACACTTTTTTAAAAACAGCATTACATTTTTTGTAACTGTAGATGCCTGGAAAAGTTCTCATAGTCAAAAATTACATGAAGTGGGATTCCATTTTGAAAAGGGACTAGAGACAACAAGAATCACTTAAATCTGGGTGTGGAGGCAAAGAGGATTATCTGAATACTGTACTGATTTTACTTGACTTCAAGGGTGTTGTTCTCTGGTATCACTGTTGCTCAGATGCCAAAACATCTAAGAGCATGGAACACGGTATTAGCCAGAGGAACTGCTTTCTAGAGCATGAGGACCCCGGAATCCTTCACAGAGGAGCTCCAAGAGTGATGGCACAGAAACACATCTGGGCCTGACCATCCCACACCCCTTTCGATGGGAAGAAAGGAAGGTCCTCTACCAAGATAGCAGAGAAAGCTCTCACTCTCTGAAGTGAGAGCAGGAATGAGCCATTGCCCAACGCCCATCTCCTGGAAAGAGGAGGATACATTGTTGTCTGGAGTCAGAGTTGTTATGTGGGGTCCCTGCCCAGTTGAGTGTAGACAGGGAGGGGGCTTCAGCAGGGCCTGCACTTGGAGCCACCCAGGCTCCTCACCTTCAGAGCCACCAAGGTTGAGCACACATTTACCTGTCAGCTCCTCCTCCTCGCTAGCTACTCTTGATTCTCTCCTAGACCCTCACAGGATCTTCCTGGGGTGTTAGGAGTCATGTGGATTTTAGTAGGCAACTAAAGAAACTGCACACTATTCATCACAGAAGAGCAGTCTGTCCTCCCTTCCACAATTTTCTCATCTGTGAAATGGGAATAACAGCCCTGTCACCTCCACTTTACACCGTGAAAGCTCTGTATTGGCTGGAAAAGGTTATAAAAACCCAAGGCATTAACCTCTGGACGCTGATGCTATTTTTTATTGCACATCCCACAGCTTCCAATAACATCAAACAACAAAGTATCTACTCGATGTGCTTTAAAAGCCAATCTACAGCCTGCTGAGGGCGGCTGCATACAAGCTAGTTTAAAAATCAGGTCCCCGAGCCTGTATCAAACAGAAACTCCAAGAGAAGAGCCAGGAGACCTAGATTTTTAACAAGCTCACAGGCACTGTTGGTATGCACAATCCGCCAGGTCCGCGACCCCTATTTGTTCTATTCTATGGCTAGAGCTGTGCAGCCTGGTTTGGAGCACCGGATGTGAGACACAGACCAATTCCAGTATTTTTCAAACTTGACCAGTGGAGATGGGTTACGAGACAAGAAGCAAAACTGGAGCTTTAGAGGGATTAAAGCCAACGGCGCACCCCTTCAGAGGGTCCGGCCGGGCAGGTGGGGCGAGCAGGGACTCACCTACGATGATCCCACAGGCGCTGACCAATCCGATCTCTTTCTTCAGGGCTACCCTGCCCCCTCCGGAGCCGGCCCCCGGCTCGGCCTCCGAGTCGCCCCCACTAGTGTGGTTCTTCTCCGCGATGTTTCGGTGCCTTGCTCCTTTTTCCATCTTTCTCAGTAGGGTAGGATTCCAGCCTCCAAAAGCAACCTGTCTTTTAGCGCGTGCGCGTTTAACTACACGGAGGTAGGGAAAGACTTTTCAAATTTAAATGCCCCTTTCCGAAATCGGGACCACTCCTAACCTCTGACAAAACAAGCAGATAAAAGGGACAACTGAAAATACTCCTTTATACTGACACTTCCCTGTCACCTCTGCTTACCAACAAGGACCGTGTCGTTTGAGGAGATATATATTTAAGTGTAAAAATAGTGCAGTTTCGCCGGTCCAGCTGGAATTCTCCTGAACCGGGTGTCTTCGAAATTAGGATGACTCTGGTCCGTGCAAAAAGACAGCCAGGATTTCGCTTCAGCTCTCAGGGTCTGTCTTTGCCTCCCCTTGGTCCTTTCGTTCTGATGAGGATATAGTCGTCGCTAATTGAGATGCGGGAAAGGGCAATCTTCAGGTACTTTCTTCTCGTCCAGAAAAACAAAGCTGCAGACCTGGCCGGTTGGCTCTAGGTCTGGTTTCCACCTGCTCAGACCAGCCTCTTCCCCGAGCAGCTTCCGCTTTTGCAGAGGTCCTTTTCTCTCTTCCTCCTCGCTCGGGGCTCACAGCACGGGCTGCTCCATCGCCGATCTGCAGGAGAGCGGCTCCTCCGCACGCGAATGAGCTTCCTTTTTAGTCAGGGGTTTTATTCGCGGATCAGGCTCCGCCCCCAACTCCTCCATCCTGAGTCCCTTCTCTTCCTCCTCCTCCTCCTCCTCTTCCTCTGCAATTTAAATATCACAGAGCCCCCCCAGAGATCACCGCCCAGAAAAAGAATGAAAACCTTTCTCATTGTAATAATCGCTTTCTCCTTGCACCGAAGTGGAAGTAAAAAATCCTTTCATGTCAACCTTTTCCTTGGAGCTCGTTAGCTAGTATTTCATTACGGGTCGTGCGGCATTTGTGAGCTTTATAAAGAAGGGAACAGTTGT
The DNA here is from genome assembly GCF_012274545.1 of Fukomys damarensis. Lineage (NCBI taxonomy): Eukaryota > Metazoa > Chordata > Mammalia > Rodentia > Bathyergidae > Fukomys > Fukomys damarensis. The sequence goes on from NW_022900929.1 coordinate 47,026,090, forward strand.
GCATTTACTTTCAATGCTGCCAGAAGTAAACTGACCGCTGTTTTAAAGTATTTAGTTATGGATCATTTGGGAGTACAGGAGAAAAGGTTGTAGGGACATCATCTTAAATCGTTTCTTGAAAATAGGGAGAATCCAAGGGCGGGGGAGGAGGATGGAAGGAATTAATGCAAAAGAGTTTATTTAGGGGTAAAGTGAGCTATGTAGAGTGCAAAGAAAACAATCACTGCGAAGAGGCGGTAGGTTTCCACTTCACCTATCTTATTTAGAGTTGGCTTGGACAAAAAGAAGACAGCTCTGATCCTGGTCCACAACTTTGCATCCATATTTTTGCATCTGTTATTTGAAAGGTAGATGGGAGAAATGATCAGCACTTCAATATTCATAAAGCAGGTTTACTGGTTTTAAGAGATGATTTATGGGCTGGAGATGTTGCCTCACAGTATGGGAGGCCATTGTCGGATTCCTAATAATCAACCACACACATACACACACACACACACACACACACACACACACACACAATGATGACTAACATTACCATATTGGTATTGTACCTCCTCTTCTCTGAAGAATTTCACTCAGAAACTTGCTTTTCTATAAGAGTAGTGGTGCCTATTTCTAACTGTAAAGTACTTTGAAAGAAAGAAAGAAAAAGACTGAAGCAGACAACCCCACAAATTTAAAGTAATTTTGAAGTCAGGCTTGGTGGCACACATCTACAATCCTAGAACTCAGGAGGCTGAGGCAGAAGGGTGGCTAAGAGTTGAGATTGAGGCCAGTCTGGACTACAGAGAGTTCAAGGCCAGTCTGAACTACATGGAGAAACCTGTCTCAAAAAAATTATTGACTTATTTGTATATGTGATACATAATAAATACATTAACTGTGGGAAATTGGTATATATATAATATATATACATACCTCAATATCATGTCTTGATCCTTTTTACTTCCCCATCCCTTCTGCTCCCCTAAATACTATTAAATATATTTTACAATTTTTCTTTATTTTAAAGTGGATCTGAAAAATAACATTTTCCACACTGACCATTAACTACAGAGATCTGGCCTCACTCTTTGGAAAATGTTCCAAAAGATTTGGGGGTTTAAGGCAAATGAATACTTAATTTTCAATGGTATTGGCTGAGCTCTTGAAGCAAAAGCATTTTCAAATAGGGTAAAGTCCAATCAGCAGCCTTCTTTTCAGTTTGCTCCTTGATGACTCAGCAGAGATTAAGAAGTTTCAAAGGTTGAAATTTCAACCCCTTCTCCTTTTGCTGGTTCAAGGTGTAGTAAGTTGAAAACCTCAGCAAACAAAACAAAAAAAAACACACACGCAAAACTAGAGAGTGGTGGGTGTGTAAGAGGTTTGCAACAAAAGGAGCAGATGAGACAGGGAATATGTAGCACAAAACTCCATAGGAGGGAATGATTCATGAAAATGAAAAAAAAATAAAAGAATCACTTCTGGTCTTTACTGATTGCCTTAGAAAACACTGAGGGGACATCTTCAGAGGGGGAAATACTGCAGATAGGCAAGCTAGTTAAATATCTCGGAGGCCGTTAGACAGGGCCACCCACAAGGAGCCAACACAGTAAGGAGCCAATATGAAAGACAATCAAGATGCATTTACGGTGACCAGAATTGTAAAAGGAGAGAAACTACTACACCCTTGTGCTTCCCCTAGGGATAAATAGCAGTAATTAATATTCTAAAAAAGTATCAATCACTTAGATGGGGAGCCAAGGTCTTAACCCAGCCTTTCCAGGAAATATCCCTGAGCCCCACCGTTACTGAAAATCTTTGTGTGCTTGCTACTTGACTTGCTCCCCCATTTGATTCCCACTTAATCAATATTACCTGGATGACTGTATGTATAATCTTATTGGTTGGTCATGGTTTTGCCCCTCATGCCCACCTTGTAATTTTCCATTGGGTCTTACAGTTTTGTCCCACTTTGTACCTGCCTCACCACATGGCTTTGCTGTATAAAACATCTTTGAAAAGTGGGGTGAGCAGGCAACCACTTTCTGGTCCCCCTTCTGTCTCTTAGACAGAAGCTTTCTTTCCCTCAATAATTTTTTCCTACTCTTAAAAAAGCAAAACACTGAGGGGAAATTTGGTGGAGTCATTTAACCAATCCAATTCGAAGACTTCTGCTCAGATATCAATATCAAGGGATAAAAAAAATCATCTTTCTTTTTCTCAAATGTGAGTTCTTTCATACAGTTTTCTGGTGCTAATTTAAATGGTTTAACTAATTTGTTTTTGAGATAGAGTCTCACTATGAAGTTGAGACTGACCTGGAACTCACTGTGTAGCCCAGGCTGGTCTTTTTTTTTCTGTTGCTGTTGTGGTACCCAGGACCATTTTTTTTGTTAGCATCTTAATCATCATCTGGAAGCCTGGTCTTGAATTTACAGTGATCTTCCTGCCTCAGCCTCCTGAGTGCTGGGATTACAGGGGTGTGCCACCACGCCTGACTATGGTTTAGCTAATTTCAGTGGTTTTACCCATGTGATAAAATGTGACTGATGAAACGGGTCTTTCACCAAAATCAGTGCAAATTGACAATCCAGTAAGCTTTAACCTCAAGGTTTATGAATTAATGCTAAGGGCATTTATGGGCTCAAATATATTCTTGGGGTAGAATGTGCACCAAATTGGAAAGGGAGATTTGTTGAAGATTGATATTTCTATTTTTTTAGCATTTGGAATTTACAAGTGGTTTATGGCAGTCTATTAATGATGTAATGTAAAAGGAATCCTCCCTCCAAAGGGGCCAATATTCACATTACATGCCTCTCTTTAGGTTATGTTTGTAACATGAACTCTAAATGTGTCATGTGATCAACACTGAACACAGGACAGAGAAAAGTCTTGAAGTAATATGTTGAGAAAAATGATTAATTGAAGCTTATTATATTTTGAATACTGAATTCCTTTTTTAGAGACAGGGTTTCACTAAGCTGACCAGGTTGGGTTTTTGCCTCAGACTTCCAGAGCACTGGGATTATAGGCATACATCACCATGTCCTGCAACACTGAATTTTTTTTTTATCCCTAACTCTATTCTGCATTTATATTGCCTTTATATTTTTAAATTTTGCTCTACATTAAATTTATTTTGTTCTACATTCAAATTTGCTTTACAGTCTACAAATTTTCTGAACAATATATTAATTTTCTTTTTGGGGGGATACAGGACTGGAACACAGGATTTTGTGCTTGTGAGGCAGACGGTGGCACCACTGAACCAAATCCCCAGCCCTATATTAATTTTCTTCCCTCATCAAATATCTTGGATAGACAAAGTAGTTATTCTAAAGATTTTAAAAAATTTTTTGTCATTCTTGGGATCAAACCCAAAGCCTTCCACATGCTGTACAGAGTTCTACCACTGAGTCTAACCCCACCTCTATCTTTAAGATTTTTAAAGATTACAATGCTGAGGCCCAAGGAAGTGTGTTACCTGAGGTCAAAAACCAGGTATTTAATCTACTTGGCAAATACAACATCAGCGGTTTACACTGAATGTTTTTGTTGTTGTTGTTGAAATGGTCTTGCTATGCAGTTCACTCTGGTGTTAAACTCATTTTGTAGCGCAGTCTGACTTTGAACTCACATCAATCCTCCTGCCTCAGCCTCTCAAGTGCTGGGATTACAGGCATGGGCCACCATGCCAGGATCACAACTACAAATTGATACTTTAATTTCTTACCCAAAAGAGAAGACTTTGATAAGGCTCTCTCATGTTCTTAAGTTGGTGTCATAAGTGAACTTTTTAGAGGTCCAAGCACTTGACATCTGCTCAGTGAGACCCGCAGGACTTAATCAGGGTCCCCCAACATTTGTCATCCTTTGCACACAGTCCATTGCTTGGCCATATCCCAACTACTTAGCAGAACTCTGTTTCCAACTTCTGAAAGGCTCTTTCCATTGTTTTGTGTGTTTAGCATGGGGAGAAATCTATCCTTTTAACCAAGAAAAGGGAGTGAGTTGTTTTCCTACAAGCATGGTATGGACATAGAAAGGCTGTGTGTGGCTGACACCTACTGTACAAAGAGGGAGATGGCATGGGGAAGCTCTGCTTGTAACAGCTAAACAAAAACACTGTCATGTTCTCTATTTCTCCTTTGAAACAACACATAGTGTTGTTGATGCAAAAGAACAGGGCACAAAGTGCAGCCACTACATTGCAGTTTCCCCTCAGAGCCAGCGGACAGGACTTTATTTTTGCTTTCTGTAACAGAGTGTGAGGTCTGAGGTCAATCCCAAAGGACCACAGTCTCCCCTGGAGCAGTCTCCTGCTCACACTCCCTCTGCTCCTCTCTATGCCCAAAGTCAGAGGAAACCTACCTTTACGTGGAAGCATATGGCTTATCAGATGGCGGCTTCCTGAGCCAGTGGTTCTAGGATCCTTTAAATGGAAAGCAGATGAAAATTAGTGAGAAAAGACGAAGGCAAACAAAAAGAAAGGTCAAACTGAGTCAGAAAGAAAGGAAGATGAAACAAGAAGACTCGGTCAGTAAAGCCTTTTCAATTTGCCTCTGTTTGCCTTCTGGACACATTCATTAGTTCAAAGGGAGTTTTATCTTCTAGGGTTTATGCAGTCCTAAGAATTTGGATGGAGCCGACCCTGTTTTGTTATGATGGTAAATTAATTCATGCTCTTCTGGAGATAATGATGGATCCTTGTTCTGACACTATAGACAAACATTTCAGCAAATCACCCCTGTCTGCTGCACTTGGCTGGATTCCATGGAGTCAGCTCAGCGCAGTGGGAAAGAAATAAAAATGCATTCTTCACATCAGACCTCACCAGCCCGCCTCCTCTGCTGGGCCCAGTCTCTCATGGGGTCTTCATGTTCTCCTAAGGATCTAGGTGGCTCCAGTTTTGAGGCCTTAAATATGAAAACTTCCATTCTTTTTTTTGGGGGGGGGTGCAAGGATCTAACTTAGGCTCTTGTGAAAACTTCCATTCTTAATTGGTTTTTATTATGTTTCTGCAAGATGAGGCCTTCACTCTTTTAAAATGCAAAAGATAAGCTCCTCAAAGACAGACACTTGCTTTCTCCCATACTGTAAAGCCCAGTACCTAAAATGGTGTCTGGTACTCAATAAATAAGAATGAATGAATAAGTGCTGATAGACATTAATGCATAATAAATAAAAATAATTGTCGTAAGATGTAGCCCTGGTATCTGGACAGAGGCTGGGTTATAGAAAGAGAAGAAAACATGGTCAATATTTTGACTTAGAAGATTATTTCAAATGGTGTATAGATTTCAAGCAGGTCCCCAGTGGAGCCCAGCAATCCCACCGCAGTACTGCAGTCAACTCACACTTCCATTTACCATCTCTTTTTCTTTTAAATTAAAAAATAATTTTTCATAACAAAATAATTAGAGAATAATAATGGTAAATACATTGTGTATCATGATCGGAAAAGAATATATTTTCATTTGCTAATCTCTCAGCTCATTTCCTAGTAATACTATACCTTTTTTCTTTAAACAATTTAAGTGTTCACCAAGTATCTCACAAAAACATACCTCTTTTCCCAAATCTTCACTTCTGCAACAGAACACAGTGGGTTCACATCTTGGTGAGTGCAAAGCCAAAAAGCACAAGCAAGAGATAAAAGAGTGAAGAAAGTTTTCATTATATGCAGCAAGTAAGGAGAACTTGGGTCTTGGTTTAAAGCTGGGATCCTGGAACAAAGATGGTGTGGTGATTTTCCTGGAGGGGATACACATGCTTATGGAAAGGGTGTGGAGCGGGTGGGGATGTTTGAAAGATCACGTATTTAAGAGAAAAGTTGGGACTAAGGATATAGCTCAGGGATGGAGTGCTTATCTAGTCATATGTGAAGCCTTGGGGGCGTCCCCACTACTGCCAAAAAACAATAAAAACAGCAAAAATAAATATAGTAGACACATTTTTGGCATGTTCAGTTAAGGTCATAGATCACTTCTTTTGTTACTGGGGATGGAACTCAGGACCTATGCTTGCTTGTGAGGCAGGTGGCAGAACCACGGAACTAAATCCCCAGCCCTAGGTCACATGTTTGACAAGGATGATAGCCAGGAACATTTCGAGGCATGCTCAGTTCAGTATCATAATAAGCCAAGTTTATTCTAGGTGTAGTTACTCACACCTGTAATTCCAGCAGTCTGGAAGGCTAAGGCAGGAAAATCATAAGTGCAAGCAAACCAAACAAATATAGGATTTCCTTGGGCTCCACATTCCTTTCTACCTACCACCCAACTTTTTTGCTTCCCTGTATCCCTTCCTCACCTCCATTCATGCTTGGGTCTACTGTATGAAAGATTTTGTCTCCACCACCCTTCAGAAACTGTTCTTGGCAAGGTCACCAAGGGCCACCATATAGTCCAATCTAGAGATCGCTCTTCTGGTGCCATTTTACTCTTCTCACAGCAGCACGTGGCCTTTTAATTAGCTCCAGAGCATCCATTCTCCTGGCTTCCTCAATCCCATTGGCCTCAGGCTACTGACTGACTCCTCTCCTCTTTCTCACCTCTCTTCTTCCCTATCTTCCTCAACTACTCGGGTGATGTCATCCAGTCCTATGATGCTCCATACAGTGATGTTTCCCAGATTTATAGAACTGTCCTTCATCTCTCCCCTAAACTCTAGAGTCAGCTATTGAACTGCCTGATTGATGTCTCTGGATGTTTAATAGTCTCCTCAAATTTAATGTGCCCCTAAACAGAGTGTGTGCGACCCCTTCCACACTTGATCCTTCCCTGGTTTTCTCTCCTCATTTTAGTGATTGGCCCTGGTTGCTGCATGTGGTGTTGTACACCCGTAATCCCAGCATGTGGGAGGTTGAGGCAGGAGGATCAAGAGCTGGAGGCCAATTTAAACTACACAGCAAATGTGAGGCTAGCCTAAACTCTATAGTAGGACCTTGTTTTAAAAAACAAAACAAGACAGCCAGGTGTGGTGGTACACGCCTGTAATCCCAGCACTCGGGAGGCTGAGGTAGGAGGATCATTGTGAATTCAGACCAGCCTGGGCTACATAGTGAGCTCCAGGTCAGTCTCAACTACATAGTGTGACCCTGTCTCAGAAAACAAAAAACAAAACAAACAACAAAACAAGACAAAAAATTACTGGTCCCTAGTTGATCAGGCCAAATATCTTGGAATCAGTTCTGACTTTTTTCTTACACACCATGTAACTGGTTAGTCAATCTCGTTAGCTACGTCTTCAAATCATGTCTGGAAGCTAATCACTTCTTACCATCTCCATTACTACAACCCTATTTCATCACCATCTCAATATCAGCTTTCAAACTATTTCTTGTTTTCTTTCTGTTTTGCTGAAGGTCAAATCCATGGCCTTGCACAGGCTAGGCAAGCACTCTATTGCTGAGTTATAACTTCCAGCCTGAGGAGGTTCATTGAGAAACAAGAAAAGGTTGAAGAAAACAAAAACAAAATTGGTTATTTCTGAAAGGTTTATAGCAAATGATATGAGGATTTTTTTGACAAAAATAAATTCATTATGTTTGTCTTGTTAGAAGACTAGAGATACACAAGACCAGAAGGCCTAAGTATGTTGAGAAGATATGCAAAAGTGATTTATCAAAGAAATATATATATGTTTGGGCCAGGGATTTAGCTCAGTGGCACAAGCACAAGGTCCTGAGTTCAATCCCCAGTGATATATATATATATATATTTGCTTGTTGGTTTCAAGTTTATTATAAAAGGTTTACATTTACAGTCATAAAGAGCTTTCCTTCCTTTTGATCCTAATTCTACAAGAGATATCTGTTAATTGACCTGCAAAAGTTTTGACTAGTCTTAATTAAAGGAGATGTTATAATTCTTTTTTTTTTTTTTT
>NW_022900929.1:47034012-47034527 GCF_012274545.1 Fukomys damarensis
TTTTTTTTTTTTTTTTTTTTTTTTTTTTTTTTGGTACCAGGGATGGAACTTAGGTCCTTGTGCTTACAAGGTAGGTGGCGGAACCACTGAGCTAAATTCCCAGCCCTGAGATGTTATAATTCAATTGGCCAAATATATTTGAATGCACTATAGTTTCATAAATCATCTTTTATGTTTGTCCATAACAAACAATTGTCCAATTGTTTGAAAGTGTTTGTCCAATTATATTTTTTGATCAAAAAGACCTCAAAGATACAAATAAAGTGTTAATTTCTACAACCTGGTTTTATAGGCTAAATAAAAAATTCAAGACAATTAAATATAAACTTTTAGGTTTGGATAGTCTCTCTTGGTTAATAAAGAAGCAGCTGCTCACAAAAATTTATTCTGGTCTTTGTTCACTACTGGGAGCCCCAATAATTTTCATAGCCTAATGGAAAGATATACCCCCCAATAAACATTGCTATATGTGTGTGTGTGTGTGTGTGTGTGTGTGTGTGTGTGTGTGTATATAT
>NW_022900929.1:47034553-47042544 GCF_012274545.1 Fukomys damarensis
TTTTTTTTGGGGGGGGGAGACAGTCTCACTATGTAGTTGAGACTGGCCTGGAACTCACTATGTAGCCCAGACTGGTCTTGAACTCATAGCCATCCTCCTGCCTCAGCCTCCCGAGTGCTGGGATTTCAGGCATGAGCTACCATGTCCAGCCTCTAAATATATTGTTATAAAATGTTTACATTGTTTGTCATCAAAGGGTTGAATTCTAAATATGTTATTGTGATATGTTTATAATGGTCATCTTCAAAATATAATATTTTCTGTGGAAAAACAAGGAGTTATTTAAAAAGATCCTTTTGGTACCAGGCTACACTATAGGACATAAGGTTTCACATAATTATAATAATAATTATTACTACTTTTATGGTGTACAAAATATATTCATGTTTTCTGACTATACAGGTCTTCCAACACATTGTTTATAACAATAACCTTTTGGGCCAGGATTTTTTTTTTTTTTTTTTTTTTTTTTTTTTTTTTTTTTTTTTTTTTTTTTTTTTTTTTTTTTTGTGTAGTCCACTGTGAGTTTGAGACCAGCCTGGGCTACACAGTGAGTTCCAGGTCAGTCTCAACTGCATAGTAAGACCCTGTCTCAGAAAACAAACAAAACAAAATTTAAATAAGAGTTTCCTATTTTTAAAATGTTTTTAAAGGGGGAATAAATACATTTAACAGTGGCTATTTTATACTGAGATACATATCAAAATTTGTGGCAAGGATAATGTCATCATGATTGTCATGCTAAAATATTATGATGGTGATGATGATGTGTGGCTCTTGATTCAAAGGTTTTTTTCTTAACATTCTATAGGAAATCAACTACTAGAACCATGACTGATAAAAATAACAGTCTTCTATATTTAGATTTCAGAGTGCTTGCTATCCAGATAAATTATGATAGCTAAGCTCACTGCTCCTAAGGTACTACTGATGTCACTGATCTTCTCTTCTGGGTGTTCAACCACCAAAGTAAAGACACAAACACTGAAAGGTAACTGGGCTAAGAAGATCACCAATATTTTGGTCCTGGCCCTCCAATGTCATCAAAGATCCAAGGTATGAAGGAACCTTTTTCTACAACCCCTTATATCTTTGGTAAGTCACCCAACCTCCTGAACAGGGAGACTGCTGGACACCAGAGGACAAATGTACCGTGTGCCAAAAGAGGGTCACCAAGAGAAGAAAAATCTCCCATGCTTTCACTGAAAGCAACTTGGTCAAGCAAGGCCTGTGACCCATCCTAACAGCTGACACTGACAGGAGCTGAGAGGCTCTATGCATGGTTCCAAAATAATGCCTGAAGAGATTAGCTGACCTTGACAGATAGCAAGATGTTCACATTAATTAACATAGGTCTCACTTTAACTTGGTCTTAAATACCCAGCAGAAAAGAATACCCAAAAGAGGCACTCAATGAACAGGCACTAGCGAAAGAGAGAATTCTGAGGCCCACCACTCCCCCTCCCTATATAGGGATAGATCTGCAAGTGGTAAACCAGATAACCCAGTCTCAAAAGAGGCTACAACACCTACTTAGTACCACTCCCCACTATCTCCCTGTCAATATCTCAGACTGTTGGATGTGTATGTCCATTTACTCCTGCTCCGATTCCTGTCCCCCCGGATTTTAACCTGTCTGTTTCAAATACTGGCAATTTATCCACGGTCCTGGGACCCTTCACTATGGGTCTCCCATTCCCTACACAAACCACTAACCTGACATTCCTGGGGTAAAATAACAACATTACTTGCCGTGCTTGCTCCCTCCTTATCTCAGAAGAGCGTCCCATCTGCCTGTCCAATGGCCTGTACTTCGTATGTAATCAAGATGCATCGGGATGCCGCAATCAGTCTGACATTTTCTGTTACATATCCTTCCTTCGCCCTTCTATGGCCATTTATTTTATTTTATTTCTTTGATACGGGGGATTGAACTCAGGTCCTTGCACTTCTGAGGCAGGCAGCAGAACCACTGAGCTAAATCCCCAGCCCTCCCATGACCATTTATACAGAAGCCCAGATGTCTAAACAAGTTCTTCCGCAGAACACAATCACAAAAAGGGCAGCTCCCCTTCTAGACCCCTTCTTGATGGAAGTGAGGGTCCTCACTGGCATGGCAAAGGGTATAGCAGGCATTTCTACATCCACACATTTCTATCAGGCCCTGTCCATAGAGATTTCAGAAGACATGGATAAAATAAGGCAGACCTTAAATACAGTACAAGATCAAATAAATTCTCTAACAGCAGTGGTGTGACAAAATAGGGGGGCCTTTGACATGCTGACAGTGGCTCAAGGGGGAACGTGCCAGGTGCTAGATGAAGAATGCTGTTATTTTGTTAACCAGTCAGGGATTGTTAAAGCAAAGGTTAAAGAATTACAGCAGTGCATTGAAGAGTGAAAGGGACGATAGAATTCTTGGGGAATAGACCAGAGATATTCCTGGCTTCCCCAAATTATTCCTTGGCTACTTCCCTTGTTGGCCCACTGGCTTGTATATAACTTTTAATCATGATAGAGCCCTGTCTATTGTGCTGTTTTCAAAATTTCTTACAGAGATGCATGAGGGAATTTACCAACCAGACAGTCACAGAACTCATCAAAATCAAAGTCGTTTTCCTTGGAAGACAGGGACAGGAAATAGAACAATAGAAAACAGGTCACTAGTTATATCAGGCTGTTTCAAGTGACTACTTTGTGTAAGGATTAAAGCAGAGGGAACTTCATTATCACACTGATTGAATCTGGCATGTTTGGCAATTTTGGCTGAGACAGGAGATTATGGCATGGCAGAGCTGGCTGGGGAAGTAGGTGAGCACAACAGTTCCCAGAACTCTGCATATGGACTTCTTGCCAGAACTCAAGCAGGTTTTCTTTCTTTCTTTTTCTTTTTTCTTTTTTTTGGGGGGGGTGTGTTGAGACAAGGTCTCACACTATGTACGTGAGACTGACCTGGAACTTGCTATGTAGCCCCGGCTGGTCTCGAACTCACAGCGATCCTCCTGCCTCAGCTTCCTGAGTGCTGGGATTACGGCCATGTGCCACCACGCCCAGCTCAAGCAGGTTTTCAATGTCAGCCTGAGGTGTGGGCTCTCAGCACCAACTCTCAGGACACAGATGTAGAAGTTCCCCCAGGTTCCTTGGAAATGTGGATGACCGGAAAGGACACACAGACACCATGAAGAGCTCACTATAGTGGCTTCCCTCATGATAGCCCACCCTGTGTCCTCCAGTTGTGTACTTTTATTGCTTTTATCCCTCTTTTACTTGGCCTACACTCACTCTACAGAGCCAGTTTCTCCATCACTCTTCACTTTTACTTTTTCAGATAAACTTTGTCACCTTCTTTTGCTCATTTCATTCAGTTCTTTGTTTCAGACAAGAAGAACCTAGAATCCAACTCTAAAAGGAGGTAAGCACCACAAAGCCTGGTAACATTTATTTGGTGAGCCTCTTTTCGAAGGAGCTACCCAGTAACAGAAGTACTCAACAAACATTTATTCAGTATTCACTGGGGGGAATGTGGTTTAATGTGCATGCTTGACTCCCTGGGTTTGATCTCTAGTACTACAAAGAAGCTCATTATGTATTGACTCAAGAGAGCAGAAGTATACTTTCAAGATAAATTTTAGTCATTTCCTTTTTTGTTTTGTTTTGTTTTGTTTTTATTTTTGATTTTGAGCTTCTGGAGACAGGGTCTCACTATGTAGCTCAGGCTGCAGTTAACTGGTGGCGAACCTCCCTCCTGACTCCTGCCTCCTTCCCTGGGATTACAGGTATGCGTCACCGCATCCAGCTCATTTACGTTTAATAATTAGAAATCTGCTTTTCTTCTAGCCTTCAAAAGTAGACTTTATAGTCCATCCTCCAGGCCGTGCATCTAAGAATACACCAAGTGTGAGCGCAGACTCATGGGAGACACTGCCTCGGACTCTAAGCCTTTAGCTGGACTTGGGTGGGACTTTGCTCGGATCCAGGCTCTCAGCTGGATTCTTTGGGCCTTTAGTGTATGGTTAATCTCTCTTGCACGTGACTTTTTTTGGTAATTATCATGAAACAACCCTATCAAGTATGTGTCCTGTATTTAATGCATTTCTTTGCCAAAACCCTGACTACAACACCTGGATACAGTACAAGGGGCAGAAAGAGCCTTGTCTTGTCCCTCGTTTGCTTGTTTTGCCAACTTCTGCCACCACAAACCGTTTCTCCTCTGCAGTGCTCTCTGTCACATCACGCTTCCTTGGAGCCAGCCTATTAGGGACTGAAACCTTTCCAAACTGTGAGTTAAATAAATCTTTCTTCCTTTAACTTGTAAGTATTGGGTATTTTTGTTCCAGCAACTATAAAAGTAACAAACACAATACCTAAAATATCAATTAACTGTGTGGAATAAAACACAAGCTGTTACATATAGCGTCCTTTGTGTGTTTTCTTGGAAAGCTATTGGAGAGCATGTATCACCCAAACAAGGGAATAAAAAAGGGGAAGCGATTGGGGTCAGGAAAAAGGGCCCCTAAACCAGACAGTCAAGGAGAGTCCCAGGATGAGCACGGGTGGGCAGGCTGCCTAGACATCTGCCCACCAGAGGGAGAGAATTCCAGAGGATGTCAGCCAGAAACAAAATGCAGCTGAAGGTCACCTGGGGTTTGACAGCCTAAAACATGTTATGCAAGACCTTGATTTATGTTTTTATTAAACAAGTCTAAGAAAACCAAGCAAATGAAAAATGTAAGGCAAATATTAACCTCAAGATGTGGTCTGTAAGCCAGGCATGGTGTCACACACCTGTAATCCCAGCATTTGGGAGACTAAAGTAGGAATATCTAAAAGTAGAGCTCAGCCTGGATAACTTAGTGACTTTGCAATATTCTGTATCAAAATAAAAAGATTTTTAAAAGAACAGGGGATGGGCCGGGGATTTGGCTCAATGGTTCTGCCGCCTGCCTCACAAGCACAAAGGCCCAAGTTTGATTCCCGGTTACCAAAACAGCAAAACAAAAAACAGGGGGTATGGCTCAGTGGGAAGGCTCTGGGTTCAATTCCCAGTACTGGAAACTAAAAAATTAAGATTTAATAGTTATTAGCACGTAAGTGGCTGCTGACGTTATCCCCTAGAAAGAGCGCTTAGAGTGAGAATATGGGATCCAACCCAAGTCTGGACAGACCAGCTATATTAGTGAGCCTTCCCAAATGGTGGCAAGACACCTGAGGTGATCATCTTAAAAGGAGACAGTGTTTACTTTTGCTCGTGGTTTCAGAGACTTTAGTCCTGGTCTCTTGGTGCTGTTGCCCTTGGCCTGTGGCAAGGCGGAACCTCGTAGCTGGGCACCAGGAACGGGGCAGAGCTGCTCACCTCGTGGCTCCTGGGAAGCAGAGGAGGAAGGGCTGCGTACCAGTTCCACTTTCAACAGCAGACCCTGGACAACCTGGCTTCCTTCTACCAGCCTCACTTCCCACAGCAGGGTTGGCCAGGGACCAACACATGAGCCTTGGGGACATTCAAGACTCAAATTCCAGCGCCACTGTTTGGGTTTAAGCCACACTCTCAGTTCCTCTTCTTCTTCCTGTGTTTCAGCCATGACCACAGCACTGTGATACTAATCACCCATGCCGGGAACTGTGTCTCTTTCCCCTTTGCTCTTCCTCGTGCCCAGTGTCCAGCTGTCCTCTTCCGCTCCCTATTCCAGAACCACTCATCTCTCCCCTGCCCCACTGTGTACAATACCAGATAATCTTGCTGTCTGATCCTTTGGCTCCCAGAGTCATGTTTTACCAAAATATGGTTCACCATATTTCTGTTCTGCTCAAAATCATTTAATGGCTTCCCCGTGAATAGAACAGTGATCCCTGAGACTGGCTAAGTAGCATCACAGTCACCCCAGGGGCTTAAAATTAGACCTTCTGCCAGACATGATAGTATACACCTGTAATCCTAGCACTTGGGAGGGTGAGGCAGGAGGATCGCCACAAGTTAGAGGTCATCCTGAACTACAGAGCAAATCCCAGATAAATAAATAAATAAACTCCCCCCCAATAAAATTTTTTAAATTTAAAAAATTGAAAAAGAAAACATAAAAAAACTAGGCTGCGGATTTAGCTCAGCGGTTCGGTGGCCTGCCTTGCAAGCGCAAGGACCTGAGTTCAATCCCCAGTACCAAAAACAAAACAAACAAACAAAAAAACATAAAAAACTAGACCTAAAGCTTGATCTATGGCCCTAAATTATAATTAGAAGTAAAGCATACTGGCAGGGCTGGATGTAGCTTAGTACTTATCTGGTGCACACTGACCCCTGGGTTTGATCCTCAGCAGAGCAAGGAAAAAAAAGAGAAAGAAAGGAACGGGGATTTAGCTCAGTGGTTCCACCACCTCCCTTGTGAGTGCAAGGTCCCGAGTTCGATCCCTGGTACAAAAAAAAAAAAAAAGAAAGGAAGGAAGAGAAAGAGGGCTGGGGCAGAATATTCAGATATGTTACTGGACACAAGGGTGAAAATAGATAACAATTATATACTGTATATTTCAAAAACCTGAAATATTTGATTTCATCATTCCCTCTTTAATATGATCTAGGAGCAAGGATATGATAGGTAGCAGTTTCTCTGAATGAAAGAATGTTAAATTTTCAGCATAAACAAATGTAAAGCCAAGGGTGGTTGTAAATGGCTATAATCCCACCACTAAGGAGGCTGAAGCAGGAGGATTCTGAGTTGTAGATCAGCCTGGACAGCTTAGCAAGACTGTCTAAAAAGAGGGAAAAAAATACATATATATTTTGGTATTGGGGAATTGAACCTGCGTTTTGTTTTGTTTTTGTATTTTGAGACAGGGTCTTGCTTTGCAGTCTAGGCTGGCCTTGAACTCACCATATAGCCCAGACTGGCCTTGAATTCATGGTGATCCTCCTGCCTCAGCCTCTTAGGTGCTCGGATTACAGGTGTGTACCACCACACTGGGCAAGAAAAAGAAATTTCAAAAGATAAAGCTATAGAAATGATAAATTTTTGAAGAGATAGATATCTTTATCCTTATTTAAACATCACACAATGTTTACATGTATTAGAACATCGCATGTACCCCATTAAATTTAATTTTAAAACAACTAGCACAAAATTAGAGGTAGACTTTCTCCTTCGGTACCCTCTGGTGGCAACTTCCTGCAATCACCAATCTTCATTTTAACCCACAAAATTCCCACTGAAGTTCGATGATATGCCATCTGCCTGAGGGAGCTGCTAGTTTAGAAATACAAACCTCCACAAAGAGGCTTGAACCCACCCCTCTGGTTTGACCAGCAGCATCTTCTTCCTTGCCATCCTGCTCGATGTCCCATCCTGGCTCCCCTCAGCCACCCCATACTTTCTCTGCTGATCTTGCCTGTATCTCTGGAAGGCCTCTGCCTAGGACTCTAGGATGAAACTCACACTGTTTCAGGCTCATGCAGACTCCTGATCCCCCAAGACCTCTGCCTAAAGCCAGTCCGCTCTCTGCTCTCTACTCTCGTGGCTGCCCTATACGTCCTCAGGGAAGCCTTCCCAAATCCTGTGTTCTTACAGTTCCTTGTGTGTGTCTTTTGTGATGATACTTAATGGTTATATATTATTTGTGAGATTTAAAAATAAAACTTTCATTCATGGAAAGCAAGAGCCATAATCATATCAAGTATGCTTGGCACATAATATGGAAAATCAATACTATTTATTTATTTTTGCTTTGTTTTATTGTTTTTGTTTGTTTGTTGAAACAAGGTTTTACTATGTAGCCTATTTTGGCTTCAAACTCAATGGTAAATCTCCTGCCTCAGCCAAATGAGTGCTGGGGTTATAGGCATATACCATCCCTGGCTTCAATAATATGAATTGACTGGATGCATTAATATTTCTGAAGTTATCACATATTCTGCTTTGTAAAGTACATAATTATATGTATATTTTGATTATCCATTAGGTCCTAGGCTTTTTTTTTTTTTTTTTTTTTTTTGGTATGCTCTCAAA
>NW_022900929.1:47042591-47045733 GCF_012274545.1 Fukomys damarensis
TTTTTTTTTTTTTTTTTTTTTTGAGACAGGGTCTCACAACATAGTCCAAGCTGGCCTCAAACTTGCTATGTAGGCTGGCCTTGAACTTGGGACCACCCTACCTCAGCTACCTGAGTGTTGAGATTGCAGATATGTATCACCAGGCTTAGGTCAGAGACTCTGGTTTTTTTTTTTTTTGTTTTTTGAGACAGGGTCTCACTATATAGTTCAGGCTGGCTTTGAATTCCTTGCAATCCTCCTGCCTAAACCTCCCCAGTGCTGGTATTTACAGGTGTGTGGCACCACGCCCAGCTCAGGTTATAGGGCTTTTGATAGACAAAGTGCTCCCCAATGGCCAAAGCTAGAATAATTTGAACACCAGAATAATAGCATACTATTAGATTAAAATCCAAAGTATAAAAATATAGGTATCTATACTGATATAAATGATTGAGAAAATCATCTAAATGCCAGAGTAGTGTTGGGGACCAGCCATGATATGTATAGATTGGTGGGGGCCAGGCTTACAGGCCCCACAGTCCCAAGGTTGGTGTTAACTCCCCTCAGAAACAGAGAAGTACGCCAAAGACCGCAGACTTCCTGGCTATGTGGGATAGCCATGACCATAGCTCACTCCTAAGCAAGACAACATCTACTGGGGACAATATAAAGAACAGGCATCTAGGTATGGCCAGGACCTTAACTTGTTCCCCTTGAGATGCTAAATTTGTCCCTCATCTTACTACCCTGATCTTACTGCAGCTGTTGTTCCTGGAATAGTATACTACCCTGCCCCCGAGTAACAAAAGCGGGTCCACTATAGAGTTCATCAAAGCCTGTCCACTAGAGGCAGATTCCTCCTGTTCCCCACTTGCACACTGAATGTAGTCTCCATCTCTTTCTTTGTGCATAGTCTTTTTGGGGGCGGAGAGTACCGACTCAGAGGAACCAGTTAGCTAAATCTCTGGCCCTTCCATATCTTTCTTTTATTCCCCATTGTTCTCCCTACAGGTATTTTGGGGTCTGACCAGCTCCTGACAGAATAGAAACTTTTTGTTTGTTTATAGTAGTGGGACTTGAACCTGGGGCTTGTGCGTTCAAGGCAAGCATTCTACCACTAAGCTCTTAGCTCTTTTTATTTTGAGATAATTCTCACTATGTAGCTCACTGTAACCTCCAATTTTTGATCTTCCTGTCTCAGCCTTCTGGGTAGCTGGGATCACAGGCATGCCATTGCATCCAGCTGAGAAACAAATCTTTACAGAAACATTCCAAGTAACATATGTAGATATGTTTCCTTACTCACCATCTTCCACTTGAGGGGTGGACAGAATCTAGAGTCTAACTTCCAAAGAAGAGGTTCTAGAAGGAGGAAAACAGTTAATATTACAATGGGAAAACCTGGCAAACATTCTCCAAACTCAGTGATCAAATGAATGTTGCCAGGTGGTCATATGGTTACCATGATGAGAGGAACTCTGTACCTCTGTAGTATTCTTTTTAAGAACCTGTGATTTAGGGCTGGGGATTTAGCTCAGTGGTGTCACTACCTGCCTCACAAGCACAAGGTCCTGAGTTTGATCTCTGATACAAAAACAAACAAACAAACAAAAACATGTGATTTAGTTGAATCAAGACACAAACATCATACAAGCCCAAATTAAGGAACAGTCTACAAAATGCCCAACCAACCTCCCTCAAAACTGTTAAGGTCCTAAAAAAGAATGAAAGATGAGCTGGGCATGGTGGCGCACGCCTGTAATTCCAGCATTTGGGAGGCTGAGGCAGGAAGATCACTGTGAGTTCGAGACCAACCTGGGCTACAATAGTAAGTTCCAGTTCAGTCTCAACTACATAGTGAGACCCTGTCTCAAAAAAACAAAAAACCCAAAATGGGCAAACTCCTTCAAAGACATAAACCACCAAAGCTCATGCAAGATGAAGAAATAACATGGCTTTTCCTACATTTCTTTTTCTTTCTGTACCAGGGATTAAACTCAGGACCTTGCACCTGCAAGGTAGGTGCTGTGCCACTGAGCTAAATCCCCAGCCCCACTACATCTCTTAAAGTAATTGAATTTGTATCCAAATATCTTTTCATCTCCTTTATAGTGTCTTTTGAAGAACAAAAATTTTTAATTTTAATTAAATCACATTTATCTACTTTTGTGTTGCTGTACTAGTCTGTTTTTCATTGCTATAAAGAAATACTTGAGGCAGGTTAATGTATAAAGAGAAAGGTTTATTTTGCCTCATGGTTCTGGTTGAGTCTCCTCTTCTGGTGATGGCTTTCTTCATGGAGGAGTCCTGAGAAAGTGTAGGACATCACATGGCAAGAGACAGGGAGTGTGTGTGTGTGTGTGTGTCTTGTCTCTTTTCTCTTTTTCCCTTTTTAAAAATTTCTCTCTGTCTCTCACCAAGATCCAGTCACGGGGTCTTCACACTAATGACCTTATCTATCCCTTATCACCTCTCAAAGGCCTCATCCCTAAATACCACAGCTGGATTAAATTTTCTTCCTCTTAATGCCTTGCACTAGGGACAAAATTTTAAAGCATAATACATTGGGGGACACTCGAACCATGTCCAAACCATAACATTGCCTACACATTTATCATACTTAAGAAAATATTGGCAAGGAATTTAGCTCAGTGGTGCGGCCGCCTGCCTCACAAGTACAGGGTCCTGAGTTCAATCCTCAGTACCAAAAGAGGAAAAAAAAAAGGAAAAGAAACTGTTCCAATATCAAGGTCATAAAGATTCTTACCTTATATTTTCTTTTACAAGTTTTATAGTTTTTCTTCTTACATTTAGGTCTTTGATCTATTTTGAATTAAGTTTTTTATGGTGTAGGGGGTCAACTTTATTCTTTTGCATGAGAACATTCAATTTTCCCAGTACTATTTTTTTTTTTTTTTTTTTTTTTTTTTTTTTTTTGGTACCAGGGATCAAACTCAGGATGTTGTGCTTGCCAGGCAGGCACAGACTTGCCACTGAGCTACAACCCTGGCCCCCAGTACTATTTCTTGAAGAGTCTATTATTTCCCCCATTCAATGGTCTTGGCATCTTTTACTGAAAATCTGTTGACCATAAGCATAAAAATTTATCTTTGGATTTTCAATTCCATTCCATTGGTCAACACTATGACTATTTTTCTTTTCT
>NW_022900929.1:47046002-47054934 GCF_012274545.1 Fukomys damarensis
TTTTTTTTTTTTTTTTTTTTTGTACTGGAGTTTGAACTCGGGCCCTTGCGCTTACAAGGCAGGCACCAGAACTACTGAGTTAAATCCCTGGCCCCTATGTCTATTCTTAATGCTCATCCCACACATTATTTTGGTTACGGTAGCTTTTAGTAAAGTTTTGAAATTGGAAAATGTGAGTTCTCAACTTTGTTTTCCTTTTGAAAACTGTTTTGGCTATTCTAGTTCTCTTCAAATCGTATATGAATTTTAAGATGGGATTTTCCATTTCTACAAAAAAAACCCCACAAAACACACATTTGGGATATTGATAGGGATTGCTTGATTCTGTATGTTGCTTTGAGTAGGATTAGTAATATTAAGTAGTCTTTCCATGGAGAAGTCTGTACTTCTTTGCTCGGCCTATAAGTCTGTGGATTCAATCCCTACCACTGTCCAAAAAAAGACATCTGGTACTTCTTGGTTAAATCTGTTCCTCAATATTTTAATATAGTATTGTTCTTAATACTCTTGTATATAGAATTGTCCCTTCCTCCCTTCCTTCCTTCCCTCCTTTTCTCCTCCATCACTAGATCTCCTTACATAGCCCAGTAGAGCCTCAGACTCCTGAGTGCTGGGATTACAGGCATGTCCCACCAAGCCTGGCTAATGGAATTATTTTCTGCAGCTAACTAATTTTTTGGTAAAGGCAATTTAGCTGAGAAAAGATATTTTCAACAAATGATGCTGGAGCAACTGAATATCTATATGCCAAACGTATGCACATACATAATCTTTAATCCACACTTATCCCCATATACAAAAATTAACCCAAACAAAATATATAACTAATGTAAATTCAAAATTACAAATGTACATTTCTAGAATTTTAAAGAAACTTTCTAGAAGAAAACATGAGAAAAAAATCTTTGTGCCCTTGGGCTAAGCAAAAATTTCTTAGATGTGACGCCAGGAGCATGTTCCATTAAAGGACAAATTGCTAAATGGAACGTCATAAAAAAGAAAATCTGATCTTCAAAAACCACTTTGAAGAGACTGAAAAGCCACAGGCTGAAAAAAAATATCTATCTATGAATCTTGTTCATAAGTTATTTCATATTTTTGCAAATGTATTTTTGGGACAGATTTCTAGAAATAGGATTGCTGGATTAAGGATAAACACATATGCAAATTTCCTAGATGTTCCCATTTTCACTACAGAGCAATTGTGCCATTTGATATTCTCATATGCAGTATGAGGGCTCATTTCATAGTATGTTATGAAATATTTGGATTTCTAGAAAGCTAATGCATGAAGACTCTGATGGAGTTTTCTTTTTTTGAGACAGCGTCTTGATATGTAGCCCAGGCTGGCCTTGAACTCCAGGCAATCCTCCTGTTTCAGACTCCCAAGTGCTGGGATCGTAGGCATGTGCCACCCTACCCAGAAATGGAGTTTCCTTTTGTATATATTTGTATTATAAGTGAAGTTAAATATATTCCTAGGCCATTTTAAACTTTCTTTTATGAACTAGTGGATCATACTTTTTTATTTTTCAAATTTCTATGAAGTTGCTGGCTTTCTGTTTTGAAAAACTTTTTGTAGTCAGTTGTAGTAGTACATATCTGTAATCCTAGCATTTTAGGAGGCTGAGGCAGAAGGATCACAAGTTTGAAACTAGCCTGGACTATTTAGGAACTTAGGAAGACACTGTCCTTGTCCTTTTTTTTTTTTTTTTTTTTTTTTAAAGACAGAGCCTCACTGTGTAGTTCAGGCTGGCCTTGAACTAACCATGCTGCCTAGGCTGGCCTCAAACTGGCAGGGATCATCCTGCCTCAGCCTCTCGAAGACTGGGATTACAGGTGTGTGCCACTATGACAAATTACAATTAAAAATAATAATAAATGAGCTGGGGATTTAGCTCAGTGGTTCCACTGCCTGCCTTCCAAGTGCAAGGACCCAAGTTTGATCCCTGGTACTAAAAATAATAAATAAATAAAAATGTGTAGCTCAGTGCAAAGATCCTGAGTTGAACTGACAATACCTAAAAAAAACCAAAACAAAACCTTTTCGTATTTTAAAACTGTCACCACTTTATTATTTAAGTTGATGATTTCTCAGTTGGTTACTCAGTTTCAAACTTCACCAGTGGTGAGTTCTGTGTATGTGCGTGTGTGTGTGTGTGTGTGTGTGTGTGCACACGTGTCCATACAAGAGGTTTAAAACTTTTTAGGGGTGGCTGTTGGGTATTGGACTCAGGACCTCATGCTTACTAAGTACACACTTTACCACTGGAACCATATCTTAGTCTTTAAATTTTTTATATAGTCAGATTTATCAATTTTTTATTTCCTCTACAGTTTTGTAACATATTAAGATATTCCCTACTTCTAGATCATAAAATAGTTTCTTCTAGTATATTTGTTGTTTTGTTTTGTTTTTTAATTTTTTAAAGACAAGATTTCACTATGTAGCCCAGGCTGGCCTTGAGCTCACAGCAATCCGCTTTCCTCAGTCTCAACAGTGCTAGGATTGCAGGCGTGCTCCACCACGACCAGCTTCTCTTGTACTTGTATATTTCATTTTTACGTTAGATTTCTAGTTTTGAAATCTATCCTCATGAACAATATGAAAAATAACCCCAATTTTATATTTTCCCAAATTGCTACTTAGGGGTCCGCCATGAGATGTGTCAAAGCCCGGGCATCTCAGGGCGTCTGTCTGTGGGCTCCCGAAGACACAATCCCATCATAGAGCACAGGTGCGCAATGGAGTTTCATTATATCATAATTAATCAGCATAGACAGCCACGCAGGTGCCACATGGCTGCCAAGGTTGCAGGTGTTTTGTCTCACTAAGCCTCAGTTAGCTGATAACAGTCACTGTAAGTGACAAGCTGTAAAATACAGTTTTAACTTTTTTTTTCGGTACCAGGGATCAAACTCAGGACCTTGTGCTGTCTGAGTCAGGCGCGGTGCCACTGAGCTAAATCCCCAGTGGTAAATTAGAGTTTTGTTCTTGCATTCTTGTGTTTCTGCTCCACACATGTTCTTTTCCTTGGGAACCTCGCCGGAAGATGCCCTCCTTCAGCCACCTGACCCTGAGAGTTATGTAGCTACCCCCATTCTCTTTATTAAAAAATTCAACTTCCCTTTCTCATTTAATTCCACACCTTTATCATAAATTAAAATTTCCAAGGGTGGGGATTTGGTTCAGTGGTTCTGCCGCCTGCCTTGCAAGTTCAAGGGCTGGAGCTTGATCCCTGGTACAAAATAAAAAAAAAAAATCCAAATGTATCTTGTTCTATTTCTGGGCTTTCTGTTGCGTTTCACTACCTGTATGTTTTTGGTTTTTGTTGGTTGTTTTGTTTTTTGGTGCTGGGGATTACACTCAATGCCTGATACCTAGGTGCATGTTGTACCACTGAGCTACACCCCAGCCTCTATTTGTGTGTTTATATATGCATTGATGCTGTATCTCCTAAATTATAGAGGCTTTACATTTGAATGTTGAAACCATTCAACATGCTGTAGTGTTCCTCTGTAATCCCAGCACTTGGGAGGCTGAGGCAGGAGGATCACCAAGAGTTCGAGGCCAGCCTGAGCCACATAGTGAGTTTAAGGACAGCCTGAGCTACATACTGAGACCTTGTCTCAAAAAAAGAAAGAAAAAAAATCATATATTTGAATGTTAAGTGAGGCTAGCTTCCCATCCCATATAACACTAAGACACTTTCAGGATTCTCTAGGATATTTTGTTTGGTTGGTTTCCATGTGAACTTTATAATCAATTTGTTTAATCCCAGAAAGGCAACCTGTTGGTGTCTTTATTGGGATCATGTTAAATTTCTAAGTTAATTTAGGCTGAATTGACATTAGCTGGGAACATGTAGCTCAGTGGCCTGCCCACCAAGCAGAGGACTTGGTTTTGATCCCCGGTTTAAAAAAAAAAAGACTATTGTAATGTCAAGTCTTTCTAAAAAGTATGCTTCTCCATTTGTTTATTTTATTTTGTCTTTCAGTAATGTTTTAAACTTTTCTTCTTATGTATGTGTATATATATTTTTTTATGTTTTATCTTTCAGTACTGGGGATTGAATCTGGGGCCTTACACCTGCTAGGCAAAGGCTCTACCACTAA
Organism: Fukomys damarensis; assembly: GCF_012274545.1. NCBI lineage: Eukaryota > Metazoa > Chordata > Mammalia > Rodentia > Bathyergidae > Fukomys > Fukomys damarensis. The sequence goes on from NW_022900929.1 coordinate 47,050,119, forward strand.
GCTACATCCCTGGTCCTTTTTTTTTTTTGGTACTGGAGACTGAACTCAGGCCCTTACTGCTTTTGAGGCAGGTGCTGGAACCATTGAGCTAAATCCCCAGCCATTTTTTTTTTTTTTTTTTTTGAGACAGGGTCTCACTACATAGTTGAGACTGACCTGGAACTCACAATGTAGCCCAGACTGGTCTTGAACTCACAGTGATCCTCCTGCCTCAGCCTCCCGAGTGGTGGGATTACAGGTGCGCTCCACCACACCCGGCTCAAAGAGTTTTTTTTTTTTTGTTTGTTTGTTTGTTTGGTGCTGGGGATCAAACTCGGGACCTTGTGCTTGAGAAGCAGGCAGTGGAACCACTGAGCTAAATCCCTAGCCCCATCTCTGGTCCTTTTAAAAATTATGTTGTGAGACAGGGTCTCCCTAAATTGCCTAGGCTGTCCTCAAATTTATGGTCCTCTTGCCTCTACCGCCCAAACTGCTGAGATTACAGACTTCATCCAGTACGATTGCATATTTTTGTTAAGTTATTGTCTAACTAATTTATCTTCCCTAGCTAATTTTGTTTGGCTTTGTCTTGTTTTTGAACAGGAGATTGAACCCAGGGCCCAGCACATATGCTGACTGATTTACACTCCCAACCTAGTATTTTATATTGAGTTTTCAGCCAGATGTAGTGGTATATGCTTGTAATCCCAGCACTCAGGAGGCTGAAGCAGGAAGATTGCTTAGAGTTCAAGGGCTGCATATTGAGACCTTGTCTCAAAAACAAAACAAAGCAACAACAACAAAAATGAACTTTTCTCTATTTTATTCTCTAAATAGTTATTATTTGAATATGGCATACTATATTTCTGTTTATTAATTTTACATATGAAGACTTTTTTTTCTTTTTGCTGGTGTTAAGAACAAGTCTAGGCAAACATTCTACCACTGAGTTATAGCCCCCACCCTGCTTAATTGAATAACTTATTACTTTACTAATTTTCCTATTAGTTTTAGCCATTGTCCCATTGATTCTCTTGGATTTTTTGTCCAGCTATATACTGATGACATCTGCTAAAAGAGATGTTTTTAATCTCCTCATATTACATTACTGTTCCAATACTATATGAAGTGGCGGTGCGTGATTTCTTCATTCCTACCTTTAGCTAGAATGTCTCCATCAGTTCCTCATTTAAGAAACGTGCTAGCTTTGCACACACACACACACACACACAAACATTTTAATCATGTTAAGAAGATAATCTTTTATTCTAACTTTATTGAATTTTTAAGTCAGATACAGATGTGAATTATGAATGTTTTATGGGAAACTAAGGAAATGATCATATGTCCTCAGAAATATTACTATAATAAATTATACGAAAGGACTTTACTATATTGAACCACCTTTGATTCCTGTAATGACTGTCATTTGGTCATAATGTATAATTTTTTAAATGTGTCATTGGGTTATCTTGGTTAATATTCCCCTTAATTTTTGTATCAACATTAATGAGACTGTTACAGAGTTTTCTTTTACGTTCCTGGGAAATCTTTATCATGTCTCTTTGTCAATGCTAAGTTCACTTTGTAAAACATTGAGTCTCTCTGCTCCCTGGTCCCCCATGAGGGCAGCAGCTCTGCTCTGAGCCTTTTCCCACCAGGATGCTCTGTCTTACCCCGGCCTGGAAGCAAGGGAGTCTAGGGACCATGGCCTGGAACTTCTAAAATTGGAATCCAAAATTAATCTTTCCTCTTTTTAAGTGGAAAACATGTTTTGATAATTTTCTTCTATTTCTGCAGCCCAGGATGTCTATGTGGAATTAAGAGTATATTTAACAAAAATATTTATGCGGCAGTTGAAGTGGTGATTGGAACTGTTTTCGGTCATGAAACACCATTTTCATTTGAAGGAACAACTGACACATGTGACCACTGCAGTTACACAGGCTCAGGTATTTGGCAGATCTTGTTTCAAAAATAAAATGAGCTTGCCACTTAAAAAGAAACTGGTATCTATTGCCAACGACAAATTCATGTTTTCTGATGAAAACTAAAATTTGGAAAACTTGTACGTATTTGAAACTATGAGCTTGATAATTTGCCAATATTCAAAGACTTACCTGGTGAGATAGGTAGAATGTTAACAAAAGTGATTTTTAAAATACTATGTGATAAAAGAGTTCAGTATTTAATATGGTATAGCAAAATGTGCATACATGTGCAGTTTGGTTTCAACATAGGTTTTTACAAAATCAGCCACGCCTGCCTGTAATCCCAGCTACTCAGAGGGTTGAAGCAGGAGGACTGCAAATTTGAGGCTAGGCTGGGGAATTTAGCGAGACCTCTTCTCAAAATTAAAAAAAAAGAAAGAAACAGACAGAGAGAGAGAGAGAGAGAGAGAGGGAGAGGAGGGCTGGAGATATAGCTAGGTGGAAGCATGCTCACCTAGCACAGGAAAGGTCCTGCAAAACCATGCATAGGTAAAAGATTATTTGAAATGCAGTATAGACTAGTGAGTTTTAATATGACAGAGTATTAAAAAGTTCATTGATACGGTTCCAGATTCCACTTTGTGACTCATTTTTAACAAACTCCCAGTTCTTGGATTTTAGCATAGTAGCAAAGAAAAATGTCCACAATTATCTGAAAAGGCTACTAAATACTATTCTCTTTGCCACCTACATGTTTGACTGAGCCCAGATCTTCAAGCACTTCAACCAGAATGCCATATTGCAACAGTTAGTGTAGAAAAATATGTGACTCTACCTGTTCTTATGCACAGAAGAGATTAGAAAGATGCCAAAAAGCCTTTTTTTTTCACTAAATTGTTTTTGTTTCAGAAAATTTATTTCCATGGGTTATATATATTAACATTTAATGGGTTTATTATTGTCACTTTCAAGCAAATTAATTATTCTTAAGCTTTAATATTCTTAAATTTTACTCCAGTGGATTCCTCAAACAAAGTTTGTGCTCACATTTCTTTTTTGTCGGTTATATATATATATATATGTAATTTGGAGTTGAAGTCAGGCTCTTTGCACAGAACTACATCCCAGCCAATATTTTACTTTATTTTGTATTTTGTGATGATTTCACTAAGTGGCTGAATTCCCCCTGGCTGGGCTTGAGCTTGCAATCCTCCTTCCTCAGCCTCTCAGAGTGCTGGATAAAGGTTTAAAGGCATGCATCACCGTGATATATATATATATGTAATTTGGAGTTGAAGTCAGGCTCTTTGCACAGAACTACATCCCAGCCAATATTTTACTTTATTTTGTATTTTGTGATGATTTCACTAAGTGGCTGAATTCCCCCTGGCTGGGCTTGAGCTTGCAATCCTCCTTCCTCAGCCTCTCAGAGTGCTGGATAAAGGTTTAAAGGCATGCATCACCGTGCCTGGCCACTTGATGAAAATGTTATTTTGTTAGCATAACATGTAGCTTTGGAGAAATCTGATGCCAAGCTCATTCTCTGTCTTATAAATGACTAGTACTTTTTGTCTGGATGCTCAAATAATTTTTCCTCATTTTTAAAATCCAACCATTTTCCTGGAAAATGCCTTGGTTTAATTATTCTGGGCTATTTTTTCCATATCCATGGTATGCTTTATCAGTACTGAGACAGAAGGACTGACGATTTTTTTGGTTTTGTTTTTTGATCCAAAGTCTAGCTCTGTTGCCCAAATATTATGTGATGAAATGTGTCTGGAACTCCCTACTCTCCGGCTTCAGTCTTCCAAGTAGCTGCAATAACAGACAACTGCCTCCACATCGAATCTTTTTTTTTTTTTCAAATTTCAGCAAAATTTTCTCAGAATAATCTGTTAAATATTTGTTTCAATACTTTGCTTTAGTTTTCTTTGGAGTAATGAATGTGCATGTAAATTATTTTGTTCTCTATTTAGAAGCCTTTAATCTTTCTTTGGTGTGTCTGTGGGGGGGGGGCAGTTGTACCAGGGATCAAACTCAGGACCTTGAGCTTGCAAGGCAGGCGGTGGCACCACTGAGCTGAATCCCCGACCTTGTTATATATATATATTTTAAAGTTTCTGGGAGGCTGAAGCAGGAGGGTAGACAGTTGGGTTTGAGGCCAGTCGGCTACATAGGAGAGTGCTTGTCTCAAAAAAAAAGGAGGGAGGTGAAGAGGCGAGGAAGTAAAAATAGTTAACGAGTTAAGTACATGTACCAACTTCGCCAATGAATGAAATCATTCTGTACTGCAAACATGTACTAATAAAATTTTGTTTTGTTTTTGTTTTTGTTTTTTAAGACAGGGTCTCACTATGTAGTTGAGACTGACCTGGAATTCACTATGTAGCCCAGGCTGGTCTCAAACTCACAGCGATCCTCCTGCCTCAGCCTCCCGAGTGCTGGGATTACAGGCGTGAGCCACCACTCCCGGTTTAAAATTATTTAAATAATTTTAAAAAACCCAAAAACAAAAACCTCTTTTCAGCCCTCATTCCTTAAAAGTTTTAAAGACTTTTCCCCGAGCTTTAACCGTTCTGCCTGTCAAAGATTTACTGTCTCTGATTTATGCTGTTCTTGGAAAGCATCCGTTGTCTCCTTCATTTAAAAATATGTGTAAAGTTTACGCTTTCATCTGTTTTGTAACTATTTTCTAGCGTGTTCCGGTCCTCTGCTGGAACATCATTAGGCTTATTTTCACCTTTCTGCTTCCACCGTAACATGTGAGATTAGATCCCAATCACTTCTCCTCAATCCCTGAATGAGGTGCACTTTCCTGGTCTACTATCAACGCGGCGGCGGGGCTTTCCGCGTAGGCTCCGGATACCCGAGAGCCACAGCAGGCCCCGCCCACGCTTTAGCGCCGG
>NW_022900929.1:47055004-47103015 GCF_012274545.1 Fukomys damarensis
TTTGCCCGCCCCCGGCGCCTGGTCGGCTCTTTTCCCGCCATTCTTTTTCTTCTTGAGAACTGGATGCTTAGGTGAGATCTCGGACGTTTTGGAACCACAGTGGCCACCGTGGAGGGAAGGTAGCTAGAAAAGGAACTGGGAAATTTGAGCTGCAAAATACCCGTCAATCCTAGAACCCGGGCGAATTTTGCCCTCACTGCCCCGTGAGGAACCGCTCCGCAGCCGGAGCAGTCGTTACTGCCTTTAGCGAAGCGGGCCTCGACCGCAAGGCCTTCGCAGTGGTTCACCAGGCCCCCCCTGCCCCAGGCCCTGGTGGAAAGTTAGTGTATCCTGAGTAGTAAATTCAAATCTCGTGGCCTTTGCATTAACCCTTTTATTCAGTAATATTTTATGGTAAATCTTGCCTTATGTGACAAAATTATTGAAGTGTGATGCAGAGTGGGCTTCATTAACTTAGCCAACCTCTTTGTAAACCAGTTTTTTTGGGGCGGCATAGGGAGAATGCTTGCCTAGCATATGGAAAAATTTTTTGTGTGGGCTGGGGGTTTTTAGCTCAGTGGTGCCACTGCCTGCACTGCACCCGAGTTTGATCCCCGGTACCAAAAAAAAAAAAAAAGTAAAAATTTTTGTAGAGGAAAAGGCTTCATAGAGAAAAATTACCTTCTGTTTTGATTGTTTTTCCAATTAATTTTGAAGGAAATAAAATCAATGAATATTATATCCTGAGATAGCATACTCATTAAACGTACAAGCTCATCCTTATTTTTTATATCAATTTGTTTAAAAATCTCACAGTAACATTAATTGGTTATGTACTTAGCAAATTATATGAGATTGGTGTTGGTAGAAAATATAGGATGCGTGGTTGTCCTTGTCTAACACAAGGGCTGTTTAGTGTGAGAGCAAGAACTTTACACTAGGAGTCATGAGACTTGGATTCTAATCCTAGAATTATCACTAACCAGATATAGAACTTTGAGGCTATTTAATTTCACTGACCTTCAGGTACATCTTTTGAAAAAAAAATGATAGTATTGGACAAAATAGTAAATTATTTTCAAGGCCATCCTAGACCTATGATTTTGAGTTTCTGTAGAATAGATGGGAAAATATACACGCTAAGACCATATTGTCATTCACCAAACAGCATTTTCTTTGTATAAAATGTGATTTCTATAGGATCTCTTTGTGGTCCACTAACTCCTCTTGCCTCCACTTTTTATGTGTCACAGGAAACTGTCAAGAAAGAATTTGGTTTTCTTTTCTTTGTTTGGTACCAGGGACTGAACTCTGGTCCTTGTGCTTGCAAGGCAGGCTCCAGAACCACTGAGCTAAATCCCTGGCCCAGAATTTGTATTTCTAAGAGTGTTTTTCTAATTACAAATCGGTACATGAGTTAATCCAGGAAATTTGGAAAACAAAAAAAGTGTAAAGGTAACACACAAATACTCATTTTTAAAAACAATTTCGCCACTGTCTTCCTATTCATATTCTCTCTCTATATATATATATCTATAGATATATATATGCAGGCTATGCCATATACAGTGGTACTTAAATTCACAAATGCTTTTGTTTGCAAATAATTTGGCAAAATTTTTTGTTTGTACACAGCATCAGATGAGAAACAACTTCAGGCATCTTTCCCACAGAAACACGAATGTGGCCATCTTTTCCAAAATTGTAGAACAAATTAAGTTCATGAACTGAAGTACTTCTGTGCACATATGTGTGTGTATGTGTGTGTGTGTGTGTGTGTATGTATTAACATAGTCTCAAGTCTGCTTTTTCTTGTTTTATGTGTATATATTTACAACTAATTGGAATGTTCATGGTTATGTGCCCACATCCCAATAAACTGTCAGAAACTAAGCAAATAATTTTATATAGATTTTGGAACAGCTATAATTATATTATGCCTCACCTCATTCTTATTCTTTCTTTTTATCTGTTCCAGAATGGATTGGTTTCACTGCAACCAGTGTTTCCGAAAAGATGGGGCCCATTTCTTTGTCACCAGCTGTGGCCATATTTTCTGTAAAAAATGTTTGACTCTGGGTGGGTAATTTAATTGTTTTTTCCCTAGATACAGTGATTAGCCATTTCTCTGTTTGACTTAGGATAAAAATCACTTGGTAGGCCAATAGTGATTTGTATACCTTGGGAAGCTGTTGATTTTAGAAATTGAAATCTCTTAATAAAGAATGGTGCTAGGGCTGGGGATTTAGCTCAGTGCTTCCAGTGCCTGCCTAGCAAGTGTAAGGACCCAAGTTGGATCCCTGGTACCAAAAAAAGAAAGAAGGAAAAAGAAAAGAAAAGAACGGTGCTAAATTATTTAACAAATTTTTACTTGAGTAACAAAAGATACTTACCAGTATTTTGAAATCTGTGGCAGAAAAAGCCACAATGGGTCAAAAAAGGATGATGGTGGGGATAATGAATGTGATGACCTTGTAGTTTAAAGAAGAATTTGTCAGAGGCCCATCAGTTCTCCACTCTGCCTAGAGAGGGGTGCAGCAAGGGATAAAGAAAGAATGACATAGAAACACTTTCAAATTACATGGGGGGCTGGGAGGTCAATGTCAGAGTGAGCAAAGACAAAGACAATCCAAGCTAGCCACTGTTGGGTGCACACAATAATCTGAGGGATTATCAGATGAGTCAGAGAGTGGCAGTAATCTTATATTGATGAGAATTTTAGGTTAATGAGGACAGTGAGATGGGCAAAGCATTCTTATAATAGTAGGTAGAATGAGACAGTGGGCTAATAAGGAATTTGTCCTTCCCCCAGGTAAAACTTTTTTTTAAAAAAAATTATTACTACTTGTTTCTCAAGAAACCAGGATGTCTTCAGCTGATGTAATCTTGCCCTTGAGGGTCACAACATCACAGGACTATTGAGGCCTCATCTGTGACTGGAGGCTCACAGAGTCAAATTTCCGCGTACCATAACTGGCTTACACAGCAAGGACACTAGGCCTCAGACAGCCCTAATCACAATTTAATTATGAAATGATTTTTCTCCAAAAATTATATAGAATGCTCTCAATAAGAATTTATAGCTGGGTGTGATGACACACTCCTATAATCCCAGCACTCAAGCTGGGCAGGAAGAATGCTATGAGCTCCAGGCCAGCCTGGGCTCCATAATGAGTTAAATGCTATCCTGAACTACATAGTAAGACCCTGTCTCAAAAAAACAAAACAAATTAAAAAAAACTGTAAAAAACATTTTTTCTTGTACCTAGGTGATAATTGTTAGTATAGATAACTTTTACAAATGAGGAAATTGACTTAGAGAATAATGTGACCAAACTCATAACTATTAAGCCTTAGAAAGGAGACTTAGATTTAAAATTGCTCTTGTTTTGTTTGCAATGCTGGGATGCCAGGCATGGTAGTACATTTTTGTAATCCCAGCACTTGGGAGGCTGAGGCAGGGAGGATCTCAAGTTGGAGACCAGCCTGGACTATATAGTGATCAGGAAAGAGTTTACAAAAGAGGTTCTGTTGAATTGTTTTGGGTAATAAACTAGAGTTTGCCAAGTGAAGGGAGAGAAGATCATTACAGTTTTAGGCAATAGCATGTATGAAAGCATACAATATTATGAAATCATGGGAGAGATGGGAACAGTGACATATTCCTATAATCCTAACACTCTCTTGAGAGGCTGAGGTAAGAGGATCCCAAATTTATGCCCAGCCAGTACAACTTAGGGATTTAGTAAGACCCTGTCTCAAAATTAAAAAAAAGAAAAAAAAGTGCTAGGGACATAGCTCAGTGAGTGGTGTATGCTGGGTTTAGTCCCTTCTACTGCAAAACAAAACCAAATTAGTGAAGAGAGCTATACATAGTTGGGATTGTTAGAATATAAAAAGTAAAGTAAGCGGTAATAAAAGATGAGGCTAGAGAGGTGGACAGTAGCCAGATGATGGATATCTCTATATATTAGGCTAAAGATCCTGAACTTTATCCTGTAGGTTATCAAGAGCTGTGTAAAGTTTTTTTCTTAAATAAAAAAATGAACTGTACTTGCTAGTTTACACTGGGAGTGATATGGAAGAGTCATTGGGAAAAATCTTTATTCCCCAAGGAAAGAACATTCAGGTTAGCTAGTCTCTGGAGAAGCTTTTTTCTTTGTGTGAATGTCATGACCCTTTTAGTTATCTCCTAATGTAACAAAGCACTTCACTCTGGTAATGGCAGCTCACTTTGAAGTGATGTGTCTCTGTGAAGCCAAAGATGTGGGATATTTTCCCCTGACATGGCATGTATCTCCATTAATAACCAGCACCACTACTGAAATTTCACTTTACAACAAAAGATGAGGAATTTTATATTTGCTTCTTTGATATTGGAGTAATTGGGGACTTAGAGAGCATTGAGACAAGATCTAGGAATATTAACAAAGTGAAAAGAGGAAGGAATAATTGAGTTTCTTATAATACCCAGTATGTGCTTGCTATCAAGCAGCTAGGATAATGAAAAAAAAAAAGTGACAAAGTAAAGATTATTGGGATGTAGAGAATGAGGAAAGGAGAAAGGGGATTTGAGGAAGTGACTGGATCATGGGGGTGTGATACTCATCAGCTGATTAGTTTAATGATGAGTTTATAGCTAAATGTGAGTTGGAAGGTAAATCCTAGGTGGACAAGGTGGGTTATTGAGGGCGAGGTCTGGAAGGATCTATCGCCTTCCTTTCTCCTTTGATCCTTTCCTCTGCTTTCTACCTGCCATGCCATGAGCTGTTGGTCCTCTGCATGCTCCTCTACCATGCTGCCCTGCCTTGGAGCCTGCTATGGTCTGAAGCCTCTACAAACTGTAAGCCAAAGTAAACCTTTCCTCCTTGAAGTTGTGGGTTTTGGGTATCGTGTCTCAACTAGAAGAAAGTAATTACAATATCAATTTTTGATCAGGTCTTTTATTTGGGGAGGGTTCTAACTTTTGAGTTCTTTGTATATCCTAGATACAAGTCCTTTGAGGAGTACCTGGCAATTTTCTTTTCTTCATGCGTTCTGGATTCTCCAGCATATGTTCTTGGCCCTTTGTCAAAGATCAGATGGCTGAAAGTACATGGGGTTGTTTCTGCATCCTCAATTCTATTCCATTGGTCATTGGATCTATTTTTGTGCCAGTACCATGCTGTTATTTTTGTAGTTTTGTAATGTGGGATTATAATGCTTCCTGCTTTGTTCTTTTTTCTCAGGACTGACTTGGCTGTTCTGTGTCTCTTCTGGTGCCATATAAATTTTAGGATTTTTTTTTCTAGTTCTGTAATGAATGCTATTGGTATTTTTATTGGAATTGCATTAAATCTATTTATCATTTTTTGGTAATACAGCCATTTCTTTCCAGGAACAGGAGATGTCTTTCCATTTTCTAATGTTCTCTTTAATTTCTTTTTTCAGAGCACTATAATTTTCATTATATAGCTCTTTCTCTTCCTTGGTTAGGTTAATTCTGAGGTATTTATTTATTTATTTATTTTGTACTGGGCATCAAACTCAGCACCTTGCACTTGCAGGACAAGTGTGCAGTATTTAATTTTTAAAAAGCTATTGTGAATGAGACTGTTTTTATTCTTTTCTATTTTAGAACTTGGGATCTTGTGCTTGCAAGGCCGGTGGCAGAACCACTGAGCTAAATCCCCGGCCTTATTTTGATTTCTTCCTTAGTAATTTCACTGTTGGTACACAGGAATGCATTGATTTTTGTGTGTTGATTTTGTGTCCTTCCATTTACTGAATTTATTAGGATTTCATGTTTTGTTTGATTTGTTTTTGGGGTGTTGTTCTGGCTTTACTGGGAAATTCCCAGGGCCTTTGCAACCCTTTTTAAATTTGTAAATTTTGAAACAAGGTCTCACTAAGTCTTTTACTTGCCCATGTGGGGCCTGAACTTGCAATCCTCCTGCCTTAGCCACCTACAATGTAGGGTTGTACCAGCATGCCTGGCTATGTTTATTTCTTCTGGTGGAGTTTTTTTTGGGGGTCTTCTATGTAAAGAATCATGTCCTTTCCAAATAAGAATAGTTTTATTTCTTCCTTTCCTACTTGTTTCCCTTTTATTTTTTTCTCTTGCGAGGCGTGGTGGCACACGCCTATAATCCCAGCACTCAGGAGGCTGAGGCAGGAGGATCACTGCAAGTTTGAGGTCAGCCTAAACTACATAGAGAGTTCAAGGCCAGCCTGAACTACATAGTGAGACCCTGTCTCATAAAAACCAATAAAAATAGAAATCCCATTTGACCCAGTTATTCCTCTTCTAAGTATCTTTGAGAGTTAAAATCATTACAATGATGTATGCATACCCATGTTTACAGCAGCATAATTCACACTGGCTAAATTATGGAAATAGCTTGTATGCTCATCAACAGATTAATGGATAAAAGAAAGTGGTGTTATCACAGTGGAGAACTACTGAACCATAAAGAAGGATAAGTTTGAATCATTTGTAGGAAAATGGGTGAATCTTGAGACCATAATGCTTAGTAAAATAAATCAGACACAGGAGGATAAATACTTCATAGTTTCTCTTTATATGAGAACAATGTAAATAATTTAAAGAGCAAAATAAAAGAGGTGGGTAGGAAACGCAGGTAGACTTTGTGGAGATGGGAAGGGGATGGAATGAGAGAAAAGGAGAGGGGAGGAGAGGAAGAAAAAATGATGAAGTTGCAACATTTATAGTATACTTACTAATTCCCCACAATTAATGTAATTATTATGTGTTGTAAAGCTCACCAAAAAAAAATCATTGATATTCTTGTACTCTTACCAATACCCTTATAAATGTATTCCAGTACTCCTGTTGAATTATTCCTTCTGACTCAGAAGAAAGTGGGGAATTCTTTTTAAAAAGACAGGGAGATGAGTTGAGGTAGTGTGAAAGCCTTACTTACATTCAGCCTATTGGTTTGGAAATACTGATTTAGAGATCAGAGCTTTGATAACAATGCCCTTTGATAACAATTATATTCTAACTTTACGAAGGACCCTTTTCTTCCCTTCCTGGTCTACTTAACTATTACATGGTAATAGGAAAATCTCACCTCATACTGAGGAAAACCAAACATTTTTCCCCTTTCCTCCCAGAGAAATGTGCCATTTGTGGAACTCCCTGCAAGCATCTGGCTCTTTCTGACAATGTAAGTTTTCCCTCCGGTACAATTTTATCTCATTCTTGGCCTCTAGGAAGCATACACAAAGTACATATGATGAAATTTTTTTAAAAGATATGGTAGTATATGTATGTAATCCCAGCATTCTGGGAGGCTGAGGTATGAGGATCAAAAGTTTGAGCCAAATCTAGGCAACTTAGTTAGATCCTGTGTCAAAAAATAGAATAAAATAAAATAAATTTTTAAAGGGCTGGAGATAAAGCACAGTGTGAAGTCCCTGTAAGATGATGATGATGATAGTGGGAAAGAAAAGGAACAACAAATTTGTAGATACCAATTGTAAAAGATATAAGAATTATTTTATTTCATTCCAGTATCAGTATGTTATTTCATTCCACTGTGGATGGTCTCATTGTGTGTCTTAATTCTCTTTGTAGTTGAAACCTCAGGAGAAGATGTTCTTCAAAAGCCCTGTGGAGACAGCTTTGCAGTATTTTAGTCATATCTCTCAGGTATGCAAAATAAAAGTTAATAAAATATGGGCCAGGGATTTAGCCCAGTGGTTCCACTGTCTGCCTCACAAGGTCAAGGTCCCAAATTTGATCCCCGGTACCAAAAAAGTTAATAAAATACAATTTTCCAAGAAAATTCTAATTGCATCTCATTCCTTTATCAAAGGTTTTCTTTAGGCTGTGTTTGTACACAATGAAGAGAAACTACTCTTTGCTTTCTTCTTTAATGATACCAATCTCACCCAGTTAACTTTCCAGACCCAGGATCTATGATAGCCTATAAAACTGCTAGGTAGTTAAATTTTGTCTGATACTTCCTAGTTTCACTAATTCATGTGACAAAAGGATGCCCTAGGAAACCTTATTGTCTTTCTGGGCACCCTCTAAAAATTGCTTGCAAATAGCCTGACCCTGCAAACAGTGGATGTGGTAATTTAACTCTTAACCTTTTGCTTACAGATCTAAGTTCATTAAAGTGCGTCTTGTTCTTCATTTTTTATTTTCAAGTTTTACTTTCTAGCAATACTTAATTCTTAGAACTCACAACTGGTTGCCTGAATTTTAGACAGTAGTTGTACTTTCCCGATGCTTCATATCTTGGTAAACCATTGACTTTGTCAGGAGCAGTAAGGGTGTAGAAGAAGGAAAAGAGAAGGCAGGACAATCATGTGAGAGAGTTCTCAACTTATAAACACTTTAGGTTTTTTTTTCTTTCCATTCTCTAGTTCTCTACTGAGAGTCTTTTATAGCCTCACAAGATTTCTATCTTGGCGTATATCTTGAGATTTTTATCACTACTCTTTTTCTTCGCTCTTCTTATTCATTTTGTTTTCAGTGCTGGGGATCAAACCTAGGGCTTTGACAAGCCCTCTACCACTAAGCTACAAACCCCATAGTTCTCATTCTTATGAGAATATACCTTTTCTAAACAGAAAGGTGATACTTAGTCGTTTACTGGTTGACGATAGTAGAGTGATTGATTGATTGATTGACTGATGTGTTTTCCCTTCTTGTCCTAACCCTGGGATAAAGGGAATTAAAGCTTAGGCTGCATCTTTGTCTTTAGTTGCTTAAGTAAGCCATCATATTTGAGATACGATGTTTAACATTTTGAGGAGATAAAATCCAGCTGAGACAATAAGGAGAAATATTTAAAAAGATCACACGAACAAGAGAAAGAGCAGGTCTTTGGTTAATAACTAAACACAGGGTGAGTTAATGATCAGTAGAAAAATTACATGTAGTCTGAATCTTTACCTGCCTAATCACAGGACCAATTATACATGGTCAAATAGTTAAGATAAAGTAAATAGCAATGTTTAGTTAATCATCACTTTAGTGAAGGGCCAGTTTGGTGAAGTCAGCAAAGTCTGAAAATGTATTTTTCTGTAATCTGTGAAGCTGAATAACTGATCAGCCTAATACCCAGGTTGCTTCATTTAGCTCAAAACTTTCTTCCTTAGTCAAACATTTACAGCCCCAATATTCTTTACTCCTTCTCCTACTTTATTTCTATCACAGCTCTTAGCCCTTCATTGTATATTATGTATTTTTATTGTCTGAATTTGATACTGAAATACAATTTAATTTTTTTGCCTCTTTAAATATTTCCTAACATACTGGATACTCAGGACATTGTCATTAAATGAATCAGTGGATTGCCACGCTAAATACCCTTTTTTTTGTTTGTTTGTTTTGTTTTGTTTTGGGTACCAGGAATGGAACTGGGCAGCACTGCGCTAAATCCCTGGCCGGCCCTAACCATTTGCATTTTAACTATCCCCAGTCTTTGTAATGACCCAACAATGGCATTTTGCTGATACACTCTCTGCCTGTAGTGGATCAAACTGCCCATTTTGAATTTTTTTTTCTTGTGGTACTGGAAATTTAACCTTAATCTTAACCTTCTCACTGAACTATATTCCCAGCCCTTTTAAATGTTTTTATTTTGAGACAGGTTCTCACTAAATTGCTAAGTTGCCCAGGCTGGGCTTGAACTTTGCTGTTCTTGTCTTGGCTTGCAGTGTGCTGGGACTACAGGCATGTACTACCACACCTGGCCCATTTTGAATTCTTTACTCACCTCTAGATAATTTTTCAAAGGGAATAGAGATCTTCTTATGGGCCCGTTAGCTTTCTTCTATTCCCAGATAAAGACTCTGCCTACAATTAGCCATTTCTGAAATGCATGCTGATAATTATTCCTTCTTTGGTAAAAGCTTTCACACATTACCATAGGTAGAGTTTTGCTCTGTCTTTTGTTTTCTATCCTATATTGGTTTTAACTCTGCAAAATATTTAACTGTGAAAAAGTGATTTATTTGTTCTTATGTCTTTTTACTCATTGAATTATGAGTTTTTCGAAGGCAGATATTTTTGTAACAATGTCTAACTTGGTGTCTGACACAAATTAGGTGCACAAGTAATGTCTGTAAATAAATGAACACACATTGTGGCTGGTTAGAGGGATGTTAATCAAGATAAGATCAGAGAAAGAAGTACTTATAGGCTTTGGCAAGGAGTTCAGATTTTCTTCTAAGTAGAGTACCACTGAAGGGTTTTGTAAAGACATGGTATTATGTGATATAAAATTTTTAAAAATGAATCTGACTGCTGAGTGGACAATGGATCATAAAATAGTTAAGAATAGAAGTAGAAAGACCAGTTAAGATGCTACCAGAAATATCTAAGCAACACTGCTTAAGTGAAGTAGTAGCAGTATTGTGCTTAATTCTGAGATGTATTTTCCAGGAAGAAGTGTAGAACTTATTTTGATGTGGGTGATAAGAAAGAAAGAGGAATCAAGGGCTGGGGATTTAGCTCAGTGGTTCCGCTGCCTGCTTCGCAAGTGTAAGGTCCTGAGTTCAATCCCCAGTACCAAAAAAAAAAAAAAAAAAGAAAGAAATGAATCAAGGAAGATACCTGGCTTTTTGTCTTGAAGTGCTTTGCCAAATGAAGAAGACTGTTTTAAGGAAAAATATAATTTTTGATACATTAGGTCTTAGATTCTTGATGAAATACAAATGGAGAAATCAGGAAGTCAGATTAATTTACCATTCTAGAGCTCAGTACATAGGATAAGACTGAGGTATAAGTGTGGAACTCATCAGAATATAAATGGTATTTAAAGCCTTGACAGGAGGTTGGTGGTTATGTTTTGTTTTGTTTTGTTTTGAGACAGGGTCTCACTATGTAGTTGAGACTGACCTGGAACTCACTATGCAGCCCAGGCTGGTCTCGAACTCACAGTGATCCTCCTGCCTCAGCCTGCCGAGTGCTATGATTACAGGCGTGTACCCCCATGCCCGGCAGGAGGTTGGTAGTTTAGCTAAGTGGTTTAACATAGCATGTTCAAGGTTCTGGCTTCAATCCCTGGCAACAAAGAAAGGAAGGAAGGAAGGGAAAGAAAGAAAGCAAGCAAGAAAGAGCAAGCCAGCCCTGGAAATAGATGAGGTCATCTAGATTCTAGATAGAGTCCCTTTAGATGTAGCTATTAAGTAGAGAAAGAGAAGTTGGCAAGGAGCTGCAATCAGAGAGGTAAAAACAATGTGGTGTCCCAGATATCAATGTTTATGGTTTATATGTAGATATCCCCTAAAAGCCTAATGCACTCTTTTTTTCGTTTTTGTTTTTTTTCTGTTACCAGGGATCGAACTCTGGTCCTTGCACTTGCAAAGCAGGCACTGGAACCGCTGAGCTAAATCCCCGGCCCACTCATGCACTCTTTTTTATTTTTATTTTATTAATATGTTTATTAAATATATCTATTTAAATATTAATATATTTGCAGTACGTAATGATTACATTCCTCATGGGGAGTTGGTAATGTATATAGCACATCTTAATTTTTTTATCCCCTTGCTGTCCCTCTCCTCCTTCCCTCCATTTCTTGATCTTTTTCCCATTTGAGAAAGATCTATCTCCCTACTTCCTATTATCTTTTATTTTACACTTTATTTATATATTGGGCTTTTCCTATAAGAGAAACAATGCAATATTTAAGCTGTGTGTCTGATTTACTTCATTTAACATTATGGTCTCAAGGTGCATCTTACGTGGGGCTTTTGAAATGTTATTGAATCATGGGGGCAGCATAGCTTACTTAATGTGAGGAAGAGGGCCTGGTTGGAAGAGGCAGGTCACTGGGAGTATGACTTGTTGGGTATAGCTCCCTCCCCAGATTATCTCTTCTCCTTTTGCTCCCTGGCCGCCATAATATAACTTTCTTCTGTGCCAGGCTCTTCTACCAAACCATCAAGCATGCAAAGACTGAAACTTCTAAACTGTGAGCCAAAATAAACCTCTCTGTTAAGCAGTGTATGTCAGGTATTTTTGTCCCAGCACAGAGAAAAGTGATTAAGATGCAAACCAAGGAAGGAAAGTGTTTCAAGAAAAATGAAATAATCATCTGGGTCAGATACTGTTAAGGTGAAATAATATGAGGACAAAGCAAGGTCAGTTGGATTTGGCAGTGTGTTGGTTTTCCTCATAAGAACACAGAGTGGAGTCTTGAGAAAGAACACTACATTAGAGTACACTGATGGGTGTTAGTCCACATTCAGTCTACTTCTTCACCTCCCAAACCTCTCCACAACCTTCTGCAGCCCAGCTTCTGTCTCACTGAAATTCCTCTTGCTGAAGATATCAGCAGCATCCTTATTATCAAGTCCAGTAGATAATTGTTCTTGTTCTTTTCATATTTGATCTCTCAGCAGCATTTGAAGTATGATCTCTTGTCTGTCTTGAATCATTCAGCTACCATAACCAACGTATTTTCTTTTGGGGTTCTGTTGTAATCATGGTTTGCAAGGAAATAGATTTAATACAGGACACATAATTTATAGGATTATTTTATAATAGTTACCCAAAAAGTCAAATACAGAGGAGTACAAGAGATCGATCTGTCCATGTGCTAGAGACCTGAAGAATCCAGCCAAGGGCCTGGATCCTGTATTGTCTGCCATAAGTCTAACTAGAGGCCTAAAGCCCACAACAGTATCCTCCACTAGTCCAGCTGGAGGGTTAGAGCCCACAGCAATGTCTCATGCAAGCCCATATCAAGGGTCTGCATTACGAAGGCCCAATGGCCAGTGGTGGGAGCTAGAAAGTCTGCACTGCCTGGCTGAAGTATCTGTGCCACCAGGCTGAAGCATCTGTACTGAAGCCAGGAAAAAATGCTCAAGGCAAAGACCACAGCTCCCCTGAATAAAACAGCAGTGACAGCCAGGATCTGAGGTCCTCCAAGGATGAGAACAACCAAGTTTGTATCAGGAAAACTAGCTGCAGCAAACTTTTCCAGGAAAATCAACAGCATACAATCTTACCTTCCACTTCTCCTTTTATGCTATTAGCAACAATTCTCAAGTGGGTCTTCCACACCTAGAACCATACTGACTCCATTTAGCTGGGTGTTCTAAATTGACCATTATTAATTCACCACAGGTTCCTTTTCCTCTGATCATCTTTTTTTTTGGTACCGGGAATCGAACTCAGGGCCTTGTGCTTGCAAGGCAGGTGGCGGAACCGCTGAGCTAAATCCCTGGCTCTGATCATCTCTTAAATAGTTGCATTTCTCAGAATTGTATCCTACTTTTCTTGCTTTTTATGTCCTGCATGGATAATCTCAATCACTGTCAGTCTTCATTTCTCATTGGTATATGGATGACTTCTAACTCTTTTTTTTTTTTTTTTTTTTTTTTTTGGACAGAGTCTTGCTCTGTAGTCTAGACTGTCCTTGAACTCTTGGTGATCCTCCTGTCCCAGAGTCCTCAGGCTGAGATTACAAGTGAGCACCACCACACCCAACAAGGTCTCAGTTTATTCCTTTTTGTTTTTGGTACGGGGGATCCTCCAGTCCTTGCGCTTACAAGGCAGGCCACTGAACCGCTGAGCTAAATCCCCAGCTCAAGGTCTCAGTTTAAGCCTCAGAGGAGCTTTCTTTGACCTATATTTAAATTAGTACCCATTTTATTCTCATAAAAAATTTATTGTTAGGGCCAGGAATTTAGCTCAGTGGTTTCGCTGCCTGCTTTGCAAGCACAAGAGCCTGAGTTTGGTCCTTGGTACAATAAATAAATGAATAAATACATTTATTTTTACTCTCCCCTCCCTTCCCTTTCCCTTTCTTTGCTAGAGATTGAACCCAGGGCCCTGCACATGCTAGGCAAGCACTTTACCATCGAGCTACATCCCCAACCCTAGGAGTCATTCTTTAATTTTATTTTCTTCATATATTTACTAAATATTTACTAAATCATGTTAGTTGTATCTATCTAAAATCTGCTTTATCTCCAGCCTAGTTCAGGCCTTTATGGTTTCCTTTCTAGAATATTGCATGCTGTAGCTTCCTAATAGATCTAACCTCTCAAACTGTGAGCCAAAATAAACCTCTTCTTCTTTAAATTGTGGGTCTTGGGTATTTTGCCCCAGTAATAGAAAAATGACTAATATAGTGCTTTTAAATTATTTGTATAAATAGCTTTTTCTGTTGCCTCTGGGCCTTTGTATATGATGTTCTATCCATCTGGAACATCCTTGACCTCAAATACAAACATAGATACATATATACATTGTGTTTACTATGTTCTATATGACGCTGTTTTAATAATTTTCTCCTTGTCTGCATCCATCCTTGAGGACAGGGACAGTATCACTCTTATTCATCCTATATATCAGCTTTTTAACAGACTATAAAGAACGTGGGAGGATTTAACAAACACTTTTTTTGTTTGGTTTTTTTTGAGACAGGGTCCCACTATGTAGTTGAGAATGACCTGGAACTCACTATGTAGCCCAGGCTGGTCTTGAACTCACAGCGATCCTCCTGCCTCAGCCTCCTGAGTGCTGGGATTACAGGCATGCGCCACCACGCCCGGCTAAACACTTTTTTTTTTTAACAAACACTTTTTGGGGCTGGGGATTTAGTTCAGTGCTTCCCCTGCTTGCCTTGCAAGCGCAAGAACCTGAGTTCAATCCCCTGTACAAAAAAAAAAACAAAAAAAACACAAACACTTTTTGAAAGAACAAGTAGAATAGTCTTCCCTATTGAGGTGTTCCTTTAATGTACATGAAATATAATAAAGTGGTAATACTGAGAAAATTACTTAGAGTAGGAATCTCAAGACCAAATCTGCCTGCTAGCATATAGCTTCATTTTTTTGAACCAGTCATACTCCCTGCTCATGTAATACTCATTCTTGTAAAGATCAGTCAGATAATATTTCTGAAAGCATTGTCAAAATTCCCTTACTGGTTAAAAAAAAACTGTGAGAAATTCATGGGGAGTTATGAAAGGTCACAAATGCACAAGAAAATAAAGACCCTACAAGTAAAAAGAAATCTTTTTAAAATTGTTTTTAAAGGGAAGTATAAAATGCCAAATATACTTTTATTTATTTATTTATTTATTTATTTATTTATTTATTTATTTATTTATTTATTTATTTTGAGACAAGGTCTCTCTATGTAGTTGAGACTGACCTGGAACTCACTGTGTAGCTCAAGCTGGTCTTTTTTTTTTTTTTTTTTTTTGGTACCAGGGATCAAACTCGGGTCCTTGTGCTTGTGAGGCAGGTGGCAGAAACACTGAGCTAAATCCCCATCCCCAAATCTACTTTTTAAATAACAGTTTTGTTAAGATAAAACTTTTTTTTTTGGTACTGGGATCAAACCTGGGTCCTTGTGCTTGTGAGGCAGGCACCAGAACCACTGAGCTAAATTCCCAGCCCATGTTAAGATAAGCTTTTACATCGATCCCCAGTACCATTAAAAAAAAAAAAAAAAAAAAAAAAGAAAAAGCAAAGAAAAACTTTACATAGTTTAAAATTCACCCTTTTGAAGTATGCAGATCAGTGATTTTGAATAAATTCAGAGTTTTGCAATCATGCCTGTCCAATTTTGGAACATTTTTTCACCCCAAAAAGAAACCTTACACTCATTAGCAGGCATTTTCCAAATCTTCCCCACCTTCCATAACCCCAGGAAATCACTAGTTTACTTTATATTCCTTTAGATTTGCCTATTCAGGACATTTCATAAATATGGACTCATACAGTATGTGGTCTTTTGTGATTGACTACATTTACTAAGCATGTCAAGGTTCATCCATGTTGTAACATGTATTAATGTATTAGAGGGGCTTCATTAGTATTTCATCCCTTTTGTTGTTTTTTGAAGTTTTTGTGTTGGTTTTTTTTTTTTTTTTTTAGTACTGGGGATTGAACTCTGGACTTTGTGCTTACAAGGCAGGCAGCAGAATCACTGAGCTAAATCCCCAGCCCACCCCCCTCCTGTCTTTTTTTTTTTGTATCAGGGATCAACTCAGGTCCTTGCACTTGCGAGGCAGGCGGCAAAACCACTGAGCCAAATCCCTGGCCCCCGTGTTTGTTTTTTGAGACAGGGTCTACACTGCAGAGCTCAGGCTGGCCTTAAACTCCCCGAGATCCTTCTGCTTCAGTTTTCTGAATGCTGAGATTACAGGCATGTGCTAGTATGCCCAGCTTTTTTTTTTAAAACAGTCTCATTGGGCTCGGAATTTAGCTCAGTGACACTGTGCCTACCTAGCAAGTGCAAGGTCCTGAGTTCAATCCCTGGTACAAAAAATAATCAGGGTCTCATTTGTAGTCCAGGCTGGACTTGAACTCACTAGGTAGCCTAGCTGGATTTGAACTCATGATCCTCTTGCCTCAGTTCCTGGGTGCTGGAATTACAGGTGTACACCAACACACCTGGCTGATGTACTTATTTGTGTATTGGCATATATTTTCATTTCTCTTGGATAAATATGTGGATGTAGAATCACAGGTCAAATGGTAATTCTTTTTTTTCTTCTTTTTATTGAGTTTATTGGTTCAAATGGTAATTCTATGTTTAACTTTTTTTTTTCTTTTTGGTGTGGGAGGTTGAACCCAGAGCTTCATGCATGCATTGACCTCTAAACTATATACCCAACTCTTTTTATTCTTGTTGTTATTTTGTTTTATTTAAAGATGGAATCTATGTTGCTTAGGCTGGTCTTGTACTTCCTGGCTCAACTGAACCTCCTGCCTGAGCCTTCCCAATGGCTGGGAAGACATGCATGACTCTGCCCATCTTATGTGCTAACTTTTATATTTTATTTTATTTTATTTTTGGTAGTACTGGAGATTAGACGTAGGGCCTCATACACACTAGGTGAGTACTCTGCCACTGAACTTATCTCTCAGCCTCGGCCTTTTTAATTCTTTTATTTTGACAGAGGATCATTCTTTTATTTTAAGACAGGTTCTTACTAAGTTGCTAGATTGCACAGACTGAGCTCAACATTGCAATCCTCCTGCCTCATCTTCCCCGAGAGCTGGGATTAGCATTTTGAGGAACTGTCAGATTGTTCATCCAAATAGCTGGACCATTTTTTTTTGTTTTGTTTGGTATGGGGGATTGAACTCGAGACCTTGCGCTTGTGAGGCAGGCAGTGGAACCACTGAGCTAAATCCCTGGCGCACCATTTTATATACTTACTAGCTATTTTAGTCTGTTTATGCTGCTTAATAAAATACCTTAGACCAGGTACTTTATGAACAACAGAAATGTATTGTTCACAGTTCTGAAGGGTGGTAAGTCCAATTAAATGTATGATTGAGGGCTTACTGTTTACATGCAAGATGGTACCCTGTAAGGGCCAAAAGGATCCCTCATATCTCTTTTATGAGGCCCCAATCTCATTCTAATCACCTCCTAAGCACCATATGTTAATACTGTGATGTCAAGTAAGGTAAGGTTTTAACATATGAATTTTGGAGTACATAAACATTCAGACCATAGCAGGCTGATAAATATTTTAGGTTTGGCAGGCAATGCAGTCTCTGCTACAGTGACTGTATCATGGAAACAGCCACGAACAGTGTGTAAACATATAGGTATGGTTATGTTCCAGTAAAGCTTTATTTTAAAAACAGACAGCTGGCTATAGTCAGTAGTTGTCTGACCTTTGCTCTTTTTTTAAAAAAGACTTTAGAACCATGTTTATGCCAACATAAAAAATAAATTATTATCATGTATACTGTTGAAATAAAATCTGATCATTAATATGCCATAGCTTCTTTTTTTTTTTGGTGGTGCTGGGGATCGAACTTGGGTCCTTACACTTGCGAGGCAGGCTCCGGAACCACTGAGCTAAATCCCCAGCCCAGCCATAGCTTCTTTATTCCTAATTGAATTAATAGTTTGAACAACTGTAGGAATAGGGGTACAGATCAGTGTTAGAGTATTTGCCTACATGTGCAAATCCCTAGTTTCCATCCCAGAATTCCTTCTACAAATACTTTTAAGGAAAAACTTTTTTTTTTTTTAGTTTTAGATTATTTTACTTAAAAAAAAAAGTTAATCTGTCAGTATTTAGAATATTTTTATATTTAGGACTTTTGAAACAGTATGTTGTTGAATTCTTTTATCACAACTGAGTGGTACTGAGGAACCTTAGGCCAGTGTGAGAGGTAATATTTCTTTGATCACAAACTGTGCAGTCCAAAACATAACTCCCAACTGATGGGCTATTGTGACTGTCATTAATATGGGGTACATATGATATTTTATTAAAATTCTTCAGATTACTTTTAGTGGGAAGCATTTTTAAGTGTTTTTTGCTCAAATCTGTTCACTCTGAGACACCATAATAGTCTTATTTCAATTACAAATCTATCTTAGCTTTATATTGTTATGACTAGATACCTGAGAAAAACAGCTTAAAGGAGGAAATATTTATTTATTTGGTACCAGGGATCAAACTAGGACCTTGTGCTTGAGAGGCAGGTGGCAGAACCACTGAGCTAAATCGTTGGCCCCAGGAAATATTTATTTTGGCTCAAAGTATCAGAGAATTCAGGCATGGTCAGCTGGCTCCATTGCTTTCATACCTGTGGCAAGGCAAAAAACATCATGATGGAGCAAAACTGCTTACCTCATGGGAGCCAGGAAGCAGAGAAACTGGGAAAGAGCCAGGGAAGAAGGGGATGGGGCAAGATATAGTCCCTAAGGCCATGCCCCTCTTAATTCTCTTCAATTAGGCCCCATCTCCTAAATTTCTCTCACCTCCCAATAATGCTACCAAATTGTAATCTTTTAGCATCTGTATCCTTTTTAGATGGAACTCTTTTTTTTGAGACAGGAGTCACTATATATTCCAGGCTGCCCTTGAACTCACTATGTAGCCTAAACTGGCCTTGAACTTGCAGCAATCCCTCTGCTTTAGCCTCTTGAGTTCTGAGAGAGAAATTAGGGAAGCAATACCTTTCACAATAGTATCCAAAAAAATGAAATACCTAGGGATCAATCTAACAAAGGAAATAAAAGGCCTTTACACTGAAAACTATAGCACTCTGAAAAGAGAGATTGAAGAAGATATAAGAAAATGGAAATACATCCCTTATTCTTGGGTGGGGAGAGCTAATATAGTGAAAATGGCCAGACTTCCAGAATTGTTACACAGATTTAATGGAATCCCAATCAAAATTCCAGTAGTATTATATCTCATAGAGTTAGAGAAAACAGTCTTAAAATTCATTTGGAACCAGAAGAGACCTAGAATAGCACAAGCAATTCTGGGCCAGAAAGGCCCTGACTTCGAATTATACTACAAGGCTACTGTGATAAAAAGCAGCATGGCAGACACAAACAAAAAAACAGACCTGTGAATCAGTGGAACAGATTAGAAAATGCAGAAACAACTCCAAATACACTCAGGAATCTTATCTTTGAAAAAGGAGCCAGACATTTTCAGTAGAAGAAAGAGCATCTTTAATAAATACCACTGGAAAAACTGGCTTTCCACATGCCAAAGATTGAGACTAGACCCATATCTTTTACCAGGCACTAAACCCAAATCAAAATGGATCAGAGATCTAAATATTAAAGTAGAAACACTAAATCTGCTAGAAGAGAGAATAGGTAGAATTCTGGAAGACATTGGCATAGGCAAAGACTTTATAAACAAAACCCAATCACACAGGAAATATCATAAAGAATCAACAACTCTGATCTCATCTTATTAAAAAGTTTTTGCACAGTAAGAGAAACTACCAAGCTAATATTCATTTCCAAAGAACATACTATTCTGATAAATGGAATGCTTTTTTGTTTTGTTTTGTTTTAGTTTTTGGTTTTTGCTTTGTATTTTTTGGTATTGGGGATCAAACTCAGGACCTTGCACTTGTGAGACAGGCGGTGGCACCACTGAGCCAAATCCCAGCAAGTGATGAAAGCTTTAAGAGATGGGGCCTAGTAGAAGGAAGGTGTGCCCTTGCCCCTCTCTCTGCCTTCTGGCTGCCATGAGGTGAGGACATTCTCTATCACGTACTCCCACTTGATATACTGCCTTGCCACAGGCCAAATGGCAGTGGGCTGAAACCTCTGAAACTATGAGCACATATAAATTGTTCCTCCTTAAAGTTTGTTATTCCTGGTATTTTGTCACAGCAATAGAAAGCTGACTAACAGTATCTTTCAGTGTTTTTTTGTTTTGTTTTTGAGACACTACATAGACTCACTGTGTAGTTGAGACTGACCTGGAACTCACTATGTAGCCCATGCTGGTCTCCAACTCACAGTGATCCTCCTGCCTCAGCCTCCCTAGTGCTGGGATTACAGGTGTGTACTACCACGCCCGGCAGAACTAGTTTTAAAATATTCTCTTCAGTAAATAGAATAGAAATTACATTTCATATGTTAAATAAGATTTATAGGAAGCCATTAGTTTTGACTAAGCTTCTACACTAGACCCAGTATCCCAAAGTAGATTTATTCCTGCTGAAGTTCCTCACCATCAAGCCCAAACTGTTGTACTTGACCTTCTAAGAAGTCAGGAGAGAGAGAGGTAATAGCCAAGTGTCCAAACAGGCCAAATTTATCCAGTATGATAAGGAAGTCTCCTCTGTTTTAACCTTTATAAGGAAATTTATTTGAAAATTGTTTTTTTAGATAACCCCATGAAATTTAATTAACCTTTGTTCTTTTAGAAACCCACCAGTAACCATTTATCCCTTTAAGAACAGCACTCAGGGCTGGGGATTTAGCTTAGTGGTGCTGGTGCCTGCCTTATAAGCACAAGTACCTGAGTTCAATCCCTGGTACCAAAAGAAAAAAAGAAAACAAACAAACAAACAAAAAAGAACAGCACTCAACCTGTACATGTAACCAAAGGTCTATTAAGTGTGTCAACTATTATGACTTTGATGATAAATGTCGATCAAGCAGGAAACCACGTAAAGGTTTGAAGTCAGCCTCTAGCAACAAATGTATGAGGTAGGACAGTAACAAGATAGCAGAAAATTCATGCTACCAAGTAGCTATCCCCACAATAGATACACTATTCAGAAATGTCCAGGCTTGCTGTAAATGGGTCTGTAGGGAATCCTACTTTGGAGTAAAACCACATTATCATTACCAGCTGCTCTGACCTCATAATTGGTCATTACCCACAAACTAATGAGCTTCCCACAGTGTGCCCACCACATTTGGCAGTTAATCCAGGGCAGTTTTGACCGGCAGTAGGCAGCCAGATCTAGTTACTTCTTACCTTTTCAGACTTTAGCAGGTGGACACTCATTTTCCCCTTCCTCTGGATCCAGTTTAGCTCCCAAAAGATTCAGCACTGCCCCAGGCTCACTAGCTATACTCCCAAGTGTCTCCTCTGTATCACCCCTGCACTTCCATTTTACTGACCACCTCTCCTCCCAAGGCAATTGGCCAGAGGACCTCAGGATCCTTTTCTGAACAAGTCCCCACTCCTTCACTTCTCTCTTTCTTGCTCTTAGATGAACTGTTCTCCTCCTTTTTGGAGCCAGCCACACTGCATGATGCCTTAGATGCCATCTCCAAGCCCTTGGGGAGCAATAGCCACAACCAGGCCTCCTGCACTGGCACCAGCTCCTGAGCACCCCTGAACCACTTTCTTGCCAGCTGCCCCCTCACTTGGAATGAACAAGGAAGTTACTGGAGTGGGTTTGCTAGTGTCTTTGCCACTCTTATTCCTTTTGGATTTTGATTTGCCTCTCTTCCCTTGAGGACATGATACTGAAGCCACAAACTTGATATCTGGCAGTGTGGCCACAGCACTGGGCGCTGGTATCCCACCTCCTTTGAGCCTGACATTTCATTTCTGCTGTTCCTTTTCCAGATCGGTATCTAGGTCAATGAGAGATTCCCTACTCCAGTGTCCCATTCATCCCTACTGTTATATGTCTCAACCGGGTTTGCATCCACTCCTTTCCCTCCAGAGGCTCCACTGCTCAAGGGCATCTTAGAGTCAGCATCCTACCTCAAGATTCAAGGCTCTTCCTTGCTCCCAGCTTTCGTATTTTCAGCTTCATCTCAGGTCTGCCATATTGGTTACTACATGCCCCATGGACAACATCATTGCTGGGGTCTGAATGTGAATGTCCATAAAGAACAGAAAAGCAACCAGACAGCATGATAGTTTCATCTGTTTTACCCTATAGTTCTCATTTTTCCTCTTATGGTTACCACTTTTTCTTCTGCACAAAGCAAGCATTTCTAATACTCCTAGATCCCTTTTGAACACACCTGTTTTGAAATTATTCTGTTTTGTTCTGTTTTTGCTTTCTTCTGCCCTTTTGCTTAGGCATAGGCAAAAGGCCCTGCCACATTGTAGTCTGGCTCACTAGGGTTCCACAGTGGGGTCTGTTTTCTGTGTATATATGAGGCTTGGTGATCTCAGAGAGAAATGTCTAGAATAAGATTTGGGTTTTCTTGATGCTAGCCTGACAACTTAATTTTATCACAGACTGATCCTAAGGGTAGGATTAGAATGTTAAGGATACTGTGTCTTGGCTATTTATTCTATCTACTCATAATGTCTGTTGCTCCCTAAAACTCCTCCCATAACTTTAGATAACTCCTAGGATTCTGAGTGACATTTTTCTGCTGGTGCTCTGGCTGAATTTTCTAAACCAGACATGCCTTAATTTTATAAAAACAAACAAACAATATCTTTAGCTATTCGGGATGGCACATGCCTGTGATCCTAGCTGCTCAGGAGGCTGAGCAGGAGGAGGATTGCAAGTTTGAGGCCAACCTGGACAACCTAGCAAGATCCTGTCTCAAAATAAAAAAGGGAAGGGCTGGAGATTTAGTTCAGTACTCCCTGGGTTCCAATCTGCAGTACCAAAGTAAAAACAAAAACAAAAACAACCACCCTCCAAAAATAACACTAAAAAAAGAGTAAAGCCTTTGTAGAAAAATAAACTACAATATATTCTTATCTCTCAAGAACTAATTTAGACTTTCAATATTGTAGTAAGTGGCAAAAGCAATTTGCAAATTAGATGAAAATATTTATGTGAGGAGTACTGAGATCTAGAGAAGGACCCTTGACAGAAGTTTATGGTCTGAGCAGGGAGAAAGCAGATGAGACATAAATACTGCTGTGTATTCAAAAGTAGAAGTTGACAAAGCTAAAA
This sequence comes from Fukomys damarensis, assembly GCF_012274545.1. Classification (NCBI taxonomy): domain Eukaryota; kingdom Metazoa; phylum Chordata; class Mammalia; order Rodentia; family Bathyergidae; genus Fukomys; species Fukomys damarensis. The sequence continues at coordinate 47,078,090 of NW_022900929.1, forward strand.
TACAATCTAAATATTAACTTTTGATCTGATTCAGCAATCCCATGATAAATTCTGTACCTCAGTGTAGCAAATGTTAAAGTGACACAAAAGATAAAATCATGTGTTCATGCCCAAAAATAAAATTCAGGAATAGGTGCTTGTATGAATCTTCACCATTCACTGCAGGAGCATGAACTACCTGCAAGTGACTGAATACGTGTCTCAGGGAAAGTAAATTGGTGACCAGGGCTCTGTGATACCTAAGGCTATGGGAGCAGAGTCCAAGCTAATTATAGACAAGAACTAATTCTGATAGGATAAAATGTTATTTTTTTTTAAAGGGCCATTCTCTGTCACAATATTACAATTAAGAAATTAGAAAGCTAGCATGTTGGAAATGAAAACCCTTTCCCTAATGCTGAGCTGTCTACTTTTGGGGATTTATTTATTTAGTTAGTTTTCTGGTACCAGGGATTAACTTGGGTCCTTGTACTCGAGAGGCAGGCAGTGGAACCACTGAGCTAAATCCCCGGCCTGGGGATTTATGAATTAAGATAAATGTTCCAGAAGAAAAAGAGCAGTAATGAAGTATGAGTTGATAGATTTCCCTTTGTTGCCAAAGCTAAGGGAAAGGGAATCATGGGAATGTATGTCCAAGGCCTATTTTTTCCTAGTAGGTGTGGAGTTTCCAGAAGAAACAAACAGATCTCCTCATTGCTTTTTATAAGCATAGAATTACAAAGTTAGAAGCAGCCATTCAGGAGGTACAGCAAACAGTGACCAGCCAGGACAAGTAAGTAACAAATCCACAGATAGCTTTTTTTTTCCTTTCAGAGATATTATAGTCCTTTTCTTGTATTTGCAAAGATTGAAAATTTTCCCATGTATATTATGTTTGTTTTGAGGAAATTGGGGACAGACTTTTTGGTTGGTCCCCTCAGTCTCCATTTTATATTTTTATTTTTTATGTCTGGGCCCTCCTCACTTTCTGGCTTCCCTCTCCTTCCCTGTATCAATGACTGCTTCTTCAGAGAAATCAGATGATTCACCCTGATAAAAAGAAATACAATATTTTAAATGTTATCTTTGGGAGGGTATATTTTGGAGATCTTAAGCTAAAAGATGAAATCCTTGATGGAAATTTTTAGACATCAGCAGGCTAAGATTATGTGAGAGGAAATGGAAATCTAAACTGATCCCACTGAAATCATACCAATTGACTGCTTGTTTTGTTGACTTGATTGTTCTCACCATCAACACGCTGCCATTGTTTCTCTGAATCATCAGATCCTAGATAAAAATACTCTGTATATCTGTAAGCATCTCCAAATATTAACTAGATGTTGATAGTAATAGTGATTGTAATATTAATATTTTTTATCCCACTGACTTGGAGCTTATTGCTTCCATCTTTTGCTTAGAGAGTTGTCAGTCTTGAGAAAAGAGAATGAAGAACTGAAGAAATTTCTAGCCTTCCTAAAGGTGAATGAAATAAGTTTTCTTTACTATTATATTCTCTCTTACTTTTTCATTCCTCCAGCTGACTGTATAAAATAATACTTCCTAACCTATTCCATATCATGGCACACATAGAGACTGACAATATTTGTACTCAGGCACACTGTAGTTAATAGATGAGGCCCCAGACAATCTGGGAGGGCTGAAAGGATTGACCAGTATTTAGAACCCTTGTAACCAATTCTTGAGTATCAGCGAATAATGTAGAAAAAATAAAGTAGAAAGTGTTTCCCACTTTCCCCCCACCCCAGACTTTGTGTCTCTGTCTCTGTCTCTGTTTCTCTCTCTCTTTCTCTCTCTCATTTTTCCCTCATGTTTCTTGGGATTGAACCCAAGGCCTTTACACTGAGTTGTATCCCCAGCCCTTTTAAAATTTGTAATTTATTTTTTATTTTGAGACAGGGTCTTGCTAAGTCCCCAAATTGCCCAGGCTCCAAGAGTATCAAGATTGCAGGTATGTGCCTCCACACCCAGATAGGCAGCTTCTTTATAAACAAGGCATCTGTTATAAGTTTTTAAATTTCTCTTTGAGAAGCCCAAGAAAGCCAGGCGCAAGGGCTCCTGCCTCTCATCTCAGCACTCTGGAGGCTGAAGCAGAAGGATGGCAAGTTCAAGGCTACTGTGAGCTATGAGACCTTGTCTCACAAAAAAGAAAAGACAAAAACAACCGAAAGAAGATGCCTAAAGACTCTTCCTCTTTTGCATACTCTTATTTCCTAGACATTTCTTTCATCCTCAGACTGTGCTATTTATTTATATAATTGTCCTATTGATCCCATTTTAGCACAGTGTAATTAGATCCCAGAGACTCCATGGTTCTCTAACTGGGTGTGGTGGTTAATGCCTGTAATCCAGACACTTGGGAGGTTGAAGTGGGAAGAATGCAAATTCAAGGCTAACCTGGACAACCTTAGTGAGACCTTATCTCAAAATGAAATGAAAGAAGGGCTGGGATATAGCTCAGTAGTAGAGTACTTCTCTAATGTGCAGGAGGCTCTGGATTCAATCGCCAGTATTAAAAAATAATTTATAGAATTTCTAATGTGCTTTTATGAAGAGAAACTAAAATTAGATTCCCTCAAAACTAACAATTTCTTAAGGAACATTGCTGCTTTATTTTCTCCTGGAAATCTTAGCAACCACTACTGGGGGACACTGCAGTGAGTTAGCCTAGCCACTAGACCACCAGGGAGAGGTTGTGGCTGAGTTATCTAACAAGTAAGACGGGTTAGGACCTTTGATCTACATCTTCCTTCACTCTCATTTTTTTACCTACAGGAATCTCCAAGTCGGTACCAAGGAAGCAGGTCAGTTTTATCAGTGCGTGTACTGGCCCCCCAGCCTTGAAAATTTAATGTAATTTTTAACATTTTTGATGTTTTTTATTGTTTGACACCTAACATTTGTATATATTTATGGGGCATAGTGTGATTAAGTTGATACATGTATATAATGTGTAATGATCAAATCAAGGTAAATAGCATTTACCACTCTTAATTTCTTTGAATTGGAAAGCTTTGAGCCTGTTCTTTCATGACTTCTGGTTGTGTACGCTCCAAGATGGGGAAAGTGGTTGAAAAATTTATCTTTTACTTTTGTAATAAAGAGTTACTGGTCTGAAAATGTAGCTCAGTGGTATAGTTAAAAAAAAAAAAAAAAAAAAAAAAAAAAAAAAAAGTTGAGGGGGGATACAGCTCAATGTGAAGGGCCTGAGTTCAATCCCCAAAATACAATACTACTATGGACAGTAGAGAAGTGGAGAGTTCACTTAGGGAGTTGGAGAGTAAATGGGCCTCATATGGAAACTTTGCTCTTACATTTTCACGTGGTACCTGCAATACACGAAGTTAAGCAATCTGTGCTAGTATTTTTATGAGCAGTGATCTGATTGATTCCCTAAAGTGGCACTTAAGCTCTGCTTAGTGAGATTAGAGCTGCCTCTTTCTTTTTGTTTTTTACAGGCTGACTACACCTCGACCAGTGTGCATTACTTCTCCATCACAGTCAGGTACAGAGTATTTTTTCCCCCAAGTGTGAGATGAGTAAGATGAGTAAATATCCTTTCCCCACATGAAAGATGTTTTTTCCTCAGCCATGTGATTCTCCTAATCTTATGTATGATATGAGAAGCATCATATAACCAGATAACCATTCTCAACCGATTGGCTAGATGAGGCAGAGCATGCCACTGACAGCAGCTTTTCATCCTGCACTTTATTTATTTATTTATTTAATTAATTAATTAATTTATTTATTTATTTATTTTCAGTTACTCCAAGACCCAGTTCCCAACATAGCAGCCAGGTGGTCAGGTGAGTAAAAGGCCTGTAAGCAACATTTAAACCACTTGTAAAAGGTGGAAGAGGAAAGAAATAGTTAGATGTGGCTCATATTGGAACTGAAGAGACTTTAAGTCTATATCCAAGTTTAACACCAGTTTTTCTTCATTTCTTTCATCTCACCTTTTACAGTCGGTCTTCCTCTGTGGAATCTCTCCCTTATAGAGTGCCTGGCTTTGGTCCTGTGGGACAAGTAAGTAATATTCACTTTCTCTTTCTAGACTGAGGTTTCTAATGCTTAATAGAAGCAAAAAATTAGGACTAAAATCTTAAATTTATATTGGTTTCTAGTATAAATTATGTGATCCTATGCAGACCCTGTTTTGGTTTGGCATTGGAGACCAGATGTTAGAAGTGAAAGTGTTGAAAGGATGAATTCATAGTGTTCATCTTGTTTGGTTTTTTTGAGATAGTCTTGCTGTGTAGTCCAGGCTGGCCTTGAACTAACAGTGATCCTCCTGCTTCAGACTTCTGAGAGTTGGGATTACAGGTGTGCACCACCACACCCAGCTTCATTATTTTCATTTTGGAAGTATTAAAGTATAGATCCTTCTTAGACTAGTATGCCCACTCCAGGAGAATTTTATGCTTTAATGTGTAGATACAGAGAAATAACAGGGACTAGGAAAGCTACAGAACAGTATATATTTATTAATGTGTATTATTTTTCCATCAGGAAGGCAGAATCCTGCAGGGAAGGAGCACTCCCAGAGACTCTAATATTGGTGAGAGGGGGATGAAGGTGTCAGAAGTCAATATAATCTATGCAGAGTCAATAGATTTCTGGTTTTCTGTGCGTCATGCCATTTTTACTTTGTTTTTCCAGACAGTGATTCCAGGTATACATACATGTATTAAAATTTTTCAAATAATATTGTTATTAAACCGACAAAGGGAAAATAAAAAGTTGAACAACAGAAAGCCAATCGCAATCTCTGGTCAGGAATTTTAGGACGACTTGAGTAAAATTGACTTGAATTTTTAAAATTGCCACACGATGGCAGTGTAAGTTAGGGCTGAAAGGAACATTTATGTGTGCCTCTCACTAAATTGCCCAGGCTGGACTGGAACTTGCAAATAATCCTCCTGCCTTGGCCTCCCTTAGTGCTAAAATATCAAGCATGTCTTAAACATAAAAATATTACAGTGAAGAACTATCTTGGTCCCAACCACTTACTTCCTTGCTTATATGCCTTCAGAACTATAATTGTTACTGTTTTCAAGCCAGTCCCTAGAGAATACCTATCAGAGTTTGTTTTCTTGTTTTTTTTGGTACTGGGGATCAAACTTGCACTTGCAAAGCAGGCACTGGCACCACTGAGCTAAATCCCCTGGCCCCTTCTTTTTTGTTTGTTTGTTTGGTTGGTTGGTTTTTGTGTGATACTAGAGAACACCTGTCACAGAATGTTTTGCTGTTATTGTTTTGTTTTGTTTTTTTGTGGTACTGGGGATTGATTCCAGGCCTTCACACTGGACTACATCCTCAGCCCTTTTTTATTTTTTATTTTGAGACAGGGTGTTGCTAAATTGCCCAAGATGGGCTCAAACTTGCATTCCTTTTGCCTCAGCCTTCCAGAGTGCTGGGATTAAAGTGTGCACCATTGTGCCCTGCCAGAGAGTATTTTCTTTAACGAGAGGAAAATTTGAAATTTCCAAATCTCCTTCTTTTTTTTTTTTTTTTTTTTTTTTTTTTTTTTTTTTTTGGTACCAGGGATGGAGCTCAGGTCCTTGCACTTTTGAGAGGCAGGCGGCAGAACCACTGAGTTAAACCTGGGTTTATCCTGAGTTTATTTTGATCATTCATGTCAAATAACCAACCTTTGGTTTTCTTTATTCTCTGTTTTGTAGTTCATTTACTTGTGCTTTAATCTTATTTTTTTCCTTCTGATTGTTTTTAATTTAGTTCTTCTCTTGGTTTCTTTTTGTAGTTGTTGTTGTTGTTTGAAACAGGGTCACACTATGTAGTTGAGACTGACCTGGAACTCATTATGTAGCCCAGGCTGGTCTCAAACTCACAGCAATCCTTCTGCCTCAGCCTCCCAAGTGCTGGGATTACAGGCATGCGCCACCATGATCGGCTTTTTTTGGTTTCTTAAGGTGGAAGATTAGAGATTTTTTAATATAGGTGTTTATAATCATAAATTTCTTATATATTTTACTAGTACATATTAATTTTATAAAATATTAGGTTTAAATATGGTATTTTTAGGGCTGGGGATTTAGCTCAGTGATTCCGCTGGCTGCCTTGCTAGTGAAAGGTCCCGAGTTCAATCCCCAGTACCAAAATAAATAAATAAATAAATCTGGTATTTTTATACACGCACATAACATTTTGATAGTATCCACCCCATACTGCCTTTTTTTACATCCTGTCCCCCTTCTTCTTATTTCCGTTCTCTCATCTAATAATTTTCTCCCTTCTAAGACAGGCATGGTGTTACACACCTGTAACCCCACCTGTAATCTCACCTGTAATCTCTAAAAGAGTGAGGTAGGAAGATCACAACTTTGAGCCGATCTGGACAATTTAGCAACTTTCTGAGACCCTGTCTCAAGATAAAAAAATAAAAAAGAGTTAGGGATATAACTCACTGCAAGGCCCTGGATTCAATCCCCAGTACTAAAAAAAAAGTCTTTATTTTTGAGATTTCTCATATTAGGGAAAATGTGATGCTTGTCTTTCTGAGTCTGGTTTATTTCATTTAATAAGATGATTTCTATTTTATTCATTTTCCTGAAAATGACATAATTTTGTTCGTTTGTGGCTAATATACTTTTCCATATATATATATTTTCATATATATATATTCTTTGTTCATCAGTTAATGGGCACGTAGGTTGGTTCTGTATCTTGGCTATTTTAGATTATACCACAATTAGCATAGGTATACAGGCATCCCTATATTACGTTGGGTTTAATTTCTTTGAGTATATACCAAGGATTGGTATGGCTGGGTTATAGGATAGTTCTATTTTTAATTTTTTTAAGAAATCTCTTCTGATTTCCATAGTGGCTTAATTGCTGTCATCAAGAAATAAAAAAAAAACAGAAATCAAATAATAACTAATGCTGATGAAGCTACAGGGAATAAGGAACACTTCTGCATTGTTGGTGGGAATACAAACTAAAGCAACCACTGTGGAAATCAGTATGGAGATTCCTCAAAAAAATAAAAATAGGAATTCGATTCAACCCAACTATTCCCCTTCTAGGTATCTTCCAAAAAAAGTTAATGTCATCGTATTACAGTGATACATGCATTCCCATATTTATAATAGCACAATTCATAATACCTAAATCTTGGAATTGACCTATGTGTCCAACAGATGAATGGATAGAAAATGTGGTATTTATACACAATGGAATACTACTCTGCTATAAAGAAGGATAAATTTGTTGGAAAATGGATGCACCTTGAGACCATAATATTAAGGGAAGTAAATCAGACATAGAAGCATAAATATTGCATGGATTCTTTTATATGGGAAACTCAAAGTATAAATAAAGAACGAAATAAAAAATAAATAATAAAAAATAGGGAGATAGATCTTTTGCAAATGGGAAAGGGACCAAGAGATGGAGGGAGGAGGTAGGGAAGTGATGCAAAGGGGATGTAAAAAGAATTAAGATGTGTTATGTATGTGAACCAACTCCCCACAATTAATGTGATCATTATATATTTCACACATATAGTAATAAAAATTTAAAATAGTCTCATAAACAGTGTATATATAGTGGGACCTGTGTTTTAAAAATCCATTCTGCTTTTAATTGGAGAGTTAAATCCATGTACATTTAATGTAATTCCTGATAAAGTAGAACTTCTGCAATTTAGCTATTTGTTTTCTATATGTCTGAAGTATTTTTTGTTATTGTTTTATTTTGTTTTGTTTTTTAGCTGGGTCTTCCTATGTCCCAGGCCTGGCCTCTTAACTATGTAGGTCTGGCTGGCTTCAAATTCATAATCCTCCTACCTCAACCTCCCAGAGTACTGGAATTACAGGCTTGCGTGACCATGGCTGGCTTGTCTATATCTTTTTAGGCCTCATTTCCTCTATTATTGTCTTCTTATGGTAGATTAATTTCTAGTGTATCACTTTAGTTCCCTTGTTCATCTACTATAGTTTTTGGAATTTGTTTAGAAATTACAGTTAACAATTTATAACAATGTACTCTAAATTTTCCCACACTTAATTTCAATAGGATACAAAAATTTTGCTCTTGTAGTTCTGTTTTCTCCCCCACGCCATTGTACAGTTAATATGCAAACTGTGTCTTTAAGTGTTTGTTAATACAAGTTGAGGTCTTTTTTTATGTTTTGTGGGCTGGGGTTTGAACCAGGGCCTTTACCTTGAGCTACATGCCCAATTCTTTTTATTTTTTATTTCGAAACAGGATCTCACTAAGTTTCCAAGTTGCCCTGGCTAGACTTGAACTTGAGTTCCTCCTGCCTCTGCTTCCCAGAGTCCCAGGATTACGTGCATGCCACTGCACCCAGCTTAATTTTTAAAGAATGGCATTTTGGAATATGTTTTTAGTAATAATCTTTCAGCACTGAGTATCTTCTTCCACTGTGTTTTAGCCTCCATGGTACCCGATAGTGGCTTCTTTCTTGCTGCTCTTAAGATTTTTTTCTTTGTAAAGGAAAACTGTTGGATGCCCTACTTCCTTTATTAAAAAGGGTTTGCAGCACCATTTTACTTTTTCGTTTCTTCTCACTGTTCAATTTATTCCAGTCTGGATTCCAGCTGTAAGTCTCAATGGACACTTTTCAGTTGTCTTCTATTGGACCTCCAGCAGTTTTCTACAATGTTGATCATTTTTAACTTCTTTTTTTGGTACCAGGGATCAAACTCAGGACCTTGTGCTTGCAAGGCAGGCAGCAGCACCACTGAGCTAAATCCCCGGCCCCATTTTTACCTTCTTAAAATGCTTTTTTTTTTTTTTTTGCCTCCTCTCAAGTGTAAAACAGTATCTTTCAAATGTTTGACACCTCAGGCTACTTAGAGTTTTCCAAGCCCAGGACATCAATTTTAAGGATATTTATAGTAATAATGAACCTTTTTTCATATAATTATATGGCTTTGGTATATGAGACTCTGACCCTGAGTTCTGTCCACTTTGGTTGACTAAATCTTTATCGTCCTTTAGGACTTAAGTCAATTCTATAGAAAGGCCCTCTGTTACTTTTTGACACAACCCTGTTTTTTCCTTTTCCTCCTCATAGTAGTTAATTATTAAATGAACTTAAAATGCCTTGAGCCTGTTATATCAATATTTAGGGTCTTGGGCCAGGGATTTAGCTCAGTGACACCGTGCTGCCTGCCTCACAAGTGCAGCAGTCCTAAATTCAATTCCCGGTACCAAAAAAAAAAAAAAAAGACACCTTTTAGGGCCAGGATTTAGCTCAGTGGTTCTGCTGCCTGCCTTGCAAGCCCAAGGTCCGGAGTTTGATCCCCGGTACAAAAAAATAAAAGTAGGGTCTTATGTTATATCAGTTCATTTAATCTTCTCAGTAATACTGTATGCATTGGGGGAAGTGGCTATCATAAACCCCATTTTACAGATGAGAAAAAAAATTATTTGTGCTGTGCTCTTCTTCCAAAAGTATGATTATGATAGCTGTAGTTTTAAATTTATTCCTGTTTGGACATTGTAGAGATTCTTGATATGTATAGATTATTTTTCATATAATTTGTGAGATTTGGAGCCATTACCTACTGAATTATCCTTTCTGCCCTATGCTTTCCACTTCTTCTGGAATGTCCAGTGTACATACATTGGTGTTCCATCAAGGTCTCTGAAAGCTTCAGTTATTTTCATGCTTTCTTTTGCTCAGAGTAATCTCAGTTGTCTTACATATTTGCAGATTCTTTTTCTGCTTAATTGTATCTCTCCCTCTAGTAAAGTTCTTGTTATACTTATAAAATTCTTACTAAAAATTTTTATGATACTGAGGATTGAAACCAGGGCCTTCACACTGGATTTTTTTTTAAGTATATTGATGGCAAAGGCATTCTTTATATATCGTACTTAGAACCATAATGTCCAAGACTCCATCTTTGTGTTTGTTTTGCGGTACCAGGGATCAAACTTGGTACTTTGTGTTTGCCAGGCAGGTGCAGTGCCACTGAGCTACATCCCCAGCCCCAGTACTTTTTAAAATTTTGTCTTTTGAGACAGGTTCTTGCTAAGTCACTAAATTTTCTAGGATAGGTTCAGACTTCCAGTCCTCCTGCCTCAGCCTTCCAGAGTGCTGGGATTACAGGTGTGTGCCATCACAACCAGCTGCTATTATACTTTTGAACTTCAGAGTTTTTACATAAAATTGATATGAATAGTCTCTATTTTTTGAGGCATCATTCTCATCTTTTCATTTAGTGTTTTACATATGCTTTCCTTAATTTCTTTGACTGTATCTAAAATAGCTGGTTTTAAACCTTTGTCCAGAAAGCCCAATGTCTAGGATTCCTCAGAAACAGTTTCTATTTTTGTTTTTCTTTGTATAGGCCACAATTTCTTGCCTCTTTCTGTGTCACATAATTTGCATACTTTCAGCTCTCAGCCAGCTAGGTGACAGCTGTGCTTGGCTTTTACTTTCTGCTTGTACAGCTTGGAGTTCAGCCTAAAGTGTGAGCTCAGGTGTTTCCTGAGCATGTGCACATCCTGGTATGCCCATGACCTTCTTGATTTCCAGGACTGTGTTGGAACTTTTCAAAGCCCCCATGGACATCTCATTCCCTACCTTTTCCTTTATGCTCTTTTTAGTTATTATTTGCCTCAGCTGATAATCATTTTAGGCAGCGGAAACAAGTACCTCTGATTGTTTGCAGCAAACATTTCTAGGGAGAAGGATTTTCTGCTCTTAGTGAGCCCTGAACTCTGAGACCTGGTGAGCTTGAGTTCCAACTCAAGTCAAATAAAAACAGTGTTGCAAGTAAGATCTTCTAGGGAACCACTGGACTGGTCAAATAATGAGTTCTGTTAGAATTAAGCTTCAGAGCTCTAATCCTGCTCCTTCCCTCTATTGACTGCCCTACTTGTTTTCACCATGATTATGGCCTGTTGGTTTTCACAGCTCTCATGGAGCTGGAGAAGGAGAAAGGAGAATAGGGCAAATTAAAATAATGATACAAAGCTTGTTTGTTTGTTGACATTCAGCTGTCTTTTAGAATACCCATTCTCCAGGTTGCTACAAGCTCATTATTGATTTCCAGAGTTCAGAAAAAGTTCTTCTCACCATTTTTGCTCGTTTTCTCATTGCTTTCTTTTGGGGGGGAAGGCGGGGCCTTTGCAGTAAGCTACATTTCCAGCCCCTTTTTAGAAAAATTTTTTCAAAAGTTTTGATACAGTATCCTTGTTGCTAAATTGCCCAGGATGGACTGGAACTTGTGATCCTCCTCAGCTTTCCAGAGTGCTAGTTATTACAGGTGTGTACCGCACCTGGCTTCTCATTGCTTTTATGGAAGCAATAAATTTTTAGTGCTTATTTCCCATCATTTTTGCTGATATCATTCCTAGCCAATTTAATAACCTTGATCTTTAGTTGTACTTTCTAGTTAGTAATGTCCATCTTAGTGGGTAAACCAAGGCAGATACATTAGAGTACATCGAGACAGGAATGGATCCTGACCCAAACTCATGGGATGGAGGACAAAGCCCTGCTAGGTGACTTGTAAGCCTTTTTCCTTACCATTAGCCCCGAATGCTAACATATACTCAATCTTTGATCCCCATTTCTTTTGCCCTAGCCCCTAATATCTTGAGTCTCTTCTCCAGTTCCTGGATTATCATACAGGCTAATTTTTGTTTTCTAGAAACTCCTTCGCCAGCTTCAACTCACAACCTGTCTTATAGGTGAGTAACATTATGCTTCCTCTCTGGGGATCTGTTCACCAGGACACTCTTCCAGCAGCCCTGGAGTTACTTCACTGGTCTATACCACTGAAGTTTATAATCTGCTTTACAAACAAAAGAGCAGGTTGAATAGCTCTGTGTTTAATATATATCTGAATTATTTAATTTTGTTTTCACAAGCAGGGGATTCCTCCTCTCTGGCCTAAATGGTTAGGCCCTTCCTTTATATATGCATTTTACTTTTATGTTTCCTTTTCTCTGCTGATGTTTTCATTTCCTTTCCTTAGAACTTCATCTACCCCTTCTGGGATGGGGATTTTTTGTGTCAGACCATTTCTAAATGGGGAGTCAGGCCACACAAGAGTACTCACCCCCAACATTTCTGGTAAGTTAACATTCCCAAAGGAGTGGAGATTCAACCACTGACACAAACTAAAATGAAAATTTTCAGGTGACAAAAAGTTGACACTTGCCCTTAATAAAGAGAACTGTTCCCAGTTTGGTTCCTTAAATTCTTTTAAAGAGTTACCCAGTTTCCTTTACAGTGGAGAGATGCTCTGGATTTTGCCTGCATAACACTCATCCTGTCACCCGTTGAATTCTGCCAGTGAGCCAAGTTGACCTATAAGATTAGAATGAACTGGCTTTTTTTTTTTTTTTTTTTTAATCCCTATGTTGAATATGCTGGGAGCTCAATTCTGAGGATTATAAAATCAATATCCTTTTTTCTCCCTTTTTTTTTTTTGTACCAGTGATCCAACTCGGGTCCTTGCACTTGAGAGGCAGGTGACAGAACCACTGAGCTAAATCACAGGCCTCTCCCCATCTTTTATTTATTTATTTATTTTTATTTTTTGAGACAGGGTCTCACTATGTAGTTGAGACTGACCTGGAACTCACTATGTAGCCCAGGCTGGTCTCAAACTCACAGTTATCCTCCTACCTCAGTCTCCCGAGTGCTGGGACTATAGGAATGCGCCACAATGCCCAATCTCCCCATCTTTTTAAAAAAGAGTACCTCTGCTACCAGTGGTCTTGCTAAGGGGCTGCCATCTTTCATAACTCACCTAAATATATTTTGAGACTGACCTGGAACTCACTATGTAGCCCAGGCTGGTCTCAAACTCACAGTTATCCTCCTACCTCAGTCTCCCGAGTGCTGGGACTATAGGAATGCGCCACAATGCCCAATCTCCCCATCTTTTTAAAAAAGAGTACCTCTGCTACCAGTGGTCTTGCTAAGGGGCTGCCATCTTTCATAACTCACCTAAATATATTCCCTATCTTCCCACTCATAATTAAACTCAAATCTCAAGACTGCTCTGTTGGCATCCCATCCTCACAGGAAATAATGGACTTTATAACTTATCTCTTAAATTGCTTAGCTAATATTTGTTTCCCTTTTGAGTAGTGTTCCTTTGATTTAGGTCCAGAGACCCTGACCACAAGTAGCACTGCTGAACAACTGCCCCAAACTGTCCCTTACCATTTCCTTCTGTCCTTCAGGTCAAAGGGAAAGCAGGACTCCTCGAGAGAGTCTTCCTGGTTTCCAGCTGCCAGTCCTGCAGGTAAAGCCTGGTTAGTCTAATTTACCTGTGCACAAAAACTCACATGACTCTGCTGGCACACTAAAAGCCTCTGGTCTTGTTAAGGTGGTGGAGTGTAACCACAGTGCAGAGTGACATGGGTTTCAGATGTAGAAAACGTGTTTGCAATTTCCCAGGATTTTTTTTGAGACAGGATCTTGCTAGGTAGTTCAGGCTGGCCCTGAACATGTGGCAGTAATCCTGCTTTAGCTTCCCATGGTGTGGCTACAGAAATGTACCACCATGCCCTGTTCCTAGTCTTTTTCTTTTCCGTTTTTTTTTTTTGTATCAGGGATACAACTCAGGACCTTGCACTTTTGAGGCAGGCAGTGGTACCACTGAGCTAAATCCCTGGCCCCTTGGGAGTTTTTAAAATTAAGTCAAATGGTAGTGAAATTTCAACCAAGAGGTCTTAGCCAGTGACATAGTGGCATTGCCCAGTAGTTCCACAAGAGTATTTTCACTGGACTGTATCTTTTGGGTGAAGGTTCTCCTTGAACTATGAAAAACCACATTTATTTCTCCAGAGACAGGTAGAATAATGCTTTGTAAATTTATGGGAGTATGATTCTTATCTGGGCAACAAAAGGAAAAGGACGTGGTAATGAGAAGTCTGTTAAGGCTTCTATTAAAAGTCTAGTCTTGCCTTTCAATTTTTATGGCATGGATTTTGAGGATATTTGATCTTAAATTCTATTACATGAAAATCAAATCAAATGTCTTTTGAACATTTGATATTAAAGAATTTTTGACATTGGGTATTTCTTTAGGCGTGATGATAGTTTTTTCTTTGTAAATGCATTTAAATTTTTACAAATGGAAAATTAATTATATCTGGATGTTACTTTAGTATAAATTTAGTAGATAGGATTAGTGGGAAAAGAGAAATAAAAAATCAGCCATGAAGTTGGATGTGAGGATTATATGAGTTCATTTTTCTTTTCTTTTTTTTTTTTTTAGACAGGGTCTCACTATGTAGTTGAGACTGACCTGGAACTCACTGTGTAGCCCAGGCTGGTCTCGAACTCACAGTGATCCTCCTGCCTCAGCCTCCTGAGTGCTGGGATTACAGGCATGTGCCACCACACCCAGCTGAGTTCATCATGCCCAGCCGAGTTCATTATTCTAGTCTGCCTTTTTAAATTTTTTCCACTTTAAAGGTCTTTTAAAAATATTTATTTATTTATTTATTTATTTATTTAGTTTGTTTGAGACAGGGTCTCACTATGTAGTTGAGACTGACCTGGAACTCACTATGTAGCCTAGGCTGGTCTCAAACTCACAGCATCCTCCCAGTGCTGGGATTACAGGTGTGTGCTACCACGCCCGGTTTAAAAATAGTTACAGAAGAAAGTACCACCTCCCTAGAAGCATAAGAATTCTTCTCCACAGGGGCCTGGGATTTAGCTCAGTGATGCCACCACCTGCCTTGCAAGCATAAAGTCTGGAGGTTGATCCCCACTGCAAAAAAAAAAAAAATTCTGCTTCCCTGCTAATCATTTCTGGGCATGGTAATCACATGTTCTAGGTCTTCCAAAACAGTTTGATTTTCAAATAATTGTTATAAACCATCCTTTTTATCATCCTTAGCCACTGAAATATTTCATACTTTTGTAAGCAACAACAAAGCCTTGTTACACAAAAGATACCAAATCTAACTATCATGCAGTAGAAGAAAAGCCTCGGGAAAGCAACAGTGGTTGATTATCTTCTGATAAATTTCATATAATAGCTTGAAAGTGTTTTACTAGCCATTTTTGTTACAAACACTCAGTTTGCCTTCCTGTTCTGTTTACCAGGAGACTCCTTACCAGCAGAGGCAGATGGGATTAGCCAGGGAGAGAGGAGCCTTTACCACTTCCAGATAGACCACGTCAAGGTCTGATCTGTATGTACTGCTGAGAGCTGGACTATAGCATCCACTACTGATCCAGTGAGATAGTCTTGGAAAGTGTACATCTACTTTGTCTCCTGGTTTCACTCTGTACCTTATGCTTTCTGTATCTTTACCCAGTACATCCTATTTACCTCCCAGGAAAGCAGTCAGGTCTTATAGGCTAGTGCTTTGGACAGATGTTTATCTCTACCCCAAAAGATGTGTGTAGCTCCTTTCATGTTCTACAGTATGAAACTAAAATCGTAAAAATAATTCTCGGCATCATGCTTGGGAGATTGGATAATATACTCATCAACTTGTTTCATTTCTACATTTTTTCCACTTGGATATATGTCCCATTGCCAATGTTAGCAAACATTAGCTCTCTGTTCCTTGTCTTTATACTTTTCTTGTTTACCTATTGTTTCCTCTGTGCCTGGTTACATTAAATATATTGGTTTTCCTTTGACATAAATAGTTGGATATATAAACTCTGTAGATGACAAGATGCCCCTTTATGATTATCGCACCTGTCACTATTAGAAGCTCTAGAATGGTTAGATGAGCAAGAGGAGTTACCTACAAGCCTACTGTATCTCTGTCTCTGCTGAAGCCTCAGAAATTTTAATCATTGTCCTGACTTCTGGAAAACAATGAAACAAAGTGTGTGGTGACAGATGCTGACCTACTGCGTTATAGTTTTTGTCCTTTTAATTTTACCCAACAAAGCCTGCCCCTTGAAATTATAAAAAGTATAGTACATCAGAAAAAAATTCTAATTGGTGCTGGAAATTCAATTCAAGGCCTCCCATATGCGAGGCAAGTATTCTACCACCAAGCGGCACCCTGGCTGTAAATTAGAACTATTAATGGATTTGACTTCATTAATCCCTAAATGATAGGAGTGGCAAAGCAGAAAAGAGAGAAACAATTTGGGGCCTTTTTAGTATTTTTCTAGGGATGCAGGGTTTCCTCTCTTTTATTTTTAAAAAGTTAACTGATTGATGTTTGTTTTTATAATCTTAACTGATGCAAACCATTTTAAAACATCAGTAATTCAGTTAAAACTGTACTGTATACCTAAAATGTACCAATAAACTCAATAAAAATAATAATAATAATTCAGTTAAAGACCATAGTCCCTTTGTCTCCAAGACAAATCCTATAGAGAGGGAAAAGTCTTTTCTGGTCACAGATTAAACAGCAAAAAAACTGAAAAATTAGTCTTTGTCAAGCTAGATTTGAGGTAGTGTCAGGTTTGTAAAACCAAACCTGGTACTGCTTCTGTCACCCTTTGACCAGGAGAACTGTCCCTTCTCATCATTCTGTAATGTAATTCTATGTTTTGTAAAAGACATCTCTCCTAATTCCGACCTCCAATGAATATCTAGACTAAATATTCACCACCCATTTCTAAACCTTTTGAGACTCTGCAGGGAAGATTTACCCTGAGACAAATAGTAAACAAAAGGGGATTTTGTAGCGATGAAAAGGAGGCAAAGTGGTCCCAGTATCAGAAATGAGAACATTCTGCTTCCCATGATTCAGTGATGAAGCAGATGAGATTATCAAGTTGGTACGAGGAACAGGAAGTATCTATGACAAGGCTGGAACGTATTGAGAATCTTAGCTCCATTATGCATTGTGCTCAGAAGGATTGGGAAGGATGCAAGGCAGCCTTAGAATCCAGGAAAATGGTGGGATCAGGATGCACTGGTATCATCAATTGAATCATCAGTTCTCTACTTTCTTTCTAGGACTTCTGTGGGTGTAGGGATGAGGCCCAGCCTCTAGTGCTCCAAGGGAGAAAAATACCAGAAAAAAGGAGAACAAGGGCCGTTGCCTAGCTCAGTGTCAGATCTTTAGCCCTAAGGCTAGAGGATTTTTGGGCATCCTCCCCCATCCATCCTCAAATTACTATATCCCCATCACCCACTCTGAAGAACACAAAGATTTTTAGTTCTTTGTCACAAAGTAATTTTTAAAATGTGGTTTGTTTAAACAGTTACTAAATCTGTTCATCCTTTAGTAACAAACCTTCCCCTTTCCTTAGTCCGCCCACTCAGTCCTGTATGATCACATCATCATCGTCGTCATCGTCATCATCTTCCTCCTCCTCTTCTTCACCATCTTCTGGCAGTTCTTCTTCCTCCTCTTCCTCTTCCTCATCTAAACAAACAACCACCTCAGCTGGCTCACGTAACTGAGAGTCAAACCAATCCCTCACCTGCTGGGTGCTCAGCCTTGACACCCGACACAGCTGAGGGATATCAGTTTCCTGGAGCTGATGGTGGGCTGCCCAGTACCTCTCCAAGGATCCTATATCCGGTGGAGGTGGGGGTGCTGGCAGAGGTGGTGTCTTGGCCCATTCTTTCAAGGAGCGAGTTGATGGTGGTGTGGTAGTTGCTGGGTCTTGGAAACTAGCGGCACCAGGCACTGCATTGTCCCGAAACCATTTTAGTTGCCCATGCTTCAAGGCATAACGTGTATCACCAAACCACTGAATGATCTCAGGCCTAGGTAAACCCGTGATCTGTTCTAATTTATGGTAATCTTCACGCCGTGCCCATTGGCACTGTAGAAAAAAGGATTTGAGGATTGCCAGCTGCTCTTTGGTTTTGCGCTTAATCTTTCGCTGGCGTTGCATATCGGGGGAAAGGTATCCTGTGGGGCTGGCCCTACTTGCTAGTGAGTTAGGCCGCAGCCTTTGGGACCAGCCTGCTTCCACATGTGGAGGCTGTGCCTGTTCTCTGGCTGATGGTGACTGTGAGACACAGCCCAGCGACTGGAGGGGTTTAGGGCTGGCAGTAGCTCCATTAGCCAGTACCTGGAAAGAGGAAGAAGAGGTAGAGGAAGAAGGAGTCACACGAGGTGTTGTCTCCTCCTTACAACTACTGGCCGGTGATGAAAGTGATGGCTTATGCTGAGCTTGTGGCTGGTGAACAGCAGTGGAGTGGTTCCAGGAAGCGGTGCCTATACCACATGAATGGTCAGGACCCCTGCCTGCCTGCTCCTTAGAGAGGCTACCACTTTGCCGATTCTGTGAAAAATCTGGTTGTTTGGGGAATGCTCCACTGCCAGGTGTCAAGAGGGACTCCTTTGCTTTCTGGTGACTCAGCGGCAGTGGCAGATTCTGAGAGGACTCCTCAGGTTCCACCTTCAATCCTTTCATCTGGGTGGGCTCACTGAGAGTCAGAGGGCTTCTTCCAAGACCACCTTGTTCCGGAGGTGGGATCTGAGAAGACTGTACCTCCTCTGGGGGCCGCACTACATGATGAGTAAAAGATAGAAGGGATTTGAAATGGAGTTGGTCCTGGTGGTAGACTACTCGGGCTCGAGTCTCTTCTATTTCTTCAGATGACCAGCTAATGCCACATCGGAGGCGCTGGGCCATGAACCATGTCTTGACTTTCTCCATCTGCAACCCATAACGCAAGCAGAGAAGGGCAATGTCTGCTAGACTGGGATAGGGAAAGTAGCTGAAGGTTTGCAGCAGGTGTTCATTGCTGTCCAGCTCACTGGTCTGGGCTGCTTGGGTCCACACCAGCTGTAGCTCCTCAGAGATTGGAGGGAGGCAGATGAGCCCTGCTGGTGAGCTATGAAGACTGCTGGCCTCTTTACTAGGAGGCATGGCTCCCAATGTGTGCCCTTCAGAGACAGCTGTAATAAGAAGAGAGACAGCTCAATCCCAGAGGCTCCTCTTTAGGCACATCACACGATTTCTACCAAACCAGAACGCTGAAGTGTTCAACTGTAGAAAGTACTTTTATGTAGAAAGTACTGTTAGTCATGGCATATTGCTTATAAAGTGCTCATTTATTTTATTAAATTTCTCTTTATTTTGTTACTTTATGTTGCCCAAGCTAGTCTTTTTTTTTGTTTTTTGTTGGTTTTTTTTGGTACCGGAGATCAAACTCGGGTCCTTGTGCTTTCGAGGCAGGCAGTGGAACCTCTAAGCTAAATCCCAGGCTACCCAAGCTAGTCTTGAACTCCTGAGCTGAAGGAGTCTCCCACCTCAGCCTCCTGAGTAGCTGGGACTATAGATGCATCACCACACCCAGCTGTCACTCAATCTTCATAACTTTGTGAAGTCATCATAGTCTGCTATAATTCCCAATTTTTGTATTAAAAAAATAAGGTACATAAAAGTTGTTATCCCAAGTCATTTGACTAATGAATGTTGTTGTTACTAAGACAAAAACCTGTATGTACAGATTAGGAAGGGAAAATTATTCTTATAAAGCCATTATCTTTTCAATTCATGCTTGTTTTTGTTTTTTGGTTCTGGGAATCAAACTCAGGAATATGCACTTGCAAGCAGTGGAACCACTGAGCTAAATCCCCAGCCCAAACTTGTTTTATCATTCAAATCAAACTTGCTTCTAGAAGCTGTCCCCTAACTCTCACCCTCTAAATTCATGGAATAAAAGTTACAAAATAAAGACAGCCACAAAGGCAGGAGGAGCAGCAGAACTATTACTTTCCACCTAACAACACAGGATTACTCCTAGAATGTGGAGGGAGGTTGGGAAAACCGATGACTACCTGAAGGTAGGACAGCACTGCCCTCTGCCCAGCCCCCAGCACTTTTTTCCTTTCCCTTCTTGTTGGTGGAGTATTGGGGGAAGGGAATGATAGTACCTTCAACCCCTGAATTCAGTCTGGATAGCTCCCCCCAACCCATTTCTCGGTAGGCTGGGAGACTGAGATCTGGGATAAAGAAGGCCCACTCCCCCTGGGTTTAGGTCATGTGGACAGGAGAATGTTCCCTCCTCTGTCAGCCTCAGAACAAAGGTTATCCCCTCCCCCAGCCTTTGTCTCTTCCAACGGCTCAGCCTCTCTCCAGGGAGCCCAAAGAGCTCCTACCAACATTAACAGCCCCTTTCACTCTGGGGGAAAGGCCTGAAGCTCTTATCTTTGCAGTCCAGCTTTCTTCTCAAAACTAGGTAGACCGCTTCATTATAAATTGTAACCAGTTCGCATAAGCAACCCAGCACAACACTGCTCCCAGGTTAGGGGTGTGGGGACTCCAGGGACAACCTCTAACTGAAACACATACCTGCTCAAGTTATTTCCTGGAATATTGTTGAGTTTTAATTCAGCTCCCAATGTAAGCATGAGATCCTTTAACACTTGCTACCCTTTACTCTTAGGGGATTACCAACTGTGTTTATAAATATTACTTCTGATCTGTTAAGGTTAGTACCCAAGTTCATAAAGTTCAAACAATGTAATGTCAAGGATATTTATTTATTTGCGGTGCTAGGGATGGAAGCCAGAGCATTGCACAAGCCTGGCAAGAGTCCTATCACTGAGCTAAACCCTCAGCCCCAGAAATAAGAATTTTCCACTAAGGCCAGCCTTGAGTTTGAATCCCAATTCTGCCATTTGCCAGTTAGCTACATGAAATTGGTAAAAGTACTGAAATGATATGAGCCTCAGCTTCTTCCTGTAAAAAATGAAGATGCTGTCTGGATGTGGCACACACCTGTAATCCCACAACTCAGGAGGCTGAGGCAGGGGAAGAGTTGAGGCCAGCCTGTATTACACAAGGATACACACAGAGGGAAAGGGGTTGGGTGCTAGGGGGACAGGGGACGGACTGCCGAGTGTACTGTATTATTTTTACTATTATGTGCTAGTATTAATGTATAGGTGGGGAGAAAGTAGAGATGCTTTATTAAGAGATGGAAGTCTGGGCTGTGGCAGATTTGAGATTAATTGCAGCAAAGTACCTACCTGGCAGATATGACTAAATAAAATACCCTTGATGCTATGCGTAGAACAAAGTAAAGGGTCAATACCTAGCATTTTTTTTGTTGTTGTTGTTTCATCTCATGGATGACTCAGATGTAAGGTAATATGCCTCTTGGTGGGAAAAGTGGGCAAAGACTAAATCCTTTAACATCAGTTTTTCAATCTGTTTTTGCAGTCCTAATTGTATCTTAACAGTTGAGGAACCTAGGGTATTTATGACTTTTTAAAAATTTACTTATTTTTCTTATTTTGGTACCAGGGATTGAACTCAGGTCCTTGCGCTTGCAGAGCGGGTGCAAGAACCACTGAGCTAAATCCCCGGCCCTACTTTTCTTTTTGCAGTAGGGATGCAAAAGATTTGTTTCCAGGGATGGAAACCAGGGCCTTTCCTGTGCTAGGCAAGTGCTCTATCACTGAGCTATATTCTTACCCCTATGATTTCAAGCTTTTTATATTTAGGGCTTTGGATACAATTTCAGAATGGATTTTGTTGTGTTTAAAAAAGTATGAGAATCATAGCTTTGGAGGAAGTACTTCCATAATTTGGATCCTTTTTATTGCTGTGTGAATTGCCCCCATGATTGCTTCATCTTTTCCCTCCCAGATTCATCCTAGACACTGCTTCGTGGCTAGGAGCTACACTATCACTTAGAAATTGTGGGGGCCAGGGATTTAGCTCAGTGGTTTCAGCACCTGCCTTGCAAGCGCAAGGACCAGAGCTCGATCCCCATACCAAAAAAAGGAAAAAAAAAAAAAAAGATCCAAGAATGGTGGCACAGGCCTGTCGTCCCAGCTCTTGGGAGTCAGAGGCAGGAGGATCACTCTGAGTTTGAGACCAGCCTGGACTACATAGTGAGTTCCAGGTCAGTCTCAGCTACATAGTGAGACCCTGTCTCAAAAAACCAAAACAAAGAAAAAAAGAAAGAAATTGTAGGCCCCTACGAACAACACCAGTTTTGAGGTGGAGAATACTTCATGATGGCAGTGCCTGACATCAACTTGACCAATTTGGTGTGCTTTTCTATAAGGACACAGTCTACTTTTTAGGAGGAAAATGTAGCATAAACCATGAAGTTGTCCAGTCCACTGTGAAGGTGGGGACCAAAAGACACAGCTAAAAGCCTTCAGATTCTCAGCATCAGCTTGGTATTTCGGTGTAACATGTAATAAGGCAATGAAGTATCTTGGGATACTGTATACCTTGTTTTCACTTACACAAAATATAAGTTATGGAAAAAAGAAAACTTTCTAAAAGAGAATGGTGGGGCCAGGGATTTAGCTCAGTGGCACTGCACCTGCCTTGCAAGCACAAGGTCCTGAGTTACATCCCAGGTACCCCCCCCCCCCGCCAAAAGAGAATGGTGGCTTACATCAAGACACAGCTGTGTAGCTGGTACTTCCTTGGAAGGATATGCTTTTGAACTAGGTGGAAACTACAACCCAGAGTGGCTTGTGAAAATTACAAGTAGGGCAGACTAGGAACCAAAACCACAATTTAAGACTCTACGGTGTCTGTTTTTGTGTCTTCATTTTGGATTAGGTAGCAAAAGGAATCAATCCAGAGAAGGACTCCTAGGGCAAAGGTGGTGTTGAGTATTCTGAATAATTACTATATTTGTATCCCTATTAAATATGCTAGTTATGCTTTATTGCTAAAGTCACTAATAAAAAATACAGTCAGAGCTGGTGTGTGAGTGGTGTATGTCTGTAATCCCAGTACTATGGGAGGCTGAGGCAGGAGGATGGCAAGTTTGAACCCAGCCTGGGCAACTTAGCAACGCAGTGAGACCTTATATCAAATTTTTAAAAAGGATGGGGATGTAGGTCACTCAGTATGAATACCCTGGGTTCAATCCTGAGTACTGAGAGGGGAAAAAAAAGTATGTAATACCATTCCTTCCCTTGTGCTTTCTGAATCCCTGGTCAGATGGCAGTAAAGAACTGGCTGTCTTAAATTTCCAGTTGCAGTGTTTATACAGTCCTAGGAAATAGATTTTGGAGCTTTCCAGTTGAACCTAGGTTTATGGTTAAAGTAGAAGACAAAGTAGAAAACAGGTATGATGCTGAATTCTCTAAATCTTTATTCAAGAGAAAACCTGAGGAATTGCCTGAAATGTGTTTTCATGGTACAGTATTAAGGGCCTTAAGGATGTTTCTTGAAATTTTACTTATATGCTTAACTTTTTGGATCCCGAACCTCTCTAAAAATCAGAAAAAGTTACAGACTATCAGATTAAGACCTCTGCCTTGTCTTCCCAACTTAATAAACGCAGTAGTGGTAATTAAAGAGCAGCTTAATGTAAATCAATGGAAAGAGTGAAAGATTGGAGAATTGGATTAAGAAAGGAACTGGATATTTATGGTATGAGCTGGAGAGGGTGAAGAGTGCTCAACTGGGCAAGAGCCTGGCTAACTGGCCTACTGGATTACTGGATTATTGGTTACTACAGGATCAATAACCACAGTGCCCTGGATACTAGAGGTTAGCAGACTGCTTCTAGGGCACCCAAGTCACTAGCTTCATTCAGTTGTCTGTGTGCTTACAACAGTTTTGTATGACTGCAAAACTGCTTATCACCAGTTTTTCAGTTTTTAATAATGTAATTAAATATCACATAAACCTGTGAAAAATACTAAATTAAAGACCTTTCCTATGAAAAACTAAGCCATATGCTTTGCAGAGGCATAATACCAAGAAGAAATACAATTACAAACTGATGAGTGAAGAGTGGGTAGGACAACTGTAAAATATTAGGAGACTTAAAAAATCTCAAAAATATTCTGCACTTAGATTGTTTCAAAAGTGTGTACTCTCACTGCAAAGAAACCAAAACTGCAAATCATCCATGATCGAGGGCCGGGGATTTAGCTCAGCGGTTCGGTGGCCTGCCTTGTAAGCTCAAGGACCCGAGTTCAATCCCCGGTACCAAAAAAAAAAAAAAAAAACATGATCGAAATGCCTGAGTGATTCTCACCCCAGACTGCACACTAAAATTTACCTGGGAAATTTAAAAACCAGCCCCCCACTTTGATTTAGTCTGGACTGGGGACCTCTCATCCATAGTGTAAAAAATTCTCAGGGCGCTGCCAGGTTTGAGACTCCCTTGGTAGTTAATACTAGAAAGTCAACTGGCAACTTCAATCAGCAGGCTCACACACACAAAAATGTCCCAGCATTACACCAGAAGAACGGTAAGATGAATATTTTTAATTACAATGTTGTAAGATAACGTATGCATTATTTAAAAAATTGCCAACGTTGGCTTTTTCAATTACTGCTGTCTACCTATCCTAAATCATATAATATAAAAGGGATTATAGTGAGAAGAAGGCTCATAGATTAAGAAAGATCTGATCTGGGCCAACATTACCAAACAGGTCTCAGCTTGAGTATTCTTTCAGTTTAGAAGTCTCAGATTAGGGCGCAACACCAGGAACCTCCGAAGATTCAAAGTGTTTCCGGGTCTGGTCTTTTCCCTATGGCTGGGCACCGGAGTCAGAGGGGCAGTTTCTTCTAAACCTTTCATTCCCAAGACCACTGCTCCCCAAGAAATAAGGCCAGGTTCTATACATGTGTTATGGTCGCCTGGAGGTAGTCATGGGGATGGGGGGGGCTGGGAAGGAAACGTTTCTCCTATCCTCCATTTCACAGGCAGTCTCGAAGGCTCCGAACTGGGTCAGAGAACAAAAAGTTGCTGCACTTAGGGGCGGTAAACCCCAGGAGGCAGGCGAATCTCAATCATTCTTTAGCCAAGGGCGTCCCAACCCAGCCGTCCCCTCCTCCCTACACACCCCTTAGCCCTCCCCCAGTTAGAACAGGGAGTCTAAAAGTCCAGAGCAGAAAGGGGTGAGGACTGGGCGACTTCTGACCTAGTACTGTACAGTATTCTCCACCCCCCGCCCCCGGCCGGCCGGGGATGGGGCTCCGGAGGTCGGAGAGCGTACACCGGCTGGGAGGGGAAGTCCAAGGGGCTGGGATCACTCACCGCGGTCCGGCCCGGGCGGCGGCTCCC
>NW_022900929.1:47103145-47118595 GCF_012274545.1 Fukomys damarensis
GGAGTTGGAGGCGGAGCAGACGGGTGGAGCGGGCGTCCGGGGGCGGTGCCAAGGTGGCCCGAGTCCTGATTGGTGGGTGTGGGTGGGAGGACACCGGCGCCGCGCGCTGGGCTGGCTATTGGCTGCGTGGGTGTCGGTAGAAGCCGGCAATTGGCTGCGTGAGCCTCAACCTGGGTCAGCTATTGGGCAAGTGGTACGATGTCCCCCGGGGCTAGGGTCCTGTGAATGGCACCACCCCATACCCTCGACCTGTCTGTGCTGGACCTTCGGAGTACAGGGGCCCACGTTCTTCCCGAAATTTCTCCTTAGGTGAATTGTCTGGACCCCATCAACTCCTTCATTTCTCTCCTCTTGAAGACAGCTTTCCAGGAAGACCCTTTTAATAGCCCCTCCCAGCCTTGCAAACGAACTGCTCCTTCCGCAGCTCAGAGTCCAAGCGCTCCCCAAAGCGTCAGCTGTAACGAAGCAGCGTCTAAAGCAACTGGGACCTCCTCTGAAGATAGATCAGATGTCTTGCCACCCGGAAGGAGCTGGATCTTAGGAACCCGGGGCCTTCACCAGACAGGTGTTCCCAAGAACGAAATGCTGGCTCTCTCGCTGCCCTACTAAAGAGGACTTGGAGCGTTATCATATTTGGAAACCTTGGTTTTCTCTATCTTTCACCAAAGTATTATCCCACACTGTATGAGGACCTGAGTCAAAAAGTGTATATTTAGGATTCTCCACCTTCTGATTCTTCCATCTTCTGGGAACAGTACTTTCTGAAATGACCCTTTTCGTCTGTCTTTTAAGACCACATTTGCCTATGTAGGTCATTTTCAGACTTCCCCCTTTATTCTCAGAACTCATCAATTCTCACTCCTATCATACTCCAAAAAATCAGCCACAAAACTCCTTTTCATTCCTCATCGCTTCATTCCACCTTTTAGAGGTCTTCCAGGGTTACCAGACATCATGACTGCTTCTGTTCTAAGCCTTATTTTCTGTTGCTGGCCCCTTATTTCTCCCTCCTTCCCGACTCCTGCCCCTCGAGCTCCCTTCCTCCTTTCCCACTGTCGTCTCATTTAGTTACAATCTCAACTCCTAACAGCAATCCCTCGTTCTTCAAACTAAAATGGCAAAACCCTCACAGGAGTAAACAGCAGAAAGACACACTCAGCTTTAAGGTTAAAAACCTAGCTGGGCGTGGCGGCACACACCTTTAATCCCAGTACTGTAGGAGGATTGTAAATTCAAGTCACGCCTAGGTGATTTAATGACTGTGAGACTCTATCTCAAAATAAAAAAAAGGAACTAAAAGGGCTGGGGATGTAGCTCAGTGGAAAGGCCCCAAGACTAAGGAATCTGAAGTTTCAGGGCCTCCCTGGCACAGATCTCTTCCGAGGCACTGGGGGAGCCTCAGCACCATGGTAATGTTACAGGTTTTTATAAAACTTGAAATCCATGTAATTGGTTAAGATTTGATGTACTTTTCCTTTCTGACTTGCCCTCCAAAACATTTCCCCTTTTGTCAGTTGGCAATGAGAGGCCATGTGTTCTTTCCATTAGCCTAGGAAACTGAGATGGGGATACATTAGTCCAGGTTCAGTGGGTATACACTCACTGGTTCTGCAATCACTTCTGTGAATGAATTATCTCCATGTTGATATGAACTAAACTGTGCTTCCCATGGGGCCAGGGATTTAGCTCAGGGGTTTGGTGGCCTGCCTTGCAAGTGCACGGACCCGAGTTCAATCCCCGGTACCAAAAAAAAAAAAAAAAGAAATAAATAAACTGTGCTTCCCTCAATCTCATTATAGAAGTAAACCCTCAGTATCTCAGAATGTAACTATTTGAAGACTTTAAAAAAGGTAATTTAAATTAAAATGAGGACTTTAGAGTGGGTTCTAATACAATATGACTGATGTCCTTACAAAAGGAAACAGTCCTTGCATACACAGAAGAAAAACTCTGGTGAAGACATAAGGCGTACACAGCTATCCACAAGCCAAGCAGAAAAGATTCAAAATGAAATAAACACCATGATTTTGGACTTCTAACCTCCAAAACTGAGAACATTTGTGTGGTTTAAGCCACTGTGGTATTTTGTTATGGCAGCCCTAGAAAATGAATCCAGATATATATGGCGGGGGAGGGGGGCTTCCAACTACAGGGCATTAGTCTTCACAATTTTGTTTTGTTTTTTTTTGTTTTTGGTTTTACTTTTTTGAGACAGTGTCTCACTATATAGTTGAGACTGACCTGGCACTCACTAGGTAGCCCAGGCTGGTTTCGAACTCACAGTGATCCTCCTGCCTCAGCTTCCCGAGTGCTGGGATTACAGGTGTGCACCACCACGCCTGGCTTTGTTTTTTCGTTTTTTTTTTTTTTTAAATTAATATGTGCATTACAAGAAACAAAAACACAAGAAGCAAAGAACAAAGTCATTTGCAATCATAAGCAGCTTAGCTAGATGTGTTCTTCCAGGTCACGTGTACATACACAACATGCCATTTTCTGTGACTGAGTTTGTACAGTGTCATGTTTTTCCATGCATCATGAATATCCTCCAATTCAAAATCCCAAATCTACGAGAGTATTTTTTTTAGTATCCAACTCGGGACCTTATGCTTGTGGGGTAGGCGGTGGATCCACTGAGCTAAATCCCCGGCCCTACAAGAATATTTTAGATAACCCAGAATACACAACACCAACTCAATCTGTTAGAAAATCATTGCAATTGGCCTTTCTCTGGAAATTTCACTGAAGATAAAAATGGCAACAAGTCTCTAGATGAAAGTATGGGCAAAGTTACAATCACACTACTACATTTCCTTAATGCTCAATTTAAAATGAGACGTAAAGCAACAGAGTACACCAAGCCATTGTCTGAGAGTCATCAGATCTCTACTATTAAGCTATTAACAAGAAGGGATGTTCCCACTTAGTAACTTCTCTCTACAGTATACCTAGAAGACACACGTTGATCCCTCTTGCCAAAACGTAAATCTGAACACTTGGCACACATCTCTCCTCGAGTGCTTATTTCCACCCCTCTGCTGCCAGCCTAGTGACAAGTCCTGATACACACTGTCTAGAGGTGTAACAATTCTAAGTCCAAGATGCATCTTTTCTATCAATTACAACAAAAAGAGACTTAAATGTTGTCTAACTTACTACCTCTAGTTTTTATCATGCATTGTCATCTCAGGGCATCTAAAAGGTTAGATGTTGTGCAAAACAGTATGAACTTTGTGCACAAAGGCCCAAGTACTTTGGCAAAAGGACCCACACAGGTCTATGGTTATAGTCTAAAATCATCTTCCAGCTATGAAGATATAACCAAGAGCCCTTACCACCCTCACCCACCCTTTTCCCCCTTCACCACTTCAGTGACTAAGTTCAGGACCACATCTAGCTCCAGGAGGTAGCTACAACAGAATGTAGGCTCTGCCGCTTGCCTTACAGGCGCAAGGTCCCAAGTTCGACCTCTGGTTAAAAAAAAAAAAGAAAAAAAAAAAAAAGAAGCAGCAGCTAATATAACAAAGGTCACCTCCAGACCAGGGATTTAGCTCAGTGGTTCTGCTGCTTGTCTTGCAAGTGCAGGGTCCCGAGTTCAGTCCCCAGTACCAAAACAAACAAACAATAAAAACTTTTTTTGAAGATTTTTTTGGGGGTGTTACCAGGGATTGAACTTGGGACCTTGTGCTTACAAGGCAGGCAGTGGAACCACTGAGCTACATCCCCAGCCCTAAGAAAAAAAAAGAACTTAAATGTCCCATATGTATAGTGGCAGAGTAAATCGCACACATATACTTAACAAAGGGTATAATTTTAAAGTGTCATCTAAATAAACACTCTGGTCTAGAACCTTTTCCCCTTTCCATTTTTTTTAACCCAGTAACTGATATATACATATGTAATATTTATTTATTTATGGTGCTGGGGCTGGAACTCTGGACCTTGTGCTTATGAGGCAGGCGGTGGAACCACTGAGGCCCTATACATATGTAATACTTACAGAGGATTTTAATAATTTCACTTCCTAAGTGGTTTCAACAATATCCTTTTTTGTTTGTTTGTTTGTTTGTTTTGGTACCAGGGATCGAACTCAGGACTTTGCGCGCTTGCAAGGCAGGCGGCAGAACCACTGAGCTAAATCCCTGGCTACTACCTATACTTTTAACATACTTTGTGCACTTCTAAACACCTAGAAAGACGAAGTGTTTCAAATACAGACTCAGGCTTGTCCACTGTATATACAGTAGTGTGGAAAATACACATGTAACAATGGAGCTTTCTGGCCTAACATCCTTCATTTCTTCTTTCCTTGTTACATGTGATAGAGGCACACATGTCACTCAAATATGACTTTACAATTAAACTTCCAAAAAATCCTTTTCAGAAGATTGCCTTTCTCCAAATTTTTTAACACAAAGTGTACAAAATGTGTTAGTTTTCTAACTCTACTTTTGTTAGATATTGGCAACCTCTTTAATATCTAGAAACTAGAAGGGCCGGGGATTTAGCTCAGTGGTTCTGCCGCCTGCCTCACAAGCACAAGGACCTGAGTTCAATCCTCAGTACCCACTCCCCAAAAAAAGAAACAACAAAAAAACTCTAGAGACTAGATATTATAAAATAAGACTTACATGTCCATTACATACATTCTATATACTGTATAACAAAGTTAAATAGAGCAGTGGATAAGCTGAAATTTTCTACTATACACTCAACAAAACACCTTTCACAATTTCTTTCCCAATGAGCAAGTACAGACAGTATACTGTTCAGAGGTTGCTATTTGCAAGCATAGTATTTCCTATCAGTTTATAAAAGCTGTTTACAAAGTATTATTCTACTACTTCTACTTTTAAATATCTAGAACTAGATTTTTCATATAAGTATTTGCCTGCTACCATACTCTCAAGTGAAATAAATCAGACACATGTTGAAATACTGCATTGTTTCTCTGATGTGAGAAACTGAAAATAGAAAGAAGGACCAAAATGTATAATAGATATTGGGAAATGGGTAGAAAATGTTCAGCCCAGGGATTTAGCTTTTTGTTTCCACCGCCTGTCTCACAAGCATAAGGACCCAAGTTTGATCCCCAGTACCAAAAAAGAAAATGTTCAAATGAAAAGGGGAACAAGGGAGGAGGGAGGGGGAAAGGATGAAGGGACAAGAGGGGCTGGGGATTTAGCTCAGTGGTTCTGCAGCCTGCCTCGCAAGCACAAGGTCACGAGTTTGACCCCCAATGTCAAAAAAGGAGGAGCGAAAGGGGGGAAGGAAAAGAAAAAAAGAGAATAGAAGGAAAAATGGAAACAAAGCTTTTATAAATAAGGAGGAGAAGAAGGGTTGAGGGAGGAATAGGAAAAAAAAGCAGCAAGACATATCACATACAGGTACAAATTTCCTATTATAAATGTTATCCTGTATTATCTAAAATGTACCAATAAATGTTTTGTGTCAAAAAAAACCTTATCTGCTATCATACAGCACTGATAAAATTGCATGTGCAGCAATGGTTGTATTCTGAAATATCTTCTAAATATGACCATCTTGGCTTCATTTCCTTCATTCTGCCTTCAACTAAGTGGACAAGTACAGGCATATTTAATGTTAGAAATAGTGGAATCCAGAGCTCATTTACAGAGGACAAGCTTTTCTGTGTATTTCAACACAAAGTATACACAATGTGCTAACTTTACCACGTTGTCATACACTGGCCATCTCTTTAACTTTTGTGGACTAGATGTTGCAAACTTTTGACTTATTTGCCCATTATTTACACTACATGCACAGTAAAACAAAACCCACAAAACATACAGAAAAATGATGTTGCAAGATGTCCAAGTACAGGCCAGGGCTTTAGTTCAATGGTTCTGCCACCTGCCTTGTAAGCACAAAGTCCTGCGTTTGATCCCTGATACCAAAACAAAAACAAAAAAACAAAAAAAAAAAAACAAAATGCCCAAGTATAAATGCACTAATATACAACTTTTTCCAGTTGCTTCTCTCCCACCTTCTCCAAACTGCTGAACAAGTACAGACAGTACCATATTGCTCAAGAGATGGCTTAATCATTCCATTCCCTAAAGATAGCATTTGATGTGAATTTGTTTGTTTTTTGGTGTTTTGAGACAGGGTCTCACTATGTAGTTGAGACCAGTTGAGAACCAGTTCAGTATCAACTACATAGTGAGACCCTGTCTCAAAACAACAACAACAAAAAAGGTTACTTTCAAACATGTTTCTTTGAGCAGGGGATTTAGCTCAGCAGTGCTGCCTCTGCTCTGCAAGTGCAAGGTCCTGATATCACACACACACACACACACACACACACACACACACACACGTTTTTCTTTTTTTTTTAAACAGATGAGCGTTTCCAAGCTCAGCAGTGCTGCCTCTGCTCTGCAAGTGCAAGGTCCTGATATCACACACACACACACACACACACACACACACACACACACGTTTTTCTTTTTTTTTTAAACAGATGAGCGTTTCCAAGACATGTGATTTTCTAACTCTACTTTATCACACATCAACAACCTCTTTACATCTGCATTGTCCACATGCAGCAAGTTTTCTTTAAAAGGTTTGGGGAGGGGGTATTTGTATACATAGACCTTCTAAAAAACGGCCAGGAAATCTTCCCAAAGGGTGGCGGGCATTTCCAGTTAGACATAGGTGGACTGTTACTTTACCCTCTGGCAACCGCCCATGGCCATGCTAGCTGGTCAACCATCCTCAGTGAGGCCTTTATTGGAGAGGTGCTGTCGCTTCCACCTGAACACAGCAGTAACCCCAAGACCCAATCAGTGCAGTTCAAAGGCCTGAAGTTGTCCAACTTTCAGACCCACCTTCTCGGGCCCTCTGTGGTGGTGGCATTGGTCGAGGTTGCCACTCTTCTCACCGGGCCCTGCTGCACTGCTGCAAGGTGCCATATCTTCCACGGCTGGCACTGGCGAGGCTTCGCCTAGGCTGGCAGGGTTGGACCGGGAAACCCTGTGGCCTGAGGAGTTCTGGCTCCAAGGCCAATGGCATCAGTGGCAGGTGGTAGTGGAGGTGGGCTCAGGTGCAGTTCTCCTGTGCTTCAAAACCTGGGCCCTGCCAATGGCTATCACAGGAAGGGATCTGGATCGCAGGGCCTGCAGGGCAAGGCCAGTCACTAACCGCCAACAGGAGGGCCAGGATGGCCCTGGAGGAGCAGGCTGAACTTTCTCACTGCTGGAACTCAGTCTTCCCAAATTTGAAATGCTCCAAAATGTTACTTCACATATATGAAGAAAATTTAAGGTATTTTCCCAAGTTTGACAAAAATACTAAACATTTTCATAGTATAATCACAAAGTGTGGTGAGTTTTCTCGAAATTATCAAGAATTTTTAAAATTTATGCTAGACTACCAACCCCCTCCCCTCTCCCTCTCCCTCTCTAGTACTGAAGATTGAACCCCAGGGCCTTTGTACTTTTAATCTCCAGCCACCCTTTTTAATTTCTGGAGATAGGATCTAAGTCATTAAACTGACCAGGCTGAGCTTGAACTTTTGATCCTCCTGCCTCAGCCTCCCAGAGTGCTGGCTGAGTTTACAAACATACCATGACTTTCTTATTCTATCTAGAAAAGAATATGTCAACTGCTACAGTGGCACACACCTGTAATCCCAACTACTCAAGAGTCTGAGGCAGGAGAATTATAAATTCAAAACCAGGCTGGGGCTGGGGATTTAGCTCATTGGTGCCACTGCTACCTCAAAAGCACAAGGTCCCGAGTTCAATCCCTGGTACCAAAAAACCAGGCTGGGCACCTTAGTGAGATCTTGTCTCAAAAAAAAAAAAAATTTTTTTTTTTTTTTGTTAAGACTGGGTCTCACTGTGCAATTTAGGCTAACTCACTATGGGTTCAGTGTATAGGTCAAGCTGGCCTCAAATGCAAAGTGATCCTCCTGTCTCAGTCTCTGGAGTGCTGGGATTATAAGAACATACCACCATGCCTGTCCTTGTTTCAAAACTTTAAAAAGGGGAGAACACAGCTCAGTGTCAATGTACAGATAAGAGACAGAATCTACCTGTATATAAAATCATGAGTATGAAAATGTCTATATAAGAGCATTAAAGAGTAGAAAAATTGTATAGGTTAGCCAGGTGGGTAACTTATCAGTTGAAAACTCCTAATTTTTGGTATCTTTCCTCATTCTAAAAATACTCACTTTTGTGCTTATATTTTTTAAATTTTTTTTTTTTTTTTTTTTTTTTTTTTTTTTTTTTTTTTTTTGTTGTTGTTTTTGAGGCAGGGTCTCACTGTGTAGTTGAGACTGACCTGGAACTCACTGTGTAGCCCAGGCTGGACTCGAACTCACAGAGATCCTCCCTTAGCCTCCCAAGTGCTGGGACTACAGGTGTGTACCACCACACCCAGCTTTTTTAATTTTTTTTTTAATTTTAAAATTTTTAATATTTTGGTACCAGGAATCAAACTCAGAGCTTGTGCTTGCCAGGCAGGTGCTATGCCACTGAGCTACATCCCCGGCCCATGTGCTTCTATTTTCTTAAATGGAGTCCCAAAAGTTGTAAGCTTCAGACACTCAAAACCTGGATTTACTCTTGGGATTAATCAGATGGATGTGGTCAGTGTGTCCTATTTAAAAAAAACAAACAAACAAACAAAAAACCCTAGCCCAGCATAATGGACTACCAGAGCTGATGAGTTAGGATGGCAAGTACTGAAAATCTGGAGGGATTTGGGATAGCAAAAGCTGCATTGACAGTATCTGTGAAAGAATGAGTTCAGACAAACCTAACACCAAACTAGGATGTGAAAAGTCTGGAAAGGTCAAGGTCACCAAGTGTCCATCCCTGGGCAGCTCCTACTTACCTCTCCTTGGGTGTCTGCTCCTCCACATGCTGACTCTTCAGTGTACTCACTGAAGGTGGGTGCCCTCAGTAACATCACAGTTCAGCCATAATGATGTAACAGGGAGCCTCTGACTATGCTATGGCTAGGTGGGTGCACTCAGTGACATCACAGTTCAGCCATAATGATGTAACAGGGAGCCTCTGACTATGCTATGGCTAGGGCTCACCTGCTAGAACATCTCATTACAGTGTGGCTGATTTTTTTCATCATTTGGGCAACGTGAGAGTCAATCCTGTTAGAACGTGATCTTTTTCAAGAACTTCCCTTTATTATTTATTCCCATCACTCCATCTTCGGTTAGACAGAGGTACTTGCTTTTCTTCATTATATTTCTCATCCTTTGCTTTAGGGTTGTCCTTCACAAGCAAAGGGCTTTGCTCTCCTGCAATGCTTAAGGAACACAATATAATTCCATAGTGTAAGGAAGAGTCCCCTTCCCAAGAGGAAACAGGGCTTTGTCCAAACTGTACCCTTTTGTTGCACTAGCAAATGCTGGGTTATCCAGCAACTCCAGAGCTGGCTGCTCCCCAGAAGTGGTAGGATCCTGCTAGGGTGTCTTGTAACAGGGCTACCTAGCTTCTCTGTACCTCCTTCCCACACAACTTTTTCACAGCCAGAAGACTCCAGCAGAAAGAAAACCCAACTTCTGTGGAACTGGGTGAACTCCAGCCTTTACACTGAGCTATATTCCCAGCCCTTTGTGTATTTTTTGAGACAGGGCCTTGCTAAATTGCTCAGGCTAGGTTTGAATTTATGATCTTCCTACCTCGACCTCCCAGAGTGCTAGGATTATGGTGTGTGCCATCACACCCAGAGGGAATATGAATTTTAAGGAATGAAAATATCAAGAAATGGAAAAAGGGCTCAAGGAAGGAATCTTGCTATTTTTTGCAACCTTTGGCCCAAAGCAAACTCCTGAATACCTTATATTTTCTTTTCATATTTCAACTTTATTTCAAACATGAGGTTTTGTACCCAGAAGGGAGGGCAGCTGCATAAAGAATTTCAAGTGAGGCACAATACTAGTGGGGTCAGGGCCCAGTGCACAAGGGCTGCACTGTGAAGGGTTTGGGGAGGTTCTGGAAGGGCCTGGCAAGAACAGTGGTTTTTGGGGGGGGGATTCATGTAACAAACTTTATTTCCTCCCTGGGTTACCTTTTCAAGAGATGGATTATTCAGTCTTTATAGTAACATCATCAAAAGAAATCCCAAGGCTGTGGTCACAGAGAAAACTATCAGTTCCTTTGTTCCTCTTTATGCCTGGAAGGGAAAGGGGGTAGAAACTATTAGCAAAAATTGAAACGTTTTTGATATTAGCCTCTGCCATGAATTACCACGGGTCTGCGTGCGTGAGGTATGTTTCTCAGTCTGGTTACAGGATGTAATCAGGAGGCCTGAGCTTAAACCCAATCCCGAGTGGCACTAACAAATGATCTGACCCTGCTGGAGTCCCTTTTCATCTCTGAACCTGTTCTCTGCAACGAGGCCTGCACTCAATGCTCTCTAGAAGATAAGCGTCTCATGTATCAGAGTCTATGACCAGTGTGAAAGGCAGGGATCCAGAGGAGCTCCAGAGAAACTCGTGAGAGTCAGACTGGAAAGTTCAGGAGTTAGGGCTTACTATGAGCTACATTCATAAAGACAAACAAAGCAACAGGAAGAAAGGTATAGAGCAGGTAGGCGCAGGATGATTTCTGAGGTCTGGATTAGACGAGAGGAATAGCGCTCCTGCTGGGTTGGCTCAAGGACCAAGCCCTTGACCGTGGTAGTGTTTTCTTTCATAGCACTTTCCAAACCACAGCTGCCATGTTATACCCCAAAATGCTCCCATTCAGTCATCAGACGTCCTGCTCTACTATAATGCTTAACACCTAACACCCAACAGGACCCCTAAAGATTCAGCCAAACTCCTGGCATTTCCTCGTCAGGTGCACAGAACCAGCTGGGAAGAGCCAGCAGGCATAGCTCTGTCAGGGCATAGCATTCTTTGCTTATTGGGAGTTTTGGGAAGAGCAAGACAGGAAGGAAAGTATACTATGTCACTGAACTAGAATTGCAGCTGGTGAGGTTTATGACGCCACTGCACCGGCTCTGTACAAGGTGAGGAAAAACCTAGGCCAGGGAGAATCTCAGTGCTCACGTCCTGGGGGGAGGAGTGTTGGGGACCAAGACCCCTGTGCGTGTCCACCCTCCGTGTGTGCCCCTCCACCCTGTGTGTATGTGTGCCCCTGATAGGAACTTTACACCCTCCTGGGGACATTCTGACCCCTCCCGGGAACATTCTGGCCATGCCCTACCTTATCTAGCTAGACCAGCCTAGGTTAGGTAACCTAGCAACCAGGAAACTCCCTGCTCATCCCTGCCTGCATAAAAGCTGCTGTGTGAGAAATAAAAATTGTCAAATTTTGACCATCTAAAAGAGCTCTGTCTGGTTCCTGTCTTCCTGTGTCGTTCCCATTCCCGTTCCGGGTGGTTCCCTCCTCGAGCCCTACTAATAACGAACCCCGCCGGCCGGGGCAGAGGAGTGCACATCAAAGGCATCTGGGCAAGGAATAGCTCTAGAAAACCTCAAAAGGACCAGACACACATAAGCTACTCACGAAGTATTAGTTTCTTCCCTATTTTACAGGCTTAGTGGCACTGCTAGTCGTGCAAGCCTATGTTGAGAGAGTGAGATACCCATTATTTATTTGTATGTGCAAGAACATGGCTCGGTCCAGGCCCCAGTTGGGGCAATAATGGGGGAAACTGCCAGCTTACTCCAGGGCCTACACCAGCTAAATATGGAGAGAACCAGAAAACTCGTGTTACACAGACTCTTGTTATCCTCCAAAGCTGAAAATGAGAGTGCGAGTGGGCCACGGTATTACTTATAGAGGATGAGCTCAGGGAACAGTATTCCTGGTTCCCTCTCTCAAATCCAAATTTGTGTTTACTCAACAGTACTAGGGCCTGAGCACAGCCCACCCTGCAGCTGTCCTAGCCAGGGACCTTTCTGGGAAACATCAAAGAACCTGCCAACTCAAGGCTAGTGGGAAGGGACAGGTAGGTGGCAAACCAACAGGTATGGATGGCTGGTGAAGGCCAGGAGAGAATTCCAATGTATGCAAAGGCTGGAGTTTAAATAGGCTCCCGCTTTCATGCAGGCAGGTGGGGTGGATACCTTGCTGATCCTGCAGAGCTGAGACACCAGCACAGAAGAAAGCAGAAAGCTCCTGGTAGAAGTGATAAAGCCTGGGACCTCAATGTTTTGCCTTCTCCAAGCCAGTTCAGGAGACTGGGAGGATGGGGAGGTAGAGTACAATCAGAAATTATAGTTTTCCTATTAAAAGATGACATATAGGGCTGGGGATTTAGCTCAGTGGTACCGCGCCTGCCTGGAAAACACAAGTTCCTGAGTTCAATCCCCGGTACCAAAAAAAAAAAGACATACAGCAAGGTTTTAATTTTTTTTCCTTGTGGCTTTACAAATGAACCCATGGCCTTTACACTGAGCTACAACCTCAATCACTTTCTTTTTTATCTTGAGCAGGGTCTTGCTAAGTCACTAAGTTGCCCAGGCTGGGCTTACACTTGCAATCCATCTGCCTCAGCCTCCCAGACTGCTGGGATTACAAGTGTGTACCACCATGCCCAGCTTCCTCATTTTGTTTCTAAAGGAAAAATAAAACATTACAGTGAAGCATATGGGCTCTGGAGATTACTGGGTTATATAGCTTTGCAATTTATTAGCCATGTGATCTTGGACAAATTAATGAGCTTCTCTTTTCTGGGACTTATCTCTAAAATAGGAATAATAATGTTCAACTCATGTTGTTTTGAGCATGCATGCAAAACAATTTTAGCAGATATATTATTAGTAACCGTGAGCTATTTCTATTGTTACAATGACATAATAGTTAACAGTAGGCAAAACATTATTACATACTGAACCTTGACCCAGACTTCCTGGATTCCTCGCTGATGCCTAAAATAGTGCAATGCAGTAGTTTCTCTTCACTTTGTTGACCTGAAGCTGATCCACAAGACACATGAAATTCTTTGTTTTCATTATAAGAGGCCTTTTTTTTCCCCTTCTATGGTATTGGGGATTAAACCCAGGGCCTTCATACTGAGCTACATCCTCAGTCCTCTAATTTTTGAGCCAGAGTCTCACTCAATCAGTGAATGGCTGAGGCTACACTTAAACTTGCAATCTTCCTGTTTCAGCCTCCCAGAGAGCTGGGATTACAGGCATGAGCCACCATACCAAGCTAAGCATGATGTTTTAAATTTGTGGAAACACCGAGGGGGTCCTCTCTTTCAGTTTTCTTCAAAGAATTAAGGCTGTGGATAGGAAGGCCACAGTAACAAGCCCTATTCTAAATGCGTGTGAGGGTACATGCATGTGCATGACCTCCTTTACTTAGTGACAAGGAAGAACAGGAGCCAGAAATCTTTCTTTTGCGAAATCAATAAAAGGTGGGGCTAGGATTTAGCTCAGTGGTTCTGGAGCCTGCCTTGCAAGCACAAGGACCAGAGTTCAATCCTCAGTGCCAAAAAAAAAAAAAAAAAAAAAAAAAAAAAAAAAAAAAAAAAAAAAGAAAAGAAAAGAAAAAAAAGAAAAAGGTATGGGGAGCTAGTTACCTGGGAGCTCCTTGTTCATCTGTAACATCAGGAGCTGCTTACTCCCTTTCTCCCTTTACAAGAGTGGCAAGAAGCCAAGGGAGGTGGATTAACTGGGGTCTTGGAGAAGGGCAGAGACCAACAAGGATGAAGAGGGAAAGGAAGAAATAAAGGTAAACACCCTACGTGTTCAATGAAAAAAGTGAGAAGGGAACAATGAAAAAAAAAAAAAGAGGTTAGATATAGGCTAAGAGGAAAAGAAAAACAAGCAACCACCAAAGAAATGACTTCTGCATTAAAATTAACAAAGAGGAGGGGCCGGGGATTTAGCTCAGTGGCACATCGCCAAGGGCAAGGTCGTAGTTTGATCCCCAGTACCAACATAAATAAAATAAAATTAACCAAGAGGGGAGACTGCAGGCAGGAATGTAAATAGAGGGGTCCAACTTTCCCATTTCACTTGCTTATGGATCAGACTACCATCTTCTGCCATTTAAATTTCAAGCTGCTCTCATGCTTGATGTTTTCCATTCATTTTATCTATAATCTTTTATCCTCAAAAGATGCCCACATTGTTTCATTTTGGGGCTACCAAGCATCACTTTCCCAAGAGATCTCAGAGCACCCAGGCTGGAAGTCTATGGAAGCAAGCGCAAAAACAAGGGCAGAGGGTAAACTGCAGTTTGGAAAAAGGTCTGGAATATCTGTGCCAAAACTAGAGGGCCTATCCTCAGCCCCCAACACACATTCAGGGCTGTGTGTGCTCTGAACTGCAGCACAAGGCTGAAAATTCTAATCTAGACTGTGATCCACACAGATCATAAATGTAAAAAAAAAAGCATACTTAAGCGATCACCTAACTCAAATCCAATTTCCCCACCCAGGAAGCTGGGAGCCAAAGAACTGAAGTAATTCGTTCAAAGTCACACAACTAATCAGTGACTTCCTTTCCTTCTTAGGTAAAAAGAGTAAATCCGAATAGCTATTCTTGTGTTCACAGTCCCTTGATAAACACAACCCATAAAGCGCTTAAAGGTTATTAGAAGGCACCCAGAAAAGGCTGGCATTTTTTTCTGGAAGCCCCTGAGTGTACCAGCCTCTTGGGTGCCCCTTAGTTGGCTACAAAGACAGACCTGGAGTTGCCTTTGCCTCCATTATAATCCTTATCGCTGCCTGGAGGCTGGAGGAAACTCCACTACCTGTCATCACTTTCCATTGAGTCTGTGACTGATATCTGAAACTGTCATAATGCCAGGGCCCAGGGAGCAATGGCCAAGTTCTTGGGAGTAAGCAAGGCAATGATGGTTGAATTAAAGCTAGGATGGGCGGGCTTGAGGGACCTGAGGTGACAAAGGCCAGTAAAAGGGAAGGAACCAGCAGCCTAAAGGAATTCAACTGGGCTGGACTACACGCATTGCCCCTTAATCCCAAAGACCCTCAACCTTGGACTACCGACTCCTAAACGGGCCGAATCTCTGAGGAAGCCACCACCACCCCTTAGTGGTCCTCCAATCCCTCTAGCGCCCCTTCCGGTCTTCCCTCCGCTTTGCCTCGGGTCCGCTCCACTCAACCGGCGCATTCCACCCCCGGCCCCGCCGATGCCCTGCACCCTTCTCGCTCTCCCCACTGGACTCGCAGGTCAGCTGCTCGCCCATCTCCTTTTCTCCCATCCTCTCGCCACAAGGGTTCTCCCTGCCTCCGGGTGCCTCGGGTTTTCTCCGCCGCCGTGGACTGCAGCTGCCTCGTCTCAAATAAAGTGGATCCAGCCCTGGAGCTCCGGAGCTCCGCCACTGCCCGGGTGCTCCGGACCACGTAGAGCATAGTCACGGCCACCGTTGTTGTCCCAGAACTCGTGACCTGTCACGCGGTAGCGCAGGGCGAAGAGCAGGGCGCCCCCGACAGGCGGCGCCGGCAGGCGGAAGGCAAAGCGGTCAGCGC
>NW_022900929.1:47119456-47120709 GCF_012274545.1 Fukomys damarensis
AGCTCAGGTTGCGGGGGATGTCAGTGCGGGGCGGCCGCTCGCGGGACATGGCACCCCCAACCCTGGCGCGGCTCGCCCTTTCTCTCTCCCGCCCGCCCTGCGTCGGCACCGAAGTCTCCGGGCCCGCCCTGCAGCAGCCCTTTGCCGCTGCGTACTCCTTGGTGTCACCTCCAGGATCCTCCACCTCCCGTTGCTCGGCCTCCTTTCCGAAACCACCTTTACCTCCCACTGGCCGTCAGCTGCCGGGGTCTTACACTATCCCATGCTGCCTCCTTGGAGCTGTCAGCTCTGAGCATGAGCTCCCCGCGTTCTGCGGGCCTCTCGGCTTCGGCCCCCGCCCACAGCCCTCTGACAGGTGGCTCCTGATCTATCTTCGCTTCTGCACCAGGGGGCGGGGACTCCATCATTTCGGTCCCAAGTGAGGCCACCGGCCTTTTTACTTATTTATTTTCTAACATCTTCAACCTTTCTGGCGTGGGGAGGGTTAACACAAGAGGGAAAGAATAACTTTTCTTGAAGATTCAAAACGCCCCATGTGTGACTTTGTCTTCAGGGATCATGGTTTTCTTAAACCTAGGCTCCAGGTTTAGAAGGAAGGTGGCAGTAGGGGCAAAGACAAAAATGTTGTAGAGCTAGGTAGAGTCAAATAGATGGTGAGCTATGGCATTCAAGAAGGTGGGTGGCTGAAATCTGCCCACTATAAAGAGTCCAGAACTCATAAGCCCTAGTCCCAGGCCTACAGCTGGTTAGCTGTGTGACCTGGAGCAAAACACAACTTTGCTGGCCTCAGTTGTCTCACCTGTGAAAAAATTTTGTTATATGTCAATAAGTCAGTACATATCAGTTATAACCAGCAATGTCAATGGCCTCAACTCACCAATCAAGAGAAATAGACTGGCAAAATGGAATAAGAAGCAAAATCCAACAATATGTTGTATACAAGAAACACACCTAGTGCAAAAAGAAGCCCATAGACTGAAAGTGAAAAGATAGAGAATAATTCTCCATGTGAAAGGAGCCCAGAAAAAAACAGGGGTAGCAATCTTATTTGCAGACAAAGTAAATTTCAAACCAAAACTGATTCTAGTATTATTGATGTAGGACGGTACTGTATCATACCTCTATGAATGTAAAATATCTTGTACCTGCTTTATGATACATAGTAGGGACCGTGCTTTATCAGAGCTACATTTAATGATATTACTCTAGAATGTTCTCTTTCCAGATGATGATTAAGATGCTAATAAAAAAAA
>NW_022900929.1:47121068-47122277 GCF_012274545.1 Fukomys damarensis
TTTTTTTCCATGTGTACAGGGGTAACACATCGTACTAAATATGTAAGGTAATATCTGCGTGGGTTTGATTACAGAAACTAATAAAGTATTCTCTAAATAATGAAAAAAAGAATAAGATAAGACTATAGGAGCAAGAAACAATTTAAATATGTTCGGGGACCATTTTCATCTCCAGAATTAAGGATTATTTTAATGTTACATCATTGCCTTTTCTCTTTTGCGTTCCTTTTTAGTTTTATTTTAGGATTCCCTATTTTTAATGTTCATACAGAGATTTCTTTAACTGAAATACCGAATAGTTTCTTTGGTGCGAAAAACTATAATAGTACACAGGATCCTAATGAGATAATTAATAATGTGAAATAGGAAGTAAAGGGCTAAAGGTGTAGGGAAAGTGGGAAGGGTGGGGGAAAGGTAATAAGGGAGAGGAAAAAAATATGAGAAACTGAAAAAATGGAAATAAAGTGTTTGTAAATGGGGAGGGGAGGAGGGGGTGAAGGGAGGGCAGGGACAAGGGGAAAAAATGAGAATCAAGACCTATTATGTAAAGGTACAGAATCCCAATGATGAATGTAACTGTATTGTATAGATTGTACCAATAAACTCAAAAAAAAAATTCGTTCGCATTCTGATCTCTAATCCAGCTGTAAACATTGAGGGGCAAGTCTGGTGGTTAGTTTTACCACAGGGTAGGTTATCCAGTTGGTGAATGATCTGGATGGGGATGGAGCTCAGCAGTGCAGACCTCCCTGGCAAGTGCAAGGCCTTAAGTTAGATTCCCATCCCCAGTACCAGGGGGTAAAAAAGAAAAAGCTAGTGAATGAATGAGCACACAATACCTCTCTTGGAGCTGGGGCTGTAGGGTGCTAGTTCCAGTGAAAGTATCCAAGAAGGTCACAGCACTGAAGTACTTCACCTTTCTTTTTTTCCCCTATATTAATGGAAAAGGCTGTTTATAGAGTGTTTTTTCCTAATTTCCCTACTGATTTTAAGATAGCACTTACAATGTGCTAAGTACTGTTGTAAGAGTTTTAAAAGTATTAACTCGTAAAATACAGTTATCATAGGAAAATCGAGGGAAGAGAGGGGGTAGGACTCTTGTCCAAAGTCACGCAATTAATAACTGGGGAGCTGGGATTAGGGCCTCAGCAGTCCAAGACTTCAGTCCACTTATCCATTTGAATATACACTATAAGGTTAACATTTGGG
>NW_022900929.1:47122628-47125562 GCF_012274545.1 Fukomys damarensis
GGGTTTTTTTTTTTTTTTTTTTTTTGGTACCAGGGATCGAACTCGGGTCCTTGCGCTTGCAAGGGCAAGGCAAGGGGCGGAACCACTGAGCTAAATCCCCAGCCCCTAGTTAAAATGTTAATGATAATGTTGACATCTTCTGAGTAGTAAAATGGGAAATAGTAGATATGAAGTCTCTGAATTTAGAACAGGAGAGTTTAACTGAAAAAAAGAAACACAAGTGACTAAATTGAAAAACAGATGTAGTATCTTATTGTACAACTCATTTCTATTTGCATTTTCACACCAGTACCAACCATAGCAAAACCACTCATATTTAAAGCCATATTATTTTATTTTCTTCACATACACATATAAAATCAATGAACAAATTCTCTTTATATCTTAAGGTATAAAATTACCATACACTAATTAATGTCACAGTTAAACAGTTTAAAAGGATCTTCCTTACATCAGAAAAAGAATGCATCACTAAGGTAAAATAGAGGTTTAAGGCCAGCCTGGGTGGCCTCAGCTTTTCTGGTAAAGACTCTGTTGCTTTTTCTACAAGCTTAGCTGCCATCTTTTGGCTCTTGGTGTTGGTCTGAGAAGATCCTTCAGGTACATAGCTTTGAACCAGGTATAAGTTATGTTGGTCCAGCAGTTCTGGCTGCTCATCCTGACACTGAATCTTTTATCTCAGATCAGTATTTATTAAATAGTCACTTTAGTGATCCTCAAGCTGGCTGAGACTAATCATTAACTGGCTAGAGGCATTGATTGATTTATTCAGTCAACATTTACTGAGGGCCCGTTTGGCCCTGAAGACACAAAAATGAATCCACTTCAATTCCAGCTCTTAAGGAGCTCATAAGTACAAGGGCAGACAAATATATTTGGGTTGACTAAGACATTTACTTGAAATTTAAAACAAACTACTGCAAATAATAGGGTCTTAGATG
Source organism: Fukomys damarensis (assembly GCF_012274545.1). Taxonomy (NCBI): domain Eukaryota; kingdom Metazoa; phylum Chordata; class Mammalia; order Rodentia; family Bathyergidae; genus Fukomys; species Fukomys damarensis. The sequence continues at coordinate 47,123,570 of NW_022900929.1, forward strand.
AAACCAGGATTGCAAATAAAGGCCTAGACTAGGTTAGCCTCCAAAGAAAGGGGCAGCCTTGCTGGTGGTAGCTGGAATGATCAGCTCAAGAGAAAGAAACAAATGAGGATGGTTGAAAGAATACAGCCGTAAAGGAGTGGAGTCAGCTGTACATTCTATGCACTTGTAAAGCGGTGTGCATTACAGCTGTTGAGAGCAATACTGAATACCAAGAGGGAAAAGGTGATCTTGAGGCAATGCAACGTCCAAGTTAACACTACACTAAACTCTCAGGTCAGATAGATTTAGAGTAAGTCTCGCCTTCTTCCTGTATCAATATATGAAAGCCAAGCCTCAATTTCCTCAACCACAGAATGAGACTAAAATAGTCTAAGAACTGAAGTAAAAATAAAATACATGTAACAAGCCCAGTGTGGTGGTACATACTGCAATCCCAGCACTCTGAAAGGCTGAGGTAGGAGGATCACAAATACAAGTCCACCCTGGGCAATTTAGGGACTCAGCAAGATATTGTCTCAAAGTAAAAATTTTTAAAAAGAGCTGGGGCTATAGTTTAGCATGAGGGCCTTAGGTTCAATCCTTGAAAAAAAATTGTTTAAGATTAATTATAGCTGGCCAGGCATGGTGGTACATAGTGTAATTCCAGCACTGGGGAGGCTGAGGCAGGAGGATTGAGGCAAGTTTGAGGTCAGCTTGGGCTACATATTGAGTTTAAGAATGGTCTGCACTATATATTGAGAACTTGTTTCAAAATAAAAAAAATTACAACTGGATATGGTAGCACACACCAATAATCGCAGTACTTGGGAAGCTGATGCAGGAAGATTACCATGAGTTTGAGGCCAGCCTGGGATAGAGAATGAGTTCAAGGCCAGTCTGAACTACATACATAATGATCTGTCTCAAAGAAAAAAAAAATGTAAAGAAAGCATTTAATACTTAATAAGACTTCTAGTTGCGTTGTTACTATTATTGTTACAGAAAAACAACAACAATAACAAAACCCCACACACCAGCTTTTCTAGTAACCATAGGGAAGATAGGAGCATTAAGGGATAGTTTGGAGGTAGAAGCAAAGGCAAACCAGCAGAACACAACCAAAGTAAAGGAGGAGAATTGGGTTGCCTCTTTCCAGACGTTGCCTGGGGCTGTTTCCAAGGGGAGCTGAAGGAATTGCCAGTTCCAAGAGCCCAACTGGTCTGGTCCCAGAGCCTGTGAGTGCCTCTAGGTAGATCAGTTGTGGGCAGCCTGCTTTATGCCCAGGGAAGCGCCCTGCATGAATATACTGTGGTGTAGAATAATAGACGTTTATGTCATCTGGAAGGCTAAATAGTAACACTCATATTGGCAACCTGCTGTGTGGCGGGGGGCGGGGCTGGGAACATGTATTTTATTTTACAATGTGCTTCTTTCTGTGTTCTTTTTTCCATTATGAGAATGAATTCATATGTTGGGTTTTAAAAAATTGTGAATCAAACCGATTACAAAAGAAGATGAAGAAAAAAAGTACCTGCAGAGGCTGCTTGCAGTCTGAGTCCTGGCTGCCTGATGACGGGCTAAAGCCTCCACCCAGGAAGAGACCACTGGATTATAAGCCCTGGGGAAAAGAGAATGAGAAGGATTGGTGTCCCGGTGGTGTCTGCCAGTCCCACAGGACAACACAATCATGAGAACTGCTCCTCTTTTCCAGACACAATCCAGGGCTGGAAAAGTTCAACAAGTGTGTGGAACATCAGAGACCTTCCGGAAATGCTGAATTTGCTCCGAGATGTTCTGAGGCCCCGTGCACTTCCCTGGGCAGCCTCGAGGCTTAGCAGCGCTGCTTAAGGAGCCCTGTCCACACAGCAATTCTTTCCTTTCCGGCCTTCTCTTTCCAACTTGTGGCCCTTCCCAGGCCTGCGTTCCAGCCCCGCCCCTCTCTCTGGACGCATCTCTGGGCCCCATCATCACCCGGCGCCGGGCCCTCCCTCCTGCCCCCCCCCCCCTTCCTTCC
>NW_022900929.1:47125614-47138801 GCF_012274545.1 Fukomys damarensis
CCCCCCCTCCCTCCTTCCTTCCCTCCCTTCCTCCCTTCCTCCCTCCCTCCCAGCTCCTGCACCAGGAAACGGCCTGGATCCCGGCGGCGGCCTGACCCGTGAGATCCCTAACCTGGCAGGCGGGCGGGGTTGGAGCCGTGCTGAGGGTGGGGGTAAAAGAGGAGCTGGGCCTTTGGGCTGCATTGGGGGGAACCGAGAATAGGATGGTGTCGGCAGGAAGCCCTTGGCTCTGGGTTTCCCAGGAGGACAGTCGTGAAACATGGATTCGGCCACACAGCTGGTAGAGCGTTGGGGGGCAGAAGGCCTGGTCCCAGGAGCTGTAACCCTTTGCTTCTCAGGCCAGACTCTGATTCCTGCCCAGTTCTGATCTCTTTCCTCTTTCCAGGACTCCAAGCTGGCCGGGAGGATGAAAGGCCCCAGCTGGGGGCTCCTTGCCACCAGCACTGGGTCCTAAGAGCTGCCATCCAGGCTGGGTGAGTGTCATTATTTTCTCTGTCCTGGGAAGCCCTTGCTTTTCCCCACCTTTCTCTTCAGCCCTGTCCCCTCCCTGTCGCCACTTCTTGCTTCTGGGGAGGACCTAAGTAAGCCCCTTCCTGTAGCCAAAAAGATGTTCACTGCTGCCGGTGGGGTGGGGGAGGGGGTGTCAGGATGCCTTAGAGCTGGTTTTTGTCTTTTAAAAAGAATCTGAAGTATTTAAAACTAAAATATTCTTGTTTTACATCTAATTTGGAATGTTCCAAATGTACTGGCCAGCCCCTCGTGTCCTGGCCCACACCATGACATAAATCTCTTGTTCTTGCCTGCCTTTCCCAGTAGTCTCACCCTCCCACCCCTCACCCCTGACCCCCATCACACCGTACTTGGGTTGGCCAGACTGGAAATCCCCCTCTGGGTCCCTGTCCATACCTCCCTCGTATTCATGCCAGTCTCATCCTTGTCCCATACAGCCGCCCGGATGGCGACCCCAGCCTCGGCCCCAGACACACGGGCTCTGGTGGCTGACTTTGTAGGCTATAAGCTGAGGCAGAAGGGTTATGTCTGTGGAGCTGGCCCTGGGGAGGGCCCAGCAGCTGACCCGTTGCACCAAGCCATGCGGGCAGCTGGAGATGAGTTCGAGACACGCTTCCGGCGCACCTTCTCTGATCTCGCTGCTCAGCTGCATGTGACCCCTGGCTCGGCCCAGCAACGCTTCACCCAGGTCTCCGACGAACTTTTCCAAGGGGGCCCCAACTGGGGCCGTCTTGTGGCCTTCTTTGTCTTTGGGGCTGCCCTATGTGCTGAGAGTGTCAACAAAGAGATGGAACCACTGGTGGGCCAAGTGCAGGAGTGGATGGTGGCCTATCTGGAGACACGCCTGGCCGACTGGATCCACAGCAGTGGGGGCTGGGTAAGAAGCTTCTCAATTGCTGCTCTGCACATCCCTCTGCAAAACTGATCTCCGGGGGAAGATGGGGGCTCCGATTGGCGGCTGGGGCAGCTGTGCTGGGAAGGAGGCATGGGGGTGCAGACTCTTTAGGTGGAGTCAGACTAAGATGCCCTCACTGTGAGCATCACATTGGACTCTGCACTCCAGGGCTGCCATGCAGTCATCACTGGATGGGCTCATGGGCCCAAGCAGAGGAGAGAATGCATGGCACTCAAGGAGTGCCTGCAGTCCAAAGGTGTTACGCCTGAGCACACATGGCATGGGAGGTGGGGAGGCTCAGGGATGGGTGATGTTGGGCAGGCCTTGGCAGAGGATGCCAGTTCTGAGTAGACATTTTGTGCCAAGGAAAGGATGGATTTTACTTAAGTCAGAGAGCACAAGTGAGCTGGCAAGGAACTCGGGGCAAGGAGGGGTTTGCAGTCAGCAGAGCTCTGAAGTCGGAGACAAGCTGGGAATGGGGTAGTGCTCACAGTGGATGGAACTGGAACTCTTCCTCTCCTCTTCTCTCCACTCTTTCCTCTCCTGATATCCCTTTCTCCTTCTTTCTCTCCTACTTCCCTTCTCTCCCACAGGCGGAGTTCACAGCTCTATACGGGGACGGGGCCCTGGAGGAGGCGCGGCGTCTGCGGGAGGGGAACTGGGCATCAGTGAGGACAGTGCTGACAGGGGCCGTGGCACTGGGGGCCCTGGTAACTGTAGGGGCCTTTTTTGCTAGCAAGTGAAAAAGGCCAAGGCCAGGAGGGGCTAGGTGTGGCTGGGAGAATAGAAACAGAACAGAGAATGCCCTTAGAAGAAGTGGGGTGAATGGATGGACATGCAACAGGGCAGGGCAGGGGAAAGGTAGAAGGGGAGGGAGCTGAATATGCCAGGCAGAATTGGAAGAGTGAGCTGGAGACCCTGGGGAATGTTTTAGGGAGGGGCCAGGGGGTGGAGTCATTCCGGGGGTGTGGGTGGGGGGAGGTGGGAGGGATCATCGCTATAGGTCATGCACAGGAAACTACCTGGAGCTTGGTTTGCAGCCCTGAGGAAGGTGGACTTGCATAAGGAATTGCGCCTCCATTGGATGAGTGGGATTTGAGGAACCTGGAGGGCTCATCTCTTTGAAATGGAAGCTTGGGGTTCTTAGGTGATTGGGGGAGGTGGCTGTGGCTGTCAGCTCTCTGACACGCGTGTGCATGTGCATGCTGGGCTGTTCATTTGATCTGGTGGTGGTGAGCTTCTGAAAGGAGAAAATATTGCCTCTTGCATTGGCAGCAAGGGACAGCCCTTGGCCGCTCCTCCCAGTCCCTTCTTCCCCTTCCCCTTTTCCTGAAGTCTCAAGGCTGAGGGAGAAACACTGTATCCAGACTGAGGGTGCTGGCTCTCCTCTGCAGAAAGTTTTTGGCTGGGCTTTGGAGAGAAGAGCAGCTCTGCAGCTGGCCTTGTTCCTTCATCAACCCCCTTCCTTGTGCATTGTGCACTTGCTGCTGCCTCCTGGGCTCTGACAGAAGGGCAAGGCTGTGGAGCCTGGGTGGGTGGGGGCTTCGGTAGCTGGGTCTGCCTGCCACCCTCCCCTCCCACTGGGGCACGATGGTGCCTAAAGTGTTCCCTATCTCTGGGACCTCTTTGCCTGAATTTAAACTCTAAATTGGGGCTCTAATTTTCCTTTTGAGGATGTAGACAAATGCTGGCCTCAAAAACAGTGTGGGTTCTTCACTCTGTCTCAGTTAAGACTGTCCATGTCTTGAGAGGACCATTTCAGCTCTGAGCCCCATGGGTGTGAGGGTGACAGGTACTCCATGACTGGCCTCTTCTGTGTGGTGGGCTTCCGTGCTGCTTTATGAGGGGCCAGGGGTATGGGTTCTAGAGTACCTACCATGACCTAGAAGCATTTCTGTTTCATTTGAAGCTACGCTGTTTGCATGGGTGTTACTTGTACCTCAGAGTCTGAGGATGCTAACTTTAGAACTCACAGTCCTTTAGAACAAATTCAAACTATAGCTTTTACTCTCGAGGAAGAAATGATTCACTCCAAATGCATGCCCTGAGCCAGACACACTGCTGCACTTTTCGAGGTGCTAAAATTGCTGCTCTCCAATGCTGACTTCATTCACAGTGCTCTAGAACTCTGCCCACAATTCTAAGCAATGATCAGCTTAGCTCGACCACAGTTGATGCTTCTTGGAGATTTTCACTTGGTCCCAGAATGTGGCAACATAGACAACTGTACTAGAATGTGGGACCAAATTGGCCTCAGGTTTAGTCCAGACCTTTGCTTTTGAAAGAGGGCTGTACTTTTTAATGGTATTCATGGGGGAGGTGGAAGACTGCATGTGCCACTGGGTGAGTACGCTGATACCAGAAACTCAAGAGCCAGTCTTCGGCAAGCAGTTGGGGTGGGGTGGGGTCTCTGACTTCCTCAGGACAAGCTAGGCCGGTGGTTTTCAAACTGCTTGGCAGAACCCCAAAGTGTCCTAGGGGTTGCCTCAGGAGTCCTTGGGGAGATGAAAGGGGTGCGGGGGCTGAGCAGGCTCTGAACTTTCCCTCAAACAGAACAACTCCCCATGTCGCTGTTTTATATATCGGGGTTCAGGGTAAGATTTTATTTGCATTAAGGGGTTTGCTGCTGAAAAAAAAAGTTGGAAAACCACTTACCAGACCATCACTTCCAATTGGAACCTGTGCTCTCCCAGGTTTGGGGCAGACTCTTCGAACTTCCCCTCTACCACAGGATGCCTGTCCGTGTTAGCATTCCTGGGGACCTTTAGCAAACAGGGGTAGCAAGGACCATGGTCAGGAGAGCTGACTGAAATGCCCTGTTCTGAGACCTTCACACCTGGGTGGAAGAAGAGTTTGTTTTCTGAGAGGATAAAGGGCTTGGTCTGGTTTCCCAGAAGCGTAGCTAGGATGGGATCACAGAGGGCAGTGCTGACCTGTCCTGCCCTTCTTAGTTTGGAGGGCAGTGGAAACCCCAGTGACTTCTGTCAGGGAAAACTAGGGACTCTTCTAGAGCCATATAGTTCCTTGGGATTAGCTCTTGGCCAAGAAGGCTGAGTATGGCTCCCAATTTTTAAATCTATTTCACTTTTTTAAAATGAGGGAAATAAGTGTAATTCCCATTTTTCAAAGAGTAAATAGGTGGAGAGGTATTTCTTGCTCTCTGGAGCCCAAAGGGACAAATAAGAACTTTGCTTAGGCCAAGGAAGGAGCAGAAGTAGGGCAACTCAGTCCTGCAATTATTAATCCTACTCCCCACTTATTCTAGGGCATACATACACTATTTTACTTTTTTAAATCATAAAACGGCAGGAGAACAGATTTGGTTAGTTTAGAAGAAAAGAAAAAGCTCTATAAATATAAATATATATTCCTGTATTTTTATTTAATAATTTATAAATACCAAGTTCATTTGACTTTTATTTTTGTGTAATATGTAATGGTGGTATTAAAAATAAATAAATAAATAAATAAAGCCCAAAAGTTTAATGAGAAGGACTGAACAGGGTTTTGTGACTTCTATACACTATAGTCTGGGGTCAGAACTTTCTTCCATTCAATCATTTCTTCATGACCTGCTAAGGGCAAGACTTAAGAGTTATAGCGATCTGGGCAGGTGTTGAGATTAAAAAAATAAAAAAAAATAAAAAATAAATCAAGGGCTGGGGTTTTGGCTCAGTGGTTCCTCTGCCTGCCTGGCAAGCACAAGGACCTGAGTTCGATCCCTGGTATCCCCCCAAAAAAATCAAGAGTTGTTTCCTCATCTTCCTCACCTCACCCCAACCCTGTCAGATATTCAAAGTGAAGAGCCCCACCTATGCCAACCTGAGCCTGAAGAGGGTGCAGGTATATGGTACTTTGGGACAGATATTCACACACCTAAACACAAAAAACTCACCCAAGGGCTGGGGATTTTAGCTCATTGGTTCTGGTGCCTGCCTTGCAAGCGCAAGGACCTGAGTTTGATCCCTGGTACCCCCCCCAAAAAAGAAAAAAAAAAACACAAAAAACACCCAAAATCTTTGTGTGAAGTCAACTCCCCAGCTGCAGTTTGACCTCTAATCAGAAATGTGCAATAATGAATATTTTTCCTTGATGCGTACTTCATACTTAAAATAGGTCTGGTAAAAATGGAGACCCTGTTTCCTTGCCTGATCCCCTAAGACATTTGGTTTCAGCCATTTGAGTGCAAACCACTAAACTAGCTAGAATCTTTAGGATTATTCAGCTCATCTCTTTGTACCACATCAAAATGGTGTGACAGGAATAGTGATCCTAATTCTAAATTCAAGAGGAAATTCCTAATCTTTCTGTAATCCAGTGCAATAAATTGGTATTTGGGTTTTGTGTTAACTTGTGAGGAATATAATTACTTTCAGCAATTCAGTATAATTAAATCACCTCCAAGCATGGTGGTGTATGCCTGTGATCCCAGCACTCAGGAGGCTGAGGCAGGAGGATTGGCATGAGTTCAAGTTACATAGTGAGTTCAAGGTCAGCCTGAACTGCATAGTGAGACCCTGTCTCAAAAATAAATAAATACATACATACATACATAATTGAATCCAGTGTTACCTTTCCATTCTCTATAGGAAACATCTACAGGAAAAGCTGTAGTGAAATCAGAGAGTGGCTTGGTGATCATGGCAGTAGGAGAAGTGGATTTAGATGTTCTTAATAGTTAATAACAGGTATGATAGTTGTTGCACTTGTCCTTACACATTATGACTGGTTGAGCAACTGACTGATTTATATTTAGCTAGTTCCAAAAAGCATTTGCAGTATCTTACAATAATACACAAAAGACAAAATAATGGGAAAATACAGATTTTTAAAGTAAGTGTAGGGCCGGGGATTTAGTTCAGTGGTTCCGCCACCTGCCTTGCAAGTACAAGGACCCGAGTTCGATCCCCAGTACCAAAAAAAAAAAAAAAAAGTAAGTGTAAAGGGAATATCAAAATATAGTAAGGTACAGTCAGGGATTTAGCTCAGTGGCACCATGCGTGCCTTGCAAGCTCAAGGCCCTGAGTTCAATCCCCAGTACCCCCTCCCAAATAAGGTACAACAAAAAGAAAATGAACACACAGAAAAGCATTGTATAAATATGCAGTATCCCCAAATACCAAAGTTAGTCTATGAATTTGTTTGTGATCTTTGTGGCCAAAGCAGATTTGAAAACACAAGACTCACTCAGTACTTTTAAATTCTATCATTTACTCAAGAAAGACAAAAATGACCAGCCTGGGGCTACATAGTGAGTTTCAGGTCAGTCTCAACTACATAGTGAGACCCTATCTCAAAAAAAAAAAAAAAAAGAAAAGAAAGAAAGACAAAAAGTTTTGTGGATTTTTGGAGAAGACACCTAGTGAGAGTAGACAGTATTCACTGTTAGCAATTAACAGCAAATTTGATGTTGAGTTTTGTATACCAGTTTGCTTTAGAAATGCCAAATGGAGATTCAGAAGATCTTAAACTTGTTTTATCAGGCTTTTCGCAATTTAGTCCAAAGACTGCTTTGTGATGGTCTGGGTTAGTACAGACCTAAACTTTAGACAATGCAGAGAGACAGACAGATGTGTTCCCTTCAAATAGTTCTCCATGAATGCTGTTTCTCCAAATGACACTTTTGATACTAAGTTGGACAACGTTTAGTTACAATTTCTAACAAATGGACAGATTGTATATATTGTTTTTACTTAATAGCTTCTTTGAAAACTTAAAAAGAAAACTGCCTTAAATATGAATATAGAAGAGATATATAAGTAATTTAAAAACACAACCAGGGGACATAGTATAATAGAATGCTGTGCCATTGGGTTTTTTTTTTTTTTTTTTGGTTTTTGGTATGGGGGATCGAACTCGGGTCCTTGCGCTTGCAAGGCAGGCTGCAGAATCACTGAGCTAAATCCCCGGCCCAACATTGGGTTTTTTAACCCATTATTCACTCATGGAGCAAATATTCAAGCATCTGCACACTCAGCACAACTCTAGGTACTGAGGTAAAATGAACAGAAAGATTTCTGCCTACATAGTGCTTACATTCTACTGAGGGATAAATCAATAAATTTCATCATATATTAGTGATGAGTACTATAATGAAAAACAATTAATTGAAAGAAATATGTAGTTAGATTTTAATTTTGTTTTGTTTTTTTGAGACAAGGTCTTGCGATATATTCCAGGCTGGTTTTGAAATCACTATGTAACCTAGGCTTGCCTTAAACTCACAGTGATTCTCCTGCCTGGGTCTCCAGAGTTCTGGGATTGATCATAGCCTTGTGTCCCCTCGCCTGACTCCAGGTATTATTTTTAAATAAAGTGGTCAGAGAAATCCTCATTGCTAAAGTGACTTTGAGTAAAACTCTGAAAAATAAAATAGGAAAAATGTATTTACTGAAATGGAAAGATGTTTCTGTATTTTTTAGGTAAAAATATGTTAATAGTGTAGATATAATATAAAGTAATATATATACAGTACGACACCATTTGCTAAAATTATATATGTGTATGTGCCTCTCTATAGATTTGTATACTGAGTATTTCTGGAAGAGTATATGTCAACATTCATCAGTGATTATCTCTCTGGGTGGTAGATTTAATGAGCAATTTTATTTTGTCCTTTTTTGCTGTCCATATTTTCTGATTTTTTTGGAAAGTGATATCTGGTACAGTATATATTAAAACTAGTTTTTCAGATACAAGGATTTAAAGAAAATTAACCAATCAGACTGGTTATTAAGCAGCCCTGCAGTGCTCAGCAATTAAGCAGCCCACATTTAAATGGCCACTGTGCTTCTATGCAAGGGCAGATGAAGGGAGTTGATGTAAGCAGGGCCAGGCCACATTAGAAGATAATTGGGATCTGCTCTAAAATAGAGGTAAGTAACAGGGCATGGTGATGCATGCCTGTAATCCATATGCAGGAGGCCAAGGCAGAAGGATAGAGAGTTCGAGTTCAAGGTCAAGCTACATAGAGACACTGTCAGGGAGGGAGAGAGGAAGGAGGAGACATAAAAAAAAATTAAGATGTGTTATGTACATGCACCAGCTCCCCTTGATGAATATAAATCCTTATGTACTGCAAGCATAAATTAATAAAAATTTTAAAACAAAACAAATTAAAACACCACCCCCCAAAGAGGTAAGTAAATGATAAAGGATCCAATAAATGATAAAGTGTTGTGCAATAAAAATATAATGCAGGACCAGTGGTTCTGCTGCCTGACTCACAAGTGCACGGTCCCGAGTTTGATCCCTAGTACCACAAATAATAAAATAATAATAATAATAATTATGCAATGGGCCAGGGATTTAGTTCAGTGGCACTGCACCTATCTGGCAAGTGCACGGTCCTGAGTTTGATTCCCAGTACAAAAAGTAAAAAATATATATATACATATATGTAGTTTTATATTTTCTAGTAATTTTATTAAAAATACAGTTAGGGGCCGCGGATTTAGCTCAGTGGTTCCACTACCTGCCTTGCAAGCACAAGGACCTGAGTTTGATCCCCGGTACCAAAAAAAAAAAAAAAAAAAATACAGTTGGGCATGGTGGCACACACCTGTAATCCCAGTTCTTAGGAGGCTGAGGCAGGAGGATTGCTGGGAGTTCCAGGCTAGCCTGGGCTACATAGACCCTGTCTCCAAAAAACAAAAGATATGGGTAAAACTAATTTCAGTGATTGTGTAGCACAGTATGTTAAAGATACTATCATTTTAACATGTAATTAAAAAAATTTTTTTAGGGGTTGAGATTGAATCCAGGACTATTGCTCTGAGATACATTGACAGCTTTTTAAAAAGGATTTTGAGCTGGGCATGGTAGCTACATAGTTCCAAGTCGGTCTCAACTACATAGTGAGACCTCTGTCTCACAAAAACAAAACAAAAAACAAAAAATAACTAAAAATAAAAAGTAATAAAAATAAAAAGGATTTTGTAGGCAGGCATGGTGACATATGCTTGTAATCCCAGCATATAGGAGGCTGAAGCAGGATTGCCATGATGATAATTTATTCTTTGTAAATGCATTTAAATTTTTACAAATGGAAAATTAATTATATCTGGATGTTACTTTAGTATAAATTTAGTAGATAGGATTAGTGGGAAAAGAGAAATAAAAAATCAGCCATGAAGTTGGATGTGAGGATTATATGAGTTCATTTTTCTTTTCTTTTTTTTTTTTTGAGACAGGGTCTCACTATGTAGTTGAGACTGACCTGGAACTCACTATGTAGCCCAGGCTGGTCTTCAACTCACAATGATTCTCCTGCCTCATCCTCCCGAGTGCTGGGATTACAGGCATGCACCACCACACCCGGCTGTCTCCAATTTTTTAAAATCAGCTAAATATAGTTGTGATCATACTTATATAGAATTTTATAGTCTTGACATTTTGCATGTTTATGACACATAACATTTTATTAGCTACAAAATCATTTTGATTCGATATAATTTTTAGTTTATTTTTTATAGCAAGAAGTTTATTGGTACCTTTTTGGCATACATAATGATAACACTTATCATAGGGAATTTGCACCTGTGTATGGTACACCCAGCCTCTTTTTTCCCATCCCCTCTCTCCCTTCAAGTCCCCTTCCCTCCTTATATACAAAATCTTTGTTTTGGCCAGGGATTTAGCTCAGTGGTACCATGCCTGCCTCACAAGCACAAGGTCCCGAGTTTGATCCCCCATACTACAAAAACAAAAACACAAACATCTCTGTTTTCACTTTTTCCTTTTATTTTCACTTTTTTCTTGTCCCTTCCTTCCTTTCTCCCTCTTTCCTCCCTTGTTCCCCTTCACATTGACCATTTTCTTCCCATTTCCCCATTTCTATTACACATTTTAGTCCTTATTTCCACTCTTGGTTTCTCACACGAAAGAAATAGTGTGGTATTTAAACATTGTCTATTATTGGATTTAAATGTATTTTTTCCAGTTTTGTGTTATACATAATTTTTTCATATTAAAGCAAATATTATTGAATTTTGATATATTCTGAAAACTGGCTTTGAATTCTCTATACATCTTTAGTTAGCTCCAAGCTTTGGGCAAATTACTGTACTCTACTTTTTCTTTGTATCAGGGATTGAACTCAGTACCTTGCACTTATGAAGCAGGCACACTGCCACTGAGCTAAATCTCCAGCCCAGTACTCAAAATCTTTAAACCTTTTTCTTCTTACCTAGAAAAAAATTGTGACTTCGACTGGCTATGGTGGCACGTACCTATAATCCCAGCACTCTGGGAGGCTGAGGGAGGAAAAATCACAAGTTTGATCCCAGCCTGGGCACTTAGCCACTTAGTGAGTCTCCATCTCAAAAAAAAAAAATTTTTTTTTTTTTTTGGTACTGGGGATCGAACTCTGGCTCTTGTGCTTGTGAGGCAGGCAGTGAAACCACTGAGCTAAATCCCCGGCCCTTCATCTCAAAATTTTAAAAAAGGCCCACAATGTAGTTCAATATGAATGTCTTGGTTCGGTCCCCAGTAATGGCAGAAAAATGTTATGGTTTTGAAAGTATTTATTAGGTTATTGTGAGAATTCAATGAGATAATACAAGAAAATAGAACCAGTTACAAAATCAAGTGCTTAATAAAAATAGGATTTAGCCAGGTGTGAGGGCACACACCCATAATCCCAGCATTTGGAGGCTGAGGTAGGAGGACTGCTAGGAGTTTAAAGCCAGCCTGTACTATACAGTGAGTTAAGGCCAGCCTGAGCTACACAGTGAGACCCTGCTTCAAAAAAAAAAAAAAAAAAAAGCAAAGGCATTAAAAAACCCACATTTCCCTTAGCTGTCCTGCTTAAATGAAATAAATGAAATATCAGTAAATGGCCCAAAAATTTCTTTGCTTTTGAGACTGGCCCTCAGTCCAGGTTGTCCTGGAGCTTGCAGTGATCCTCTTGACTTGAGCTTTTTTTTTTTTTTGGTCTATGTAGACCAGGATGACCTGGAACTCAGGGAAATTCTCCTGCCTCAGCCTCCCAGGTGTTGGGATTACAGTCATGCACCACCATACCTGGCTTGACTCAGCCTGGAGTGCTGAGTGCAACTACATCCAGCTCAACCCTACTCAAGTCCTGAATAAATTAGATCAATGTCAGTATAAATAGACCTTTCTTCCAGGGAACTAAGAGTTTGTCTTCAGTGCACATCCTTGTAGTTTTCCCTGATCACTGAAGCTGAGATGGCCGATAAATTTTCGGGGGAGCTTTTAAGTGACTGTGACTCTGCTCCAAGTGCCTCAACTCCCCAGGTAAGGAATTGGGAGAAAAAGGGGTGGTGGTGGTGAGGGAAAGAGTTGGGTATAATGAGCGCTTGTTTAACTTTTTGCTTGGCCTCATGTGAATCTGGTTCTCAAACCTGTATTGGGTTCAACTACAAAAAAACGTCTCTTGGATATCTAGCACCTCTTTACTTCTAATGTGCAGATCTCTACTAAAATATGGCACCCTGCCTTGCCAGCGCCAGAACTTATTGATGTCTCAGGGTACAGCCAAGTCGGAAAGAGGGCTTGGAAGCTGGGAAATTAAAGATGTGGGTGTTGGCATGCACATCTCCAATCAGTGCATCCTTTAGTCAGCAAAGATCCAAAAAGGACATGCGTTGTATGTTGGGCATACTGTTAGGCGGTGGAAATAGAAATAGAACTGTCCCTCACCTGCTGGCTTTTCCATTTACTTAGGAAAGACAGCACAAAACCGTTAAGAGCGCAGTGGAGGTAGGCCCGCTGTGGAGGGCTTTGCATGAGGGGATTCTAGGTTTTGCAGTGGTTTGGTTGAGGACAGACTGCATGTAAAGAGGCATAGTCTGAATGTCAGGTATACCTATGAGGAGGAGGAATATGGAAATTTTCGCAAAGTAGCCAGGTCCTGGGTGATTAAAGCTGCAGTTAGGAACTTTGAGCTTTATATGGCCAGGAAAGGGGAAGCCAGTTTGGTACCGGTGCAAGTTGGAGGGGCGGTGACCTAGATAGAAGCTGAGAGGTTATCAGTCCAGACTGGAGAAGAAACAGACTGAAACTAGGCAGGATGACAGGACTCAGGATTTGTAGGTAGGTCTGAGTGAGAACTCTTCTCTGCTTTATAGTTGGGGAGACCTGGTGGATGGGGTGCCATGTGTTAAATTGAAAAGTAAACTTCTTCCTGGAATGCTCCATTCAGAACCTCCACTTCCGGCAAAATCCCACCTTCTGGAGTTATTTTGGTTAGGAAACCAGTTTCCAGAAATCCTCTACCCACTCCCCCACCCTACCCCCGTTGCGCCTCTGCCTTCCAACAGCTCGCTCGTTGGCCCGCAGCAGCGTCAAGATGGCGACCTCCAAGGACTTCGGGTTTCCCTAGTTGGAAGCCCGGCAGCCAGTTCCGAGACAAGGCTCACTTCTGTCACCCAACGGGTATCAGCCCTTCCAATCTCGCGAGCCAATCGCCACTGGAGAACGGACTGCTGCAGTGAGGCGATCGGAAGACTGGAACTTTCCAGTCGCGTAGTCAGGGGCCAATCACCAAGCGTCCTACAGTTCCAGAGCCCTCCCGTGGGCAAAGGAGTAGCAGGAGTGTCGTCACTGTGCGGCAGTATTTTAACCTAAAGACTAGAGAGGAGGTGGGACGTATATTGATTGACAAACAGATCTCTCCTACCGGGATTTGAGAATTTGGCGCAGTGCCCCGCCTTTAGGGGCGGGGTCTTATTTGATTGCCAAGATGTGTTCCCCAATGGAGTTCCAGCCCGTTGTGACGGGCACCCTGCTTGACTAATGAATCCTCGACGTGGCCAGC
>NW_022900929.1:47139297-47159043 GCF_012274545.1 Fukomys damarensis
GAGAGGCCCGGAGCTCGTACGGGAGGTCGGCGGGGGTTGGGCTTGGCTGGGGCGGGGAATAACGTGGCTAGGGCCGGGCACCACACGGGCCCAGCCGGCGGAGTCGGGCGTCATGGGTGTCTAGCGTCGTTGTGGGAAGGTAACTTGCTTTTATTTTCGTCGCGACCCTCGCTAGCGAGGGAGATGGCCGAGCGTGGCTGGGGCCACTCGCGGACCCTGCCCCTGCGTCGGTTCCTCTGAGGCTCCTCTGCATGCGCTCCCATTCATTGTAGGAGCTGGAAGCGATCAAAGCTCGAGTCAGGGAGATGGAGGAAGAAGCAGAGAAGCTAAAAGAGCTGCAAAACGAGGTAGAGAAGCAGATGAATATGAGTCCACCTCCAGGCAACGGTGAGTAAGCCGGCGGTTTCCACGCATGCCTGGGCCCTAGGTTGGAGGGTTGTGGGGAGCACGGGGAATGTGGTGTTAGATGCTTAGGACCCCGAAGCTGGTTGTCTGAGCAGTTATTGGGCAGTTGCTGTGGTGAGTCTCCATTGTGTGCTCCGTTGACCTTTGTGAGAACAGACAAAATAGAACCTGTGTTTTGGTGATAAGAATCTTGTGCCTCTCTTTGTCTCTGTTATAAATGTGTTTCTCTTTGTTCTTAATCTGCCTCTACCCTTGTGGAGGTTCCCGTCTGGCATTTGACCTTCAAGTCTAATTTTTTTTTTTTGTTTCAGTTGAAGATTGTTTAGTTAGAACTTTAAGGGAAGCTGCTTAGCTGCCAGGAGCTTCTTTAATCTAAAAATGTCAAGTCTCAGCCCCTTAGTTTTGTTCACTCTTAAAGGCATTCAGTAAGGACTTGGTTTAAGGGTGGAGGGATTCCTATGTTGTTTTTGACTTTAGAGGATGTATTGATTTACCCCTTAATTTGTCAAATATTTAGTGCGAAACTGTTATGTGCTGGGCTGTGTTCTAAGGAAACAGCAGGGAATAGAATAGGACAGATCAAGAATCTTTGTCTTCACAGAGTTTATGGAATAATGGTGGTGGGGATGCATATATTGGCCCAGTAGAAAACGTGGGGAGGGCCATGCCTGTGTTCCCAACACTGGGAGGCTGAGGCCCGAGGATCACAACTGTGGCCAGACTGGGCTACATAACAAGTCTGTCTCAAAAAACCAAAGAAGAGGACCGGGGATTTAGCTCAGTGGTTCCAGTGGCCTGCTTCACAAGCACAAGGTCTGGAGTTCGATCACCGGTACCAAAAGAAGGAGGGGGAAAAAAAAGGGGGAAAGAAAACATGTTTATTTTTTCTCAAAGCTGGCCCAGTGATCATGTCTATTGAAGAGAGAATGGAGGCTGATGCTCGTTCCATCTATGTTGGCAATGTATGTATTAGAGATTCAATTGGGGTTTGTGGGGACATTGATATTTGGAGGAGTTCTTTAATAATCTTGAACATTTCCAGTATAGGCGGTGATTCTGGGTGTGGATAGGGTTGGGGGGAGGTAAAAGAAGATGGAGTTATCAACAACTCTAGAATTGGAAGTAAAAGGATTATTTGACGTGCCTTGATGTATATGTATAGAGATGGCCCAAACTAAAAGTCAGACAGGGGACTTGTTGAAACAGGAGATGGCCCAGTACCTGTAAAATGTCCCTCCTCTCCTCAGGTGGACTATGGTGCAACAGCAGAAGAGCTAGAAGCTCACTTTCATGGCTGTGGTTCAGTCAACCGTGTCACCATACTTTGTGACAAATTTAGTGGCCATCCCAAAGGGTAAGTAGGGAAATAAATTAAGATTGTTTTAATCAGTTAAAAATAACATAGCTTTTGTTTTTGTGGTGGTGGGGTTTAAACCCAGGGCATTGGTGCATGTTAAGCACGTTCTCTACCACTAAGCTATACACTCTAGGGCAATATCTTATGCTTTTCATTGAGCAGTAATTTATTTATTGTTAAAACAAATGGTCTTTTTTTTTTTTCCAAATGTGGTATTAATGTTGATGTATGTCTGAGGTTGCACATAAATTAGAAAGGGACAGGCAGCTTCTCATTGGCCTCTGATTTTATTATGGCCATATGAGAAACCCGGCTGTGTGTCCTAGTTTGTAATTTTGTAAGAGTAGCTAGAAATTTTGATTAAAACCTTTTGTTAATTTTTTTTTAATGATTTGTTTTGTTTTGTTTTTGGTATTGGGGATCGAACTCCTTGCACTGACTGGAACTACTGAGCTAAATCCCCTCCCCAAAACCTTTTATTTTAAGGAGAATTAAGAGCTGGGTGTGGTGGCACACGCCTGTAGTCCCAGCACTCTGGAGGCTGAGGCAGGAGGATTACAGGCAAGTTCAAGGCCAGTTTGAACTACATAATGAGACCCTGTCTCAAAAAAAAAACAAAAAAGTGAATTAATTAAAAATTAAACAAGTAGTATTCAACTAAGTTTGTCTACAAGTTGCAGTTAATCTGTGAGGTATTTGTGAATGCGGATAAAGTGAGTTATTCTCTTCAGGTTTGCGTATATAGAGTTCTCAGACAAAGAGTCAGTGAGGACTTCCCTGGCCTTAGACGAGTCCCTATTTAGAGGAAGACAAATCAAGGTAAGCCTTGCCATTGCTGTTTTGGTAACATAGAAACTTCAGGCTCATGCTACTAAGCCTTTCTGGGTTTTTTTTTGCGGGGGGTTGTACCGGGGATCGAACTTGGGACCTTGTGCTTGTGAGGCAGGCGGTGGAACCACTGTGCTAAATCTCCAGCCCCATGCTAAGCCTTTATGTTGCATGCCTTTACTCAGGTGATCCCGAAACGAACGAATAGACCAGGCATCAGCACAACAGACCGGGGTTTCCCACGCGCCCGCTACCGTGCCCGGACCACCAACTACAACAGTTCCCGCTCTCGATTCTACAGTGGTTTTAACAGCAGGCCCCGAGGTCGTGTCTACAGGTCAGGATAGATGGGCTGCTCCTCTTTCCCCGCCTCCCATGAGCCCTGTATGCTTCATTCTCTCCTGATCTGAGGACCTTCCCTTCCTTCCCCTCCCCTTGGTCTCCAGCCTGTGCAGGGTGAGGAAGGTAGTTGCAGGCCAGGTCAGGAGGCCAGTCTCGTCTTTTCTGGAGCAGAAATTGGTGACTAGGGCTGATCTCTTCTGAGATGTTTCCTCCAGGCCTTTTTTTTTTTTCTTTCTTTAGAGTTGGTTGCCTTGAAGCTGTTTACACAGGAAGAACAGGGCCTCAGGACTGTGATTGTTACTTTTCTCAGAGTTAGGGAGAGGTTAAACCTCCCTGAAGAACACCACCAGAGGCCAGTTGATTATTCCACAGCCATGTGGGAGGATTTTGAGATATTTATTCTTTGAGTCAGTCTTTTTCCAAGGTTAATTTCTTCATGGGCCTAGTGTGATGCCCATGTTGTGGCTTTACTTTTACATCTTTTCTCTACATTTAAGTAGGTTAGGCATAAAACCTTAACTTTTCACAAGGTAGGGTTTAAGAGCTGTAGACAGTGAAAACTGGATAAACACTGTGTCCTTTTTTCTTGCTCCTGTATCTCAGATGAATTTCTTTATTGCTGCTGTTGGGCAGATTGTTCTTTAGTGCCCCTTGCTACCCCCCATTTGCCAGGTGTGTTGCTATTTCTGGGATTGTGGAGTCGGTTTTAAGACACTCGAAAACTTCTTTTCTCCACTTCCATCCACAGTAGCTGGGGCGAGGGCCCACTGGGAGGGGCTTGTGCTGACCTACCTAGTGATCATGTTAACACCTAACTCTCCTTCTTTCTTCCAGGGGCCGGGCTAGAACGACATCATGGTATTCCCCTTACTAAAAAAAGTGTGTATTAGGAGGAGAGAGAGGAAAAAAAGGAAAGAAGGAAAAAAAAAAAAAAGAATTAAAAAAAAAAAGAAAAACAGAAGATGACCTTGATGGAAAAAAAAATATTTTTAAAAAAAAAGATACACTGTGGAAGGGGGGAGAATCCCATAACTAACTGCTGAGGAGGGACCTGCTTTGGGGAGTAGGGGAAGGCCCAGGGAGTGGGGCAGGGGGCTGCTCATTCACTCTGGGGATTCGCCATGGACACTTCTCAACTGTGCAAGCTGCTGCCCATGTTTCCCTGCCCTACTTCACCCCTTTGGGGGCTGCTCAAGGGTAGGTGGGCATGGGTGGTAGGAGGGGTTTTTTTTTACCCAGGGCTCTGGAAGGACACCAAACTGTTCTGCTTGTTACCTTCCCTCCATCTCCTCCCTGCCTTTCACAGTCCCCTCCTGCCTGCTCCTGTCCTGCCAGGTTTACCACCTACCCCAACCGTCTTTCGGCTCCCTGCCCTCCAGATTGCCTGGTGATCTATTTTGTTTCCTTTTGTGTTTCTTTTTCTGTTTTGAGTGTCTTTCTTTGCAGGTTTCTGTAGCCGGAAGATCTCCGATCCGCTCCCAGCGGCTCCAGTGTAAATTCCCCTTCCCCCTGGGGAAATGCACTACCTTGTTTTGGGGGGTTTTTTGTTTTTTAGTTTTTTGTTTTGTTTTTTTGTTGTTTTTTTTTTTTTTTGCCTTTTTTTCCCTTTTATTTGGAGGGAATGGGAGGAAGTGGGAACAGGGAGGTGGGAGGTGGATTTTGTTTATTTTTTTAGCTCATTTCCAGGGGGTGGGAATTTTTTTTAAATATGTGTCATGAATAAAGTTGTTTTTGAAAATAAAAATTGTTCTGGCCTTTTGGGTGTAAAGATCATTTTATCTTTTTATTCTTACATCACAGATGGCTGTTAATTTTACTTTGTGAAAGTATTGGTGTGGAGGGGAAGTTCCCACTTGTAAATTAAGGAGTAGGAGTTACAACTAGCAGGAACATTATGTGTTTAGTTATGGCTGATGTGTGTTCTGCATAAGTGAAAGAATAGCCAGTTTGGAATGATCTAATAGCAAAATTTACATGCAAGTAAACTATCCATAACCACACCCTAGATACTTAGCTTCCTATCTCAAATGCAAAAACAAAACCTAAGACAATTGCAGAGCATGTTTCTTAAAGCCATGAAATTGTTTTGGTATCTTACATTTTGCTGAGTAGATGTTTGGCCATCTTGGTAATTTCATATGTAAAATTTGCACAACTTTGGGATTAAGCCCAGGTCCTTCAATTTTTTTGTTTTTGAGACAGGGTCTTTGTAATTCAAGCTATCCTTGAACTCTGTAGTGCAGGCTGGCCTCGAACACATCCTCCTGCCTCAGCCGCCCATATAACAAAGTTACAGGTATGTGCTGCCACATCTGGCCTTTTTTGGGGTCTTACTAGTTGAGACTGACCTGGAACTCACTATATATATAGCCCCGGTTGGTCTTGAATTTACAGCGATCCTCCTTCCTCAGCCTCCCTACTCCTGGGATTACAGGCGTGTACCACGCCTAGTTTTATTTTTTTTTTTTGGTGGTGTATGTAGTTTAGGCTTTCCTTGTAACCTGAACTCACTGGTAATCCTACCTCAATCATGGGATTACAGACAAGTACTGTTACACCTGGCTCATTTTTAAAATTTTGAGGCAGAATCTCATTAAATTGCCAGGCTGTGTCACATTTTGGGTCCTGCCTCTCCAGAGTATTGATTATAGGCCTGGGTCATGTGTACCTGTCTTATTGACAGATTGGTCCTAAAATTCTTGGGCACTGCTCCCCAGCACAAGCCTACAGAATTTCCTTTTACACTGCGTGCTGGATTCTGTGTTCCTTCTGGTCATGGTCTGGATGCTCTTTTCTCCAAAAATCTTAGGTTGAAGTGGCTGTTATCCACAAAACCTAACCTACCTCCAATTACACTATCCTGAATTGTCAGATCCAAGTTAACCACTAGTGTATTAGTATTGACCATTGAGCATACTACCTCCTGTTGTGCAGTCTTTTTTTCTGGAAAGCTAGAATAGCATGAGGGCATCTCTGAGCCTGTGCATCATCTCCTGCACAGGATGATTAGCCATATGCTGGAGTTCATTAGAATCATGATCACCTTAATGCTGGGTGGTGGTGGTGGTGGTGGTGGTGGTGGTGGGTCTTCTCACCTACCACCAGGGGGCACTAAATATCTAGTTCTAAGACAGGCCTTTAAATTAGTTTTTGGAGGGAGAGTGTTTTTTGACATTTGGGTTTCATTTCCTGTGTTGAGTCCATTTTACGTTGTATTGTCTGTTAGCTTCTCCATTCCTGCTTGCACTGTTTTGAGCGGCTTCCCATTTGTTCTTGTTGCCAAAAAGGCCCTGTGATGCCACTTATAAGTACTGGGTAGACGTGTGGAATGAAGGCCTTTCCAGTTTACTCATCATGTTTCTCTGCTGCATCCTATCCTACCTGTGATGTACTGTGCACTCATTCCAGTTGCGTTGCTGTATTTTTTTTTGTATGACTCATGCTGTTCCCTCTATCCTGCTATAGGCATTCTAACTTTTCTATTGAAATCATTCAAATCCTTCAAAGCATAAGCCAGGTACTATACCCATGTCAGAATCACTGATGTGATCAGGGCAAACTTCCTATCTAGAGCCTCCTGGTGTTAAAAATTATATTCCTGTTTCCCCACTAGATTACAAGCTCCCTGAGGGCACAGATATGTCTTTGTATGTCTCACAGAGCCTGCCATTTATTATTTTATATATTTTAGTGCCTGCCATTTAGATGTTAATTTTGTTAGGGTTGCCTTTCCTATCTTGAACAAGGCAGTGACTATAAGTGTTCCCTTTATCCTACTGGTTCCCACCTCCACCCATCCTTATAATGAGGTAGGAGATTAGGGCATGGCCAGCCATCTGGGTAAGTGGGTGTGTTGTGTTAATAATAGAGATCCCCTCCCAAAAAGACCCCAAAAAGCAACAAAACAGTACCCATGCCCTACATCTGGGACCAATCAGAAAATGCTAGCCAGGTGTGGTGGCATATGCCTGTAGTCTCAGCACTCGGGAGGCTGAGGCAGGAGGATCGCTATGAGTTTGAGACCAGCTTGGGCTACATAGTTCCAGGTCAGTCTCAACTACATAGTGAGACCCTGTTTCAAAAAACCAAAACAAAAAAAATTGCTACCTTCAATCTTCAATCCTGGTGTGAAATCAAGCAGAATTTTTATAGTATGGCTTAGATCTGATGTTAGTCTGAGGAGTGGGGAATACAATAGGGGATGGCCATTTATGTGGCCTTTGTAAACTTCAGTGGCCCCCACTACACCCTACACAGGGTATTTATTTTCCTACCTTTTATACTTTTAATAACCTCGCTGCCTTTTACACTTGTCTTGACCAGTTCTTTATTCAGGATGACAAGAATCTAGACTCGAAGTAGCCCACAGCACCCTAGAGCCCATAACAATAGAACTCAGATTTTCTACTTTATCTGGTCTCTTATTTTTCCCTTTGTCATCATCAGGAGTTTTGTTTATTTTTTGGTTTTTTGAGACAAAGTCTGTCTTTACACTATGGGTTGGCCTTGAACTCAATGTATAGTAGCCCTTATTGGCCTCAAACTCACAATTTTCCTGGCTCAGCTTTCTGAGTGCCGGGATTACATTGGGGCAGCAGAAGTATGAAAAGAAAGGTGCTATCAGGGCTGGGGATTTAGCTCTGGTTTGGCGCCTGACTTGCAAGCACAAGGACCTGAGTTCAATACCCCATGCCAAAAAAAAAAAAAAAAAAAAAAAAAAAAAATTGCTATCCTTTGACAAGCTCAGTTGTTTTTGATAGGTGGTGTGTGTTCATCACTCCTGATAAACTTTCTGTTAACTGAAGAGGAAAGACAAGCTCAGACTCATTGGAGTGTTGTTGGTAGGAAGGGTTTTTAAGGAAGAATTTAGGAGAAACTACTTAAAAATTTGTTGTCTAAGATGAGGGTTGTGAGTCAGATCTTTAGAGGACCTTTGGATAACGTAAAATAAATCAAGATAACTCTTGGGGTGGGAGGGAAAGAAAAAAAAGATAACTCTGCACTTTGTTTATTGCACTACTGGGGATTGAATGGATGGCCTTCATATTGAGCTACATCCCCAGCCTTTTATTTTTTATTTCGAGGCAGGGTCTCACTCGCTAAATTGCCCAGGCTGGGCTTGAACACTTCTGACTTGGATCCCACAAAGTCTTCTTTTTTCTTTAAAACAGAATCTCACTATGTAGTTCATGCTGAATGTTATGTAGCCTAGGCTGGCCTCCAACTCCTGGTGATCCTCCTGCCTCAGCCTCCCTAGTGCTGGGATTAGAGGTGTGCACCATCACACCTGGCTCCAGAGTGCTTGTTTAATAGGTGAGCTGCACCATGTCACGCTAACTTTCCATTTTAAGGCAGGATTTGCCTATCCTGATACTGGCAATAGAAAAAAGCACTTGCTGGGTTTTTGTTTTTCCTGCATTTTTAAGTTTAGGTTTGTTTTATTTAGGTTTAATGTTAATTCCATGCTGTGTTTCAATAAGAACAATACAGATTCTGAATCTGAGGTTCAATCAGATAGTTTTTAGTATAAATTAGCTTCAAGTTACATACACGAAACAACAGAGGGAAGGAGTGGAGAGGGAGGCAGGAAGAGAAGGAAGGAGAGAAAACAGATTGCACACACGTGCAACCTTTTCCATACCATCTTGATGTTAACCTGCTCAGAAACAGAGTAAAATTGCTAGGCTTTTACAATAATTTAATAGTTTTTCCTGCTGTCATAACATGTGATCAAATTTCAAAATAACCCTGCTAACTTCCCATTCCTCTTTTCCTGTTATACTTATAGATAACCATTCATTCAAACAGACACATTATTTACCATGTGCTGGGCGTTGTTACAGAAAAAGGAGCCAGCTAGCAAAGGAGTTTTTATTTACTGATGAAAAGTATGTTTGCCACACCATTGGATTGTTGTTGTTTTGAGATAGTCTGTCGTGGTTTATATCTAGATGTCCCACAAAGCCTCACTGGCACATAGGTGGGACTTTGGGGAGTTGAGTGGACCATAAGAGCTTGATACTCATCCCTGGATGAGTCCACTGAGGAGCTCAGCTGACTGTGCTGTTGGGAAGGTAGCCAGGTCGGAGGAGGTGGGTCCCTGGGGGCGTGGCCCGGAAG
This sequence comes from Fukomys damarensis, assembly GCF_012274545.1. Taxonomy (NCBI): domain Eukaryota; kingdom Metazoa; phylum Chordata; class Mammalia; order Rodentia; family Bathyergidae; genus Fukomys; species Fukomys damarensis. Next base: position 47,148,350 of record NW_022900929.1, read on the forward strand.
GGTTTAGCATCTCCCTCCTTCCTCCCTAGATCTCTCTCTCTGCTTCCTGTCCGCCAGTTTCCTCGGAGTGCTGCTCTGCCTGAGAGCCTGCTGCTATAGACTGAAACATCTATAAACTGTGAGCCAAAATAAACCTTGCTCTTTTAATTGGTAAGTGTAGGGTATTATGTCCCAGTGAGGAGAAAGTAACTAAGGGTTTCACTATTCCAGGCTGGCCTAAACTCACAATGAAGCCCAGACTGGCCCTGAACTTGTGATTCTCCTGCTTCAGTCTTTGGAGTGCTGGGATGACAGGTGTGGGCCACCAGCTGATTTGTTCGTTTTGTTTTGTTTTTGTACTGGGGATCGAACTCGGGACCTTGTGCTTCGGAAGCAGGTGGCAGAACCACTGAGCTACATCCCCAGCCCCACCAGGTGATTTTTTTAAAAAATTGAGATATAATTAATATACTATAAAAATCACTTCTTAAGGCTACAGTTCAGTGGTTGTTAGTGTATTTAGATAATTAGAATACATATTAGTGAATATATACATATAGTGAATGTATATTATGTATGATAGATATTTAGAATACATATTAGTGAATATATCATTACTACACAGAACCTAATTTTAGAGCATTTTCATCATCCAAAAAAGAAATTCCCACTAGCAAGCACCTTCAATTTTCTCTCTCCCCAGCTCCAGACAACTGCTAGTTTACTTTGCATCTCTAAATTTCCCTTCTTTGGACATTTCGTATAAAAGGAATCATGCAGTCTGAGCACAGTGGTATATGCCCTGCCTGGACTATTTAGCAAGACCCTGTCTCAAAAAGAGAGTGTCGGGGGATGAGGGCTATAGCTCAGTGGAGTTCATTCCTCTGTAAAACACACACGCACCGGCGTGCACGGATCTTATAGCGTGTGGCCTGTGTCTGGCCTCTGACAGCACATCTTCAGGCTCACCCACATTGTAGCTGTGTTCCTCTTTATGGCAAATGCTTCATTTTATAACTATCCATTTTGTTTCTTTATAATCAGCTGACGGAGATTGTCTCTGTTTTTCAACCATTAAACACCTGTGCATTTTCTTGAGTATATATCTGAGCAGTGAGGCAGCTGAACCATATGGTCCTGTGCTCTGAATTTTGCTTCCTGCCCACCCAAATTCCCATCTTGAAATCTAACCCCCAGAGCGATGTATTAGGAAGTGTGAGGTTTCTGGGTAAGTGATTTGGTCATGAGGGTAGAGCCCTCACGGGTGGGATTACTACCCTTTAAAAGAGGCCTCTGAGAGCAGCCATGCCTTGAATGCTATGTGAGGATGATGCCAGAGGAAGATGTACCTCCACAGACACAGAATCGGCCAGTGCCTTGATCTTGAACTTCCCAGTATTCATGACTGTGAGAAAAAAGTTTATGTTGCTCAAAATACACCCACCTGGTCTATGGCACTTTGTTCAGAAGCCTAAAGCAAGGGACTAAGACATGGCGATTCTAGGAACTGCCCACTTTTCCAGAGCAGCACCAGTGACATGTGAGTGTCCAAGCACTTCACTTCCTGCCAAATTAATTGTCAATCTTAGTGATAGCCATTGTAGTGGGTGTGAACTGGTGGCTTATTGTGGTTGTGTTTTGACAGAGTCTTATTGTGTAGTCCAGGCTGGCTTTGAACTTTTACTTTTCCTGCCTTAGCCTCCTCCTGGGCTAGGATTATAGACATGTGCCACCATGCTCAGCTCAGTCTGTATTTTTTTTTTTTTGGTACCAGAGATCGAACTCAGGTCCTTGCGCTTGCAAGAAAGGTGGCCAAACCACTGAGTTAAATCCCTGGCCCCTCTGTATGTCTTTTTATGGCAGTGCCACTTTGTCTTCCTTACTATAGCTTTGTAATAAATTTTGTAATGTTGGAACTAGGCGTGGTGGCGCACACCTCTAATCCCAGAGTTTGGGAGGCTGAGGCAGAAGGATCACTGTGAGTTCAAGGCCAGCCTGAACTACTAAGAGTAAGACCTTGCCTCAAAAAACAGAGTAGATAAATAAATTTTAGAAGTGTGACTCTTCCAGCTATGCTTTCTCTCAGATTTGTTTGGCTATTCTGGATCTTCTGTGTTTTTGGTGAATTATAGAACCAGCTTGTCAATTTCTGCAAAAAAGACAGCTAGGATTTTAATAGAGACAATGCTGCATCCACAGATCAGTTGAAGGGAGTATTACTGTCTTGTTTCTCTTGTATTTAGTTTTTTTGGGGGCATGGTTTTCTATCTTAATATAAGTCTTTAGCCCATGAGAATTTTTTCATTTAGTAAGGTCTTGAAGTTTTTCCAATAGTGTTTCATAATTTTCAGCATACAAATCTTACACTTATTTGGTTAAGTTTATCTGTATTTTGTTTTTTTGCTGTTATAAGTGGAATTCTTAACTTCATTTCCAGATTGTCCATTGCTATTGTACAATTATTATTACTATTGTTGTTGTTTTCTGAGGTACTGGGAATTCAAACCAGTGCCTCCACAGCTAGACAAGCACTTTCCTTCAGAGCTACACCCCGAGCACTATTGTTGAGATTAGGTCACACTATGTTGCTCAAGTTGGCCTTGAACTTGTGATCCTCCTATTCGAGCCTTCCAAGAGGTTGCTATCATAGGTATGTGGTGTTACAATTCATTTTTTTGTTTTGTTTTTTTGAGGCAGGGTCTCACTATGCAGTTGAGACTGATATGGAACTCACTGTAGCTCAGGCTGGTCTGAAACTCACAGCGATCCTCCTGCCTCAGCCTCCAGAACTGGGAGAGAGAAATTTCTTTTGTTTGTAAGGCAGTCTATGGTATTTTATTTATTTTCATCTATGATATTTTATGATAGCCTGGTCAGGCTAGGACATTTTTTTCTCCTCAAAGCTGCCAGTGCGTTCTTTGTATTTCTTTGCATTTTCCACAGAGCATTGTAATTACATGTCTCATGGTCTTCACTCAGAGCAGCGGTGGAAAACCTATGGCAGGGGTGCCACAACAGGCTGTCTGTATCACTGAAAGCTCTAAAAGGTTCATCACTCACCTAGACTGAGCAAAGCTGGGTGAGGACCATGTGTGCTTCCAGATCCAAGGTCACACCAGACATTAATAACTAATTAAGAAAGGTGGATCACCAGGTGTGGTGGCGCACATCTGTAATCCTGGCACTTGGGAGGCTGAGGCAGGAGGATCGCTGTAAGTTCGAGACCAGCCTGGGCTACATAGTGAGTCCCAGGTCAGTCTCAACTACACAGTGAGACCCTGTCTCACAAAACAAAAAAACAAAAAAAAAGAAAAAGAAAAGTGGCTTCATGGTTGCCAGGCTGAGACATGGAAGTGTCACTTCATATAATGTGTGTGTGTGCTGGAGACTGAACTCAGAGCCTCTGCAGTGAGCTGTATCCCAGCTCCTCTTCCCCTTTTTGGAGACAGGACCTTGACTAGTTGTCTAGTTGGGCTCTGACTTGAGACTCCTGCCTCAGCCTCTCAGAATGCACCCCTGGCTTCATATGACTTTTTAAGGTTAAAACTGTACCCCGCCTGGCCAAGTGCAGTAGCACATGTCCATAATCCCAGATTCTTGGGAGGCTGAAGCAGGAGGACACAAGATTAATGCCAGCCGCATGAGCAATTTAGAAAGATCCTGACTCAAAAAATAAACATGGCTGGGGGTGTACAGTACAGTTCAGTGGTAGAGTATTTGCCTGGCATGTGCAAGTCCATGGGTTCAATCCCTAGCCCTGAAAATAAAAAAATAACCCTGTGTATCTTTTTAATTTCCTTCTCAATAGTTGACAATAGCTCTTAGTTGTGACTCTAAGAATCCATGTTTCAATTAGTATAATCTCTTTGAGAAAATTAGTCATTTCTCTTATTTGCCTGATAACTATGTCCCTGAAGTTCCTGGAGTATCTACTTAACTTAATTTTATAGGCTGAATAATATCTCTTCTTATGGTTAGAATATTTCTGCCCTGGCATGCAAGACTGCAGGCTCACTTCTCAAGATCTGGCCATTCTACTTACCAGCATGTTACCTTAAATAAATTAACTCTTCTCTCCAAGCCTTCATTTTCCCATCTGTACAAGCCTAAAAAATAATAACCATTTTTTCATGGCGTTATTATCGAGGATCTAATGAGATTTTGTGGAATTCATCAGAATTCATTCATCAAAAGCCCTGATGCAGATGCTACTGACATGAATGTTACTGGTTCCCGATTCTGCACTGTGAGGCTTTGTGGCTCCTGACCTTTTATAACTAGGTCTGGCTTTCCTTCCATCTTCTAAATTCTGACCATTAATCTGCTCATCTAATAAATTCCTACATGTATTATTTGTGGTACAAGGGATGGAACCTAGGGCCTCATGGGTACTAAGCAAGTACTCTCTCACACCTGAGCTACACCCTCAGCCTTTTAAAATTTTATTTGGACACAGGGTCTCCCTAAGTCGGCCAGGCTGGCCTTGAATTCACAATCCTCCTGCCTCAGCCTCCTGAGTAGGTGGAATTACAGGATTGTACCACCATGCCCAGTTCGTTAGAGTCAGTTGCTTATAACAATAACAACAAAAACCCCTAATGATCCAAATACTTACCTTGCAGTTGTAGTAAGGATTAAAAGGGTACAAAACATCTAGCGCAGTTCTGGCAGCCCAGCAAGCAATCATTAAGTGGCGACAGCTGTCTGTAAATTAACACTTGGGGGCAGGGCATGAGGAAGGGGAGGCAAGATTGTTAACAGTTTGTGTTCCACTGAGAGAAGCTTTCCCTGGAGAGACAGAAGGACAACAGAAGGGAGAAGTCCAGGCTATGATGTGCTCATTTATTCAAAATGTCTTTATTGAAACAGAATGATAGAGCAAGAAAGAATGAGGTCTAGGAGGATGTCTTTGGGTACAGGATGGAGCCCAGACCCAGTGGTTACAGCGCAGAGCTCTTTGCCTGTCCCTGACCCTTGCTGAGAAGGTGAACACAAAGCAGCAGGGAGGAGGTGGGGTGGGGGCAGCCCTCTGAGCTCTTCTGGACGGCTGGCTTGTGGTGCCTCCAAGCCCTCCTGGGAGCCCTGCCTTCCTCACGGTCTTCCCATTCTCCTCGCTGGGGTCCCACGCCACCTTTCCAAATGGGCCAGCCTCTCGCCAGAGTGCTAGAGGCCACTCAGAGGGCAGCGTTGGGGGTGGCAAGCAGCGGGACATGGTCGCAGCGGTTAGGTGGTGGCTGGCGCAGCAGGGAGGGCCGGCGGCACAGCTCCCCGTCCCGGAGTACCTCAGGCAGGAGCTTGCGCTTGGTCTCAGGCAGAAGCATAATGCTGAGGATGCAGAGGAGGGCACAGGCCGCCAGCACCACGTGCTGCAGGAAGGCTCCATGGCCCATATGGAGGCGCTGGGCTGGGCCACTCAGCCCTCCAAGGGCCCCCAGAGCCATGATCAGGCCCAGGCCTCGGCCCCTGGGACAGAGGGAGGAGGCGCTCAGCCTATGGCTGTGGCCTCACCCCATCCCTTCTCCTGCAGCTTCCCTCCATAGGGGCTGGGGGCCTGGCCCCGCCCTGGCTGCACCCCTGCTCTCACCGGACAGTGGTAGGGATGACTTCGGCAGCAAGGAGGGTGCTGAGGATGGCAGCAGCTTGGGAAGAGAAGAGTCCGAGGACAGAGAAGGTGGTGATGGCAGACTCATTCAGATCTGGAGGACCAAGAAGGATGATATGAATAGAGGTAGGACGATCATGCATAGCCTCATCCCCAGCCCCATTCCCTGGGCTCTCAGACCCCACGGCTCTAGCTGGGTGGGCTCTGGGCACTCCCCGGTGGACTGGGAGACAGGGTTGTGCAGTCTGGAGGAAACTTGGCAGGGTCTGGTCTTATCTTGGGAAGCCTATGCCAGAAGTAGTGGCTGAGCCTGTCTGAGAGACCCTGTTGGGGTTCCCTTGTTGAGCCCACACTGTGGGGAAGGAAGGATGCTCACAATCCCACAGGCCCAGCAGGACCAGGGACGCAATGCCAGTGAGGGTCATGGAGAGAAGCAGGATGCCCCGGCGGCCGAATCGGTCCACGGTGACCCCCAGGAAGACGCAGGCTAGGGCCGCTGTGCCGCTGGCCAGCAGGGAGCACAAGTAGAAGTCTGATGGGCTCCCTGCTCCTCCCATAGGCTGGTAGCAGTGGCCAATGGCGTGGGCAATGAAACTGTGAGAACGGGTGAGGAGGCAAAGAACAGTGTCCGAATCCCTAGCCGCAGCCTTCCTGCTCCCATTGTCTTCTTCCAGCCTCCCGCTTCCTCCACCCAGCCAGCTCCTGTCTCAGCTACTGGCCTGGCCCTCAGCTCTGATAGTCAGGCTCACTTGGTGAAGCCCAGGATAAGCAGATTCTTCCAGATGTTGCGGTAGTTGAGGAGAGCCACAAAGGAAAAGGTGGATGTTTCGGGCAGTGGACAGGTGTTCTCCAGGTCTTTGAGACAGAGAGGGGAGCTCTATATTAGCACAAAGAGCTGAGAACCCAGGCTCCTCCCACGTGGATGGTGGAGACCCGGGGGGCGGTGGCACAGCTTCAGCCATGAAGAGGCCAGTGCCACAAAGGAGGGAACCCCTGACTGTTACCCTGCAGGGCCTCCTGGGCTTCCTCCCCCAGCATCTGCCCGTGGGGCCGGTTCCGCTCAGCCAGGATCCTCAGCACAGACTGGGCCTCTTCGATTTGCCGCTTCACTATGAGCCACCGTGCAGACTCCAGAAACAGACCAGGCCAGCTGGAGGCAGGGTGGGAAGGTACACGGTGAGGCCTCCCCTCTCCTGACACAGAAATGCCCACCCCTGAGAGGCTGGGCAGGTCTGGACTGGGGGCACCTGGAGGGCAACAGGGGTCTCTAGGCTAAGAGCTAAGCTGGAGGTGGAGCTGGGAAGGGCCAGGTCACAGGGGAAGGGCAATACTAACCCATAAAACAGGAAGAGGATACAGGGAGCGGTGATCATTCGCTGCAGAAATCTCCAGTCCTTAGAGACAAGGGCCAGGCCCAGGAACAGGAAGTGCCCTCCCACCCCCACCAACTCCCCTGCCAGGGACACCCGAAGCCTCTGGGTTGGGTCGCACAGCTCCAGGCCTAGAAATAAAGCAGGGATGGAGGGAGGAGAGGCCAGGGAGGCAGAAGGCACGAGAGAAAAAAGGAGAGAGGAAAAGGAGGAAAGAAGGGAGGAGGACAGAGAGCTAAGTCAGACCCTGAGCAGAGGCTGCTGCCATTGCCTCCCACAGACTAAACTCTGGGTGGCAAGGAGTAGAGATTGTTTAGTCATCTCTCTTTTCCTACTCAAACCTAGGGCTCTAGGATCAGAATATTCCCGGTTTATAGGCCCTTTCACCTCCCGTCTCTTTTTTGATCTTCATGTCAACCCTTGTTCAGAGTCACATAGCTAATCAGAATTTCCTTTTTTAGTCAGGTGGATTTATTGGTAGCAGTAAGTCCAGGGCAAGGCTTTAAAGGTCACAGGAGAGAAATGTGGAGAGAAGCAGGACCCTTGCATCCATCAAAGGCAGGGCAGAAAGTGAGACTCTGAGCAGCTGAACTCTGGGATCGAAGAAGGGGCTGAGGAGACCCTAGTGGGCAGCTGGGGTGGGAAGGCAGAAAGGTGGGTGTGACACAGGAGGGGACTCAGGCAGGGTGCCACTTACGCATCAGGTAGACACCAAGGTCAACACCAGCAAGCAGAAAGCCCAGGAGGAATCGGAGGGCCATGACGCCTGTGGAGGAGCCTGCGGCAGCCCCTCCCACTCCACAGGGACCCACCAGTCCCAGAGTCAGCAGCACAATCCCGCGACGGCCAAATCTAGAAAGCAGGGAAGGCTTCTGGTCACCTAGACTCCCTGGGTGAGGAGGTACTAGGCAGGGCTCAGTACCTACTTCAAAGCTGGAGGTAAGGATGAGGTTCTGACAGCAAAAGCTAGACTGAGGCTAAAGATGATGGAAAGGGGTCATTGATTTCTAGATACTGGTCACTGAGGTGAGGCTACGAGGACTGAACCCAGGGCCTTTGTATGGAGCTACATCTTCAGGCCTTTTTTATTTTTTTGGTACCAGGGATCAAACTTGGGTCCTTGTGCTTGTGAGGCAGGCAGTGGAACCACTGAGCTAAATCCCCAGCCCTGGCCTTTTTATATTGAGACAGCCTTGTTAAATAACCCAGGCTGAGCTTTGAACTTGCAATCCTCCTGCCTCAACCTCTCAGAGTGCTGGGATTATAGGCATGTGTCACCATACCCAGCAATTTAGGACCACTGATCTTGGGGCACAGCAGTAGTGGTCAGTGGGAATAGCATTGGTACCAGGGATTGAATTTGGGTCCTTGCACTTGTGAGGCAGATGGTGGAAGCACTGAGCTAAACCCCTGGCTAATAGCATTTGTCTTGTTCAGATCAGAGGAGATGCAAGTCATTCACATATCGGATTACAGCCTTGATCCATGGAGGTGAGGCTGCTGGGGACACTACTGGTCCGTGAAAATGGAGCTACTGATTTCAGGGGACTGATTCATTGACTTTGGTAAGTGAAGCTATTGTTCCATTAAGTTAGGACAGGGCTTTTTAATACTTTGGGGTTGCCAGTGGGATGGACCACTAGCCAGGAGATGGAGCTACTGATCTATGGGAATGGGTCCATTAATCCATGAGGTAGGACTATTGATCTGAGAGGATGGGAATCAATCTTTGGAGAATGGAGAAGTGATCTCTAGGAATAGTGCCATTGATCCATGGGACAGGGATTTTAGTATGTATGGATGGGTGGTTAGTAGAGATAAATCTATTAACACATGGAGATAATTAGTAAGGATGGGGTTACAGACAAGGGGAGACGAAATTACTGGTAAACAATGATGGTCACATACCAGCAGTCAGCGGGGATAGAGCTACTGATCTATTGGGGGGGGCTTGGCTATTGATCTTTGGTGATAAGACTACTGATCTATGGAGATGAAGATTGGTCATTGGTATATGTGCTGCAGGACCAAGTACAGCCACTGGTCTTGGAAAGGGGGCACTAATCCCTGTGAATGAGGCCACTAACCCAAAGGAATGAAAGCCCTCCTCTTAATGAGGATCACCTCATTGGTTAATGTAGGTAGGTTGTCTGACTTTAAGAGACTGAGGAATAGGAATAAGGCTACCAGCCTGTGGAAATGAAGCCACTGATGCACAGGGATGTGCTATTTGTGGGTTTAGGATCATTGGCCCACAGGCGTATGTCACTAGCAGGCAGCAAAGAGGTTACTGATTTTAAGAAATGGACTATTGAATCTTGAGATGCTTTTGGACAACTAATCCATTCAGATGGGACTGCAGCTCACTCGGGGTGGAGCTGGAGAATCTGCTCAGTGGTGATGGTGTCCAGAAACAGAGGAGACAGGATTTCTGATCCTTGGGCGGGGGAGCTATTGGTAGTGGGCTGTTGATCTATGGGGATGAGGCCACTGATTCATGGAAATGGAGATATCGGTCTGAGGGAACCTGAAAGCCCCCGCAGGTGCTCTTGGGGCATTTGGTGGCAGGCACAGGACCATAGGCTATTGAAGATGGTGGTACTGTTCTTTGGAGATGGTTATTGACTGGCGGGGAAGGGCCACTAGACACACATGGGGTCAGTTGTTTGCAAAGCTGAACTACTCGTCAGTGGGAACGGGGCTGTTGTTATTTAGGAATTAACATTGATCTTTGGGAATGAGTCCAGGAGATGAAGCTAACAGTCCAGGTGGGCTATTAGCTGTTGGGCATGAATCTTTCTGTTAACCCATAAAGACAGTAAGAGATGGTTAGGGTAGTGAGGGCAGAAGAGGGAGAGACAAGACTTTTGATCTGTAGAGATAGGGTTTTTGGTTAGGGATGGGACTCTTCTTTGGAGATGGGGCCATCGATCTAAGAATATGGGACTACTGATCAGTGGGAAGAGGGCAAACAGTCCACAGAGGTGAGGCCATCCCTTGGGCCAGAGGGGTGTGGAACTGTTTTTTTGATGGGGAGTGAAGATGAGATGGGGCAGATCATTGAGCACAAATCCGGAGAAGACTGCAGAGTCCAGCGATGGTCCTCGGCCTCCTGCCGCCCCGGTTGCTTGGGCTGGCTTTCCTAGGCCCCCTCGTCTCTACCGGCCCTACCCCCAGACAGTTCTCACCTGTCTGCGGGGTAACCCAGGAACAGGTAGCCGGAGGCAAAGCCCAAGATGAAGAGGATCTGCTCCAGGATCACCTGCCAGCCCAGGTCACACACCAGATCCCACTGGGGACGTGAGAAGGGTGCAGCGAGCGTGAGGTCCTGACCTCTCCACCCTCTGCCCGCCCCGGGTCTGCGTCCGCCTGGCCTGGCCTGGCCTGGCCGTCTCACCTGGCCGATGGCGTTAGTGGTGAGCACCGGGAGCCCGTTATAGTCCCAGTCCTTCAGGCAGTGGTTGAAGTCCGGCGGGGCGAAGCCGCTGCACGCGGGGTCCGTGCTGGTGGCTACGCGGCTGGCGGTGCTCGCTGCTAAAGCTGCGCTAGCAGCGACGCTGACGCCACTGGCATTGGGAGGCTGCTCCCAGCCCGAGGCATTGGGGGGGAAGGCCCCGTAGTGGCAATGCAGTGGGGGCGCCAGCGTGAAGATGGGGTCCGAGGCCAAACCGAGTGCCACGAAGAGCACGGGCAAGCAACAGAGGCCGAGCTGCAGCTGCTGGCCGCCGCCCAGCGCCCCCACC
>NW_022900929.1:47159089-47161501 GCF_012274545.1 Fukomys damarensis
AAATATGGCCACGATGTTTTTTGAAAAATAATTTATAGCAATTAATGCCATGTGAAGCTATATTAGATTTCAAAAATATAAGAAATAGGTAAGATGGCATAGTCAAGACTTGAGAAAAGGGAGGGAGTTACTGTATGATCAGATGGCTTTTAACAGCAAGAGATAAATGACATTGGAATTTGCTGTTGGAATACTGGTCATTGAAAAAATTATGATCCCAATTTCAAATCTACACCCTAAATCAAATAGATCCCAGAGGGATTCAACATCAAATGCTACAAAACAAACCCTGAAATATCAAAAGATAATAGGTGTAACTATTCTTAAAGCCAAACACAGATGAAATCATAAAAGAAATTACTCCCCGCCATTGGGCTCGGGGGTCCCGGTGGCCACCCGGGGAGCCAGCTTGCCTACCGCAGGGGCCTCCCGGTCCGCGCCGAAGGGATGCGCTGTCCTTTGGCCCAGATGCGCGCCGGATGCCCAGACACCGAGAGCCCGAAGAGACCCCGCTCTGCAGCTCTGCAGCCGCGGGACGCCTCCTCGGTCTCTGCGCTTTCTGCGCTGCTTTCCCCTCCCCTTCCTTCAGACTCTCCTCCCCTTCCCACGTCAGCAGAACCTTCAGTCCAGACTCTTCGTCAGAGAGAGGAAGGGGGGCCAGGGCCCAGGGGAGGGAGGGGCTGGGGGCTCTGTCGTCTGCTCAGTGGGTCTGCAGGCCATTGCGGTAAAAAAGACAAAAAGGCTGAAGGATAGTAGGTAGCCGTGGCAGATGCCAGAGGTTCCTCTTGTTTCCAGTTCTTCCCCATCGTACATCCAGTTATTAAGTGCCTACTGTGTTCCAGGCCTTGTCCTCGGCTTTGGGGATAACAAGGCCGACCAGGCCACCTTGGGGGAGGTTCCTTGCGAGAGGCAGGCGTGTAAACAGTCAGCTCTAGTGCGTTTAGGAGGCTTAGCGCTGTGCTCCGATTCAGACCTCTACAAGCAGCTGCCTCCTCTGGGTTTCATCACCCATCCTAGTTGAATCTCCATCACTTTTCAACAGCGTTTGGCACTGTTGGCCACCTCTTCCGTTCTACACTTTTTTTCCTTAGCTGGTAAGTCCCACATTCCCCTGGCTTGCTTTCTCCTGCCTCTTTTTTCGTGGCAAGCACATCCTCCTCTTCCTTACCACCATTCAGTGTCTGCAGTCCTCAGAGACTTGGTCTGAGGCCCTCCCTTCATTTCACTCTCATTTCCACCTTGGCGTCCCACCCTGCTCACAGCTTCAAGTGCCACCAACACATACGATGCACACCCAAGTCCTTGCTTTGCATCTCCAGCTCCTGCCTGCCTTCTGAGCCCAGGTCCACGAAGCAACCGCTTGTTGGACCTCTTACTTTGGATGTCGCACAGGGACCTGAGCATGACTAAGACTAAACTCATGTTCTCCCTTCCTCTAACATGGTTATCTCCTAGTGCTTCCTTCTGCAGGGAAGGAAGAAGCTATGGCCAGGCGCTCATGCGACAACCCTTGGACTTCTCTCTTCCTTATGTCAAATCCTCCTGTACATTTTCTTTCTTGAATGGTCTCGGATATTCTGCTTCTCTCCTCTACCACTTGCACACATTTGCTGGAGCCTCCTAATGCTGGGCTGGTGTTCACATCTACTTCGTTTCTACCCCTTTCCCCATCTATTACTTTTTTTTTTTTTTTTTTTTTTTTTTTGGTGCCAGGGACTGAACTTGGGACTTTGAGCTTATGAGGCAGGTGGCAGAACCACTGAGCTACATCCCCAGCCCTTCCCATCTATTACTTATGATGTAGATGGAAGGATCTTCTCAGAATGCAGGTCTGATTGCATCCTTTCCTGCTTCATCACCTTCACCATGGGAAGTATTCTAGACTCACACATGGTGCTGGATGGATGACTGGTTCTCTGAAGTTCCATTTCACTTCTTCCCCCAGATTCTCTGCCTTCCAGCCACTTGGCTTTATGTCTCACACCACAGGACCTTTACATAAGTTGGTTTCTATGCCTAGAAGGCCTTTTAGTCAACTTGTCTTCATCCTTCAGCCTCAGAGAAGTCTTTCCTAACCCCTACTACTCAGTGTGGTTGACAGATGAATAGCATCCCTGTCACTTGAGAGGTTGTTAGAAATGCACAGTCTTGTCTCACCCAGACCCTTCAGCCAATATCTGTGCTTTAATTAGATCCTCGGGTGTATGTTCATTAATTAGAGGTGCCTTACTCTAAGAGATCTGATGCCTTCGTTTCAAATACCAGGTAAGGGTTGGAAAGGAATGTCCTGTCAAGTCTCAGCTAGGAAATCATTCCCCTTTCTCACCACTGAATCTCACCTTCAACAGATTGTCTCCTCTGTTCAGAAAATTCCCCAATACAGGAAACTCTCTCTTTTTTTTTTTTTTTTTT
>NW_022900929.1:47161626-47171157 GCF_012274545.1 Fukomys damarensis
TTTTTTTTTTTTTTTTTTTTCAGTGCAGTGAACAGCCTCCTACCATCTTCCCTCCTCCAACTCTTTTTTGTATCTCTTCTAGAATTACTATGGTCATAGCCAATGTTCCTTGGGGATTTATTTGCCTGCATCTTCTGTTTGTTTTGGAGTAATAGTTCCTTGCTTTTATCTGGCCCTAGACCATTCACATGCGTTTTCTTGTTAGAGCCTCATAACCTTGTAAGACCATTATCATCATTATCACATTAATGCTGAGACAGGACTCAGGGACTGGTACAACCTACCCCAGGCACACGTGTCGCCAGTCTGAGCTCTGAACTGAAACCTGACTCCAATAAAGGCTTTGTCTCTCTTTTTGAGCGATCTTTCTCTACTGGGGATCTTACAAGTCACCCAGGACAGCTCTACTGTTGACCTACATCCCTAGCAACTTCCTGTATTTTCTGTTCTTGGGGGGGCAACGAACTTGGGACCTTGTGCTTGCAAGGCAGGCATGGTGTCAGAGCTAAATGCCTGGGCCCCTTTCTGTATTTTTGAGACAATGTGTCACTCAGTTGCTCAGGCTGACACTGAAGCCATGATCCTCCTGCCTTATCTTCCCAAGTAGCTGGGATAGGTGTATGCCACCACTCTCAGCTCAGGCTTATCTCTTGAAATTCTGGCTGGAAGATGGGAGATGGCCTTCAACACATAGTGATTTTTCTTTTTTTGGAGGGGGGTGGGTATCAGGAATCGAACTCAGGACCCTGTGCTTGCCAGGCAGGTGCAGTGCCACTGTGCTACATCCCTGGCCTGGGGTGATTTTTCTCAGCCCCAGAATCTAGAAAAGTTCCCCTTGAGATTGAAAAGAGAAAGGAGTCCAAAATGAAGGAGACATATGCATAAGGGTGTCATGATGCTATAAGATTGTGGCTAGAATTTTTTTCTTTTGGTACTGGGATCAAGCTCAGGACCTTGCACTTGCCAGGCAGGCACAGTGCCACTGAGGTACATTCCCCAGCCCTGAGGTAGGAATTTGAGGTAATCAGGTCACCATGCCAGATTTTTGGTAAAGCACAACCTAAACAGTGGGTCTGTGGCCCAGACTTTTTCCCTTGTGGTAAATAGCTGAGTGATCCCTCATACAGACCATGGGCCTTACTTTTAGCAAAGTCCTAGGTCTATGAATTTTCAACCTATTGCACTCACCTACCACCTCAGCTCCTCTTGTCCAGGAGGGTGACAAGTGGGAGGCGTGGGGAGTGGAGCGAAAGGGACTACTCTCCTAGAATCATCTGAGGAAGAGGGCACCAGGTCAGCAGTAGTGGTTTCCGGAGCTTGCCTGTGGTCCAATGCTAAGCCTAGCTCTCTAGTGATGACCTCTGAAGAGGCATCTTTGGAGGTTCAAGTATGGCCAACCTCTTACCATATCTGCATCTCTCTAAGGACATCATCTGACAATGAAGTCTTGGAGGGAGGCCCCAGGTCAGCAATCTGTCCACTGCCTTGGGACACTAGTCCCAGACCCTTTTTGGTTCTCTTGTCTTCTATGGCAAGCTCAGGCACCTCCCAATCTTCCTGGCTAAAGTCTTCTTCCCTGATCTCTCTCCTCAGTGAGTCGCTTCACATTGCCCTGTTAATTTCCATCACCAACAACTGCCCAATCTGGCGGCTTTATTATTTGTTTTAAACACACCGAATGGACTTGTTGATGTCCAGCATACCTGGACATAGGCACACAGGGCACCATCACTGTTTACCTTTAGAATTGTGCCTTGTCTGTCACAGGGAGCTGACAAACCAGTCCAGTGAATAGTTGAAGAAGCAAAATTTCTTTTCAGTGTGTGTTCCACAGATGTGGTGAGCACCCTGCCCCAATCAGGTTCCCAAGAATCAAGTCAGGGAACCAGAACTCAGGCTTTATTGAGGTGCATGTCCATGCCCGAGGCCCAGCTCCCCAGCCTTCTGAGAGGAGGAGCCCTCTGGTGTCCCCAGACCTTCACATTCTAGGCAGTCAATGTTGAGGTCTCTGTCCCCCCCAACTATTGGTGTGGTGCTGATGTTCTGGAGCCAAGGGGCAGGATAAGAGGCTCTGTGAGGCCCTAAGTTTCCACCACCTGATTCTCTGTGCATCAAACTTTCAGAGGTGGAGGGCAGCACCATGAGGCTGAAGAGGAAAATCCAGTTCCTTCCTGTCCCGACAAAGCAGGGAATAACATTAAATATAAATAATTTATATAAAATGGCTTGTACAAAAAGCTGTGGGGAAGGGGGAGGAGATGCCCGTGAGAGCTGAGATGACCAGAAGGAGCGGAAAAGGGGAGACATCCTCTTCCTAAAACAGATTGCTCGGCCATCCAAGACTTGGAGGGGTAGCTCTGGAAGGCAGAAAAGGGAAGGTTGTGCCAGTGCAGGCTCAGCGGGCCAGACTGGTGAGCAGAGTGGTGAATCGCAGGGCCTGCCCTGATAGTTCTGCCACACATCGTGCCATCTCCTGGGCTGCAGGGCCAGATGGATAGCCCAGGGCTGCCCCCTTGACAGCCAGCACTGTAGCCTGCAAGGCTTGGCCCAGTGCTGCACCTGCAGCCCCAACCTGTGCTCGCAGAGGAGCAGAGGCTGCCAGCCGGCCCAGGGTGTCCCCAACGAACACCAGGCGGTGAGCAGTCACCACCACCCGCTTGCCATGGGGCACGAAGAGGCGTGGGGGCTGGTTGGCCTGGGTGCTGGACATGAGGGTCGCCACGGCCGCCTGTAGTGCTGAGTAGTGGCTCTGGCACTGCCCTGCATAGAAGTGCAAGAGCTGTTGGTCTTCAGGGGACAGAACCAGCAGCTCCCCTGGGGAAAAGGCTTCCTGAGGAACAAGAGGAGGTAGTGGGAACATGCTCGTCAGTGCCTCTCCCTCCCTCCAGCCCTCTTTCCTTTATTGGTGAGGGCAAACCCTTCAGCCCACCAGAAAGTCTACATTCTTGAACGGCAGTACGGTGCCCAGAGTTGATGTCAGATAGATCTGGATTCAAATAATATCACACTTGATTTCAGATAAATCTCTGAAATTCTTTGGTTCCTTATCTCAAAAAACATGGAGTCTAGGCCTAGGCTACAGGGTATGGTAGAGCACTTGCTTAGCACACCTGAGGCCCCATGTTCAATCTCCAGCGTGGTGACAGACATACCAAATGACAAAATGGGGACTCTAACACTGCACTGTCCAATAAAAACAATGCAAACTACTTGTGAAATTTAAAAAATTTTAGTAGCCACATTAAATAAAACAAACTAATATTATATATTTTGCTTAACTCTATAAAAGCTGGTAATTTCTACATGTAATCAGTATGAATTTTCATATTTAGTCTACAAAATCTGATGTGCATTTTATATTTAGAGCACATTTCAATTCAGACCAGCCACATCTCGAGGGCTCCGTAGTTACAGGTGGCAACTCTACAGGAAAATGCAATTTTTTGTTTTTTTGAGACAGGGTGTCACTATGCAGTCCAGGCTGGCCTTGACCTTACTATGAAGCCCAGAGGCTGGCCTCAAACTCGAGGTGATCCACCTGCCTCAGCCTCCTGAGTGTGGGATTACAGACGTGCGTCCCACACTGGACCAGGACAGTGCAGTTCTAGTAAGGCCTCAGGAGGCTCAGTGAACACTGAGATGACACAGGGAGAGGGGCTTGGCACAGTGCGCTGCATGTGGTTAAGAGCCCTGTGGCATCCACGGCGATTGTGCTTGATGTTGATGCATGCCGTATGCCTAGCACAGGCCTAGCAGTTGGTACATTCTTGGTGAAAGGTAGCTACTGGGTTATTTCATCCCATGTTGGGTCAGGAAACTACCTCACTTTCCTGAGGCCCAGAGAGATTAATTGCTTGCTTGGAACTGGTGGCGTCATAGTTGTGGATCTGGGATTAGGAGACAGGTTTCTTAGGAACCCAGGAATTCACAATTGGAAGGAGCCTTAGAATTCAGTTGAAAGGAGGCTTAGAAGTCACTCGGCACAGCTGTGACCTACAGCCCAGAAGCTTTGCTCCTGGGGCTGATGATTTCCTGACTCTCCTCCAACACATTCTTTCCTCCCTTTCTAAGTTCCTAATATCCTTTTCCAGTTCCAGTGCCCTCCAGTTGCATTCTCACTCCTCTCCCTGCTTCATGTGAATTCTTAACCTTATCCTAACCTGTTTCTCTCAAGGTCTGGCTAAGAATACGCCTTCCCCAGCCCCCTTCTGGCACCCTCCCCACCAGGCTTACCTGCTGCTCCGGCAACCCCCTCTCTGGCACCTCAGGATCCTCTGGAAAGGCTTTATCCGGAGGCCTAGATTCCTGAGCTTTATCCATACCCTACAGAGGGGATCAGGTCTCAGTGCAGGGGTCAGGGTGGGTAGCCTCACGGCCTTTTTGTCCCTCCCCTGTACCCTTTCCTTCATGAGGGTGCCACCAGGAATGCAGTCCCTAGACTATAGGTGTAAGACAGCTCTGGTGGCTTTGTGGTGGGTTTAGGGGACAGTGTGGCACTAATACAAGTGATGTGGCCGAGGGTTCCAGGCTGCAGGGTGGAGGGGGAAGAGGAAGGCAGAAAGGCTTTGGGCCGCTGAGATCTTCCCCTTGCTTCTCCTGGGCCATTCCTAGCAGGGCCCTGGTGAGGCTGCCAGGGAGGAGGAGCTCACCTTCAGGTGGACGTAGTCATACTCCTCGGCCATTGGGATGCCTTCATACTCATTGTGGGGTCCTGCTGGATCATCCTCTACCTCTCTGCCCTCTGCATTCCCCTCTACCTTGAGGCCCGCATAGCCAGGAAGGCGGGGTGGGGGTGGGGGTAGAGGTCGGTCCTGGATACTGCCCTTGCGGCCTGGGGCAGGAGAGGGAGCTGGAGAAGGGATGGGAGCCTCAGGGACAGGCAAGGCAGGCAGAGGGCGCCGAGACAGGCTTTCAGCAGAGGGCAGCCTAGGCCTGTGTTGGGGTGGGGGGCTCCTGGGCAGAAGCCCAGCCATGGTATCCAGGTCATTGGAGGCTGAGGCTCCTGGGGGTTCTGGAGAAGGGGGTGCCTCAGGCCCCAGCAGAGGCACATCGTAGATGCCCTCATCAGTGTCCCCACCCTCTCCATTTGTAAGTTCTTCAGGTGCTTCATACAGGTTGAGGAGGGCTGATGCCCGTTTCAGGTTGGAGGGGGCAGCATAGAGGGGTGGCCCTGGTTCCCGGCCCCCTTCCCACTCCAGATCTGGCTCCAGCTCTGTGGGAAGCTTTGGGGCCAAAGGCACATCGTAGGTAGCATCATCCTCTCCAGGAGGCTGAGGGGCAACTGGAGCCAAAGGGCGGGTAAAAGAGGCTGGGGAGTCATAGGGGTCATCAGAGGGAGTCCAGAGGGCAGTGGAGGGCACATCATAGACCTAGAGAGAGATTGGTGAGTTACCCATAGCTTAGCGGTGTACCCTCCTCACCCAACCTCCACACCCAACATCGGCTAGCCCTCACCTCCAGGGCATCTCCATTGCCTCTAGGGACCTTGTAGATGGGGTCAGGGGATGGTGGGCAGGATGCAGACAAAGGTCCTGTGGCAGGACAGGGCCGTGCTGGGGGTGGTACCACATATACCTAGAGGGTTAAGACAGGTGGGTGGGCCAGTGAAACAGACAATGACAGACTTGAAGGAGCTCAGAGATCTTCCACCCTGTGCTGACAGGGACAGAGCTGCGAAGGGGTTGGTAGACAGGCTTCTGTCAGCAGAGCAGAATGAGTCAAAAACCAGTCCCCTGCCTGCCTTGGGAGTGGGGAGAGGCCAGCACTCACCTCTTGCTCCTCATTGTCACACTCTGGGGCCAGGTATGGTGAGCCTGACTGGGTAGAGGGTGCCAGGGAGAGGCTGGGTTTGGGTGCTGGGCCAGCCGGGAGGAGCTTCACTCTGTTGGCTGGCACAATGCCCTGCTGGCCATGCAGGGAGCAGAGGCACCAGCCATCCAGTCCACCAGCGCCCTCCCTCTGCAGAACCCGTAGAACATCCCCTCGCCGGAAGGACAGCTCCTGCGGGGACTCAGCCGTGTTGTCGTACAGTGCCCGGGCCAGTTGGGCCTGGTGGGTCAGGGAGAAGTGAAGGTAAGGGTCTTCACACATGCAGCTGTCTTGTCAAGCTACCCATTCCCTTCAAGCTGAAAACCTCACTCCTGACTTGACTGCTCCTTTGGGCCCTGTCTTTATCTCCTGTGCTCTCCTTTCCATTCTTGGAACGCATTCTTTCTGGCTTCAGGGCCTTTCTAGGTGCTCTTTTCCCTACTCACAGTGCTCCTCTCCTGATTCTATCTGACCAGCCTCTTTTTATCTTTCTTCTGCTTAAATATCTCCTCCTCAGTGAGGCCTTTTCCTCATTCTTTTTCCCACCTCATTCTCCATGTCTGTCTTACTCATTGTCCCTTTTGTAATACCTTATATTATTATCATCATCATCAATTTTTTCCCATGCACTTTAAGCCCTATTAAAACACGGACGGCTGTATTCCTAGCCCCTGCAAAAGGAGCAACAGGGTCTCACCTAGAACTGATCCTCATACACATTTGTTGAATTAACTTCTCCCAAAATACATGAGGGGTGGCTAAGACCTTACATAGACTCTCCTCTCCTTCCCTGTTTCCCAGTTACTACCCTTCATAAGCAAAAGGTTAGATGAAGCAGCTGGATTCCAAGGAAACAAGCCTTGTCCCGAGCACCTAGGCACAGTAAGAAAGAAAACAGAAACTAGAGCAATTGTTTGATTCTCAGCCTGAGCAAAAAAAGTTCTACCAAGAGAGGGTGAGGTTCCATGGAAAAAAGTATATGGTCTATTGCAGCAGTGGCAAACTTATAGCATGTGTGCTGCAGTGGGTTGTTTGTTATCATTAAGAGCTCTAAAAGGTTCACCATCACTGCTCTTGTGTATGTGTATGGAGAGGGGCTGGCAGACCGATGAAAAACAAATATTATCATCCTGTTCCCACTATCTGGTGGGGGCACACACCTAGAGGGCCATGTGCACAGGTAACAAGTCACAGATGCCAAGTGCATCAAAATGATGTTTCCAGACACCGTGCAAACTTTTGCATTTGCATTATCTCTAATTCTCACAGCCTTATAAGGAGGGAACCACTGTTCTCTTCATTTTGGAAAGGAAACTGGGACAGAGGTTAGTGCTTTGCCCAATGACATAAAGTTGGTCCAGCTGGTAGATTTGAACCTTAGACTGTGTGGCTTACACAGCAGTGTGAGAGCAACTATCCAGGCACTGCTGTGCAGGTAACCATGTGGACTAATTCAGTAAAATATCTCAAGCTAAAGACTTCAGGCAGGCTACCAGCAACCTGTGGGGAGAAGGTTGTCCTACTCAGTCAGTAGGACAGCGTATATGGTGACTTGGACAGTTCTTTCTGCTGGTAGATAGGTTTTAACAAGAAATAGACTCCTTGCCACATTCCAAAGTCATCAAACTACTTTCTGATTATATTGTGGTTTCTAAAGGATATTTTTAGAAAGGATAGAAGGATAGAAAATACGTTAACCAGATAGCACAACTTGTTGGTTGGCTTTGCACTTTCCTTCCTAGAACATTAGTGTTTTGGATCTATCTAAGGAACTAAAATCAAAGTACTAGAAGGAGATAGTCCTGGGACTGAGTCCTTGTTTTGTTCCTTTTTCATTGGGTGTTTTTGGGCAAGTTGTTTGAAATCCCCTGAGCCTCAATTTATGTCTTTGTAGAAATTCATAGCTGTATCCAAATGTGTTTTTGGATAAGAGTAGTAGCCTCACAATATTGTCATGAAGGTTTATGAGATAATGCATCAAAAAAAATCATGACGAAGGGGCTGGGGATGTAGCTCAGTAGCACAGTGCATGTCTGGCAAGCACGAGGCCATGACTTAGATTGTGGCACCAAAAGAAGATTAGCATAGGGTCAGGTGCAGTAAGTGTGAAATAAAATTAGAATCACCTGAATTAGGATCCTGTGAATTTGGTTAGCATAAATATTACTCCCCCCACCAAAGAAAACTCTGCCTCCCAGAACTACAAAGCGGACAGCTGACTGGCGGGCTCTGGAGCCAGCAGTGCTGTCAGATTACCCCCAGAAGCACTCTACTTAAAGAGAACCTACCCTTTGCCCACTGAGGTGGGGGCTTCTAGCTACCATGCATCTGAGGAGCTACAGGGAGTGTGGTCTTAGAGCAAAAATCGAATGCTCCTCAAAGGGAAGGGGAGTTGGGTGGCTCCCTGCCTCTGTTCACCTTCACAGTTCTCCTTTCCAGAGTCCTGGGGTCAGGCAGAAAGTAAGTCAGGAATCCCATCCTAGGCCAGGGTTAAGGAAAGGTGGAAAGGCATAGAGTTGCCTGAATTCAGAACACAGTGCAGGACAGGGAGCGGAGGTGGGGCTGCTGAGGGCTCCTCCCAGTGTTAGGTTTGAATTTTGGCCAGTGGGGCCAAACTTCCAGGCCTCAAAGTTGCAGGACCCAGGCCTGAGCTGCTGAGGAAACGACTGACGTGGGTGCGGCCACCCCTGCTCTATTCCCCTCCAGGGCCCCAGCTAACTTGTGAGGGAATGGCTGGCTGGCTTATTGGGGGTGGAAGAGACCGCTGCGCTCTCTGGGAGGCCTCCTCCCACTGTCCAAACGTGCCAGCTGTCTCTTCTCTTTGTCCCCAGTCCCTGGAAAGTGGCCTGAGGCAGGCTGACATCACCTCCCCTCCTACAGTCTTTCTCCCACCCGAACACCGTCCTTTGCTCTATCTGCCCCTTTCCTCCATTCCCTTCTAGAGATGGGCCTCCTTTTGGGTCCCTTGGCCTCCCATTTTTCATGGGCCGCTGGTTCCTCCGATCCTCCAGATGTAAGCCCCTGCCAGCCATCAGCCGCCATGTGTTCCCGCCCAGAAAAGAGCAGATAGGACTGGGGCTACACTTGCCCCCTCCCCTCCATTCAGCCGCAGCCTCTAGGAAGAAAGAGAGTGGGGAGGGGGAGGGGCGAGTCCAGAACCAGAGGGAGCCGGCGATGGGGAGTGAGAAGCAGAAAGAAGACAAAAGTGAGAGGAGGCCGCAGCCTCTAGGAAAGAAAGGGATCACGGACGGAGGCAGCGAGAAGGCAGAAATAAAAGCGACAGGAGCGCGGGGCAGGCTGGGGAGGCCCGTGCCCGGGGGCCTCATATCCCCAGTGGACTCACCGACGTGGCAATGGCCATGACCTCGGCCTCCAGCACCGCCTGCTTCAGGCCAGGCTCAGGCTCGCTGTCTTCAGCTGTGGTTGCCTTGCACCATGGTTCGCGGCCTGCTGGCGAGGAGGCCGCCCCCGGCTGTGGCGCTTGAGCAGGGGTCTCCGCCAAGGTCGGAGGAGAAAGAAAACCCACAAAACTTCCCAAATGGGAGGCAGCTTGGCTAGGCAGGAGGAGGAGCGGGGCGGGCTGGGCGTCGCTGCGGGATCTTATCCAAGAGGCGAGCTCTGCGCGGTCTCCACGGCCTGGCAGGACCCGGAGCCGCCTGTCCTTTTCTGCAGAGGCCTCCCGGGCCCCGTGGGCAGAAAGTGCCCTTCCGCGGCCGGCGACGC
>NW_022900929.1:47171809-47175950 GCF_012274545.1 Fukomys damarensis
CACACACACGCGCCCTCGGCGGGGCCCCTCCCGCAGCACGCCCCAGAGGTCGGGCAGCTCCCAAGTGTCTTTGGGGACGAAGAGAAAGGCCACAAAGCGACAGAGGAGCAAAGAGAAGGCGCAGGAGGAGCTGGGGCTAGAGTCCCTTGAGCTCGCCTAGGCTTGGGGTTGCGGGGGGGGGGACACAGAAGGCTGAGGAGGCTCCGGGGGTCGCGCGCGGTTCCCCTTCCCTCCCCTTTTCCCCCCCGGATCCGGGCTCCCTCTCCGGCCAGTCCTTTCTCCTCCCCTCCCGGGCGTGGGACTCAGTGCAGGGAATTTAGAGAAAGGAGGGAGGGGAAAAGGGAGAGGAAGGGAGGGGGGCGGAGGAGAAAAAGGGGACGATCATTCCAAAGGCGGTGTTGAGTTTCAGCCCGGGACCCTCGGGCCTAGCTGCTCAGCTCACCCGGTCCTCTCCTGCGCCTGCTTCCCCGGGATTTCCCGGCACACTTCGGGAGGGTCTGGTCGGCTCCCTCCGGGGAGCGTCCTCTCCCTGCCACGCCCCCGCTCACCCCCGTCCGCCCAGTGCAGCTCTCGGCCTCCCTTTCATTAGCCCCACGTCTGTCTTTCGCCTGGGAGGGAGCGCACTCCTTCCGCCTTGCTGAGGTCCTCTGCAGAGCTCCTTGGTGCTGCCTCTGCAGGGGTGGCAGGGCTACCCGGCCGTTCTTGTGGGACACAGGCTGGAAGTTTGGTGCTGGGTACGGATTCTGGCCCTGAGAGAGAGCACGAAGCCTGAGCGTCTGGTTCCAGATCTGCAGGAGAGCTGGTTGGACGGCCTTTTAGCCTGCTGTGCCAGTCTGGGCCTGTCCTGTCTTCAGCCTGGCTAGATCTTGCTGCTGCAAAGATTGAGAACCACCGCACAAAACAGCAGAACTCTTTCAGAGCGGCTAGGATCTAATCCCCACGAGTTCAGCCCCAGGGCTGGGCTCTTAGCTTTCTACACCTGTCCTGTCCTCCTCTCTCCAGCCACCCTCTTCCATGGATCTTTCTTTTGGGGGCATACCTCACAGCCTTTCGGAGGATTGCGGGAAACTTTTTACATTTTTAAGGTTCTTGGTATCTAAAAAAGCAAGATGCAAAATGGAGTTGAAAAGCTGCAGCATATTTTCAGTATGTATGTTTTACAAATTGACACTTCAAACTCATAAAATAGTATATAACCTCATTCGTCAGAGGTCAATTTAGGCCCTTTGTGGACCTGAGGTGGGAACTATGTGCCACACAGCCCATGTTCCACTTATCACACATCCAGCCATTTTCTAGAAATGTATGTGGGGAGCTTGCCTGCCTCAGACCTTTTCTACCCCTCTGGTAGGAGAGTGGGTTAGGGAGAGACTCTGGGGTGAACGTGGGGATGAATGTTGGCTTTGGGCTTGGCCCTCAGCCACGGAGTGTGGATGCAGACGTGGACCTGGAAATTTTTCTTTTCTTTTTTGAGACAGGGTTTTGCTATGTAGTTCAGGCTGGCCTTGGACTCCTTATGTAACTCAGGCTGGTCTCAAACTCGAGGTGATCCTCTTGCCTCAGCCTCCGGAGTGCTGGGGTCACAGGAATGTGCCACCACACCTGGCCTGGCCAGGAAATCTTAAACAGACTTATTTCTTATTAGAATGTGAAGGAAGTTTGAAATTTCCAGAAATATCTGAAGGGCGACCACTCCATCCCAGCGGCAGTCTAGTTAGAGGTAGTTGCTAGGGAAGACTTTCCATCCTCCTTTAAATCCCAGGCCTGCGAAGCCTAGCTGCCTGGCACATAGACATGCAGCTGCTAGGCAGTGACTGGGTATGACCTCTGCCTGGGGTCTGCCAAGGCAAATGAGGGTCCAAGGTGTAGGTGGGCAGGCTGTCTCCAGAGATGAGTGCTGTGGCACAGAGAAATAGATGGAGAACAGAAAAGGCAAAGCAGGCGGGAAGCTGCTCAGACCAGGCAAAATGGCCACTCAGGAGATGGGAATGTAGGTGAGGAACAGTGGAGTCAAAACAAGCAGAAAAACAAAGACTGCTTCTGGAATTCCCAGGCATGGAATAGAGCCAATCTTGGGAGTGAATCTTGGTTTATTAGCTGTGTGGCCTTGGTAAAGTTATAGAACATCTCGGTTTTTCATCTGTAGCAGTGACTTTGGTGAGGTGTAAATATATGGATAATGTCTAGCACACTACTTGGGCTAATCATATTTCTATTAGTATGACAAAATAACTGGGAAAAACAACTTAAAGGCGGAAAGGTTTATTTTAGCTCACGGATTCAAACGTTTCAGTCCATGGTTGATGGCTCCAAGATAAAAACATCGTGGCAGAAGGACATGGTAGAGGAAAGCTGTACACCTCATGGCAGTCAGGAAGTCGAGATAGTCAGAGAGGAAAGGGCCAGGAACAAGATATAGTCTTTTAGCTCCCACCCCCATGACCCACTCCCTTCATGTAGGCCCCACCTCCTAAGTTTGCATCATTTCCCAATAATTCCATCAAATTATGATCTCATCTGTAGATTACTCCACTGCTGAAGACAGAGCCCTTAAGATCCAGTCACCTTCCTAGAGTTTCACCTCTGAACAGATGATATTTTGGGGGAACATTTTAGCTCTGAATCATTATGCTATTCTTCTTCCATGCTTTTTTCTCTTTACCTTGACTTCCCTCTAACTTTCATGAAAGTAGGACAGGTATCTTTACTGAGGGCAGGAGGAAGCTTTCCCATATATCTTTACCCTCATTTCTGCCCTCTCACAAACAGGAGTTTAAGATGATTCAAATATATTCATGAAGAGTTCTAGGCTCTGGGTGCCCCTGAAGAAAATCCAGGCTGAATAGGTGGCTGAGACCCTAGGAAGGCAGCAGCCTCACTTAGCAAGTCCCACAAGGTTTACCCTGGCCATACTTGGGGAGCAGGAAGGACTCCCACCTAGGTCCCAATCTTCTAGCTCACTCTTTCCTTTTTCTAGCAGTCAGTGCCCAACAAACTGGTCTCTTCCTCACAGTACCTGGATGTCCTTGTTACTCAGAACTTCACAGGTACTCAGTGATTCTTCCAGCTCACTTCCCTTTGGACCTACAGTGCCTAGAGTACCTGGATTCTAATTCTGGTCCTGACCCTGACAAGTGACCTTGGCTGCCATGTGTTTATCCTTATCTTTAAAGGACAGTAACTGTGGGGATGAAATGGAACCTGGAGTGTTGGTTGGTTGTGAGCATTAAGAGAATGGTGAGAACGGTGTCTGGTCCACCATGTGTAAATGTTGGATAGTTGGAACTATTATTATTACTATTATTTGGCATCAGCCCTATGGGGACTTCAAGAAACTCAAATCATATAGATCATGCTTGAATCCAGTCAGTACTTTCCTACTGACATTGGAATAAAATCCAAATGCTCCACTATAGCCTGTAAGACTGCCTGTAACCTGGTCCTTACCTCCCTTATCTCTTTGTACTTGCCCTTCATCCTTTATTTTCCATCATCCCTGTCCTTTCTGTTTCTCAAATATGCCAATCCCTTTCCCACCTCTAGGACTCTACATGTCCTGCCACCTATTCCTTGATCCTCCGTCCAACAGACTCTTGATCATCACATCAAATACTGCATCCCCAGAAAGGCCTTCCTGGCCTTCTGAATTAGAGTTGCTCTCCCATTCCCACAGTAACATCTGATCTCATAACGCTGCTCTATTTTCTTCACAGCACTTATCATCATCAGAAATTATCCTGTTTCCTTGTTTATCATCTATCTCCTTCTAAGATATAAGCTTTATGAGAACTGGATTGTTCTTCCCTACATTCCTAGCATTTAGAGTTGTAGGTATATAGTAGGTGCTCTGTAAAAATTTGGTGAGTGGATATGTGAACAGAAGCAACCATGACTACAGGACCCGGGCTGGGGGCAGTGGGTTGCTGGGTTCTTTGTCTTGCTAACTGATTCTCCAATTGTCCTCCAGGCCAAGGTGACTTCTACTTAATGGTGGGCTCCTTAGCCTAAACATATTTGCAGCTAAAGGAGATATTAAAAATTATTAGCAATCAGTCCAGGGATTTAGCTCAGAGGTGGTTCCAGTGTCTCCTTGCAAGCGCAAAGACCCTGGTACAAAAAAAAAAAAAAAAAAAAAAAAAAA
>NW_022900929.1:47176028-47206132 GCF_012274545.1 Fukomys damarensis
AAAACCAGGAAAAAAAAAAAAAAAAAAAAAAAAAAAAAAAAAATGGCAACCAGTACCTTTATCACTCACCAATCAGAACATGAGGACAATCAATAGTCCAGAACCTATGGCCCAAATGCCACAGCAGGTACATAGAGCACTCTCTGTTGGCACATAAGCCAAGTCACCCAGCAGCCATTGGTTAACAGTTGTTTTTTCTAAACTAAAATCTCAGCATGGGGCTGGGGATTTAGCCCAATGGTTCTGCTGCCCGCCTCATAAGCACAAGGACCTGAGTTTGATCCCTGGTAACAAAAACAAAAAAACAAACCCTCAGCATTCAAGTTTAATTGCAGTATTGGCACTTTGTGATGAATAAGTGAGTTTATTATTATTACTATTGTTTAAATGAGTGAGTTTTGTGTTTCAGTTTGGGCAGTCGGGCTCTGAAAGTTTTGCCATCACTGGTCTAGAGATCTCCATTGTGCCCTGCACTTTTTAGTTGCTCAGTCATAGGGAGGTGTATGTGTGGAGTGCCTCAAGGCTGAGAGTAGCATCTACTTAGCAGAAGGTGAGGAAGTGCTTGAGCGTTTTAATAACTCATGCTCCAGCATCACTTAAGGTTAGTGATGTAAGCTTGGTGATGTAAGCTTAGATGAAATTCAGCATACGCTTTGGAATTCTGTGGATTCTGCACTATTTTGAGAGCTGAGGTCCAGAGCAGCTAAGCTGTTGGCACCCTTGAGGCCCTCTAGGTTAACTCCCAGTACCCCCCAGGCTTCTACAATATACATATCCCTACAAACAAGGAGGGAAGGGGCAGAGACAGGGCCCAAGGACAATAACTGATCAAAGGCTGGACCAAAACTTCAAGGTAGCAGATGAAAACTTGAATATCTTTCTAAGAAGCCATAGTTGAACTCTCTGCAAGCCCCATGCTTTTCCAAGCTAAGGGTGGGAGGTGTATTTCATCACATCTTCCCTGCTCTTACCTACCCTGCATTTTGCTTACCAGTTTTCCTGGGGGCAGAGGGATAAGAACCCTGGCAAGCCCTCTGTGGCTGTCAGATGAGGCATAAACAAGTGGGGACGTGTTGGGAGGGTACCTTTGATGTTATGTGCCAAGTGAACTTTCTTTCGTTTCCACCTCTGTCATTCTCCCCACTGCCACCTACCTATCCTTGCACCCCCAAGGATTCCCTGGAAGTTGAAGTGACTCAGGGATTCCAGAACTCATCACCCCACGAGGAAACCCTCTGGAAAATGTTTCTCATGCCAGGGAGTAACCCTAAAGAGTTCCACAAAGTTGTTACCGAGATAAGGACAGAGACTGAGCGAATGGGGTGGAGTGGGGGCATGTGGGTCAGATCATAGGTTCTTGGATCAGGGCTGCTCATTATAGGGTAGGAAGGCAACCCTCAGGGAGACTGTGTGCTTGGAGAGGCCCTCCCTCTGCCTTTCAGGGGTTTCCTCTACTTTGAGCTACAGAGGCAGGGAGATACCCCAAGGACCATCCTAAAGGGCAGTGTGTCCAGTAACCCAGGCTGTGACCTTCCTGTAGGGTCAGCAAGTGAATCAAGCAGCTGGGATTACTTCCAGCTCCATGGGGTTGGGGAGCAAGATCAGAAGATGTGGGCCAAAGTCAGGCTCTGGTTCTGCTCCCTCAGCCTTGGGCTTCTGTTTCTTTAGGGGAGACTCAGAAATCCAGGACTTCTGAAATGGCACTGCCCTCTAGATCCCATTCTGGGGCTAGGGTTACTCAGGAACAGCAGGACCAACCCTGAGGCCATGTACCAGACCAGAGGCTGGAGCAGAGGATCCCAGCCAGCAGGGCTGACTGCCTAAGTGGGCAAGGTCCTGTGGCCTTGGGCAGGTAGGATTGAGATCTGTCCAGCCCAAGCGCACCTATCACCAGGCCAACATCCTACACGAGGGCTCCTTTTCCACTTGCCCCTGATGAGGGCTGGAGTAGTTCTATGCCAGGAGCTTAGATTTGGAGTTGGTCGGGGCTGGAATAGAAAATCAGTTCAACTTAGTTTTCTAACTTTCACTGGGTCTTAGTTTCCTCATGTGAGGTATGGGGATAACAATTTCTGTGTCATGGTTTTATTGTTAGGATAAAATAGACAATTCATGTCCAGGGCTTAGCCCTCTGTCTGGCACATGTAAGTGCACAGGAATGGGGTCCGTGGTAGATAGAAGGGAGACAGACATCTGGGAGCACCTGGAGGGAGGGTGGGTATGGGAGTAGGGTTACAATATTCCCAGCCTCACTGTTCTTCCTAAGTGGCTCACTCTCCCTGCTGCCTTGGTGTCTCCCAAGGCTTCCCTCCATGGTTCCAGCCCCAAGACTCACCAGAGCAGCTTCTCCTAATTTTGCAGAGTGCCCTCTGACATTTGAACACTTCCTTTCCTCTTCCTCTCCTTGGACCCCCATCTCTTTTTTTCTTCTTTCTGACTGTTTTGTCCGAAGCATTTGAAGGATTCTTCCTGACTCTACAGTGTTTGTTATTCCTGTTTCTTTTGTTTATTTCCCGAGTCCTTGGTTACTAGAGGAGTATTTTCTGAGGGAAAGCACATGCAAATCAGGAAGCAACATTCTAGAGACAATGTCTGTATATGAGGGTGTTGGGCCACGGTCAGACTCCAGGTCTGTTGTCAGTCCATGGACTCCGATGAGGGAAAGGCCTGGAGCAAAGCAGGCACTGACCTGCTCTCTCTGCACAGTCCTCCCAGCAGGTGCATGCAGTTTCCCTCCTGGCCAACCCTGCTCCATGTTGCTGAGAATGCTAAGGCTGAGAGGGCTCTCCCCATGGCCTGAGGGGGGGAGCTGTTCCTGCCATGAACTTTACCCCAAGGCCCTATATGTGGAAATGTGTCCTCCAGCAGGGTCTTAGGTAAGGTGGTTATGCATTCTTCTTCTTCTTCTCCTTCCTCCTTGCTCCACCTTTTCATTTGTGCCATGGGCACAATCATCCACAGCTTCTCCCACCAGGTCTCACCCTTCTGGCCAACCAGCTTAAGGGATCAGGGCCTTCCTGGCAGTCCTGTTGGGTGAGGCCTGTGTCCCTCTCCTGAGGAAGAGGCCATATAAAGTGTCAGGATAGGGATGGGATAGTGACTGAAGAGGGTAAAGGGAAGTAAGGAGAAGGTAAAAGAAGTTGGAGGAGTTGGGGTCATCAAAGAAGAGAAGGGGTCAAAGTGCAAAGAGCATGGGATCAAAGGAGATGAAGAGAAAGAAAAGTAGTCACTAATGTGGGTGGTCAGGGGCATCTGGGAAGAAGGGAAAGCGTGGGGACCACATTCTAGATAGGAGTAGCAGAGAGCATGGAAAGGAAACCTGTAGAAGGGAGGTCAGGAGACTCCCTAATTCGAGGTAGCAAACCAACCAGGGAAATCCCCACAGTGCCAGTCCATAAAGACATAGAGCAGTGGAACACTATTGCTTTGACCTCATAACTGGGAAGGTGCAAAAAGCAAAATTTGCACAATCAGCTACTAGGCTGATAATGATGGCCATCACAGCTTCCATGAGGGCAGTGTTTTAAATAGCTTTTGAAAATGCTTTCAGGCTTTTTTTTTTTAATCTTAAGTCACTCCCTCTAAGGGATAGTGGAAATAAATTTGAATAAACAAAACAGGTTTGCTGAAAATAAAACCAGGACTCCTAAACTGCTCCATTCAGCCAGCTTCCAGAAGGCTTGTCCATCAGTCAGGCCAGCACCTGTCGCTGAGTGAGCAGACTCCAGCATGTACCAGGTGAGGATACCGAGGGCTGGCAGAGGACCTGATGAGATGGAGGATGGGGGAGACCGGTTTCCAGGTTTGGGATCTCATGGAGCAGCTAGGGGGAGGTTTGGGTAGGAGGGAGACCTGGACAGGTGAGAGCCATTTTCTTCCTGACCTTCCCAGCAGGTGACTGCATTCATGGCCATGATCGTGGGAATCCACACCCTCAGTTTGCCGGTCCAGAAGGACTGCAGACACAGGCCCAGGTGCTGCCCCAGCAAAGGGCAGGACCCTCCTGAGGAGTGGCTGAAGTGGACTACTATGCCCTTGTCTCCCCCGGAGCCTCCTACCCTTGCCTACTACCCAGAATCCTGCAGGGCGAGTGAAGACGGACCCCTCAACAGCAGGGCCATCTCCCCCTGGAGATATGAGTGAGTGTGCTGTCCTCCTCCCAAATGCCTGACCATGCCTCCCTATATGTGCTGATGTCAGGGTGTGTGTGAGGGACCAGGGGTGTTCCACTCAATTATGGCCTACCTTTCCCTCTGGATCACAGAGGAGCAGGAAAGGTTTGTGAGTTACACAGCCATGATTTGAGTCTCAGGTCTGACTCCCATTGGGTGACTTCAGGCCAATAACTCCCAAGTTATATTGGGAGTTTTACTTTTTTTTTTTTTTTTGTACCAGGGATTGAACTCAGGACCTTGCTCAGGGTTTTATTTTGTTTTGTTTTCATCTGTAAAATTAGATGATAATTTATATGCTAAAGTGCACATTGAGTGAAATGCATGCAAAATATGTAGTTATGTTGGTTCTCTACTTTTCTTCTTCCCCTTCTCCTCCTCTTCCTCTTTTCCTTCCAGTCCTCCCCCCCACACTACAATGGCCTATGATTTTTCTAATTAAAATATCAGGAGAAAATAGTATGATATAGGCAGAGAGCATCTCTGTACCAAATGCTACTGCACTAGGCTATGATTGGTGACAAGAATACCATGATAGGAAAATTAACTGTTGGGGGCACCTGAGTGGCTGGATCCTGGGGCTGGTTATCTTTGATCCTAATTGTGGTTATCTTATTTTTCTCAGATTTCTGTGCCACACAACTATTATGATTCTCTATGTGTGCCATGATGTGAAATAGGAGCAAAGAAACAAAATATGGAAGATTGAGGCCTTTGGGGTCACAAATGTAATTTTTCTGCCTGTGTCCTCACTAGCAGTTTGTGTCCCCATCCCCTATAAGTCTGGTTCTGATTACCCTTGGGTTTGGGGGATGGATGGAGGAGTTCTGGTGGACAGCAAGGGGTCAACTTTAACTGAGGTGGAGACACTGGCCTTAAGACTTTGGAGTAATCTCAGAAGGCTGCATGAGTGCTGGGCCACTCTGATGGCATGGGAATTCTTTAGGGGAGACTGGGTACCAGATGGCTGATTCAGCAGGGGTCCAGACCCCAACTGCAAAGGCTGGGAAGCCCTGGTAACCATTCAGCCTGCTTTTCCCAAAGTGTGTTCTGTGCAACATCCATTCCACAAGCTGCTCCTCAGGGGGGAAAAATGATGTCAAGTTAGTTTGGGAAAGGTTACTTCAGCCCCTATTCCTTGTAAATGCATAGTAACCTCTACATTGAATTCTACAAGATGTCTGCAGAAAAGAAATCATTGGACTTAGTGTCTTCCAAACTCATTTGGCCTCAGAACTTTTTCACGCAGAGTATTTATTAGGGAATCCCTTCTGGGAAATGCTGCAGTAGCTGAACACCACTTTTCCTAGCATTATATGGGAAATGGTTCCACCACCTGGGGGATTTCCCATTAGGCTACTAGCATCCAGACCTTTGGAGTACCTACTTTTCAGTGGTTTTCCAGTCTCTCTCTCTCTCTCTCTCTCTCTCTCTGCCACGACTCCCATCAGAACAGAAGCGTCCTGTGCCCTCTGAAGTGTATCGTGACACGTGCTTACAGAGGGTCGGGAAGGATGTATGGGGAAAGCCTCCCTCTGGGCAGTGGTACTGGTGGGGACAGACAGTTCTTCACTTTACATTCTTTTTTACTTTGCTGTCAGAGTAGTTTTTATTTTTACAGTAACAGCAGATTAAAAAAAAAAAACTCTAAAATTTAAGAATGATGCTAAGAAACCTTGTGCTGGAGCCGAGCATGTATATCAGGTGGGACAGGGTTGGTCTTCTGGGGGCTGAGGCAGGAGCTTGCTCACTGTCCTCTGCCTCTCTAAGGACCACTGGCCCATGTGGAATTCCATTCTTTTGTTCCCTTCCCTAGCTTACCAGTTAGGGAAAGAAATCCCAGAGAGGAAAGGGGTGACTTGCTCCAAGTAAGTGGGTACCAGAAGTGAGATAAGAAGCCAGGCCTCCAACTGTATTATTTCCCTCCTCTAGTGTTCCCACCCTGCCTTCCTTCCCAGCTGTTGGCCTATTGCTCCAGGGTCTGACGAGTGCCACCCCTACAGGTTGGACAGGGACTTGAACCGGCTCCCCCAGGACCTGTACCACGCCCGTTGCCTGTGCCCACACTGCGTCAGCCTACAGACAGGCTCCCACATGGACCCCCTGGGCAACTCGGAGCTGCTCTACCACAACCAGACTGTCTTCTACCGGCGACCGTGCCATGGTGAACATGGTGCCCACCATGGCTACTGCCTGGAGCGCAGGCTGTACCGTGTGTCCTTGGCTTGCGTGTGTGTGCGGCCCCGGGTGATGGCCTAGTCTTGCCTGCTGTCTGCCTGAGGCTGCTCCCTGGTGCATGCTACTGGAGACGGGTGGACAGAGACCTTGCCATGGTGGTGGGCCAGCGTACCCGGACTCTTGGTCCCTCCAAGCCACTACCTGGAGCAGCAGAACCCTGGGACAGATGGCGGCCTGAGGAGGAACCTACACATTTGCACTTTTTGAAAGCACTTTCAGAAGAGAGTAGCTGCAGCTTCTGCTGCTGGAAGCTGGTGTCTTGGCATTTCCTTTTAGGAAAGGCCTTCAAAGCTCTGCCCATTTCTGGAGGCCGCACTTCTCTCTTTCCTCCTATCTCCAGCTGCCCTTGTGCAGTACAGGCACTTTCTTGATTTTTTTTTCCCGTTTGCCCCTCTTTTGTTTGTTCATCATTCATCAAATACTCAGTGGGAACCTACTTTGCCTCCATCCTGGTATAGTTACTAGTCCTTTGATATGGATCATTCTGAGGAAGAAGCTGTTATTGAACATGGAGAGATTTATTCAAATAAACATCTGTGTTTAAAAATGTTCTAATTTGTCTTTGATGCCCATGATGCCTGAACATCCTGTGGTCCTCAGCCTGGTCCCCTCTCCTTCCTTCCACCAGCCCTCACCTACTGCCCACCCGGCCAGCTCTCCCTACCCTACAGAATTTCCCTTGTACCCTCCCATCTCCTCCCTCTCTGGCTCTCTGGTCCATCCCTGAACACCAGCATGCTGGAGAGACAGAGGCCCATTGAGGCACTGCAGTAGGCACACAGCGCCCCCTTGTCTTTCCGACAATCTGCCTTTGTCCTCTGGTCGAGGCTGCTGCAGCTTGGTCCTGGGGGTTGCTGCCTGCGCCTGCCTCCAGCTCCCACCCTCTCTAAAAGGAAGACGGAGAAAGGACCAGCCAAGGAAGAGGGTTAAGGTTATGGGAGGGGGCCACACACTTCTTCAGGCTTGCGTCATGGAGGGTCTCCTATCCCTGCCTGTCTCTTGGCTCATCTCCCAACTTCTGGGTGTTATTTTTTTTTTCATCCTGACCTCTTCTCTTTTTCTTCCTTCTCTCCTTTTCCAGGACTGGGCTGGGCTCAAGTAAGGGGAGGGTTAACCATGCTTCCCTCCTCCCCCTGTTCTCCAAGGGGTCAGTGCAGGCCATAGCAAAGACACTCTGGGCAGCTGGGTGAAGGCAGGCAGGCCTTCCTACTTCACAGCCAGGTTTCTGGAAGTGCCTTCTCACTCCTGTCTGCTTTCTTATCCTGCTAACTTCCTGTTGCTCTTCCTGAGCTGGTAGCCACGGTGGGGGGCTGTGGCCTGTGGGGCCTATAGAGATGTTCAGTGCTTGGGATCGCCGGGACTGGCCCCCCGAAGAGAGGCCAGCTTCAGGGCTCCAAGGCTTCGCTGTGGACAAGACCTTCTTCTCTTCCCTCAAAGGCATCCTGCTGGAAACGGAGCTGGTAACAGCTGCCCCCGCCGCCATCCTGGTGCCTCCATCCCTCCCTTGGCCAGCTTCTTTGCTCAGCCCTGTTCTGGTTCCCCAGGCTCACTGCTTGGCACCCCCTCCCCAAACTTTCTGGACACTTCTGGTTGTAGCTGTGTCTTTGCCTCCCATTTGGCCTTCCTGCTGCCTCTCCACCTGGAGATGTTTGCAGCAGGTTTCAGTTGTAGCAGGACAGACTGAAGCTAGCCAGAGAACAGCATTCTGGGATGTGGAGGGGGTGTGAGACATGGGGGTTGGACAGAGGTCTCTCCTCAGTCACTGGTAACTGCTTCTCGGCCAAGAAGTGCAACTATCAAAAAGGGCAGACTTCCTGTGGCCACAATTTATCCTTTGGCTGCTGCCCATGCGCACCTGTTCTCAAAAAAGACTCTCCCCTCTTTATTCAGCAAGATCACAGCATAAATCTAAGCCCCTGCTTGTCTGCTATACTATGTTTCGGAGGGATCTCCTGCCTCCTGAGCCTTTTCTCTTGGCACGGAGTCACAGCTCCAGTTCTTGCCAGTGGAGTTCCGGGCGTCTGGGGGTGGGGATAGCATGATGGGGCAGGGGGTGACACCTGAGGTGCAGGGCTGCTGTGGGCACCACATACGGACTGCTCCTGGGGACACTGTGTTGTGGACCATCATAGGTCAGTGCCCCTGGAGCTGTGTGGTGTGGCCTAACCTCTGAGGTCACCGGAATTCCTGGGCTGGCAGGGGTTGGGGCGCTAGAGGGTGGTGGGTCTGAGGTATTGGGTGCCAGCTGGGACGGGGGTGTGTGTCTTGAGGAGGGGGAGGCCAAGGCCTGGCCTGTGTGTCTGCTTCCTGGCCAGCTCCCCATGCTTGGTCCTGTAGGCCCTGACCTTCATCATCTTCATCTGCTTCACGGCCTCCGTTTCTGCCTACATGGCCGCGGCCCTGCTGGAGTTCTTCATTACGCTCGCCTTCCTCTTCCTCTACGCCACCCAGTACTACCAGCGCTTTGATCGACTTAACTGGCCCTGCCTGGTGAGGGACACCGCCTCCCTTACTCCGTTCCAGTCTCTTCCTTTCCCTCATTCACCGAGTTTTCCTTTTTCCCCCAGCTTCTCTCCATATCCATTCTCCACTGGGCTATGCCCTGTGCTGTACCCTGAACTCAAGACTATGCTTTGGCCCAAGCTGGCTTCATAGCCAGGATCCCTGTGTATGAGAACAGCCATATATCTTTAGCTCTTTCTGCCATTCACCAGCCCTCATCTCTCTCCGAACTGGCCCTGTCAGCTGGTGTGCTCCAACTGCTGGCCTGGGCCAGTCCCCTACCCCTGCCTTAGTCTCTGGCTGCTCTGGATTCACCTGCTGCCATTCCCTGGGCAGCTTATTGAGCTCTGTCCCCTGAAAGTGCTTTATATATATCCAGGGGCATCCTCAGGTAGGGATTCAGAATCCCTGAGGGTCAGGTCCCCAATTAACCTAGGAAACTTCAAGGTGATGCCCCTTGCCTTTTTTTTGTTGTTGTTGTTACTGGGGATTGAACTTCGGACCTTGTGCTTGCAAGGCAGGCAGTGGCACCACTGAGCTAAATCCCCGGCCTGCCCCTTGCCTTCTGATGCCACCCTCCTGCTCCTCAGGACTTCCTCCGCTGTGTCAGTGCCATCATCATCTTCCTGGTGGTCTCCTTTGCTGCTGTGACCTCCCGGGAGGGAGCTGCCATTGCTGCTTTTGTGAGTCCAGCCCCTGAGGGCTCCTGGCCAGTGCTGGTACCCTTCCTGCATCCAAAGCCAAAGCTTCAGGCTGGGGATGTAGTTGTGTTGAGTGCTTGACTAGCACATGCAAGCCCCTGGACTGGATTCCCAGTATTATGGCAAAAAACAGTAAACAAAGACAAACCCAGTGCCTGGGGTCTGGCTTGCATCTCATCCCATATTGCCTACCGCCCTCTCTTCCTCCCTTAATCCAGTGGCCCCGAATCCTCTGCTGTGCCATCTCTGCTCCCACAGGTTTTTGGCATCATCCTGGTTTCTGTTTTTGTCTACGATGCCTTCAAGATATATCAGACTGAAATGGCGCCCAGGGCCCCTGAGGGTGAGTGACATACACTGAGAGAGAAGATGCCCCCAACTTTACCCCAGCTATCCCAGCCTGACACAGCTTCCCTGCCTGATTCCATTTTCACAGGGGACCAGCAGTGACTTTGAGGCTACCTGGCTCCTAGGCCGAGATGAACACAGGGGACTGCAGAGCTCAGACACAGCTCCTTGTATTCACGGAACACCCAGCACACAGATCCCTACCGCTGAGAAGTCACTGAGGATGGAGCCTGGTGCTTTGGGGTCTGGCCTCTGATGAGGTTCTGACCAGAGGAGCGGAGGAGAGAAGAGGAAGGAGGAAAGGAAGCTGGGCCCCCAGTTATTCCCAAATTAAAAGATTCAAATCCTACTGGCAGGTCTTCTTCTTCCCCAGACATTAGGCAGATCGGGAGTGTCAAGGTGCATTGGTGGAAATGTTGCCTGGAGTACGTGGACCCCTTTGGGACCAGGTCTGAGCAGTGAGGTGGTGCTGGCAGGCCTGAAGAGATGAGGACACCCTCCAAGGCTAAACTACCACAGCCTGAGGCATCTGAGGACGAATTCTCAAAATACTGTATGCAACCCACTGCCTGATATGCCTGTGACTTGGAGCTCTGCCCCTGAAAAGGCACAGGTTTCCTATGTGAAGAAGTGTGAAACCCACTGCCCCCCACCCCCATACCTGTTAGCTGCACCAGCTGAGGTGCTTCTCTGGGGCAGGTATAGAGCTCCCCCTGGTGGTGTGGAGAGGACTTGGCTGGCAAATGACAGGGGAAAGGGCTGCTGTAGGCATCAGAGAGAGAAATTCCCCAAATGCTGGTGCTGTAAAGGTCCCTAGAAATCAGTTGCCTTGATGCCTTCATTATACATAAGAGAAAACAGGCTCAGGGTAAGTGACTTCCTTGTTTGTGACACAGCTAGGGCTACAACCCAGCGCTCGTTAGCCACACAGGTGATCTGGATACCGTCCTAAATTCCACTGTGGCTCAGAATACAATGTCCCGGCCTCATCTGCAGCTCCTTCCACCAGTGGCTCGCTTTTCCAGCCTGAAGCTGCTCAGCACATGTTTTCTGAGGCTCTCTTGTGTGCAGACCCTGTGCTAGCACTAGGGATTCAGAGGTGATGGGCAGGGCCGTCCCTGAGCCCTCATGGGTGGGGAGAGAGACCAGCTAGTGAAGGGCTCTGCATGGTAAAAGCTAGGGGAAAGCTTGGCTCTGAGGGCATTTGAGGCGACCATTGCCACAACCTGGGAATCAGCCCTTCCTGGTCCGTGACAGTTCAGAGCAGCCAGGACTTTGTGCCCAGCCTGAGGAGCTCAGCATGGCCCAGCTCAGTGGCCCCACCCATTCTGACTTGCTGTTCCCTCTCCAAGGCTTCTTACTGCCCTAAAGCATCCTCCTCCTTCCTCTGAGGTGTTCCTTCCAGTTGCAGGTCCCCACCCCCAAGCCTTGCCTGGACCCTGGATCTTGAACTCTGTGGCAGAGCTCTGCTCCTTTGGTAGTGGCCTCTCCTCTCTTGGACTTTCCCTGTCTCCTGTTTCCTGTTCTCATATCCTTGTGTCCTGGCTTCTCATCAGACTGGACAGGCTCTCCATGGCCAGAACCATGCATTTCATGTTTCTCACAATTCTGCTCACAGTTCTCAGACTTGATGCACAGTCCATTCCCAAGACCGGCTGACTGACTTGGAGGGTGGAATAGGATGGGCACCACCTCAGGGGAGGGACAGAAGAGGTCCATCTCGGGGAATTTGGGGAAGGGGGTGCCAGGTAAAGCAATGAGGAGGTGGTCTTATCAAAAAGCCCAGTAGAGGCAGGTGTTTGCTTGGAGCAGGTGATCAGGACCAGCTTGGTCTCCTGAGCAGCTATGTGACTGGTCCTCAGTGGATGCCCAGAGACTGCAGAAGTGCATGCAGTGTGTGTACCTGTACACATCCCTGTGCTGTCTATGTCTGTGTGAGAGCCAAAATGAGATGAGCAGTGTCCACAATGCATATCGATTTGGGCTGAGCATTGTCTGGTCCCAGAGTGCTAGGAATGCCACTGTATGAGGTACTGACACACAGAGCTGGAGTCAGACCCTGGGGATGACAGAGAGGGGCCCCCTGTAGGTTACTTCCAAGGGGCTGACTAGATAGGAACTTCTCCACATCCTTTCTGCACCTGAACCTGCTCTGACATCAGTGGAGAGATCTTTCTGGAAAGGACAGTGTTTTAGGACAACTTTAACTCCTGTGGCCTCAGAGATATGGGAGGCGAAGGGTACTTTCAGCTTCGGCACCAAAGTTCTGACTCTCAGTGTCTGTAATTGGCTCACCCCGTTGCTGCCTTTATTTCCTCCACTTCTGAAACATCTCCCTCCCTTTCCCTGTGTGGGTGACTAAGCAGAGCTGAGATTTCTGCTGTCAGGCAGGACACCCTGTCCAGGCTTGGTTTCCTCCTCTATAGATGTGGGGTGCTTTGGCTCCTTCAGCTTGGATGTAGTGGCTGGAATCACCCTCGTTTAATACCACCAACCCTCCTGCTCCAGGATGAAGGTCTGACAGAAAGATGAAGGATGCAGGTGTGCAGGGTCAGATATTCGTGTTTATTGTTCTTGAGCCACAGCGAGTTTCTGCAGACATGGTCACTCTTCATCGTGCATTTTTTGCTGGGAGAGGGATAAGAGGTGTGAGAGTGGGCAAGCGGGCCTGGTGAAGAATCCCTGGGGCTTTCAGGGGCCTAGGCTTAGAAGAGGCCCTTAGAAAGGGAGGGGTTAGCTTCAGGGATCTTGGGCCCTGTGGTAGGGGTGCTAGTAGCCTAGAGGACAGGGCAAGGGCTTTCTGCGGAGTTCCAGTCTGAGGGGGTCTCTGTGAGCAGGAGGGTGGATTTCCAGATCGAGTACCATGGGACCCTCAGGGCTGTCCAAATGTAGTGTGAGCAGTAGCTCCTCCGAGGGACACGTGTCAGAGGGCATGCCGCTGTGGGGGTGACTACTGAAGCCCAGGGGAGGGACCCACCTTGGTGCCAATGTCGCGGCTCTTGGCCCGCAGCTTGTTGACTTGGGACTCGGCAATGTCTGCCCGCTCCTCCGCCTCATCGAGCTCATGCTGCACCTTGCGGAACTTGGACAGGTTGGTGTTGGCCTGCTCCTCCTGTGGACAGTGGGGAGGATGGGTGAGAGGGGCCATGGGGAGTGGAAGTTCCTAGTCTCTCAGCCCAAAACGCTCGTTCCGTCTCTGACCTCCTCAGCCATGTTTCTACTCCTTGCCTGGCTTGGCCCCTTTCTCAAACTTGTCCAGCATTCAGAATCCTTCAGGGTTACTCACAGCCCGGGACAAAGAGCATGCAGGCTGGCGTGACACGCCCCCCAAATCCGCTTCACTGTATGTGTTCCAATTGCATCTCGGATAGATGCTGGTTGACCTGGGGTTTCCTGCACAGGTGTGCACATCCCACCTCACTCCCACATTTTCTTGCCTGCCCGGAAATCTTCCTTACAGCCTTGCGCCAAGTCAGGTCCACTTCCTGGCCTGATTCCAGATCCACAGCCACTTTCCTGCCTTCAGTATCATCTCTACTACCTCCTCTTGGACTTGGGCAGGTATATGGGCTATAAGCTGGGGCAGGCAGGGCAGGGGCAGATGTAGCATTGCTTCTGTGAACTCATATCGCCTGACACAACTCTCGGCATACTGGACATATAAAATAATGCTTTTAGAGAGTTAAAGATTAGCACAGACCTTTATCTGTGTCCTGCTTTGGCAGATCTTCATTGGCTCACACATAGTAGGAGCGATGATGACAGGGAAGAAAACCACAAACTCACCGCCTCCTCCGCCTGGCGCTTGTAGGCCTTGACCTTCAGCTGCAGCTTGTCCACCAGGTCCTGCAGCCGCAGCAGGTTCTTCCTGTCCTCCTCGGTCTGGAGGGCAGGAGGGGGCGAGAGGAGGCAGTTTGGGGAGGAGCAAGTACGATTACTTTTCCCTTCCCCCGCTCCATGCCACTGTTCTCCCTGGACTCAGTTGCCCCTCCTTCCAATGGCAAGGAAGTGGCAAGGAAGATTCTATCTCTGATGTCACTTATAGGCGAGAGAGGCAAGGCAGGCCTGTCAGTCAAGAATTCACAAAACAGCTCTATCCACCAGTTTGAGGCCGGAAGTGGAGGGGGGATCTCAAGACCAAAGGGAATTCCCTGATGCGGTCCTGTGGAGGCACCTGCTCTCTTCCGGCCTCAATCTGGTGGATAGAGCTGTGACTTGGAGCAACGTGGGGTAACCAGAAGAGTAATAATGAGGAAGGAAGAAAGACGGGGGCATTGTCATTGCTCAGATCGTTCCACTCTACCATAGCCCGATATTCTAACTCACTGCACTGGGCCAGAGTTCAGGTACTAGGATCCCTGGCTTCCACGTCACTCGACTGCTCCTGTCTCCTTATTACCCTATGTGCTAGGACCCCGCTTCCATTGTATTCACACCAAGTTTTGGTTCTACACCTGTAATCTCTTTCCTGTGCCTCTGGTGTCTACCTGTCAGATTGACCAACACTTCCATATTCAGAGTTTTTCCTTCCCAGGACACTGTGAAAATAACAGGTCAAGGGCCAATACTGATTGGGAAGATGGAGATCATAGAATATTCTGTGATCTTTTACTAGGCCTCCTCTTACTTGTCTCAGAGCTTCCATGGAAGATCAATAAGTCTCTTTCCTTCACTTGGCTCTTGTTCCTAAACTGCATGGTCTCCTTCCGTGTCAGGATGGTAGAAAGTGAAAGATTCTTTGGACTATTTTGGAAAGCAGCTATGCTCACCACTATTCCACCAACGCTGCACTCTGGACTATTTTGAAGGCTTTATTATACCACTTCGAGTTATTAAAAATCTGAGGAAGGTCTAGGATTTAGCTCAGTGGTGTTACTGCCTGCCTTGCAAGCACAGGTCCTGAGTTCAATCCCCAGTACCCCGCCCAAAAAATCTGAGGAAATGCTGGTAAATGAGATTTCAGGAAGGAGAAGTAGATTCTGCGCTACAAAAATATATGGATTCAAGCTGAAGTGAATCCAGAGAAGGTGAAAGGAAGGGAATCTATGGACAGCATCTCAAAGACAGGAGGGCTGCTCAGTGTTCCTGACAGGTGGTTCATCAGGGGCTCTGTGTGTGCCAGGAAGTGGAGCTGGAGAAGCTGCTGCCGCGTTTACTCCCGATGCCCCCCCGCACCTGGTAGGTGAGCTCCTTGATGCGCCGCTCACTCTTCCTCATGCCCTTGACTGATTCCGCGTTGCGCTTCTGCTCACTCTCCAGCTCATTCTCCAGCTCCCGCACTCGGGCCTCCAGCTTCTGCAGCTGCTTCTTGCCACCCTTGAGGGCGATCTGCTCAGCCTCGTCCAGCCGGTGCTGCAGGTCCTTAATGGTCTGCTCCATGTTCTTCTTCATGCGCTCCAGGTGGGCGCTCGTGTCCTGCTCCTTCTTCAGCTCCTCCGCCATCATGGCGGCCTGTGCACAGGAGACGGGATGAAGGTCTTGAGTCCCGGCCCTGGGCCTCTTCCCTCCCAAGGATCTCCACTCTCAAAACGCAGAACTGCAGAGTCAGATGGTCATAACAGCGCATTTGTGTCTGGAGTGAAGGCAGGAAGAGGGAGACTCACGTCCGTGATGGCCTTCTTGGCCTTCTCCTCAGCGTTCCTGCACTCTTGCACGGCCTCGTCTACTTCAGTCTGGAGCTGGGTCAGGTCTGACTCCATCTTCTTCTTTTGGTTGATGAGGCTGGTGTTCTAGACATGAACAGAGAAAACTATCAAATATATACTTTTACTTGATTTTGTATTTCTATCTAGAGAGAATTAAAAGTGATCATTAAAAAAATCCCAAAAGCCCTTCTTTTAGGTATTCCTTCTTTTGCACTAGCTTTCCCTTTTCATGTGAAAATGGATATGTTCTAGGCATTACATCTAAAATCCTCTGGCTCTGAAGAAATACCTCAAATTGCAAAAGGTCTGCCATTCTACTTCTGGGCTCTTTAGTAAAATGTTTACATAAAAATATTCCAAGGGAAATGGAAACAAACTTTTTTTTAATTAGGGCAATATTCTGAAAATGAATTATAGCCACAGAAAGTGTGTAGTGAGCTAAAGAACAGGGCAGGAGTCAGTGGGTAGAGTTGTTCAGACAAATCCTAAATTATGAGACCCAGCTTCATAGACCAAGGCAGCAGATGGGCACAAACACTCTTTGCAAAGTGTAACTGGAAACAGCACGAGGAGGGCAGAAACGGTGTTCAACCCAGAGTTCGGGTGGCAAATAGAATCACTTCTGCTTCTTTTATCTCCCAAACTCCTGTCTTTACAGAGAAAGTCAGGAGGCTGTGTTCCAGATCAAAGATACTGAATAACGGCTTTCTACGATTCTCAGATTTGTGATTCTAGTAGGTATCACCAGTCATACATGACATTCTTAGCTTTCAAGTCTAGACCTGCCTCTCACCATAGCAGTTCTAGCAGCTGATCGCAACAGATGAGAGTTGGCCCAAGAGGTGAAATAGTTTGTGACCCTGGTGGTACATGCTCACTCAGAACATCTGGTTTCTATAGCTGTCCTGGGCTCTGACACTCAGCAGGTTTCCACACGGTAGGCCCTGACCCCTCACCTGGGAGTGCAGCAGCTGCACCCGCTCACTGGTCTCGATCAGCTCCTGCTCAGCCAGCTTCCGAGACCTCTCCGTCTGCTCCACCACAGCGCGAAGCTCTTCCAGCTCCGCCTGCAGCAGTGTGTTGCGCCGCTCCACGATGGCGATGTTCTCCTTCA
This sequence comes from Fukomys damarensis, assembly GCF_012274545.1. Taxonomy (NCBI): domain Eukaryota; kingdom Metazoa; phylum Chordata; class Mammalia; order Rodentia; family Bathyergidae; genus Fukomys; species Fukomys damarensis. The sequence continues at coordinate 47,192,749 of NW_022900929.1, forward strand.
GGTCATCGTTGGCCCGGACCGCGTCATCCAGCTGGATCTGGGTGTCCTGAGGGGAATAAGTAGTGAGGTCTGACACGTCCCACATTCATCAATCTTTTATCACTTGGGGAAGAAGGGGCACATCTCTCATCTATTCTCTAGACAGGGCACACGGTCAAGCTTTCAAATTCAAGAGGTAATGGCTCCCGTGTTCTCATATTTGTGTACCAAGAGTCTTCTGGCCTTTACCATTCCTTGGGTACCCATTTGCTCTGACTCGTCCCCCTTTTGAGAGCCCCATCTCCTGTTACTTTCAGATGTGCTTGGGCGATCTTCAGATGCTTCTGGGCTTCTGACGCTGTTCTGTTGGCCTGGCTGAGCTGGATCTCCATCTCATTGAGGTCACCCTCCATCTTCTTCTTCACCCGCAGTGCCTCATTGCGGCTGCGCGTCTCCGCATCCAGAGAGGTCTGCAGCGAGTCCACCACCCGCAGGTGGTTGCGCTTGGCCTGCTCCATCTCCTCGTCCTTCTCTGCCAGCTTCCGCTCGATCTCTGCCTTAATCTGGTTGAACTCTAGCTGGGCGCGGAGGATCTTGCCCTCCTCGTGCTCCAGGGAGGCCTGGGGATGATGGTGGAGGAAGACAGTCAGGGCCAGGGCAGAGTAGTAGAGGGAAGCTAAGAGGCTGCAGGCATCAGCCAGGCCTGAAGAAGCTTGGGAAGAGATGGGGAGGGTGACTCTGCACCCCAGGTTGCTGTAGGAGACCGAGTGCTGCACTCCCTGGACTTCCTGATTCCCCACCGAGGCTTCCTTTGTGAAGGAGTGTTTGGGCTCCCCATAACCAGATCCTTGGTACTAACATGGTAGAATTTCCCGACCCACCTAAAAAAAATCACAGAAGAGGGAGGGATCTCTGTATCCACAAATCCCAAATTCTCTTTGTTCTTTGTCTCCTTAGTCAGTCATCATTTTTTATTTTCCAAACTTGGGATTGAACTCAGGGCCTTCACACTGAGCTACATTTTATTTTTTGAGACAGCAACTCAGTAAGTTTCCCAGACTGGGCTAAAACTTGCAATCCTCCTGCCTCAGCCTCCCAGAGTGCTGGGATTACAGGTTGTGCACCACTAGGCCCAGCCTTGGAGCTATTCCCAGTTTCTTAAAAATGCACAGTAACAATAGCTAATATATATTAAATGTTTGAGTGAGGTGCGTACATTAATTTCACCTTACAGTTAAGGGTACTGAGGTGCAGAGAGGTTAAGGACTTTCCCCAAGAGAAGCCCAGTGGAGCCATGTCCCCCATCACTTCCTGAGGAGATGGCTTCAGGAAATCTGGCAGGAAACAAAACTGGCCTAAGATTAGACTGCAACATTTTCCTTGTGCAGGTCCTGCTTTGGAGGTTGTCATGAGGAGTGGGGAATGGACAGACAACCTAATCCCCAGAGTGGGAGCCAACAGGTTCTGTCCTGGGTCCCAGTGGAATTGGGGTGGAGACAGCGGAGCTGACTGGGGAGCGGGCAGAGAGGACCAGGCTCTCACCTCGGCCTCCTCCAGGGCCGCCTGCAGCTCCAGCTTCTCCACCTCCAGCTGCTTGCGGATCTTCTCCAGCTCGTGCACATTCTTTCCTCCTTCTCCCAGCTGTTCAGTCAAGTCTGAGATCTCCTCTGGGGGTCAGAGAGCAAGAAAGCTCAAAGGTCTGAATCACTTCCGCCCGCCACGGGGGCGGGGGGGGGTTCTGCCCTGTGGCCACCCCCAGCCCCCGGGCCAGCACACCCTGCAGGTTCTTGTTCTCCCGCTTGAAGGTCTCCAGATGCTCCAGCGACTCCTCATACGCATTCTTGAGCTTGAACAGCTCGGTGCTCAGGGAGCGCGCCTCCTTCTGGGACGACTCCAGCTCCGACTGTGACTCCTCGTACTTCTGCTTCCACTCGGCCAGGATCTGCAGGAGACACAGCTCACCATGCAGCCCAGGGGCTCAGCCCTCCTCCCTTGCCTGCCAGGAGGATGGCTCCGGCCTCCTGGTGCCCCTGCCTCGCTTGCTGCCTGCCGTCCCCGCGCACTGCCCACCTTGTCAAAGTTCCTCTGCTTCTTGTCCAGGGCTGCAGCGGCGGCATTGGAGCGTTCCACGTCCACCATCAGGTCCTCGATCTCGTTCTGCAGCCGGTGCTTGGTCTTCTCGAGTGATGAGCACTTGGCGTTGACAGCCTCCACTGCCTCCTCGGCATCCTGCAGCCGCTGGGCCAGCTTCTTCCTGCCCAGGGGAATGTGTGTGACTCTATGTGGGAACAGTGGGCCTTGGGACGCTTCTTCCCTTGTACTGCCACTGGAGACCCAGTGCCTTTCCAACGTTCCTAGGGTAATGGAGCTGCAGCCTCCAGAGGAGCCAAGGCTGCTGCCTCCCTATACACAGTGCATCTGGGTAGCAGCACCTCTCATTCCCACCCTAGGCTGAACAACGATGAGTGCTCCTCTGACCAACAAGCTTTTTGCTCGTCTTATACGTGAGCATCAGGTATAACCCGGGCCAAAAGCTCGCCCGTCACAGGAAGTGGGTCAGGGCCAGCCAGGGTTTATAGACTGTAGGATCCAGGCCTTCTCCCCAGCACTTCTATTGCCCATCCTTCCATCTCTCCCACTCCAACCTTTTTCCTATATCCACTTTGACTGTCCCCACCCTGGTCCTCTTGTTCCTTACTCTCTGAGAATCAGGGTGGGGACTATGCGGAGCTCACTTGGCCTCCTCCAGCTCCTCTGTGCGCTGGATGGCGTCCGTCTCATACTTGGTCCTCCACTGGGCCACCTCCGAGTTGGCCTTGGACAACACCCGCTGCAGCTCGGCCTTGGCCTCCGTCTCCTCCTCGTACTGCTCCCGCAGCAGGTCACAGTCATGCCGGGCCGACTGCAGCGCGTGGGCCAGGGCGTTCTTGGCCTGGGGAGAGGCGAGCACCAGGAGGTGGGAGGAAATCCCTGTTCCTCATTCTCAAACTCATGTGATCCTCCTGCCTCAGCCCCTCTAGTGTCTGGGACCACAGGTCTGCATCACCATGTTTGGCTTCCTTCTTGTCCCATACTCTAGATCCTTCTGTTTACTTCAACCCAGCCCCAGCCTCATCCAGCTTGTGAGCTGAGGTGGAATCTTAATGTCTTTGGGTGGTTTCTTGGCTTACCCACCCCAATCCCTTACAAATAAGAAGCATTAAGTGACTGGCTATTGCATAGCTGAGGGACAGAGTCTTCACTGGATGCCTTTGCATTACAGAGCCTCCAGGTCTGTTTCTGGAGTTGAGGTTCATTGCCCAGGGTCTCCATCAAACCTGTCCTACTGGCCCCATTGGGCCTCACCTTGCCCTCCTCCTCCAGTTGTCTCTTGAGGTCCTCCAGCTGCTGGTTGTAGGACAGCTTGCCTCGGGTGAGCTGTGAGATCAGCGCCTCCTTTTCTTCCAGTTGCCGGGCCAACTCTCCTGCAGGCAGAACAAAGGGTTTGTGGGCCACAGAAGGGAGCAGCCAATGTCCTACCTGGGGCCAGTGCAAGAGCACTCACCATTCTCGGTCTGCAGTTTGGCTCGCTGGGTGGTGAAGTCATTGAGGGTGCGCTGGGCCTCGTCCAGCTTCATGCGGTACTCATTGACCTGGTCCTCCAGCGTCCGAGACACCTTCTCCAAGTTTGCCTTTGGGCAGTAGTGTACACAGGAAAGGTGAATATGGGAAGGCCCGGAGTGGACAGGAAGAGTAACTGGGTCCCGCAGACAGAGGAAGGAGCAGAGGGTTAAGGTAGAGAGGACACAGAATGCAGGAGAGTGAGGTTCTGGATGTTTTTTTTTTTTAAGACAAGCCATCCACCTGCCTCAGCCTTCCAAGTGCTAGGGTTACAGGCATGAGCCACTATGCCCAGCAAGGGGACCTGAATTAAAGGAGGGAGAAAGGTTAGAAGACAGATGTGGGTAGCACCAGAGAGGGCCAGGGTACAGAGGAGAGACGACCAAAGGGATGGAGGGAGTGAGAATGACAAGATGGCGGATAGGGAAGACAGGAGGAAGGCACAGATGTGAGGAAGAAGAAGGTGCAGAGAGGCTGAGAGGACTCACCTTGGCCTTGATGATCTGCTCCATGTTGGAGGTGACATCGTCCAGCTCCAGCTTGAACTCGCTCTTCTCCTTTTCCAGCTTCTGCTTCACCCGCTGCAGGTTGTCGATCTGCTCGCTGAGCTCGGCCACGCTGTCCGCGTGCTTCTTGCGCAGCGCGGCGGCCGTGGCCTCGTGCTGCAGCGTGGCCTCCTCCAGGTCGCGCCGCATCTTCTGGAACTCGGCCTCGCGCTTCTTGTTCATCTCGATCTGCACGGACGTGGCCCCGCCGGCCTCCTCCAGCCTCTCGCTGATCTCCTCCAGCTCCCGGGACAGGTCTGAGCGCAGCTTCTCCACCTTGGCGCGGGCGGTGCGCTCTGCCTCCAGCTCCTCCTCCAGCTCCTCGATGCGGGCCTGGGCCGGGACACACAGGGGCTCAGATGCACCCGGATGCTCCGTGGCAGCCCCTGCCCTAGGGCTCTAAAGACTCCCAAGTTCTTCCATCCTTATCAAGTCGCGGTTCTCAAACGGAGGCAGTGTCCTGCCCCGGGGTGCAGTTGACTGTCTGGGGACTTTTTAAATTGGCATGGCTTGGTGGTGAGGGTAGTACTGGCATCTAGTGGGAAGATGCTGGGGATGCTGCTAAATACCCTATAATGCACTGGAATTTGGTTAAAGCCCAATCATCAGGAGTTTCCTGAGGGCGCTCTAAACTCAGCCTAAGCATCTGCAGCCCTGAATCCTGAGAATCTGCTCAGAGGGGCATCCTGAGATCTCCTGAGATTGTGATCTCAGAGTCCACAGATTTACTTGACTCTGCTCTTCTAACCAATGACAAGAAAGTAAGTGCTTGTATTTTTACAAATATCCACAACAATATGCCTAAAAAGTAAAATACTACAGTGATTTTCTTTAATCATGACGTCTAATCAACCATATTCTTCACCCTTCAGGATTTACTTATTTATTCCCAGGGTTGGGTTCTTATCCAGGCCAGGAAAGGTCACCTTCTCTTCATTATGCCCTTATCTTGTTGCTCTGGCCTTAACCTTAGAATTGACTCAATTTTGAGAAAATTCCATGTAGCATTTTGATCTGTTTGGCTAGCCAGGAACAAAGGGGAGACTTGGTGCAGTTTTCTTCATCTGGGATAATGGACAGCTTCAAGGGACTGCAGGAAGTTCCTTCAGCTTTCCTGAACTGCAGGAGTAGGAGAAGAGGACCTAAGAAGATGGGGAGACAAACTACATATGAAGGCAGGCTAGTGCCTGAGTGGCCCAGAGGAGTGGAATTGCGTCTATGCGTCACTTGCAGCCTGAACTACAGGTCCTGAGAGCTGAGGGGAGACCTTTTCCTTCTAGCCATAATCTGCCCAGAAAGTAAGAAGACAGGTCTTGTCTCCAATAGTTGAGTACCTGTTTTCACTCTGTCCAGATCTGACCATGCAGTTTCTGCAGCTATAAAATGGAGATTGTACAAGCCTAACTGGTTTTCCAGGAAACCCACAACTAAAAGCACATTAGTTTTGGGGTACATTATGGATTTTTTGACATAGGGTGTCACTGTGTTGCCTAAGGCTAGTTGTGATCCTGGGATCAAGTGATCCTCTGGCCTCAGCTTCCCAAAGAACTGGGACTACAGTTGCACACACCACATCTGGCTTAGGCTGTTCCTTTACTCTCCTCCCACAGACAGATAGGAGAGACAGAGGAGACAAAAAAGTAGTGGCTGGCTGACTTTAAACTTGGCTGTCTTATTTGCATAGGATTTCCTAGTTGACAAAGTGGTTTCGTATACAGTACTTTTATCTCTGCTCCTGTGAGGGAGGTATTGTCTCCTATCATGGATGAGAAGAGTATCTGAGGATCAGGGAGGGTAAGTGACTTGATTAAGGTGGTAGAAGCCAACTGCATATTGGGAGCATTTATGGGGACTAAACCTATGTTAGTGGCTGGCTTTAGTACTGGGAAGAGGATGAAGCCAACAGCCCATAGAAAGGTGTTCCATGAAGGCTCTTCTCACTCCTGTGCAGTGGGCAGAAGTACCAAAGGAAGGGCGGTGGGGAGAGGAGAATCGAGCCCTACCACTCATCGCAGAGCAGAAAGTCCATGAGGCAGAGCATATTACAGAAAGAGAAACCTTTTTTTTTTTTTTTTTTTTTTTTGGTACCAGGGATTGAACTCAGGACCTTGCGCTTGTGAGGCAGGCAGCAGAACCACTGAGCTAAATCCCCAGCCTGAGAAACCCTTTTAGGGGGTTTGATTCTCCCCCAAAATAGCTTTGCTCCACTAATACATTCTTGCTCAATAAGAATAGGGTAAGGTTGGTGCTGCCTGGAAGTCAGGGATGGTTGGGGTTCTGGGGATGCCTGGAGTTCTAGATATTGTCTAGAACCCTAAGCAGTTCCTGCAGCCTCAGGGCATCAGGTGTCCCCTTAGCTGCACCTAGAAGAAAGTCACCTGGTTTTCCTTCAGTTTCTTCTGGAGCTGAAGAGCCAGTGCCTGCTCATCCTCAATCTTACTGTTCTGCTGATTAATGTCAAACTCCTTCCTAGAGGAGAAGGGGGTAGTAAACGGTGGTCTTCCTTCCTCTGGGCCCATTCTGTTCTCTTGTCTCGTATGCCAGGACCAGCTCCCTCCCTTCTGGCCGAGTGAAGGAGGAGGCCTGTGCTGGCCCTCAGAACTCCCAGTGTGTGTGCCCAGGGCAACCCCAGCCAGTGGGAGTGACGCACTGTGTGCTCAGGCCAGATACTTCCTTTAGCCTCTCATGGCTGCTGCAGGTGCGTACTTTTTGAGCTTTTCTTCCAGCTGCTGCTTGTCATTCTCCAGGTCCATGATGCTCTCCTGGGTCAGCTTCAGGTCGCCCTCCAGCTTCCGCTTTGCCCGCTCCAGGTCCATGCGCACCTTCTTCTCCTGCTCCAGGGATCCCTCCAGCTGGTGGAGAAAGAAAATGAACAAAATGTAGAAAATCTGAAATCCACATTTCATGTTCTTCTGTTTGTTCTTAAACTCGAAGTTCAATGGGATTGGAAGTCAAACCAGCAGAGATATCCCACAAGCACAAAGAATTTAGAAACCCATCCCTGGGGCCGGGATTTAGCTTAGTGGTTCCGCTGCCTGCCTCACAAGCCCAAGGTCCTGAGTTCGATCCCCAGTACCAAAAAAAGAAACCCAGCCCAATGAGGAACTACTGTGAGGGAAGAGAAGGAAGAGAAAAGCTCCAGAAGCCATTGTAGTTAATTATAGGGATCAAGAACTCCTTGACCATTGGTTGATGGCAAAAATCTTGATCTGAGAGAGGCAGAGCATGGTTCTTACTACTCACATCATCCACCTGCTGCTCCAGCTTGACCTTAGACTTGGTCAGGGTGTTGACCTTGTCTTCCTCAGCCTGAAGGTCATCCAGGGCTTGCTGGTGGGCCTCTTGCAGAGCTTTTTTCTCCTTGGTCAGCTTGGCGATGATGTCATCCAGCCCAGCCATCTCCTCTGTCAGATTCTTCACCTGCCAACCAAAACCCCCACTCCTTCAGCACCAAAGACCAATAGCTGGGACATCTGTGGAGACATCCATGCCAAGGACCAGGCCCACCCTCTGGTCTGGGAATCTGAGGAGACCTGGACTGGGACCAGAGGTAGCTGTCCTTACCTTGTTCTCTGTTGCATGCTTCTCCTTCTCCACCTTGGCCAGGGTCAGCTCCAGGTCATCAATGTCCTTCTTAAGCTCTGAGCACTCATCTTCCAGCTTTCGCTTCTTGGCAGTGAGCTCTGCGTTCATCTCCTCCTCATCCTCCAGCCTCTCATTCATCTCCTTCACCTTGGCCTCCAGCTGGATCTTGTTCTTGATCAGCTGGTCGCAGCGCTCCTCAGCATCATTGAGGTTGTCTTGTTCCTGGGAGAAGAGGAAAGGGAAGACTCTGGTGGTTAAAGAGAAGAGAGATGCAGGGTCTTAAGAGCTGGCATTTCTAGACTCCTGACCCTGGTGAGGGGATGTGCTCTAATCTAGGAGAGAAAAAGGGAGAGATGAAGAGATCATCACAGGGCCTCACCGCCTGCACTTGGAGCTGCAGGTCATTCTTCTCCTGCAGCAGCGACACCATCTTCTCCTCCAGCTCCTTGCGGCGAGCCTCGGACTTCTCCAGCGTATCTTTGATGCGCCCGAACTCCTCCTTCATGGTGGCCATCTCCTTCTCTGTCTCTGCACTCTTCAGCAGTGGCTTGATCTTGAAGTAGAGCTTCATCCATGGCCAGTTCTTGACACCCATGAAGGCCCGAATGTTCCACTGGATTACCAGCAGGGCATCCCTGACAAGGAAATGGGGAAGCACAGAGGGACCCTGTGAAAGAGCAACTGTATGGCTTCTCCCCCATCCAGCAAGTTTGTACACATCAGAGGCAGGAGTCCTGTCTTGTACTTTGTTGCACGCATGCGCTCTCAACCAAATGGGACTGCACTGAATATGGAGTTGCTACACAAAAGTATAGATCAGTTCAACAAGAATGTAGTGTTCCCTACCGGAACAGTAGTAGTAATGGAAGCTACCACTTATAAAGTGTCTACTATGTTCAGTGTTTCTATTTTGATGAGAACCTCAAATATGTTAAAATTGTATAGTCTTTTCTTAGCTTTAAGAATATCTCCTGTATACACATTATGAAGCATGAAAGTGACTGTCCATGAACCTACCACTCAGCAAGAGTTAAAGCATTCCCAGCCAATAACGATTATCTCACACTCTACATATCCTTCTGAGACTTTTTTTTTAGTACTAGGGTTTAAACCCAATGCCTTTGCCCTGAGCTATATCCCTTGGCTTTTTAATTTTTTATTTTGCGACAGAGTCTCACTAAGTCACTGAGTTGTTCAGGCTGGACTTGAGCTTGGGATCTACCTACCTCATCTTTCCAGATTGTTGGGATTAAGACTTGCTTTTGTTCATTCAGCAATATGCTTTGAAGGTTCAAACATATGCCATGTATCGTAGCTCACCACTTCTCATTGCTCTATAGTATTCCACCAAATGGTTATAAAGCCACTTTCCTTGAATGTAGATTCAGGTTGTTTCCAGATCCCTACTATTATGGAAGTGCTGTTATGGAGAATTTTTTATTTGTCTCCTGGATACAATCACAGGAGTTTCTCTGTGGGCAGAATTGCATTTAGGAGTGGCCGTATGTGATTGTTCGGCTTTAGAAGACAATGATAAACTGTCTTCCAAAGAAGTTGCACTGACTTATACACCTGTCAATGGCAGGTCAGACTTCTAGTGTTTTAAAAATGAAGTATTTTCAAAGAATTTAAAATTAGGTGCAGAGTGGTAAAGTAACATGCCCAGGCAAGCTAGTAAGTGGTAGAGCCAGGATCTGAATCCAACTCTTCTGACCCACACTATTTGGCAATTCTCTGACATTTTGGGTGGCTTTCCTTTCCTTCTTGCCTCACCTGCGTTCCACAATCTTCTTGAACTCAATGCGCATGAGCTGGCCCCGGGACTGTGCCTGAATGCGTGTGATGATGCGGCTCAGCCGCTCATCCCGCATCTCCTCCAGCAGCCCCAGCAGCCCCGCCTTGAAGAATACCTTGGGCAAGGGGAAGAACAAGGGACCTCAGCCTCACAGAGGGGTATCTGGGGCAGAAGAAGTCTAAGAGAGCCCCTAGGGTCCCCAATCCCATGCATTCTAGAAGAAATACAAAACACAAGGGAGCAGTGCATCCTGTTTTGCAGTCCACGGGGTGAGAAGGAAGCCAGGAATCAGGGGGCTGCTTCCTCATCTTCCATCTGCTTCGTGCCACAGGGACATCTGCTCTGTATCCACCCAATAGGGCTCAAGATTCACCTTGGTGTGGCCGAACTTGTACTGGTTGTGGTCAATATCCAGGGAGCTCAGCAGCTTCTCTGCCCCTTTCCTGCTGTCAATGAACTGCCCCTCGGGAATGGCCGCTGGGTTCAGGATACGATACCTGGGGAGGGAAGTGCCCAGAGTCACCCCAGTTCTGGCAGGATCTGGCCTGCCTTCAGAATTCCAGGGCCACCTGCAGCTCCCACCCCAACATGGCTGCCCAAGGTCCCCGAGCTGCCCGTGTCCCTGAGCTCTGCAGCGCCCCCTGCCCACCTCTGCCGGAAGTCTCCGTAGAGGATGCGGTTGGGGAAGCCCTTCCTGCAGATGCGGATGCCCTCCAGCACACCGTTGCAGCGCAGCTGGTGCATCACGAGGGGATTGTCCATCACCCCTGCGGCACGAGGGGAAGGGATGGGGTCGGTCAGAGTACATGGATGCCAGGCACCCCTCCCAGACTAAAGCCTTCCCTGTGGTTCACCTGGAGATTTCCGTTCATTGGGGATGATGCAGCGCACGAAGTGAGGGTGGGTGGTCCTCAGATTGGTCATCAACTTATTCAGATTTTCCTGGGGGTGGGTAAAGGTAAGGAGTTAGTAGCCACAAGGACCTTCCCTTGGGTTCCTTAGCACTGGGACCCAGAGACCCTATCACCAGAACCATCAAAGGGACAGAGGTTTGACATATAATTTACGATGTGAGTTCATGCTTGTCTCTCTTTTCTTGAGACAGGGTCTCACTATGTAGCCCAGGCTGGCCTTGAACTCACTATGTAGCCCACACTGGCATGGAATTCCTGTGATCTTCCTGCCTCAGCCCACCAAGTGGTGGGATTACAAGCATGCACCACCATGCCTGACCTTGTGCAGCATTTTCACAGCAAAGCGACCCTATATCTGTAGCTTCTTTCATCCTTAGATTTAGAGTATCAGGATAGGGTGGCTCTAGGCTTACCCACCCCAGATATGGAATCTCTGGCCTTCCTTACCCGGTGGAGAGCAGACACCGTCTGGAAGGATGAGCCTTTTTTCTTGCCTCCTTTGCCTTTACCACTGTCCCCTAAAAACCAGAGAAGGAATGATGAACATGAGCTTGAAGACAGGAGTCCTGTGGTCAGGGCAAGGCTCTGGCACTCAGTAGCTGTGGGATTTCCACCAGCTATTCTCCAAGTCTCAGTTTTCCACAGGATGAAAGTAACTGCCATTAAAAGCTGGAAAGCAGACTGGATGGGACTAAGTATGTAAAGCAGCTCACAGGTAGGTATTAAAGTAACATCAATGACTCTTCTCTTCCTTTATAGCCCTATTTTTCATTCTTATGTCTTTCCACATTCTACTTGTCTCCTTATACTTTCTCCTCATTTCAACCCACACCTTTTCTCTTCTTTCTCTGAACTGGAGGCTCATTCTTTTCTACCACTTTTTCAGTGATTGTCTGAATGTGTACTGAGAAGTCCTGCATGTATAGGTCTATGGTGGGCAGGTGACAGTGACGTGTGTGCTACCTTTGCTGACCCCCAGTTGCTCACAGTCTTGAAGAAACAGACATGTGCATCAATACCCAGAATGAAAGGTAAAAAATGGGAGGTACTATGTGGGGAGGTATAGGTGGCCAGCAGTGGGCTCTCCTGACTCACTGGCTCCCCCTGCCTGCCTCTGGATCCTGCACCTACAGAAGTCTCCAACCCAGCTCAGGGGCTGTCCCCTTACCGCTGTCAGCAGAAGCATAGGAGGAGAAGAGTGTGGCCATGAGCTTGAGCGAGGATTTCTGGTACAGGCCCACCACTGTTTCATTGAGTGGGTCTTTGTTCTTTTCCAGCCAGCCCAGGATGTTGTAGTCCACGGTGCCTGCATAGTGCACCAGGGAGAAGTGGGCCTCCTGCTTTCCCTTGACATTGCGTGGCTTCTGGAAGTTGTTGGACTTGCCCAGATGGTTGTCATACAGCTTGGCCTTGAAGGTCATGTCGGTGGCCTTGGGGAACATGCACTCCTCCTCTAGGATGGACATGATGCCCATGGGCTGAGGTCAAGATGGGAGGTGGAGAGAGAATCAATGAGTGCTCTCCCAAGCTTTCAGAGTCCCACCCCCAACAGAGGAAAGACTACTGTCTGGTATTGCTGGGCCGAAAGGAGCCTGTGCCATTACCTATTTCCACAAGATAGGAAGCCAATATTTCTGGAATTTATTTGAATTCAACTGCATTTGGATCTGGCCTACACAACCATTTTCTGTCCCAGAAGGTCCAACAAAGAGCTATGTACAACTAATCAAACCTCACAGCCTCACAACACAGCCCCTTTTTCCTGGAGCACCAAGCCAGGGACAGATGGGTGTCAGAGGAACAAATTGCAAGCCAGGCCAGATCCCTGTCTTAAGACACTGGTGGCAACTCTTCAGGGTTGGTCAGAGGATCCAGGTTGTGAACAACTCTCTGTCCTTTGGAAAATGTGTTTCTTGGCATTTCTTGGAGGGGAGATTCTTTTGAGAATTTGGTTAAGCCAAAAATTGTCCTTCTAGGAAAACAGATGCACACGTACAGTTTTAAGGGATCCTGAGGCCTTTCTGAAAGATGAGAAGCCTGGTTAAGAATCTAGATAATTGGCCGGGGATTTAGCTCAGCGGTTCAATGGCCTGCCTTGCAAGCGCAAGGACTCGAGTTCGAGCTCTAAAAAAAAAAAAAAAAAAAAGAATCTAGATAATGAGCTTGTGGCAAACTCTTAATTTCTGAACACAGTGACTGGTTGGGTGTGGGTCAGATATTTAGGGTTCTGGTGTATTTCAGTCAAAAAAGCAAAGGCACAACAAGAGCAGTCAGCCCTGGCACAACAGAGCCCCACACTGCTCTCTTCTCTCTCCTGAGGAGCATCTGTACACAGAAGGACTGGAGGCCAGCTTATTATTCAGTGAACAGGAAGGGGATGGGATGCCAAATATTTCTAGTTTTAGTGTAGATCTTCCTATGATTGATACTTCTCATGGAGTGTTGAGGGCCAAGAGCTCTCTCCTTGACTACGCGCTTCACTTTTAAGACACTGGGAGATCACCACCACAGAGGAAGACAAGATGCAAGGATCTATGGAAGGAAGGACCATGGCTCCACAGCAGGTGGGAGCTGGGCCTAGAGAGGGGCTTGAGATTCTGAGGACTCTAGCTTCTTGGGAGCAGAAGAAATGGGGCTGCCGCCCGGGATAGGATGGAAGAGGAGGAGACAGGGCCATGGGGTGGGTGGCACCTTCTCAATGAGGTCAATGCAGGCCTGCAGGTCCATGCCGAAGTCGATGAACTCCCACTCGATGCCCTCCTTCTTGTACTCCTCCTGCTCCAGCACAAACATGTGGTGGTTGAAGAACTGCTGCAGCTTCTCGTTGGTGAAGTTGATGCAGAGCTGCTCGAAGCTGTTGAACTGCAGAGGGGTGAGGGCGGCAGCGGGTCAGGCGGGAGGCGGTCTGGGGGGCACTGGGGCAGGCCCACTGCCTGTCCTGCCTGAGCCCAGCGGGGCATGGCGGG